>NW_024609882.1:59665466-60255244 GCF_016920785.2 Ixodes scapularis
CCGATGCACATGATTCATAGGCGAAAATAAGACAAAATGGCCGCCGTTGTCCCCGAAACCCCCCCCCCCCCCCCCCCCCCCCCCCGCGAATTTTTTTCTGGGTACGGCCCTGCCATTGGAACTGTACGGTGAGGCTTCTCTCCGAGAGAATTTCGAGGAGTTTGATGATTGTGGCAACTTGTTCATCACGGGATCTAGGTGTCGCAAGCCTACGGAGTGCTGTACGAGAGTCTGTTATAAGAACAGCCTGTTGTTTACGCCACGCAACATTTCTTGTGACGATTGTAGATGAAGCCTTTTTCATGGCTTCCATTTCAGCTGTTGTTGATGAAACTAGTTTGTCAAATCTGCCGCTCCATCTAATGTTCATCGCAGGAATGACAAAAGCAGCTGTTGCGCTCTGTCTACCTCGGTGTACAGAGCCGTCGGTGTATATTCTAAATGCATCCGGGTATAGCAGTGCAATAGCCTCTTCAGCAACTTTTTGAAGGGCGATTTCTGGGGTGTCTTTCTTTCTGCGAATCCCTGGTAAATGCTCCTGGAACAGAAACGTGTGCTGGAGCCAGGGGGATAGTCTACATAGGCAGGCGGTTTTGTACGTAATAGTGGGTCCAAGAAATATACTGTCCTCAAAAGACGGTTGAATCTTGACTCTTTTCTTTCTGCTAGGCATCTTATAAGGTCAGTTCCAAGTATTGATTTATGCAGTCGTATGAGCTGTTGCATGAGATTTTATGTAATGCGGAGTGGTAGTGGTAGTGTGTCACTCTCACAATACACCTTTTCGTTTGATGTCGCCCGAGGGACGCCAAGCGCCTTACGAATGCCTTGGCGTTGCATACGTTCAAGACGAAGCATTTGGGTGTTTGAAGGTTTGGCGTATGGCAGGGCGTGCAGCATGCGTCCCATCACAGTGCTGTCGTGCAATCGAAGCATTGAGGAGGGGGAATTCCCCCACGATTGACCGCCTAGTCGACAGACTGCGTTGGTAAATTTGGTTGATGCGGTTGCTATGGCGTCCGCCTGGGGTTTTCCCTGAAGTCTTGTATCATGGGTTGCTCCAAGGAAGCGGTATGTTGTGACTCGCCGAATCGTTGTAGCTCCCAGGTATAAGTCAATGTTAGGGCATGACCGCCTTTGAATATGTGGGAAGAACATGTAAGCTGTCTTGCTTACCGAAATTTCAAGTCCGACCATAGCCAGGTACAGTTGAACAGAGGTTATTGCTGGTTGCAATGATCGGCGGAGTATGTCGCGTCTCAAGTGACTGGCCCATAGGCATACGTCATCCGCGTAGATAGAACAGTTCACTCCTATCGGTCCACGTGGAATCTCTTGCGGCAGGCCAGCCATGGCGAGGTTGAAGAGTATTGGACTGAGGATGCTACCTTGGGGAAGGCCTCTAGTTTTCCCATGTATGCTGCTCAACGTAGCTCATAGTCGGACCTGAAACTGTCGACCGGATAAAAAATTTGCCAGAAATGTCTGAATACGGCCAGTGATGCCCATAAAAGTAAGCCGCCTAAGAATGCTCCCAACATTTACGGTGTCGAAAGCTTTCTCTACGTCAAAAAAGATTGCAAGCGTAGTTTGTCGCCGAGCCCTTGCATCCTCTATGCTGCTGATTAAGTCAAGGATACTATCTGTTGCACAGAGACCCTGACGGAACCCTGTCATCTCATTCGATAACAATTGATGTTTCTCGAGGAACCATGTCATCCTGTTCTGAATCATACATTCCATTAATTTCGCAACACATGATGTTAGGGCCACGGGTCTGTAAGAGCACGGGTCGTACGACGGCTTCCCGGGCTTTAGAACTGGGACGATAATTGACATTTTCCACTCTTCCGGAATTTTTCCAGTCATCCAGATAGAGTTAAAGAATTGTAACAGTCCTGTTAACCCTTCTATGGGTAAGTTCTGAAGTGCTTGGTAAGATATGCCATCCCGCCCTGAAGCACTGCGCCGACGACATTGACGTAAGGCAGTTGTGAACTCTGAGGTAGTGAAGGCGTCGTCAAGTGGATTGCTGGAAATATTTGCCGTGGGCGGCACTGGTGATACTGTTGGTTTCCCCTCGTAGGTGCGAGCGAAATCTTCTGCAAGTTCTTTTATTGTCTTAGATGCATAGCGAGGGCGAGTGTTTCAAAAGGTTGAATGGGGCATCTGTCACCGGTGAGGGATCGTATGATTTTCCATACTTTAGTCTCCGGTGTGTGCGCACTCAGTTCCTCGCAGAAGTTCCACCATTGTGACCGTCTTAAATGATTGGCATATCGTCGAAGTGTGGCCGAAATACGATTAAATATCGTTCGATTAGAAGAAGTTGGGTGGCGTCGTAGGCGACGCTGGGCTCTTCGACGCGCAGCGGTGAGATTAAGTAGTTTTAAATCCGGTGAGGGGAAGTGGTCTGGTAGACGGACAACTTTGGTGTTTATCATCAGGGCGCAAAGTATAGTCGTTACAATGGGAGCTGTCGATTTACTCACAGAATTTCGCAACTCGTCCCAATTAGTCACTCGGTACGATTTTGTGTTTGGCTTGCTGCATTCCGGCAGAGTTATCCAGATAGGAAAATGGTCACTGCCCATAGTGTCCGGAGCAATTTTCCAAGAAAGCTTAAGAGTGGGATCATAAGCTGTAACATCGAGAGCTGAAAATGTGGAAGGTGGCCTGAAAAAGGTTGGGCCGCCTGTATTAGCTCTAGACAGTTGAGTAGCTGAGAATATTTTTTCTAGCCTTCGACCTCGGCTGTCAATTGAATCACTTCCCCAAAGCGTATGGTGCGCATTAAAGTCACCGCAGACAACTAAATTTGGCTTGTGTTGATTGCACCAGTCTTCAAAGGCGTCCATCATGTCATATTCTCTGCCTGGCCTGATGTAAATGGACATAACCGTAATGGTGGTTGTCTTAAAAGACACCTTCACAGCGACAAACTCGGCATCAGCAGTATTTAAAGAATCAGTCGGAATTTGACATCGAGATAACTCACGACGAACGTATAATGCAGCACTTCCATTAGGAAACGTAGAAATTGAAGGGCAGCAGTAAGTCTCGTAACTTGCTATCGAACGGTTGTCGGGAAGTCCTGCCTCAGAGAAAGCAAGTATGGGGATCGGGACCCGCTGTAGGTACAAGGATAATTCTGAAATCTTGGCTTGGAGTCCTCTACAGTTTCATTGAAGGATTGTGGGCACAACATAATTTATGTGGTCTGCAGGAATCGTCCCTTTAAATTGAGATGCAGTTATAGTGTCTTTTTACAACGAGAGAATTAAGCTCTCCAGTTGTAGAATGCCTTGAAGTGCTTCCCTGTGAGGTCCTTGTGGCATGCTCATGAGAACCTGACGAAATGTCGCAAAAATTGCTTGAATTATGGTTACTGCAGGCCGATTTGTTTCTGTTGGGCGTCCCTCCAAGGCCCTGCTATAACTCTTGTAGCGTCGTGCCTTGTGCTGATGTTGTTGTTTGGTGTCTCGTGAAGATGACGAATCATGTGCGTGATTCGCACTGTCAATTTGGTGCTGAGGTAGCAGGGCCGTAACCAGGGGGGGGGGGGGGGGGGGAGTTAGGGGGTTCTGACCCTCCCCCGAAATTTTTTTCTGGGTACGGCCCTGGTCGGTGCACTGGCAGCCAGCCGATTTTAATCTCCACCTCTGCGCACGCGCAGTGGCGCCGGCCGGCTACCGGGTACCAAACCGGGACCGGTTCTCCGGTTTGCTGTAACTCTCCATTATATGCCACCGATGCACATGATTCATAGGCGAAAATAAGACAATAGACACTTTCAAAATGGCCGCCGTTGTCCCCAAACCCCCCCCCCCCCCCCCCCCCCCCCCCGAAATTTTTTTCTGGGTACGGCCCTGTGAGGTAGAGACGGAAAATCTTCCTCTTCGTCCGACGTCTGTTGAGAAGTGGTGCTCCGTAGTCTACCATGAGGTTTTCTTTTCTTTTTTGCTGCCTTCGTGAACCTTGGGGTTGGTGTTGTCTCAGCAACGTCATGCGAGCTCGGAGGAGCTCTTTCTGTTGGTATTTTTTCATCAGGTCGCAGAATTGGGCCGCGCAGAAACGCCTTCGTGCGCGCCAGAGCTGCAAGGCGTACTTTGCAGTTTGCGTAATCTGCAAGATGAGGGTCACCGCAGTTGGTGCATTTCCCGACATCTTTAGGACAGTCGCGGTGGTGATGCGGTCCACTGCATTTCTTGCATGTGAGGGAGCCTGTGCAGTATTTTGCCACATGTCCCATTGCTTGGCATTTAAAACACCTCGGGGGTGCAACGGTGTGCTCATGAACGCGGTGAGTTGAGAAGCCAAGGCTCACCTCTGATGGTCGTTCTGAGTTTGGGCGAAAGGAGAGGACCACTCTGTCTGTCGGGGTTGTCTCTGTGGTGATTCCATTTCGTCGATAAAGTCTTCTGACGGCAACCACGCCTTGCGGCTGAAGATATTCTGCCAGCTGTTCCACGGTGTACCATCGAGGTATGCCTTTGATAAGTCCTATGTTCTGCCTGTAGGCTCTCGGAAGAGACGCTTTGATGCCGACGCCGCAAAGTTCGGTGACTTTGAGTAACCGTTTCACAGCGGCTTCTTCAGCAACGTCTACGAGTAGGCCTCCTTTCTGAGTAAATCTATGGTGAAGAATTTTTCCACCTGCCGCCTTTGTTACATCAACGCTAAGATGCAGCGGGTTCACGTTTTGAAGCTTGGACCCGTCTATTGCTGGCAACAGCAAGACAGGAACTCCTGTTGTCCTGTTTCGTCGGTGTGTCACAACTGTGAACCCATCGGTTTTATCAGTGGACTCCATCGCATCCGAAGAGTCGTTTTGATGGTCCTCAATAACTGTGGCCTCCAATGAATGGCTTGAGTTGTCATTTTTTAATTCAGGGCGTTCTTCTGAGGCCTCCTCGATGTTTTCGTCGTCTTTTTGAGTCTGGTCCAGGGCAGGTGTGGTCTGTGTTACATGGAAGCCTTTCCTCATCGTGTAGAGTGGGTTGGTTCCCATTTTTGAGGTCGCTGCGTCAGCTACCGCCATTAGGCTTATCCTGGCTGTTGGTGCGGCCGTGCCTGACCACGTCTTTTTTCCGGTCTTTTGTATTGGTGGTTTTGTCCCTGCCACCAAGGAATGCTTTGGTCCAGTGGCGGAAGGGTTTCCGTGTTCTGCCGTTGGCTTTTGGGGGGTCATAACCCCCCGAAAACAGGCGAAAAGGGAAAAACGCTGGAGCTATGAAATTTACTGCTCCTACCTTGGGAAAACTTCTTCTTCCTCTCCGTGCTCAAAGGGAACAATGGATTTCCAGCGCAACCAAGGAGAACAGCGCGAAGAAAACGAGGGAGAAGTCAGCCGTCAAGCTGTATGCGTCTGGAGGTTGCCGCGAAACACCTTGTTCACATTGAAAAGCAGACTTTTTTTTTTTTAAATCACTGCATTCAGTTCTTTGTTTTGGTGTCACTTATGTATTTTTCTCTTGAAACAACAGATAAGAAAAAGGTATATTGCTATTTTAGCAATATAGCAATATACCAATAAAGGTAAAAGCATGCTGCGCGTGCCCGATCGGACTTGATGACGGCAATCGCAATGAACAAAAGCTAAACCATTAGTGAAAAGACGGTGAGTGTGCAGGCGAGCTGGTGGTAGCTAATCATGTCGTATTACACCTGAGACTGCGGTGGAAGAAATCGGAAAAACTTTCAGTAGAAGGAACAGACACAAAGAACGTCTCAAACTCAGCTAACTGGTTTATTTCTCAAACAGCCTTTAAGTACCCACGGAACTTTTTCCCAACCACACTCTACAGATAAACTCCTTTGTTGCAGACATTTCGAACCGGGTGGAACACGCGCAAAAGATACAAAACAACCGACACATGAGACGAGGACTTAACAATGGGACTCTGCGGAACATCGCAGTGACCTTGAGAGAGATATGTCCCGAATTATCCTAACAGTCGCGTCAAAGCGCACAAAAAGAAGAAAAAAAAGAAAGACGAACCACACACAGGTGGCCTCTAAACCGTGGCGACGCACCCAGACATAAAGAGACCACAAAGAGAACACCTTTTTTTTCTTATTTTTTTTGGAAAACTGACCTCGAAACCGCGATTACAAGCACATTAAAAAAAATATATATATATATATAGATGTTATACACATATACATTGTCTCTCCCCCCTTCCCTCGTGAACCGAATGCGTTCGTTCAAAGTCTGAGAAACTTTTTGGAGTTGCGTCCAAGTTGCATTGATGCTTGGCTTATGCAGTTTCCAATAGAACTTATTCTTATTGTTTCTTTAACGACCCTCTTAATGTCATTTCGCTCTTTATGCAGAACTTCTGTCTCTGACCAGTGCGCATTACAATTATTGCATTCCTCTATGTGCTTTGCTATTTCGGAGTTCGGCGCATGCGTGCGTACATTTCTCTTGTGTTCTAGTAACCTGTCATTGAGGCATCTTGAAGTTTGTCCCACGTACCTAAATCCACATGTCAACGGAATCTCATATACTAGACTCTCTTTGCAAGGAACTGAACGTTCCCGATGGGCCTTCTGACAGCCCTTGTGGTCTGACAGAAAGGGCGTCAACCTGCTCATTTTTAAATCTGAAGAAAACACTACGTCCACGCCGAACTTTTTTGCGAGAGCCTTTAGGCTGTGGGAAATCCCGTGGGAATACGGGATTACTGCTACCTTCTTTCTTGCTTCCTTTTCCCGTGGTTTGTTGTTAAATTTCACTTCTAATTGTCTTTTAATGAATTCTTCTTCATATCCTGCAGATTCTGCAGGATATGAACCCCCCTCCCCTTTCCTCCCCCCCCCCCCCACACACACACACACGCACACCACACTCCGCTTCGTCTATTAAGAAATCAGTCAGCGTTTTCTTTTTTTGTAATTGTCAGGTGAAGAAACCGTTAGCACAGGGGGGGCCGGGGGGGGGGGGGGGAGGAAAGGGGAGGGGGGTTACATTGCTTGCTTGTTGACACGCAAAACCTTCTTTGCCGGGTTGCAAACAGTGGGTCTTTGGTACTGTTCATTAATATATAACCGAATAACCACTTAACTTCTTAATCGACCAATTTTTCGTAAACTATATTCTGCTTTCGGAGACTTGGTTCGAAAATTCTTCGCTAGGAATCTTTCACAAACAAACAGTGCCATTTGAAAGGGGAGGGGAAAATGGTAACGGTTAGAAGTATTTTATTACTTTGAAATATAATAAAATTACTTTCCCGATTACTCCTTAATACACGTAATGAAATGATTACAAACTTACAAAAAAGTAATCAATTAGAAGTAATCTGGTCACTTCCTAAAGGGTACCGTAGAAGTCTGATCGAAAGTAGCTCACAAGTAACCTGTGCTACACTCTTTTGGTAACGGTAACGCGTTCCGTTTATTTTGAAGTAACGCAGGTCGGTAAAGCCTACCTTTATTTGCAAGTAACGCGCACGTAGTCCGTTCCTTTTTTTTTGTTAAAAAAAAAATCAGAAACTATAGACCTTTCCAGAAAAGGGCCGCTGGCCGGTTTCATTTTCAGTGTTCGTGCGTATTGCGCGTGATTTGTTCGCTTTCCGAAGCGACGCACACGCGCGTGCTGAGCTGTGGAGATCGCACGCTGAGCTGTGGATTTGTAAACATTGGAAAGGTCTATAAAGACGATCTAAATTATTTAAGGTATGTTTTCTATTTCGCGAGGTCCAGGAACCTGTTCAATTTGTTAAACAATTCTACGAAGCTTATTATTTCTTGTATGATATATAGACGAAACGAAAACAGACGTTCCGCTTTGCCCTCATAGTACTTTTCTTAAAAAGGAGGTGACGTCAACTGTGAACCGTCGGCTCCGGTATAATTTCGTTAATCTAGAGTGCGGTTGACGCGGTGAGCTGTACTGTATAGACGTTTTTCGTTTCATTCGGTTCTCAGTAGCATGTGTTCCGTGTCTGTTATGCGAGAAGAAAGATTAATAAACCATTTCAACCTGGAATATGCAAAAAAAAAAAAAAAGAAGCTATATGTGAGGCAAAATAAGAATGTGTGACAATCACGCGATTTTTCGTGAACTCCTTTCAGCGGTGTGGAGAGATCAAAACGATCGTTTAATGCACACCAAAAGTGTCCCCATCGCCTATCCACGACCACGTTGCGAGCGGTGCTGTCGCAATACGACGAAGGAGAGCGGCGTTGTGCCGCTGTTACGTGCCAGACAAGACAGAGCAGCTTGGCAGGCTTAGCGCGCGCCACATTAGCTTTACGAGACTCTGGCTTTACTAATTCAAGGCATCTGAAACAAGTATAGTCCTGCTCAAGGAGGCTCGGCGTAGAAGCGACGGAGTCCTTGGCTCGAGGGGCGTTTGCCGATGTCATCGTACCCCCGCCTTCACGCAGAATGCTTCAGAGTACCGCAGGCGAAAAAAGGTCTCGCTGGCCGAAAGTATGGAGGGATGCGCAGGAAAGAGCGCGGCGTGCTGGACGAGTTTTAAAACGAACACTTCTTGGCAAGGACCCGAAGGAGCCCCGCAACTTGAAGCGCGACAGTCGGGAACAGTTCCTGCAGATTCCTTGAAGGGGCGACGCAACAATTTTTGTACTTTGCGCAAATACCGTTAAAAACGGATCCCTGACGCTAATGACCTATAAAACACGCGTTCGTTTTTCACTCCAAGCAAAAGAAGTCTCCGTAAAAAATTAAAGAAAAACGAGCAGCGTTCACCCCCTCAACTAAAGTAGAAGTTTGGGCTAGTTGGTATTTCATGATTAAAGATTAAAACAGCGCAAGGACACGGACAAGAACAAGAAGGTCTACCTTCTTGTTCTTGTCCGTGTCCTTGCGCTGTTTTAATCTCCCCTCAACTCGCAGTCAGAACAAGCGGCCACGTGATTGGAGCCGATTATATGCCGCCAATGTTGATCATATATAGCCACACGCTGGAGTTGGCCAAGCACAGGACACGCGCTGAGTTTCAGACATTGTTATGACTCGGCTATCGTCGTCGTTGCAGCGGTCGGACACGGTTGCACTACCCGAATGCTTCTCGAGCTTGTAATTATCACGAGCCCAAATCGAGGGCCCACGCAATGCTCGGGTCCAATCTATGAACCGCATTCAAATAGCGTCACTTGGGGTGTACTGCGATCCCTACGTCACGTCATCAAACTTTGTAAAGGAGAGAATAAATGAAAACGCCCGGTTTTGTCCTCGAAATTACAGCGCAACAAAAGAGTTTCTTGGTCAGCGGCGTTGCGTGCGAGTATCCTTGTGTCCCACTAGTGCCAGTGAGCTCGTGTAAAGTGAAAAAACATTCCAATTGAATATCGTTGCACCGCTCCTTTAACGCGTGGAACCAAAAATCGCGCCACTAAACAGAGAGAACGACAGAACACAGTGACGTGCCGTTTTTGGTTTGCTCGGAAGAAAGAAAAAAAAAAATGTTTCTGATGTTGCCAGAGTAAACATTTTTTCAACTCAATCCCTCGTCAAATATCCGCGAGTTAAGGAGCTCTAAGACTTCAGTTCAACGGCCCTCGGATTGAAACAGTTTTTTTTTTTTTAATTTATATTGCAGTCTACCTTTTTGACAAAAATATATGGTTTCCGTTGCTACTAAATTAAAAGAAGTACGTGTCTTTTATTTATTTATTTTTTAAAAGCTTATGATCGAAAACGAGATTGAGCGGACTCCGTTCACTTGGACCGTCTGACGAGCCTCAGATGACGTCGCGCTCTACGGCACTCAAAAGCTAGCTTCTTTTTTTTCGCAGTCTCGGATGTCGCCGCCGTCGGTCCCGACGTGAATATTGCTGCATCTACTAAATGAATTTGTGCGCAGCGTAAGCGCCACCTCGGGATAAGCCTTTGACAACATTACCTGGAATACACGTGGCATCTTGAAATTCTTCAACTGAACTTCCAAATCGTCTTCATTGTCCCTTTACATACTAACTGGACCAACCGGCTATGTACCATCTCCAATGGGACTTCCCACTAGCGAATGTGCTTAGGTAGTACAAACGTTGCGGGTGCAATAAAAGCAGTTTAAAAAAAAAGTAGCACCAATCTTTTTGTCAGTTTAAACGAAGACCAGCGGTGAACCCTGCTGTATTGTTCTGGATTTACTAACCCAAGGCATGACATGTAGGAAGAAAAAGTTCGTTCATTAATCTTTACTGTGAAGTAATGGTTCTGATGAGTGCGGTGGGAAAGGAGGGGTTCATTTGGTTGGATACCCTCATCAAGGTGCAGTCTTCGAAACGGGCCCAAACTGAAGTAGTACATCTTGGTCTCCCCGCAAGCCAGTTTTAGTGGGTGAAACGAACCTTATTTAGGCAATAGGCAACAACCATAGAGAACCACAACTTCAGGGGTATCGCGTTTTTTGCAGTTCGCCGATGCTGAACTCGGATTGTTTTGAATGGCGTGCCTGCCTTCTCGGTACGCCTTTCGAATGCAGAACTAAGCTAATTTATCTTGAACAGAGTCGTTCAAAACATTTATATTTCCCCCTACAATTATTAGCCTAAAATAACAGGTAGATTGTAGTGGCTATATTTTTTGCGCTTTCATCTTTGATGGGCATAATAAAATACCGTCCGTCGATCACGTAGTAGACATCGTATGTTTTTTTACGCGTTTATTTAGAGCAACGTAAAAAGCAATAATGTAAAGTAACAAAGCAATACATATATTACTTTATTACTTCATTGATTACGAATTACCGCTACAACTAATTGATCATAAATTACTGTTACAATTTTTCGATTGAAATGTCTCGCCGTAAAACTTTAATATTTCTAAAGCGGGGAATCTATAACGATAATTCGTCATCTTATAGGGTAGGCCAAGAAATCGTAATTGTAATTAATCATTTGTTTAGAGTACCGGACACAACGGTTAAATGTAGTCAAGCATCCGGCATTCTTCTGGCGTTCAGATCCTTCCCTATTCAAGGAGAGAACTAAAGCCCGTAAATCTGACATGTCAGGCACGTCTCCTGGTCGAAGGAAATTAATTTTTTTTATAAATATTTCGAACGGGTTATATATCGTTCTTATAAAGTTTAGTCCAAAAAAGAAAAAAAAAAGAAAAAGAAAAAGGTCCGGGCTTTTCTGGAAAGCATATTAGGGACGTACTCACCGACTGTCGGACCGAAAAAACGAAACATGCTTAGGCCTGAAGCTACCCTTGTGACATTGAACATGGGTGAGGCATGCGTAGACTTCATTTTTAAGTTAATGCATTTCTTTTGTTTCCTTCTTAGTTTGGCTTTTTGCCTATAGCTTCCCCCATTTGACACAATAGTCCAAACGCAGCTAAAGTTTTAATTCTACCACCACAAAGATGCGGCCAGATTTAGGCCTATATCCCTAGATCCAGGGGTTTTCCAAAACCACTTAGGGATTTAGAGATGTTTTGTTTAAGATCTTAGCATTTTCAAAATGCAAGGGTTTTTCTAAAAAAAAAAAAATAATAATAATTTCAGCCCCTGACGTGTAAACTCTGTTTCAGCACAAACTCACAAACAGAGAACGTTATGGCCGCCTCGAACCAATAACGTGACGTCACACGACATCATTATGGGAAAAATCCGATAATGCAACGCGCGTATACGGCGACGGCGACGCCGACGCCGACGCTGCTCAGTCCAGAAACGGGCGCCTAAGAGTTGCGCTCGAAAATGACCCACAAATGATGAACTTTGAGATTTTCTCCAGTATGTAGGAATTTTTGAATTCTAGGGATAGCATAGGATCAGGAGCTGGCAGCACTGCATTCATGTCCTTAAATAGGCAGACGACCAGGCGAAGCACAGACCTAAAGCTGCTTGAAATTGATGGCTTTTACCAAAGCGTCTCTCTTTCTCTCTTTCTATCTTTCTCCGCCGTCCCCTCCCCCCCCCCCCCCCCCCCTATAAAAAAAATCAATCAATAAATGAAGAGCGGAGGATTGAGTTTTCGCGGAGGAGTGCAGGTGTTGCGCCCCGTGTCGCAGGTGGAAAACGTCGGCGACCGTGGGTTCATCAAAGGGCGCGGGTCAAGCCGGGGCCCCCCAGGAATGGCGCCCAACGCAGAGTCAAACATTTTCATGGACGTCGGGTATAATTAGGGTACTGTTTTTTCAAAGCTTATTCTTGAAAAAAAGAGAATCGGACAGTGTTTTTGGTGTTTATTTTCACATCCAATTAGGAGCTTTCGCTCATTGTTCACAAATATTCAGAGTTTTAGTGTCATTTTCCTAGGTAGAAAACAGAAAAAACAATTCATTTTATTACTACGACTGGGCTACCGCATATTTTGATACTTCTTTCCTGTCTTCTTGTCGTTTTTATGTCATCACCACAGTCCCGGCTAATTCTATAGTTAAGAGCTTACAACAGCCCCCTTGCGTTCTCGCGTTTTGTTCTCAATTTTTTTCTCAGTTTTGTTTTTGCTGTAAAACATTTAAGAAAGAAAGGAGGCGTGCAAAAAAAAAGTAGCACCCGTGTAGAAAGACGTGCACATGAAAAATTTTTGACACGTGTGTTCGTGCACGAATACATTTATCGGGACAGCTGTGCTTCCGGTCACCAAATAGAAGTACTCACAAATTACTGTCACTTATACTTTTCAGGTGTGCGACCTTCCTTCGAGAGTCGTCCGTTACATTGCATTCACACCCACACACACACACACACACACACAAAAGATTTTTTAGGTTGCGCTGTTGCTCAGACTTACTTAAAAGCAGATGCCATTAGAGATAATTATGTTTTGTACCAGGAGAGATTCTTAGAGTCTTCGTCGGACTGACTGCTGCCATACACAGATACGTTGATATGATGTGACTGGTATATAAGCAAACAAAAGAAATAGACTTGCCACATCAATCTTTCTACAACCCAGTTTTTATGACTACATTACTGGCTAATCAGGAAACTTTATACTTTGTTGCAGGCATGGGGCGAAAGACACAACCGTTTTATCCTGTCAATGTTGCAGTGTAAGTCCTAAAACTTTAATTGGGATATGAATATCCGAACCTTAAACTGGAAGATAAATGACAAGATTTCAGGTAATTCTAGCTGCAAAAAGAGGTAAACTCTCCTCAGAAAAAAAAAAAAAAAGATGATCCTTGTATAAATTCCTTGCACAAAAAACAACTCTAGACTAAAAAGTGTACCGGACCTCTAGTTTTTGCTTTTAAAGACGCCCCTTAGTTTCAGGCAAGAATTTAAATATTATGCGTTTACTACATCAACTATGTTGGTACTGTGATGTGTAATACCGTTTTCAATCATCCTTTATAACGTAATTTTTGGCAAGTATTTTTTTTTATAAATAATTCTTCTTGTGAGGATAATTATATCATGAAAAATTTCGTGCTTAAAAGTAAACCCTATCTATCTCGAGACCTAGTTGAAATGTAGCTTGTTCTTCCATTTTATATCAATGATTGTATGCAATATTAATTTGCCAGACTAGGAAAATCAGTTGGCATCTAAGGAGATGAACACGCTTGTATTAATAATAACTCGTTGCTAAGACGGTGAACCCCTGCGTGTTGCCTTGTCTTCCGCGCTTTGGCGCAGTCCCGATGGCCCTCTCTTTCGGCTATGCGGATACAGCGCTGAGGCCTTCCAAGTCTAGGAGGTGTTGGTACTGCACGCAACTAGTGACACGGGGTCTAACACCAACCAAGTGGAACGCCTACATCTTAAGGTTATGGTGATAATGCAATTATTGCTAAGGTGCCTTGCACCTTTGTAATAATTGGTGATATCTATTTGGAAAACTCCTGCCCCCCCTCCGCCCAATTTTTCTCGAGCACTGCATCTCTAAAAGGTGTCCCGAGTCCGTTCCCCTCTCACGTTTTTTGTACAGGAATACACAAATTACTTAACCAACCAAAACACAAAAGAAGAAAGAAAAGAAAGACGTTTATAAATCTCTGTAATGCGAAATTAGAGCGCAGCTCTTGAGGAGGAGGAGGGGAGGGTACGGAGGAAGGGTATAGAGCAGGAGGAGGGGAGGTACTCCATACCCCTCCTCCTCCTCCTGCGTACCCTCCCCTCCTCCATACCCTTCCCTCTTCCTCCTGCGTACCCTCACCTCCTCCTCATCAGTGTCCTCCGTACCCTTCCCTCCTCCTTCTACATCCCCTCCCCTACTCCTCCTGCATACCCTCCCCTCCTATTTCGTACCTTCCCTCCTCCTCCAGTTACACCGACGCCGCAAAGCACCGGTACGAGCGCCTAAGAGCCGCGCTCTAAAAGATAGTCGCACTGTTTGTCTATGATAATAAGAATAATGTTTTATTCTTCTTTAGTGCCCACAAAAAGCTGTAGCGCCTTTTGTGCGGTGCACTGTCATTTCATGTTTACAGCAACACTATTTAAAATGCAAACATGCACAAAATTACACAGACATTTGAGAGGACACAAATACAAGTTTGCAGAGCAAATACAACCTTCCACTAACTCTTGGTTGGATAAAATACACTTTTTCAGGCCCGACTCGAAACTAACAAAATAAAAAAAAAAAAAAAACATCTACATCACAATCGCATATAATATTAAAGGCAGACCGCATACGACATAATGGGATTATTCACACATTCTAGTAGAATAAAATGTTAAAAAATGGCGACTAGCTTTGGAAGGCATATGAAAGGCTATATTCATAAGTAAAGTGTCCGTTTTAACAGCATACCATGCACTACCTTATGAAGAAAATAAATGTCTCTAACAGCCCTCCACGTTGACAGCCTTTCAAGGCTAAATAAAGACTGCAGCAAATCACAGTTTTCGACCAATGTATCGGTCATACATTATTCGCATACATTTCTTCTGGACACGCTCACTCATTTCGACTTGTGTTAAAGATAGTGAATTCCAACTAATTGAACCAAATTCAAGTCCTGAGCGTACAAGGCTACAAAACAGACGCACTACAGATATTGGTGAAATAAAATAACTCGAAAACCGAGTGATCATTTCCAACTTTCTTATCGCTGATCCAACGATCTCAGAAATGTGCGCAGTGAATGATAAAGCACTATCAATATAGTCGCCAAGGTCTCTTACCAGAGATACAAGATCTATCACATTTCCCTCACGCACATCAGGATAAAAGAAAACGTCCCGTTTTCTCGATAAAGAAATCACTATAGTTTTTTCAGGATTTAACGACAAAGCATTTTTTTCTACACCACTCTGAAATCGCACCAATATCCGTTTGCAACAAACTACAATCTGCAGTATAGTCTTTAACATTTAAAATGAGTTTTATGTCGTTATCAAAAAGAATGACATTAGATTGCTTAACGCATGACACTATATCGTTCACAAACAAAATAAATGTTTTGTTTGTTTCTGATGAGCTTAGGTACACGAAGAAGGTCGGTCTCCGGCGCTCATCCCGCGGTTACTCCACCGCACTTGGAACACACACTTCCAGACGCATTTTCGCGTTACGTGTCCTGATCCCACTGTCGTTCGGGCCCTGGAAAGACAGTCTTCTTTCTGGATGTCTTGACCTCAGATCTGCCCTTTCGTTGTGAATATCAGCTGTACCTTCGATATCCTTCTTTTTGTTTGTGCGTGCGCGGAAATGTTCGTTTATAATAAAATACCCAGTAAATTTCGAAAGTAATTTGTAACTTCAGTAGAAATTACCTAGAAAATATAGTTAAACTAAAAATTATAGAGATAAAAATGTAATTTGAAAGTTACTAAATTAAAAAGTAGTTCAAACAACAATAACCTGAGTAGAGTAATTGAACTACGTACAAGTCTGGCCAAACCCAAATGTGAGCGTTGTCTGCTATGCTCTGTTCTAAGCATCCCAAGCATGACGCAGATGACGCCTGCGTTGGAGTGTGCCTACTACTGCTCAAGCGCCTATTCTCGTTGATTTCAAACCTTACATTTCAACGCTTCTCACCGCGTTATGGTGCGCTAATCTATGCTCTGTTTCACCTTACGTTGCACCCCAGCGAAGGCTAGGAGCGCGAGCTCATAGGCGCCGCAGTGTGCCCTGGATGAAAGGGTTCGCGGTTGTAGCCTTTCCTGCGGTAGATCATAAGGTGAAATAGAGTATAGCGATTGGTCGGACTGTAAAGAACACTAAAAAAAAAAAGGCTAGACGGCTGGTAGAAGAAGGTTCATCTCAGGGCCGATTTGGAGTCACTAGGTCCCAGGCATAGGCAAAAACTTATTGCGAGCCCGCCCGTTTTAAAGAGAAAGAACCGCGATATCATAATCATCATCATCATCATTACCATCATCGTCATCATCACTATCACCACCACCATCGTCGTCGCCGCTCGCATGATAATACTAACGGAATCAGGAGGCTGTACGTGATGGCTAAGAAGTACTTTGAGTAGCGTTTACCACCAGCTGTTTTAGAAACTCTTTTTGTTTGTTGAATGTATCAATGAATAAAACTATCCACGGGTACGGTAAATAAAGATGCTGTGTGGGGTTTTCTTGATAACATTTTAA
The DNA here is from genome assembly GCF_016920785.2 of Ixodes scapularis. Classification (NCBI taxonomy): domain Eukaryota; kingdom Metazoa; phylum Arthropoda; class Arachnida; order Ixodida; family Ixodidae; genus Ixodes; species Ixodes scapularis. The sequence goes on from NW_024609882.1 coordinate 59,681,957, forward strand.
TAATTAAGTGGGCTCGTACTCTTAACATGCCTTCCAACCTGCTTAGGCCCATGGCTGACAGTATGTTAAACTATTTTTACAAAATAATTAAGAAAAAAGATTTGTTTGGCGTGGCGTGTATTTTGTGCGATCGCCTATGGTTCGAGTGGGACTTGAGCGCTGTGAAACACAGCTTCGCCGTGCTACTTTCAGCTGTGTCTCCCGACAAGTACAGTGACGAGTTGGTGGTGAGCGAAACGTGCAATACGAGCCTCAACGTCTGAGGCTGTCCCGCACCAAGGCAGCGGCACAAGACGGTGCAAATATTATCGTATTTCATCGATAATCTGCATCGCGATTTTGACAATTCTTTTAATTACAAAATGTGTCGAAATCCTTCAGCTGGGCTAAGGGGATTATTTTTATGTTTCGTTTTTCTTTTATTAGCACCGTGTTGGCGAGTTAAATCGCAACTACCGGCGCAGCCCGCAGCGCTCTGCTTATGCCATAACTTAGCTATGACAACATCTAAAAAGAGATCTTATAGCGTTTTTTTTAGCCGGTTTGTTAACGACTGAGTCCGCCGTTAAAAATCCTTTTCAGGCACCGGAGAAAACTCTACTCAACGAAAGTGCACAGAAAAACCAGTCGGGTGCTTGCTAAGGGCGTTGTATTCGATATTGAATAAATTAACGGGTGGGCGTCGTTTTTCCGCACCCTATGTGATCTTTGCAACCCGTTTGTCTTGCATATATTTAAGGCAGCCAGACGGTCTATTGTTCTGGCTCTGAACTCGACGTCTTATTCGGCCCAAAGGGGACTATATGGCGCTGATTAAAAATTCGGCTATTCGTCATCCTTTGCTTTAATTACGACGCGATCAGGCACAGCTAACGGACGTCGTAACTTTGTCTCCTTAACGTGTCGTCACTGACATCTTAAGAAACTCAGGGCGTTTCTTGTTATGTTCACGCTTCCTTCGTGGTACGCTCTTAGGCGTTCGTACCGGCTAAATGCTTAAATGTCATTGGCTGCGGAGCCACAATAAGACGCGCGTGATTTGCCACCTACTATGTTTTTTTTTATGCTGTCAGTTCCTGCAGTTAGCTTTCGATATATGCATCTGAGATGTGACATTTCGAACGGACATTTGTTTCCAATCGTTAAAATATGTCGCAGCTGGTTTTTTTTTCTTTTTTTTTTATGGCTCAATCAATCAAATTTTGTTTCGCGCTATTCTGTACACCAGCCAGCGAGGTAGAGCGGTAAACTGGCAGCTGAAAGTGACTCCAATTGGCCGCCGCCATGTTGCATATTTTTTACCACTGGACACGTGACCTTATGGTTTTACGTCTAGATTTTAACCAAGTACCGCGCACAAATAATTCCTTATTGATATTTTTCAACTCCTGCTGCTGCAACTTGAGGCCACTTTTGGAGAAAGCAGCCTCAAGTTTGTGGTCGGTTTGCCTTGCTGCATACCCGACCCGGAGGAATAACACGGAGCCAACGGTTTCAACATCAATAAACTACATTTAATGGGACATGGACGAGACGATTAACATGGTTACCGGCGGCGCCTGCGGCGCGTCCCCGTGCGCCGCCTCTGATGCGCCTTATCAAGGCGGCGCACTCGATGTGCGCGTGGCTGGCGTGACGTCGCCCCCACGCGGGAAAAGTTCGGCACTCCTGCCTCGCAGTCGGGCAACCATAGGCTAGGGAGCCGCCGGGGTGCCCGCAAGTTTGAGGAAGCAGGCTTTCCTGCTGACCTACTTCGTTCCACCCTTGAGAGATTCATTCTCAAACCACAACTTCCGCAAGCTGTTGACAAAAGGAAAGGTCGTTTCGGCGTGATTCCCTACACGCACAATTCCGCGCACCGTTTAAGGTCTATCGCGTCCAAGTTCGACACGAGTGTTGTTTTTTCCTGTCGTATACGTCTTAAACCGATGTGTAAAAAGGCTAATGGGAGCCACAGTCCCAGAGGGTGCAATGTAAAGCATGCCAAAAAGTTTGTAGATGCGAACAAAGAAAGGTCTATTCAATTCCACTAAGCTGTGGCAGCCAGAACATTGGACAGACTGGGAGATTCGTCAACCATCGACTCAGAGCACACAACTTGGAAGCATCAAAGGCTTCAAATGAGTCGTATCACCCAATAGTCATTCACAACCGCACGTGCGATGACTGTACTCCTTATTTCTCTGATACTAGAATACTGGGCGGGCACAACAACAGATTGGGGAGAGAAATCATTGAGTCATTCGCCATGGGGACTGTAAACAACAACATTTCTGCGCCTTCATTATCATTGACAAAGACAGAGGTGGAATTCCCAACACTAGAGATGACTAGATTACTGACACCTCGTCGTGACGCTAGAGTTTTTTAAACTTTTATTTTTATATTACATTTTCCCATGGGACTGTAAACAACAATATTTCTGCACCTTCATTATCATTGACAAAGACAAAGGTCGAATTCTAAGTGATCATAGATAACTAGATTAGTGATACCTCGTCATGACGCCAACGCTTTTTAAACTTTTATATCTATAGAAAATTATTTTCCTTGGTAACAATTATCTCCTTTCCCTCTTTGAGAACGTTGAAACCTTTAGGGGGTGGTTTTATCGTTGTGCCATTCTCGTTGTTGATAAATGAAAGATGTCCTGTTCCCGTCCTCGTCCTCGCTGCTTTCTACTTTCAAGTTTTCGTATCTATTCACCAACACGCTCGTTTTCAATTGTTATGATAAAGAAAGATGAATAAGAAATCATGGGCGTATTCGATAGTGTCGCCATTACAACTTTTTTACGCGGTCTGCTTGGAAGGTGGAATGAAAAAGACGTACACCCTTTTTACACAATTTTGCTACCTGCAGGGTGCATGAGAGGTGTAGGAAAGGTTTATATGGCCATTACACCTCTGTTGCACCTGTGAATACTCAAAAGCGTGTAAAAATGGTGTAAGAAGGGTGCAGCCAAGAGTGTTCGTTCCAAAATACACCCACTTTACACGAATGTAGATGTGAAAATGTTTACTGTCTAGACGTTGACTCACGTGTGCACTGTAGTACCTTTCCTACATACTTCACTTACCACAAGGCTGTGTTGTTTGTGATCAAGTAAATATAAAATGAATCTGCATCAAACTGTGTATATCTAACGAGTATTATTATCCCTTCAGTGTATGTTGTACAATAATTAACATGCTTGTGTCTGAGTGCATGAATTATTGTATCTAAATAGCGTAACACATCGGTGCTCCCTAATATAAATAGTGTAATTTTGTTTCAGTGTATTGCGGAATGTTCTTGCAGTGCTCAGTTTAGGTGACAACTGTGAACTCCCGTGTGAATGGACACTGATTATTGCCAAGCAGAAAGGAGTAGCCGGCGCCGCTAAAGTGGCAGCCATTGTATTATTTTTATTTATCTTTTCTAAGTTGTTAAAGGCAGAAAACGTTTATGCTACTAGCCGCAGTGGCAGCCATCGGTGTTATTTTACTCGCGTAGAAGTTTGGGCTAGTTGGTATTTCATGATTAAAATTAAAACAGCGCACGGACACGGACAAGAAGGAGAAGATAGACGAACAGCGCCTTGTTCGTCTACCTTCTTGTTCTTGTCCGTGTCCCTGCGCTGTTTTAATTTTTAGTTATTTTACTCGCATACTGTGACGAAAACGGCGGCTTTTTTGGGGCCGGAGTTCAGCGTCCCTTTATCGGAAGAATATACGACGCCTGCTCGCCGCCTCCCTCGTAGCCATCCATAAATTGATTGCGAGTTTTTCCCGCATTGAAGCCCGCAAAAGCGCAAACCCAAATCCGCTAACGGGAAGTACCCTGGCGCATACAATCTACAGACGTTTCCCGATCAGAACCTGTTGGCCGCGTATGCGGACGCAAATTGCGTCGCGTCCGAGCCACCATCGATTCAGCGACCGCTCTCTTAACGGGCAGTCGATCGACGTCGAGTCCGGGCCCTCATTAGGGCTGTCAATTAAGACTGTCGACTCGTTTAAAGGAAGGAGGGAGAGTCCGCCCCCCATGCAGGAGTTGACGAGGAAGCGAGGCTGCATGCAGCGAGCTGGGATGGAGGGCATTTTCCCCCTTATTGAATTCCGCCGTGTCAAAGAGCTACGGAGGAAAATGGCACCGCGGGTTTCGGTTAGGGTTAATGAAGAGCACCCCGGGGTGGGCGCAGGTTGCGAACAGGGTGTAATCGGGCTGTGAGGGTTAAAGGGGTCCTGTCCATAAGTTTTCGTAAAGAAGTAGAAAAGTGGCGTACTCGTTTTTCGCACCTCGGCAGGGTCCCGTCGGCACGTCCGCCGAGGAACCGCCGATAAAATAGTGATGTGTGACTGACACGACCCCATCACTTTTCTTATGCGTCACTAAAACCAGGACCTCCACTAAAAAAAAAAAAAAAAAAACTGGTCGTAAAAGAACTTTTAGGGGTTCTTCATCTTGTTCATATTTTGCAGCCTAAAAAGTTCTTCTAAGCACCTTCTAGGAGAATTCTTCGTTAAAAAAAAGCAAAAAAACAACAGGGTTTTTTATGATACTACAAATAATGGAAAGGTGCGAGTGAGCTGGACCCGAATGGGCAGATTTGTGTTTGTCCTTTGTCCCCCTTGTTCCCCTTCTCCAGTGATTATTTTCGTCAAGGGGTCTTTTCAGCTCCAGTTTTGACGCGAAAGAGTTCTTCATCGTACGGTTGCCTTTCTAGGTCGCCAGGGAGCGAGAGTGCTTGTGGCGAAACCGTTCTTCACGAGCTGAAAGAGTTCTTGGAGCGTCGAAGAACCCTTCAATAACGAATTTTTCTTGTTTTGCTTTCAGTTTCAGAATCTGAACACAAAAAGGCGAAAACGGATAAATTAACATCTCAAAACCCGTTGCCTTTTCGCGCATTCTTTAAATTGATATAGCCCCAAATAGTGACTGACTTTACTGTGCTGAAATCAAGATGAATGAAGAAACTTTCATGAGACTCGGGAAGCCTGATTTAATAATTTCTTACTTGTTTCCTTCTTTTTCTTTAGTCCATTTCATGAAGAATTTCCCTGGCGTGTCGGAGTCGAATGCCCGGGGGTTCTAAGGGCGCGAATACAATAACCTTGAACTGCAGCGCAGAAGGATAGGGACTGAAGAGCACTTACGTGACGAAGAATGGACAACTAATAAGTTAGCGCAGCTGACCTCGAAGCACGTCTCGCGAAAGCTCGCGCTGCAGAACCCTGGGATCCTGGGTTAAACCCCACCACCCCTGCCAGTTTTGATTTGGATGAGCATCGTACCAACGTTCAGTCGTGTATCACTACTGCGTGATGCACGTTAAAGACCCCCGTTGTACTGCCCCGGCTAACTTTCTCATCTACAGCTGAAACACCAGCCGCTCATTAAGACTAACTGAAGGCTGCAGAGACATACATACAACGCAATTATTATTATTAAAAACAATACCGGCGATCGTTCGTGTAAAGTCTGTTGACTACTGCCATTTCAAAGTGTGTCAGTTTAAATCATTTTCAGATGAGAAGATAATAATACGGCCACGCACGCACGCAGACACGCGTGCACACGCTCACAGGAACGTACATAAACAGATATACACACGCACAAGCATAGGCACCCACATGTGCACGCAAAGACACACGAAACAAACAAAGCTAAACATGGTGACAGACAAAATACAGATTAGTCTCTCTAGCCACGCCACCAGGATTAGTCACTTTGACAGCCCACAGGTGATTTGCGGGCGAAACGGCAAAAGCATTACTGTAACTATTTCCTGTGGCAAGGTTTTTTTTTTTTTTTTTTTTTTTCTAGATCGTTCATTATAAGGAGAAGAGTCTAATTTTGTGAAGGACACAGTGTGTTAATGATGATTTAGGTATAGTATAATTAACTTTGTGAGCAACAAGAATGCAGGCATTTTTTAACGTGGGAGAACTTTTTTGTGTGCGGACTATGCTCCGGTGTAGGGAGCCTTCATGTGCGCTTTCCGGTGCGGAGTCAGCCAGAAAACGTTTAATGCCATAGAAGAAGGAAAGGAAAAAAAAAAAAAGAAGGAAGAAAAGAGGGAAATGGGGTATGAGGGAGTGCGTCGGTGATATCAAGATCTGGACGCTAACCCTAAGGAAAGGTTACTAAATCTAAATGAATATGTCCAGCTTGGCCTCAAAAGAAAAAATACAGGCGACCTTTCAAGACTCTTCGTCTGTCATTCCTTCAATGCAAACTGTCTACAACTTTTTTTTTTTTTTTTTTTTTTTTTTTGCTGTCGGAGAGTTTGGAAACTATGGTGTATGACTATGTAACATGGAATGGGTGGTGCGACGATGTTTGTACTTTGCACAGATACCGATCATCCTTGACGCTGACGCTCATGAAAAGCGCGTTGCAGAAAAAAGAAAACGAGAAACGAGCAGCGTCTTCGCGTTTTTCGAAAATCTAACTACTTTACATTTTTTTTACGTCCAGGTTTTTTTGTCAATTCCGGCACCAATTTGACACACGGTCCAAGTCCAGCTGAAGTTTAAAATAATCGTCGTCATCCTGAATTGTTCTCAATGGCCGTACCACCCCTTTATTTTTTTTTTTCTTCTTACGTTTTTTGTGTTAATGTTTGACACCGTGTCGGCTTTTGTCGTGTTACACGTGGGTAACGGCTAACACAGAAAAACATACAGACCTCCAAACGAAAGTCTCTAAGCAAAGACATCGTTTGCAGTTCCCGCAAAACATCCAGTCGCTGACTTCATATATCGGCCAGGCAAACCAATATCTATAGGTTTCAAGCTGTCTGACGTCGGCGAGAACAATTTGTCGGAAAACGTTTTTCTTCGTTGTTCGTCGGAAAGCATGGCGTCGTTCCGATTCCGACGGGCGAGAAAAATGTCAGCCATTGATCGCGTTGTTTTTCATCAACGAAGAAAGTGTTCAAGGATTGAATGAGATTCGTTACGGTAAATTTTCGAATGCACTTTTCAGAACGTCCAGTATAGCGTTTGTATACTCTGGGCCCGACCCCTGTCGGCAAGCGAGGGAAGCATCATGCCGAAGGACGAAACATGGCGACGAAATGCTCCAAATGTGCAAAGTAATGTATGCTATCTTTATTCATTTAATACAAGTAATGTTTATACGTTTTCCTCGAAGAACATATATGAACGATCACTAGCACCACATTGGAAATTATTTTATATTCTAATCCTTTCATCATAAAGTTCAGGAAGCGAAATCAAATTTAAGGAAGACCAAATAGAATATCAGACCGCCAATGATAGTAAAAACATAACGTGATTTATTCTCATGTCTTACATTTATTGTTGGCAAAAAGCGTTCTAGGCCCTCTTGTGAATACAAATGTCACATTTAGTCGAAGCCGTAGTGAGTATGGCGCACGGCAATAATAGAAAACGACAGATCGAATATTGAAGGTCATACAGAAATTAAACGAGATCGATATGAAATAACAAAAAATAAAATAACATCGAAAGCAGCCGGTGCTTCAATGTGAAGATTCAAAAACAAAATACGAACCAATTTTCGACGCTAAACATCGATATCTTTGTTTAACAATACCTTCCTCGCGTTGCCTACAACCTATAGGCTGGCACAAACCGAATGAAAGAAGCAAAAGTTACACATAAAATAAAACGCAGCAATGGCGATAAAAAGAAAAGCGAGCAGGAATGCTCGCTGGCAGTGACCTTAAGTCACGCCACACCGTTCCCATATTTAGCGTTCGGCCCTGCGTCATAGCTGCATTATGAACGAGGAGCTGCCAATTTTATCCCAACGCGGAATTGGGCCCGGACAGATTTGTATCATCTGGTCCTTCCCGTGTCCGCCATTTAATGGCGCTTGCCCTTCCTAGTTTGCCGGGAAGGAGGCGCACCTTTTCGGAAAAAAAAAAGGGGGGGGGGGGGGGGGGGGCTTTCTTAAAGGGTATACAGTTGTACGAGCCGCGTTCCTACTCGTGTTGGTTTCGCTTTCCTAAATTAGAATTTGGACAAAATAAGGGCAATTGCCACTCTAAGAGAAATGAGCGCGCGTTCAATTTTCCCCTTGGTCAGTCGTCGGGTTGGTTATTGGGACTTTAAGCGACGCACTAAGCGAAGCTTAGGATATGGACACTCCGTTTCCCGTTTGTCTGGTGGGCGCCTCCAATTCGTTTTCTAGTGCAGAGAGGGCGCAATCGGCGATAGCCACGTTTTGAAAATGCGACTTCCTTAGACTCGTAGACGCGTCAGGAAGCTCTTAAAGGGGTCATGAAACGATATCGGGTTGCAATGTTCGTGACTTTATAAAGGTGTACTGGTCCTAGTCTCGATCAAGTGTAGTCGCACGGACCACGACTAATTCAGAAGCTTCTTGGTCGCGGTGAAATTGCGAGGATAAAAGGAGGCCATATTTTTGAGTCTTGCCTTTACGAAGCTTAATGACGAAATTGTGGGATCGAAACCAATTGCCTGGCGACGGTCGAGCGAGGCTCATGGATTGGACGCGAGAACTGCGTGAGCATTGAACTTATGCTCGTAACAATCAATGCTTCGGCGCACACTCGTGTAGTGGCTCGTGTCCAATCACTGCGGTGATGAGAACAGCCGAACTCTAACGATGCCTGGAGCTCCGCACACGTTTTCTAGTTTGCCAACTCCAGCGTGTGGCTATAATTAAATTGGGCGACACATGATAGGCTCCAGGCCACGTGGCCGCTTGTTCTGGCTCCAAGTTGGGGGGATGAACGACACTCATATTTCTCCAATTTATTTGCCGACTGCTATCGCTTATAAAGAAAAACGAAGGGTAGTTTATTAGGTTATTAACCTTAGGGAATGATTCGAAGCTGTATTTCGCGAACGTAGAAAGATCGTTCCATTAGGTTTTGAAGCGATTTAGTTTTGCTTTGTCGCGGACTGTTTTATATTTCTAGAAGGCGCAAAAGAGTTCCTTTTATTTCAGATAAAACTTCAGATGACTGGCCACAATGATTTTGAACATAAAGATGGCTCACGTGTCGCGAGAGGTGTCGCGAACTTTTGTCGCACCTGAAATTCGACTAGTTCGGCGAACATTCGAACTTCTGGCAAAGTTCGACTAATTGACAGTGCTGCGCAAATTCTACTCAAAACATTCGAATTATTAGGAAAAGTAATTCATAATGTAGCTTGTTTTGTATTAAATGCGCACTTTTGCTGTGCACCGAGCCATTTTCGCAAGCGCGATCGTCACACCTTCCCCGTCTAGCCCACCGCAGCTCGGGGCTTGCCGCTACATGGGCTACACTTGGGACATGGACACTTTTGATTGTCTCGGGGTGCGCCGCCATTCTGTTTCCTTCAGTTTAGCGAGCTTGGTGGCAGTGCATACGATTCGAAAGTACGACGTCCTTACCGTTAGACGCTGCCAGGAAGATAAGGCGATATCGCTTTGCTCTGTGCCGGACTGTTTTGAACGATTCTGGACGATGGAAAAAGTGTTTCCAGCGATGTCGGATAAAGCTTCGAATAATCGCCAACCACGATTTGCGAAAACGCGAACGATAATCTTATCAGTTAATTAACGAACCTTTCGCTAGGCCTCCAATAATATGCCTCCCTGGCCATATAATTCACCGGTACGGACCACGTTGATGTACCTTTTCGCGGAATTTTTTTTTAGTATATATATATATGCTTTAATATAAATGATACACCTCGTATAGTTTAGAAACTGCTCGTCCCCGTGAAGAGGCAGCTGCCGGAAATTCGTGAGAACTTTTTTGGCGTTTTCTAATCCCAAAGTCCCAAACAAAAGACCTGGGCTAGTGTATGCGTGCAATGTAGTGACCGAATTTGTCCGCGTATTAATCTTGAACTGTGACCTGTCTTCTAGAGTAGTTTTATCGCTCCTAAGCGTAAGCAATCAAATGCCAAATCTCGTATATTCGTAATACTTTAAGATAAAGCGAGCGGCCCCCTGTCGATAAATAATTAGGCTGTCAGAATTGCAATCAGTTCAGAAAACACACACACACACACACACACACACACAAAAAAAAAAACAACAACTGGGGTATCACTCCCTCGTTATCCTAGGAAAGTTCACGTCAAAAAAGCTACATATAAACGCGCTTTCGACGGCGCTGACGCAAACGGGCTCGCTAAACTGAACGACGGCCTGCTCTTTATGTATACGGATTTGTCGTCGCTGTACCACCTAGCCATAACCATAAAAAAGTGTAGGCGTTACGCGCTGCACGAAAATCCCTTTGAACTGAAAACAAATGAGCGTTCTTCCGCGCTGCGCGCTGAACAACGGACGAACGCCTTTTCGATGTTGTAAGAGCGCGACGCAGTTTGCTACGATCGGCACGCTGGCATGGAGGGAATAAAGGCGTTACGCAATTTTTGATAGCCCTTTCCGCCACTTCGCGCAAATATGGTACGACGGAAAACAATGGTGTTCGTTGCAACGCAATCAAAATGCCCCCTGTAGTGTTGGGCTAGAATGTTTAATCAGTTATGTGAGCCGGAAGCGAGTGCTGCCGCAGTTAGGAAATCCCTAGCTTGAACTTAGAACGATAAATTTCAGTTAACTCGGGTTTCGAAAGTTCAAGATCTGTTCCTGTTTTCCTTTTTCTCTTCTTTTCTTTTTTTCTCAGTGTATAATTAGCAGAATAATGTAACTTTTCCTGACAGGGATTCAAGTATCGCATAAACAAAACGCAAAGGTTGTTAAGACTGGTAGAAACAACTTGACAAGGACAAGCTTAGTGGCACTAGTGGGGCCCAAGCATACTCGTGCGTAACGCCACTGACCAAGAAACTACTTTGTTGAGGCGTAGTTTCAAGGATAAAAGCGAGCGTTTTCTTTTAATCTCTCTTTCGCAAAACTTGATGATGTTGCCTGGGAGTCGCGGTATCCCCCAGTGGCGATATTGGAATGAAGCTCATAGATTGGAACCGAGCATTGCGAGAGAACTTTATTTGGGCTCGTGATAATCAATAGCTCCGCAAGCATTCGGGTAGTGGCCCTGTTGTTGCCCGTGTCCAGTCGCTGCAATGACGACAAGAGCCGAACCATAGCAATGCCTGGAACCCAGCGCGTGTCCTGTGCTTTGCAAACCCCAGAGCGTGGCAATGGCCGACGTTGGCGGCATATAATCGGCTCCTGATCACGTGGCCTCTTGTTCTAGCTGCGAGTTCAGGGGGTGAACGCTACTAGTCTTTATTTTTTTCTGCGACACCTATTGCATGTGTTGAAAAAAAAGAAAACGCGAGTTTTATAGGTATTAACGTCAGGGATTCGTTCTAAGCGGTATTTGAGCAGAGTACCAAAATCGTTGCGTCGTTCTGTTAAATGTGAAGGAGCTGAGTTTGTCACTAGACGACAACTGTGACCCTGTGGCTGTGTTGTCAAATGTGGGAAATGACCAATAAACGCAGTTCCCGGCAAGGGGCAAAGGAAGTTGAATTTGAATGCATGCAAAATCTTAGAAATATAATTTTTTTCCATCATACTTCAGATGCAGTTTGATATATATATATATATATATTTTTTTTTACTTTGTTCCTTGGGGCTAGGCTTTCCGCGTAATCTTTCTAATTCCTCACGACTCGGCAACGCAGCTCTGAGGCTCACATAATGTTTCCTTTTCAAGTAAACAGGCGTAGGTAGAAAAGCAGTAAACGGGTGAGGTCACTGTAAAAAGCACCCACATGCATCAGAACAACCAATGTTACCTTGATGAGCACACATGGAAATGGCTCCCCAGTGTGCATTCATAGAAGTCAATATAAAAGTAAAAACTAAGAAAGCGTACAACGAGCGTACAAGGCGTACAACGTACAACAACAGTGATCACAAGTAAATCATTTATACTTGGCTCCGAAAATTTAGTAACCTAACGAGGTCATTCGCTGTCTTCTTCAAACGTAAACCTGAGGATACATTCGAGGAGCATCAACCAGAATCAACCCCAACCCTCATCCTCACTTTGACGACCTCCCGGAGGACGATAGTTAGTTGCTCACGGTATACCTTGTCACCCTTCAAAGAGGCTTGGAGTAATCCAATATTTTTGGAAATACCGGATGTCTAGCTTCGACGAAATGCGCAAATCGATCAGTTGGAACAAGAACATATGCATCACTTTCAGTAATAACTTTTATGCTCTCACCGCACTAACTAGAGGGTTTTTACTGCCCAAAAAGCCTTTTCAGATGTCACCCTGATTCTAGGCTCCAACGCAAGAAATCGTTTCGCGTACTGAACGATGGAACCGAACCCCTCTTGTCCGTCATTTTGTCCGACCTGCTCGCCCCCTACAGTTTACTGGAGTCGGCAATAGCGACAACGACTACGGCAGTCGTAACCAAGCTAAAACGACGTCGTCTGCTACAAACACGGGGTAGGGAGAAGGAGAGAGAAAAAAAGATAAAGGGAAAGCAATCGCAATTCCCGGAAGTTGCTTTCACCCCAGTGTCTGCCTCTCGCGACGTGAAGCCCGCTATCGGGATTGGGGCACAGCCCGGCCTTTGTCGACATGGTGAAGCGATGAATAACAGTCTCACATAAACACATTGATCCCGATCAAATGTCAAGTTTTTTTTTCTTTAAGCAGCAGAAAAGGTGAGATGTCAAAGTTGTCTACGACTACTAGGTTTGTCTATAAGTCCTTCTAGAGTCTAGACCAACGTCCAAGAAACAGCGTTCTCACGGACATTCCAAGAACACATTGTAAGTGGCATTCATTACTCTTCAATGTCATCAACTGGAGACGAACTAACATGTTTGCGACCAAAAGGTAGGCAGGTACTACAGAAGATTGCGAGCATAAAGGCTACGTTTGTCCATGTCGACAAGTCGTGCTGGTTGCCTGTCTGTGACGTGGGTTTATATACGCCAGCGTTTTTGTGTGTTTCTCGTGCTGCGGGTTCGAGGGTGTTAGGTGTCTAACTGTCCGCCTGCATGTTCATGTTGAAGACGCCATCAGACTTCTTGAGCTTGAAAATTTCTCATTTTGTTTTGTGACTTAGTTTTGATCAAATCGTAGTATCTCATAGGAACCGAGATTGTCTTCTGCTTTAATTTTGTTCCATTCGAACTGAAATTAGGATGTATTGGCTACCAAAGAAGAGAATAGCGCGATGCCAGCCCTAGTCCCCCTCCCTTTTTCCTTACCTATAAAGGGATGCTTCTTTTGAACCTACCTGAATCTTGTGCCCAGCAGTGTGAAATTAATTTGATAGCATTTATTTAATGACATTTGGTTTCGTTACATTTATATATCTAACCGAATTATTTCTATATCGTGGATTCCCATCAATCGGGGGTGACCCTGAATATGTTCCGGCTATGAATGCCAAACCGACGAAGTAATTAACCTAAAGTTAGGCTCGAAAAAGGTCGAATCGTATCAAACGGGCAGAGTCCTAATGAGGTCTGTGCGCTTCCGTTAGCCGCAGCTCATTTCATTAGCGTTGATTCTGACAGCAGTACAATCGCTCGATGCAGTCTCCCTCCTTTCGCTCCAACCTCTTAACTTGTGGCCCTAGCTTTGATAACTTCCGCTTCGTCACTTCCGGGCACTCTTAAATCGAAGGAAATGAGAAAATCCAATTCCAAGACACCAAGGATAAAAAAAAAAAAAAAATCAGTCTGAATAGATTAAACGTTGCTACGTCCCCCCCCCCCCCCCCCCCCCCCCCCTTTTCAAAAAAAAAAAAAAAAGTCGCATACGCGTGCGCGTTTCGAAGGCTCGTGACGATTTCTCCTCTTCGATTTGGCTTCATGGTTGTCGTTTCATCTGTACTTTTTTTTTTTTTAGGCGCAGTTTTTGTGTTGATTTTTTTTTTAAACAAAAGGTAGAATCAAAAGAAAAATAAAAGTTCCCAAACTTACGTGTTTCTTGTGCTTCAGATGCTGCAGGGATAATCCGTCTGCGTCGCAAATTCAAACGGGCGCGTCGTCTGCTCTGAAATAACGGTTGTTTCTTCTCCCGTCTGCTTCGCCGCTCTCGCAGAGGGACGCCCGCTTCCTCTCGCTGCTCTCTTCTCTGACGGCGATGACGGAGCGGCAGAGCGACCTCCAAAACGCGCCCCTTTCACGACAATTTCGGCGTCGACGCAAAGAATCCAGTTGAGCGACGTGCACAGTCGCCAACGAGGGCAGAAGCCGAGAAACGGTTTTGTCTGGACGGGGCGTCAGACTCGAATGCAGCCAGCAGCAGCCGTCTTGCTTCGCCAGACGCGTTGCTATCCGACAAGTTGGAGAGAGCCGAGCAAGCCGTCGGGGGCCCCTGGAAAGGGAGGGTGGGAAAGACAGGGTCCCACCGCGCATGCCCGGAACTTGCTCCGGGCTTCGGCGTCTTCTGCGCATGGGCGATGGAGGTCGGGATTTCGATCTTCGCGAAGGGATGAACTTTCTTTCTCTCCCGAACTCTCTCCGTTTCACCTTCCCGTGGACCGCGGAGGACCCTACGAGCCAGTCCAAGCCAATCCAATAACTAGGGAGTGTCACGTGACCCACGGCAGGTGCGCTGCGCTGCGCCGAGTGCGTAGTTACGTAATAGGTTCGCGGCGTTGGATTCGCCCGGATGGCTCGTAGGCTCTGCTGCGGTCCATCGTAACGTCAAGCGGAGTATCCCTCTTTACCGTGCTGGCTTTTGTTTCTTCGTTGCGTACTATAACAGTGCTGCTCTAACCTTCGTCCTCGGTTCTGTCATCCTGTGCCACATTGCTTTGTGCAGAACGCATCTTACCAGACTTCTTTTTCCACTTCTTGCGGTGCGTGACATTAGAAACGCGTTTTGGAAAGAAGGTGCCGAGAGGGGGAAGCACTTTGACCCGATTTTTCGACCTGCGCGTTAATGCGGAGGTCTGCGAGTCCCGTTCGCCGCAACGGGTTGCAGTGCGAGAGCAAACAACCACGAAGGTTACGAAAATCGCGCTTTGAATCGTCGAGATTCGTGGAACGGCGGTGACGCCGGCCTTCCCCGCTTATTAAAAAAGCTGGTTAAAGTCACACCGGCTAATAAAAAAAAGCCGGTTATAAAAAAAAAAAGATCCGCGGTTTATTTTATTATTGTTTATTTCTTTGTAGTAAACAGTCCGTTAGCGTTTCGGGTCAAAAAATAAGTGAATTGTGATGTAGCGGTAGGCCCTACATAAGATCATCGCACCGGGCAACTTATAGTTACTACAGGTTGTCAGCGACAGGTATAGGCCTTTCAGTTGTTCCACTCCTAGCGCTCGCTTTCTACCTTCGATAATAGTTCTCCGTCTCGTAATTTTCGAGTGTGCACGCGCAGCCAAAGCACTATAGAAGGCAAGGAGCGCGGGCTGGATGCTAGGTATGAGACGCCCTGCCGGTTTTACCCAGTCATGGCTATAACTTGTTTGAATACCTTCTGGGTACGCACTAGCTTAGCTATTCAAGTGTCGATGATGATGTCTATCAACGCACTACAGTGCAGATAACGAGGCTGTTATCGCTCTGTAAGTATTCTATAAAGTATTCAATAACTAAAATCACTATTAATTCGTTTGGCAAAACAGCTACCAAGTGTTTGTGCATTGACGCTCTGCTGATCTCGTGGTCACAATAAATTCACCGAATAAATAAGAAATAAGAAACGGCGAAAACGTGTTTTGAGAAAGAACCCATGGTTGCTGCGCAATCATCGAACGGGAGAACGATATTTATAAACGTTGTTCTCGCGACGAATTAATTCGCGTTAATACCACTGTAGGGCTCGCCCAGCACCACTCGGGCCCTTCTTCGTAAGAAACAGCTTTCTTTGCGTCCTCTTCATGCACGTGTTTCAGAAATAAGTAAGAATCTGTTCCATGACCGTGTGTGCGGGCTGTTTGAGAGAAACGTACAAAACTCGTTTCTCTCGCAGTAAAAATAAGGCATAAACGAACGCCCCGCGTCCGCTCGAGTGTAACTCTATTCGGAGAGCAAGTCGTCTGCTTCTTGGGCAGGGGTTACGGTGACGTCAGAACCACGCCGAGTTCGGATTGGCTTTGACCGGAAGGATAGTGGGTAGACCTCAATGTTAGATACCTCGAGGTCTACCCACTATTTTTTTACAATCAGCTAATAAAAGCTCGGTGTTCTGACATCATCAAAACCCCCCGTGCAAGAAACAGAAAAAGTTCCCCTCCGCAAAGAAACGCAGGACGTGGTTTATTATGATACGATTATGCAAGGCTCATAATTGTGATGACGATAATTTATGATGATTTATGATGATTATGCCTAACTTTATTTTTTACTCCGAGAGAAACAAGCTTTATACATTTCTCTCAAACAATTCCGCACACACGGTCATGCAAAAGATTCTTAGTTATTTCTTAAAGTTCTTACGAATGCGTGGTTCGTTCTTCGGCGTTGTTATTGGGCCAGTGCTGCGACCTCGCTGGCTTCCTTGCCGTAATAAGATGCGCGGGACGAGCCACCCGTAACCTTTCCTAAGATGTCAGTCACTACACTCTAAGAAATGTGGGGCATCTACTTTCCCCGCAAAGCACTTCGAGCAGCCAATCATTGCATTCTGCGTATAGGAATCCCGGCAAATAACGAGTTTGGAGAGAAGTTTTGCGCATTGTTCGTGCGCCGCGCGAAGTATATGTTTTTTACAAGATTTGGTTGTCGATGAAAGAAGCGATGCCTTTAGCGTTTGAAACACGTCGTACGTCTTGATATGGTAACATATACCAAGTCTGAAGTCCACCTACATATACCTTGATTCTCTACACAAAGGGGAGAATTAGTTAGCTCCACAAAAAAAACCGAGTTTTTTTTATTGGGGTTTTTGAGGTGAGAACGAGTATAAAAGGATCATAGGCCCTGAACTCGACGTCCTTGCAGTGAGATTGAGCGCAGACAGATATTAGGCACCTGAGCTGCGTCCGCGTTCGGCGAGGCACAGTGTCCAGTAGCCTGGGAGTTCGACGACGGAACCATAGAGTGCCCGGTCGCAGATTCGGAGCGCGACGACCTGGTAGCACAGAGCATCAAAACGCCATTTCTCGGGGAACCTGGACGTCAGCGCACAGCTTTTGCAGCGGCGAGGACCCGAAACACACTTGTTCGCTCGGGAGAAGGGTGTTTCGGAGTCTCGCCGCAGCGGGGCGCCAGTCACGTGGCTCTCCTCCGATCCGTTGTCTGCCGTTCCAGCTTTTCCATTTCGGCGACCGCTTGTCGTGGCGATCTGCCAGGCTTTGTCAGTATAGAGGAGGCTATGGTCCAGTCAACCCGTCGGGCTCGGGCCGAATCGGTGAGTGGACGCCACCTAAGAGTTATTGGTTTACAAGGTGGAAGATGGGACGGCTCACAAGCTCTGGTTCTTTTGTGTGGTCACTGAAATGATGAGAACGGCGGCGAAGAGCATCAGTTTCAGAGCTTCGTATATCTTCGACAACCTCTTCGGCCTCTCGGTCACCTCGAGCGCGGGCGCGTATCCAAAGCTCGCAGGAAGACATAGAGCATGGCTGCTGTAGGTCGCAGCGTTCGAAAAACACGCCCTGCCGCTTTCACCCTGTCGGTTGATATAGGTGCTGTTCGAATACACCGACTCATATTTACAGAGGAACTGCAGCACCCCTAGCGGCACGGCACCGGCTCCGCGCATGCGCGATGGGGTGTGGGCAAGAAGCGCCGCGTCCCGCATCGACAAACAATCGGAATGTGATGCTGTCGGTATCGGTGCGAATCCCCGTGCTCTTTTTTTTGTGTTATAATTGTTTATTTTACGTCTTCCTAACAATGCCTTATTATTTTATTGGCACGAGCGAAATTAACGAGGCTCGTTGAGCGGCAAAGCTTCGCGTAAATAAAGAGACGTGCGGCGATTCATTCCGCGTGAACACAGCAGTATGGATGCTAAAGCCCGATTCCCACGATGAGATTCTGCTCGCTATTTTCAGTTGCGACGTCACTCGGAAGGCAAAAGCGTGGACGGGAGCTGCGATGCTCGACGTCGACACTGAAAATGGCGAGCAGAATCGGTCCGAGTGAATCGGGCATAACAAGTCGGTGATGGCCACTGGCAACAAGGATCAACACCTCCTTGCATCTACTGTTTACACCGAGCCTCGAAACCTAAACGTCTTTTGAGGCCTGCACTTAACTTGTTCTCGCAACGTTTGGTCGTAGTGGCCGCTGTCGTTTGAACGACCAGTCAACGGTCTGAACGAGAATGAAAGAGCAGACAACAGTTTCAACGTGAGGACGCACTGAACGTAGTCCGCAGGTGGTTCGGACAGCTTGGCGGTTTTCCCGTGTTCACGATGGAACAAAACAAATAAATCTGACGACCACAAGTCTCCGCGAATACAACCCAAAGTGCTTTCCCGCACAAGCAATCCTGGTCTGACGGTGTCTGGTTTTCCCCCCTTCACGGCACCCATCAATGTTCCCGGACGAACCGAGCAGACAGAAAGCACATTAAAGCACATCTTGACACCTTTCTCCATTTTTCTGGTACAGCCCCAGCCGTTTCGTTTTGACGACAAGACAGGTTTTAGTCTGGCTTCTTCCAAAACAACACAAAAATGCCCGTTCCACGTGGCGACTTCTGCCCAAACCCTGAAACAGGAAGTGCGCCCGAAGTGACACCCTCGCGTATAGTTAAGTTGGTATACACTGCTTGGGATCTGACACCAGAGTTTCAGAACTTAGCGTTTTCTGGTTCTGAAGTTATAAACAACTTTCAAAATGATATCACTAAAAACATGCTACCCGTACACAGGTAACAGACGCTTCTCATCTCCATGTAATCACGGGGTTTCTTAACCGTCATTTTCTCATAGAGAAAAAAAAAAAACGATTATAAGTTTCTAAGTAGATTATGGCAGAGCCTGAAACTCCCCCCTGGCTTCTTACAACCACCACTACAATAGGACGTAGAAGAGTTCGGTAATGCGTAGTTTATTGTTGCGTCTAGAAAAACGCAGTTTACGTTTTCTCCCAAAACCTAGCTGGTTATACCGTAAATCAGGCTGCCTTTGTAGACGGCTTAATTTTTAATTGACTTCGACTCGAGCATTAATTGGCTGCAGTAAAATGGGCCGCCCTATGGGTGACATCACATCTAAATAAAAAAAAAAATATTCACAACAATGAGGACTTTGCAATAAGATATGTGAATGCATTACTCATAGCCCAGACAACACCCGACATCCTCAGGACGTCCTCAAAAGGTATAAACGTCCTCACGGTTTTCAAGACATCCTCAGGACATCCTGAGAACGTCAGTCGCTGGATCATCCTAGAAACGTTTTTCCGGGAACTTATTGAGGCCGAAGAATACAAAGTTAGAGGTAATATATACGTCCTCAATTTGATTGCGTTTTTAAAATATAAATGAATGAAATGGCGGTAGTATACACAGTTGATGTTTACTGCTTAACTAAATATCACATGCAAATGTTTACATGTAGCTGTGTAAGTTTAGGACATCTTTTAAATATAGTTTTGATCAAACAATTATTTAATAAAACCAGGACGCACTACAATTATTATTACTTTTGTATTTGGGCAGCATTTCGGAATTCAGTTTCATTGGCTACATTCAATCTAGGTGGCGCAAGCTACCGCCTACTACAACGCGTACCGTGATTGCAATTATCCACCCATCCGAGAGACCCAAACAAGCTAAGCCAAGACAGGAAAGAAACAGAAACAGCCTCGAGGTTGATGATGGCTTGATAATGTGGATGCTTCGGCTAGTTAGCAATTCATGCTTGTATGGAACAGCGCGGATACAGTCACACTCACAGGCACACAAGAAGGAAACGGACTCGCAGCGCTGACTAACAACTCAGTGATATATTTCTCCTTCCTCAAATCGTCATCTTCTTCTCCTTCGCCGTTAATGAAAACATTTGAAATTTTTAAACACCAGAAACTAAATAGCCAATAAATATTAATAAATAAACAATAAATACATAAATAAATGACAACTAAAATAAATAAAGCAAAAACAAATAAAAAATTAAAAATAAAATTTTTAAGTTTAACTTTTTTAGTATAATTTTTTTTAAGAA
This sequence comes from Ixodes scapularis, assembly GCF_016920785.2. Taxonomy (NCBI): domain Eukaryota; kingdom Metazoa; phylum Arthropoda; class Arachnida; order Ixodida; family Ixodidae; genus Ixodes; species Ixodes scapularis. The sequence continues at coordinate 59,701,981 of NW_024609882.1, forward strand.
ACTTATTTTTATTTTTAATTTTATTTTTATTTTTTTTATTTTTATTTATTTTTAGTTGTCATTTATTTATTTATTATTTACTTATTAATGTTTATTGGCTCTTTGGTTTCTGGTGTTTAAAAATTTAAAATGTTCTCAATAACGGCGAAGGAGAAAAATATGACGATTTGAAGAAGAAGAAATATATCACTGAGTTGTTAGTCAGCACTGCGAGTCTGTACATCTGCGCTGTTCCATCCAAATTGATGATGGCAGCAATGCAAGGCTGTGACGAATGTTATATGTCTTTTAAAGAAGTATTGAAGGAGCCGTTCGCCGACTTAAAGGCATTTCTGGAGTTTGACTCCAGTCTATCTTCGGATGAAAAGAAAAGAACGCTTGTGGAATGAAGAATTCTCAATCTTGTTATATTTCCTAACCTTTGACTTAATAAGAGCGTCTATGTGATTCAATATATTATTTTTAGCTGCATCCGTTCATTGTCCTTGGTGGCAGACCCATGGGGTCTGCTACCAGGAACGTCTTGGAGGTCCTGCTTAGCCAGAAAGTGGCTGTCGATTTCAGCTGGGTAGGCCAGAAAGGCAAAGGACATTTTCGGGATCCCAATGTGGCAGACATCATTTACAATAAGACCCTTTTGTTTGTCGTGTGCGAGTCATCTAAGTTATTCACTAAACTAGTTATGTAAAATATTGCACAAGGGCCTTGTCGGGTTCGGAGCTATCGTAAAATGCAGATTGCATTGAATATTCTTGCCCTGACGGTATAATTAAGTAAGACTGATTTTACATGAAAACCGACAAGCTAACCCGACTCGGGAGTGGGAGAATGATACAATTTTCTGAACATAGTTCTGTCTAAATAGGTAAAACGTTTGCTGTGTGGGTCAGGTAGCCATGTATAGTTGCGCGTTAGCACTAAGGAACATAATTTTCTGGAACATATATTTTTATTGACATCAATTGTGATTTTTTTAGACCCGTTCTTAGTTTCCTGCTCTAACTATCATCACAAATCAATGTTTCAGGGGTAGTGAAAGCAAATGTTGAGTGTGCAAACAAAGCTGACGGGGAGACCATCATCAAAGTGTGACTGCGCCACGCTGGAGAGAAACTGAAAAAGCTGCAGTCAAAAGCAGATGTTCGACATGATGGTAAGTTTCTCACATTACCAACTTTTATTTTTAATGCTCATGGAATTGATTTTTTTTTTTCTAGATCCCGCTGACTATTCGTACTAGCGCTGGCCAAGATGCGAAGCCAGACTGCATGTCTGGTGCAGACATTGAAAAAAGTCATGTATAACATTAGCTCTTCAATAAAGCATTTCTTGAACCTCTGTTTGCAATAATGAATGGCATGATCAAGCTCATAATTACAGGCTAAAAACATAGGGCAAGGAAAGACGCAGAGGAGACAGCAGACGGGATGCTGGAAGGAAGAGGTTTTCTTTTCTCCTCTTCAGCATTCCGTCAGCTTTCTTCCCACTTTCCCTTGGCCCTCTGTTCTTAGCCTCTCACTGACTAGTAATCTAGAATTAGTGTGTGAATTTCACTTTAAAATAGTACACAACAATGAATTCCTTTCTGCAGGCAGCTCTTGCAGGCATGTTCAGGTTCAAACTCCAGTTGGAGAAAACCTAGAAACAATAAAAATGAAAGCATCCTAACAGCTCAGTGAACAGCTGCACCTGCAGTGCATTGTCCTAAAAATGTACTAGAAAAATCCTTGGCTGCCCTCCTGAGGGCGTTCTGAGGATGTCCTGAAGCCGGACAATAGGGCGTTTTTAGAATGCTTTCAGGATCATTTGAGGACATTCTGAGGACATAATAATGTCCTCAAAGGTTGTCCTGAGGACATCCTGGGGATTTCCAAGTGTTGTCTGGGAGCTGTCTACTGCTATACCGGTACAGCTTGTGTTTTTTATGATCCTTTGTAGACATTCTAGGTTATTGCGTGTCATTCTACAAGTCGGTTATTGCAATCGACATGACTGCCTAAGCAATTAAGGCCGTAGTTTTGTCACTCATAATATTCCTTAATACAATAACGAAAATATGGCAACCAACCCATTCCTAAACATGTAGGAGCCCTAAGTTTCGAACCGACTTATGGCGAATTCCACTGGGCGTTTTGGAGCGCGCCGGGATCAGTCGACCAGATCCGGATTGGAGCACAAGATCCGAACGGGGTCGCGCCGCCTACGGATCCCCAGTGGAACATGACCACTGCTCCGGGATCGGCGGATGCCTTCCCGTCATTCAACTGCCCGGGAATCCCCTTTTCACGGCCGCCGCGGTCGTTTCGAAGACATTTTCGCTACGCGGCGCTAACACGTGTTCGACGCACGAGTGGCAGGAATGGCTCAGGCGCTTCTAGCAAAGATTGCCGGAATGCCGGTAGCGCGGCAAATACCTTCCCTTCTCCTTCCTGGAAAACGAACCGGCTGTCGAGCCAATGGGCAAGCAAGCGGCCATTACGAATTCTTCTGATGTCGAGACAATCTAGGAGCCCAGCCCGCCACGTGCTCCTTCTTCTTCTTCTGATGCGAGATGCCCCACGAGAAAAGAAGTCACGTGTGTGCGCCGAGGGCTGGCCCGGCTGGCTTCCGGTTGAATCCGCCGAAATCGTGGGAGCGACTTTTCTCGTGGCGAATTCCACGGGTCGTTTTGGAGCGCGCCGGGATCGACTCTTCCGGAGCGAGCCTATTTCACTGGGCGATCGGGATCGAGACGAACGTGTTCCACTGATCGTTTTGGATTACCTCCCGCTCCAGATCTCGATCTGGATCCGAGAAAGTCGCTCCCCCGATTTTGGCGGATTCAACCGGAAGCCAGCCGGGTCAGCCCTCGGCGCACACACGTGACTTCCTTTCTCGCGGGCATCTCGCCTGATCTCGCCTCAGAAGAAATGGTAATGGCCGCTTGCTTACCGCTTGGCTCGACAGCCGGTTCCTTTTCCAGGAAGGAGAAGAGAAGAGAAGGTTTTGCCGCGCTACGGGCAGTCCGGCAATCTTTGCTACACACTAAACATTTTCACGCCCTTATTGGTGTAAATGGCATGGGTCACAACTCACCCCCTTATTGGTGTACAAAAACGCCCTAGAAAAATGGTGTTATCTCTCACTCCCTCAAAAACCGGTGTAATCCCTTACACCCTACACAGAAAGGAGTGATTCTGCTCTACACCTATTTATTAGGGTGTGATGGCAGCAGTACACCCTACCAAAAACGTGTACTGCAGCTAGAAGAGCATGGTGGGTAAACCCCAGACTAGTGACAAAAAAAATTGGGAAAACACAATACTGCCTCAAAATGTCTTGAGACGTGTTGTGTTGTCCCGATTTTTTGTCCTAGTCTTGGGTTTTTTTCACCATGATCCTTCACCAGCTCGCCTGCGCAGTAACTCTCACTTCATTCAGCTACAAGAAGTTATACTAAATGTGTAACACAGCACTTCATCAAAAAGTACTTACGGAGAAATGATTGCTAACAAATTGAAACATGTGGAACACTTTATTTTTTGAATCCAGAAAAAACGTGCATGGACCTCATCTTCTTCTTTCGCGAATTCGCGAGAAACCCAAGTCAAACCTCAAATGCTGGCATTTGTGACCTAGTGTTAAGTTTTTGTGACAAAGCTACAAAATTCTTAGAGGCTTAAAATAAATGCACTCAAACTTTAAATAAGGCTTTCCTTCGCCTAAACCTACTTTAAAGCTTTCTAGCTCTGCTGACGTAGGCAAAACTCGACAGGCTGGCAGAGACGGAACGACCGGGAGTTGATTGAGGCGTAAGCAGCAGTTCATGCTTGTAAACAGTAAAATGGTATATTGAGACGGAAGCAGGACTACTACCAGAAGCATGCTTGCAGAGTACTTACAAATAAAACACCGATCTCATGTAATCCGTGATAGTTGCATAATCCGGTTCGGGCACCACAGAAAAATTCGCAAACACAACGTCCAGGATGAAGGCGGTTGCTCACATTCAACGGAACTCTCGCCGTCGCCGATGAGCAGCTCTCTGTCGTGATAGATGCACAATCCGACTAGGGCAGCACAAAACTACGCAAACACAATGTCGAGGATGAAGGCGGTCGATCACAATCAGCGGAAGTCTCACGAGCGCCGACGAGCAGTTAGTTCTTTGTCGAAACGCGTCCAACAAACACAGCACAATAATTCTATGGACTCCGACGAAATTCACAAATATTACCAAAAAATTAGTATGAACGTATTCCGGCCGTTCAAGACGAAAAACCACGGCTGCGACTGCAACGCACGAAAAACAGAAGAACACTGACGCCTGACGGAAGCTTTTTAGAAACCGGGCCTACGTGGCCCCTACACTCACCGTAATTTGGAATACGGCAAAGACTTCGGCCCCAGTGAGCCCATCAGCGCGTCGGAGCGAGTCACGTGACATATTATAGTCCAAGCGTCCCTGTCCCACGGAGAACGGTCACGTGTTACACACCACCCCTCTGATTTGCTAGAAGCGGCCTTCGCACTCGCTCACAGCCACACGAAGACACAAAAGAAGGTGTGGAGGCTTATCAGAAGACGAGGTCAAAGAGGGGTGGACAAAGCAGCTAATCTCCCTCTGCGGCTTTGTATAAGCCACCTGGGCTGCCCAAGGAGGGTCGCAAAATGGGACACGTCAGGACTTGCTTCACGCAGTGGCGTGCGTGCTCTGATGCCGACCGCGAAATCACGAAATAAATAACACAAAACAAATTCGAACGCATGAAACAAGAGATGCAATTTCACCCGTACGAAAAAAGAAAAAAAAAAGGAAAAAAAAGCGTCGGGAGGCTAGATATTTTGGTGTCAACTAAGGATCGCGTACTATAGCCGGGGTGTCATAAATTCGGCACTTTCGATTGTCTTGCGGAATTGTTTCGTTAGAACTACACACAAAAATAAAATCTCAGTGAAGGTGCTATAAGTAGTGCGAGGGCCAGTCAGGTGAGTTTGTAATACACGAAATGAGGGCGCCACGGCCCATAGTTTGTTCAGTGGTTCAGCGCAGGAGGTCTTTCTCTGGTTAAAAGTAAGCAGATTCCGTTTTGCTTCATCTTGTTTTTCTTTTCTTTTTTAACGTCGGATTTTAGGCGGTTAAGAAATAGACATACCTCGCCGGCATAGGCCATTCACGCGGGAATCTTGACGCTCAACCAAAAACGGCATCGCCTACGGTATGTCAGGATGGCGTCGCCGCGACCCATCCTTTTTTTCACAGATATTGGCTGGACCAAAATGGTAACGGCGCAATTTTTCATATTTGATCCTATATCGGCGCAATGCTGTGTGCTGTTTGGGTTGTATATTGACACGTCTTCGTTCATCTTTTGCGAGTGGAGATGTTTTGTTTTTAAATACAAGTTGAACTGATGAAACTGACGCACACGCGACACGTAATTTTCGGCTCCTCTTGGACGAAGAGTTCGATCGGAGTTGCAAAAACTATACTCCATCACTTCCTAACCATACGCGACTTCGTGTAGCGATTAATTATACTGGATGTTTATACCGCCGTACATCAGCAACAGTTTCAGCAAAGCAATAAGCATTAACGGATATGAAATCATGGGTGTATTAGACTGGCACCACCATAACGCCCCTTTCACACCGTGTTAATACAGGGCGTATAATTCGCCCATACACCCTTTTTACACGATTTCAGACGCCATCGCAATAAGCGAGGTCGTAAAAAGGGTGTGGAAGGGATGAAAAACATCAGCACACCCTTTTTACACCCACCGATATTCAAATATCGTGTAAATGAAGTGTAAGAAGGGTGTTTTTCCTAACTTACACCCTTTCTACACGATTATGGGTGTTATAATGTTTAGTGTGTAGACGCTCCTGAGAGCCATTCCTGCCGCTCGTGCGTCGAACACGTATTAGCGCCGCGATTGCGAAAACGTTGATACTTGGAACCAGCCGCTACCAGACACCTGATTTGTTTAAAAAATACCCAGGATGTTTTGGGGCAATGAATCGATCACATAGCAGGCGGTAGACAAGTAGACAGCGTTGAAAAATATTTATTCCACCGATTGTTATGAAGGCCGATGGTGTCGGTGTCGCAGTTTTGAAGCACTGTCAGTTCAGCTCAACACCACGTTACAAAAGACGGTTTGGGGTACTGCCGGTGCTAACGCAATTTCACAGTAGAAATAGGAATTGCATGAAAGAACCGGACAGAAACACTTCATTCGGTGGCATAAATGCCGAACATATATCAGCGATGTCACTTTCCTCGGTTAGGGCTATCTGCTTTGTCAACGAATGATGAACATCTCGGTAGAATAAAGAGCGGAAACTACTCCCCGTGTCAAGTTTTCGAATTACAGCCACTGGTTGATGTCGTGCCGTGGTAATTCCCGGCCCTTCGAACGCACTAGCACTGTGTAGAGTCACATTTCCAGCGATTCCGCGCCGCACACGAACGAAGGTAAACAATCAAGATGGCAGAGTGTTCCCCGTATTGTCCTCGCCGTCAGTGCGGTGTGACAGCGTTGTCGGATAACAAATCGGGCACACTGTTGTTGGGAGGCAGCAATATGTTGCCCGACTGTTGTTGCCGCGATGTGACAGGGTCGCCGGCAACACGATTTCCCCGTGTTGTCGGATAGAGTTGTTCATCTGTCCCCTCAGTGTGACAGGGTCTTTACCCCTTGGCTCGACAGCCGGTTTGTTTTTTAGGAAGGAGAAGAGAAGGTTTTGGGGGCCGCGCTACGGGCATTCCGGCAATCTTTGCTAGAAGCTCCTGAGCCACTCCTGCCGCTCGTGCGTCGAACACGTGTTAGCGCCGTGATTGCGAAAACGTGTTCGATACGACCGCGGCGGCCGCGGAAAGGGGATTCCCCGGCAGTTGAATGACATGAAGGCAAATGCCGATCCCGGAGCAGTGGTCATGTTCCACGGGGGATCCATCGCCGGCGCGACCCCGTTCGGATTGTGAGCTCCATTCCGGATCTGGTGAACTGATCCCGGCGCGCTCCAAAACACCCAGTGGAATTCGCCATCGGATCCAGATCGAGATCTGGAGCGGGAGCTAATCCAAAACGACCAGTGAAACATGTCGGTCTCAATCCCGATCGCCCAGTGAAATAGGCTCGCTCCAGAAAAGTCGATCCTGGCGCGCTCCAAAACGACCAGTGGAATTCGCCATTAGTCCTTCGTCAGGGGCGACTGTGGCCGTTGAGGAGCGGCGTTTTTCGGTCTTCTTTTTCTTCTCTCAGGGATGTGGCGCATTTCTCGGTCTTCTTCTTTCACGAATATGGCGAAGCCCGTTCACATACATTGTTGGTAAAGCACCAATTGAGCACCTATTTATGTTGCCTGACGTCGTTTGAATGTGCCAGGACTTTACCAACAATGTATGTAAACGGGCTTCGCCATATTCGTGAAAGAAGAAGACCGAGAAATGCGCCACATCCCTGAGAGAAGAAAAAGAAGACCGAAAAACGCCGCTCCTCAACGGCCACAGTCGCCCCTGTCCATGGAGAATAGAAGGGTAGGAGAGGGCATGACGTCGGCCGCGTAGCCTCCACAAGCCATGCTCCCTTGACGCCTCGCCTCTTTCTCATTTTCCTCCTTACTCTCCTCACTTACCATGCCAACGTGACCACATCATGTGACCGTAGCTAGCCTTCGTCTTGCTATCGGGTACTAGAATACACCACCGTCTAGACTTCGATCTGATAAAGCCTACCGGACGGAGCGCGCGCAAGCCTGCAAGGAGTCCTTCTACAATCAACCATCCATCTCACACGTGACATGTCACGCGCACCAATCGCCAGAGAGATCTGCGGTCACGCTGGGCACAAAATCGTTTAAACTTTTTATGACTAGGCTTCACCAATATTGCAACGTGCCCCCTCCTAGTACTTCTAACCTCCTTGCCCCTGTCGAAGGACCAACCAGTGTTGCCAATTTAGCGGTTTTCCCGCTAAACTTAGCGGCTTTTGGTACTGTTTAGCGGGATAAATTATTGTTTTGCGGGCGGCAGGATTTTTAGCCGGTTTTATGTAATCTTGGCGGTTTTTTAGAGGTATAGAAGTTTTATATCAATTTACTGTCGACTGTGCACCTTTCATATATATAATAATAAGAATAATAAGCCACAGTCGTCTTCGCTGACTCTCAGTATGTTCTGGTTTGTGCGAGTAACGCCTGTGACGTCATCAGAACATTAAGACGTCGAATATTGAAACACGCCTCCCCGTTTTGTGCGCGCACGTTTGAGCAGCATGAGTGTTCCAATTGTCCTTTGACGTTTTTGTCACTGTTTCGTGAAAGGGGCGCGGTGAAGTACGCTCGAAAGTTTAGAAAAGACTGGCTATAAGCCCCAAACTTAAAGACTGGCTACTGGAGGTTCCTGGTAATGGCAGACGAGCCAGGTGCCGCTACTTCAAAACGGAACTACCTGCGAAGAATGTGGATTTGGTCATGCACGCTGCAACGAAGAAGCATGTTTCGGCCGCTGCACCTTTCTCCTGTGGTAGCAGACGACTCTTCAAGTTGAACGGGTCTGACTAGTCACGCACCGCTGAAGGGTCTCTTGCCATGTTCGGATCACCTGGGTGAACTGTGGCGTGGCGTGAGAGATTTCTAGTCAAAACAAAAGGAAAGCTTCGTTTCAAATGGCATTGATATGATCTATACTGTTATTATACCTTTGTAAAGAATTAAAGCAAAACATAGTTCAAAAAGTGTTTTGTGCTGTGTTTTGGATTTAGCGGTTTTTTAGCGGTTTTCGGGGTTCCGACTGCGGGTTTTCAATTTTTGAGTTGGCAACACTGGGACCAACTTCGGTTCGAAACGTAGGGCTCCTACAGGTTTAGGAATTGGTTCGTTGCGATATTTTCATTATTTTATTTCCCAACCAGAGAGATTTCTCTCGAATGTTTAGTTTCATTGCTTAATATTGTTTCGTAACATGATTATGCCACGCTTTTTCTTGTTGGATTTTTCAGCTGGTACTTGTCCGCTTTGAGCTATATAACCATCCTCTGTCCTCTGCGTGGACGGGCAATTAGGCCATTACATCAAAGCGAAATAATAGATTCTGTAAGTACTTCATTAAGATTTGGATTCCACATGTCCGTCGCCAGAAATGTAAGGGCTCAAATGAGACGGCGACGTTGAGTGAGTAGAGAAAACGTCTTTATTTAATGCCATGCATGGCTGCTCTTAATGAGCAGAACCTCGAGATTGCCCTGCTGTATTTTTGTTGTCCTTGTTTCGGTAGGTTACTCCAGCAAGACGCATGAAAACACAGAAGGCTTTTCAGAACAACTAATCTGTCTACGCGGGCAGCCAATCAGTGCGGTTGACGAAAGTACTGACGCGTCGATAGATGAATGAATACGGTTGAACTTTTTGAACTGGGCGGCGGCCAGCGCCCCCTAGACAGTGTTATTCAGTTCAATATTTTATTACAACGGCGACACTTAGCGGCCTATGATTAAAATAAATTTGCAGGAAAAAGCTATCGTAAATAGTTAATGGTACATACTATCCTGTTGGCAGGAGAAAACTCCTCCATAAAATAGTGGTGCACAACTCTGCAACTTAACGATCAACAATAAATGAGACAGAGACTTCCGCGGCTGTTTAGGCGTAAACATAGGTGATAATTAGCCGTCACGTGAAATGCACAGCGTTCGTTCTCAAGATACGTCCAGAAAATACTCTATTGACTAAATACACGGGTTCAAAGAAACCAAATTTCGGAGTACTGCAAACCATTATTTTGAATGTCACTCTTCAAAATTCTTTGTTGTTGTTGCTCAATGATAAAACAAATAAACCACTTTCTGTTTTCCACTTAAATGCCAGGTCGGCGAGAAATAAAATTGATGAGCCTTCTTGAGGATATTGGATTTGATTTTGATGTAATCATGCTAAGCAAGACATGGTACAGTCAAGAATCTGATATTTCTTGCTCCGATAATTATAAAATATTTTCTTTGAATAGTAACTTTCGGCACTCTCATAACAGATTTATTCTATATTGGCTGGTGATTTTGAAGCTCTATGTGTGAAGCACGGTAACATTATTTTTGCATTAATGTATAGATCTCCAAGTGGTGATTTATCTGCTCTCTTTTGCTTTATTGAAACTGTATTTCATTTTTTTGGTGACAACGATTGTAAAATAATTTTAGGTGGTGCTTTCAATACCGATATGAATTTTGTTTCTGCTCGTCAAGTTGAATTTTCTACTTTGTTCTAGTCATTTGGTATTTTTGATGTGATCACTTGTCCTACTCGCGTTACTTCATTCAGTGAAACGTTGCTGGACTTCTTAATCACAAAAATAACTCGGACTCGGCTCTCTGCTGGTGTAGTGTGCTCTTATATCTGTGACCACCTTCCCATTTATTTTCTTGCTGATTTAGATAATTTAGGGAAAGCCCCTAGTTATGAGACCATAAATTATTCTCAGGTCGTTAACGTTCAAACACTAGAAATGTTCAGGCACTGCGTCGCATCTAAAACCTGGAATGTGGTGCTCTCAAGGAACTCAGCTGATGAAGCGTACGATTGCTTTATCAGTCAATTTGATCCTATATATAAAGAATGTTTTAAGTCTAGAAAAATAAGTACATCTAAAAAGTCTAAAAAAAACCCATAGGTTACTAAAGATATATTAAACAAGCTCTATGAGCGTTTTTTTAGCATTAGAGACCTATATGTGTTTCAAAAGTTTAAGAAGTGCCGAAACGAAATAACCAGCATGCTAAGGAAGGTGAAATGTTCATCATTACAGAATGTTTCATACTAAAAATTGAAGTAAAGTAATATGGGAAAAAGTTATTATTTTATTAGACCGGAACGATCACGATAACTTTTTAAGAGAACTTATAATACGAGGGAATAGGTTGATTGGAGTTGAGCTAGAAAATAAATTTAATGATTATTTCACAAATTTATTCTTCCTCCGCAGCAAGCGGCTCCCCGTGCTTAACTCAAGGAATTTCGTAAAAATGTTTTCTGTTTTCGACCGACGAGAGCGAGGTGCACTCGGCATTTTTAAAACACAAAAACAGTAAATGTACCGATTTCAATAGATGCAGGTGCAGCCGATAAAATACGTGCTTGACATTATCTTGCCTTGTCTCACACACATCTTTAATTTGTCCCTCTCGACTGGTGCTTTTCTTAAAGGTATGCAGATTGGAGAGGTGTCTGTTTTGTACAAGTCCGGGGACAAAAATAATATGTCCAACTACAGACCGATTTCAATATTGCCCGTTTTTTCAAGGGCTTAGAGGAAGTTATTCATGTCAGGCTTTATACTTTTTGTGAAGAACATATTCTACTTACGGATTCTCAGTATGGTTTTCGGAAAGATCGCTCTACCGAACTGGCTCTTTTACAGCAAGAAGAAATTATCTTAAACAATATTGAAAACAAGTGCCTAACTTTAGGAATATCTATTGATTTTTCTAAAGCCTTTAATATGCTGAGTTAAAATATTTTGTTAGAGAGACTATATTTTTATGGAATTAGAGGTATTTCCTGGCTTTAATAGAAAGGTACTTTAGCTTCCGGCAGCAAAGTGTTGAAATAAACGCGAATATTCTTTAATGCTGAAAGCAGTTGGGACAGGAGTACCTCAAGCTAGTGTCTTGGGGCCATTGCTGTTTAACTATTTATAAATGAAGCAGCTACTATCACAAGTCATGCCTCATTTGTCATTTATGCAAATGATGCCAGCATATTTTTTTCAGGAAAAAACAAACATTGATAGTTTAATTATCGATGCAAATATATGCCTAGAAAAACTTAGTTGGTGGGCAATTCTCTAAAAGTAAACGAAAGTGAAACAAATGCAATTATCTTCAAACGGAAAGGTATAGTGTGTAACAACACCACAAAATTAATGATGAATCCCTCTGAGGTTTCAGAGGAATTCATCATGAAAGACGGACCACCAGAGATCGAAAAAATAAAGAATCTGAATTTATTTATAAATCTAATACTTTAGAACCGAAGGGCCTTAAAGGGGCACTCAAGTGCTTTTTGGAGAAGCTTGTTTTTGGAAGCATATTGTTTGTTGGGCTTCAGTCAATAAAAATGACCAGTTCTAAATGGCAAGGCGCCCTAGTAAACTCACAGCAATAGAAATACACAGGCACTATATCCTCTTGCGGGGGCCATCCCGTGTCTCCACCACCTCCATAGAATTCGACCAATAGAAATAGCGAACTGCGAAAAGATTGCTAAAGTTATTATTATTGCTCTTTTTAGGCACATGCACATTATATTTTGACAACAACGTCAAATCTTTGGCTGTAGGTGACGTAATACAGCTATTATTGTTTGAAGAAGAGCGAACTACGTTTTCTCCTCGCCTTGTTACGCGGGGGTGATGTGCCCACGCGGCGACGCGGCTCTGTCGTGGAAAGCGCGTGGCTCGCAGCTTATCTCGCCGCGAGAACGATAAGGAAGAGGATCTTCTTCCCGAGGCTCCTTTGTGTGCCAGCAAAAGATCCAATTTTAGCTGAAAAGAATGTCAAGTAAAGATGCCTTTTTACTGGGTAACTTGTATGTGCATTGCAGGAATAAGAGTAAGAATTCCTAATTAGTGTTCGAGTCTTCCTAGCCAATTTGGCTCTGAGAACACAGCACTTGGCTAGGCTTTACATGAAAACAATCTGTCCATGCTCGTGTTCTCCAGTCTTTCCCTTCGTCTGTATCTAGTGGCGTTGTTCCAAAAATAATGTGTTATTCACAAAATCCGCCAAGTCGGTAAAAAAAATTATCTTGAAAAAACGTGCTTTTTCTCAAAGGTTATGGGAAACTCTCAAAGTGCCTTGGATTCGCCTCAATGGCTCGTAGCATCCACAGCAGTCGGTTTTTAGGTGACACGGAGTATAGCAGTAAGTGCTCAAAGGCGCCAAGAAGATGGCAGCCAATGAAAACTCCCAATGTTCTCGCTGAAACATGAAAATCGATAATGACATTGAACTGGACAAAAATAAGTTGTCATCTGATTCTAACGCCTAACATTACATTTGGGCGAAGAACGACTGCTGGGCGATGCATTGTTTAGCGCTTTTATTTTTTTAAAGGGAGGGGTACCGAAACCCGGAGTAGGTGTCGCTGGAAAAGTGACCTCTAATTGCCTTGACCATGCAGGAGGGCAGTGGTCACCTGTTCTTCTGTCCAAGTCTCCGCCACAGCCAAAGCACACACTGCCTATAGGCAGCGAACCGGAAGCGCCTGAAACAATGTCCACATTTATTGAATGTAAGGAACACCCACCAGCCATACACCTGAGGCAATGACCAGACTAATCAGATGTAATAGGCAATATTCGCTACTCTGAAATCTACACCTCTTCTGTGATTGTTTCCCCGGAAAAACCATCATATATTATGGTTCTCTTTTATGTTTCCTTTCGCTGTGCATGTGATGTATTTGCAAACAAACAAATGATCGGCACAACTAACTATACACCAACTTATGTTTATAAACAAACTGGAGCGCCCCTAGCAGACGCCACCGGCGCTGGGCATGCGCAATGGAGTATGGGCAAGAAGCTCGCGTTTGCCCATAAACAAACCATTGAAATGCGATGTTGCCGGCGTCTGTGTGACTCCCCTTGTATTTTTTTGCGTTTGAATAGTTGACTACGTTTTCCTTGCAATGTCTGACTACTTGAGCAGCCTCAAGAACCGACGAGAGACAGAAGTCCAACTCTGACCCCATGTCAGTCTATAAAGCCACGTAACATCTATTCTCCCGGCAGCCAGAAGAATAATTCCCCCGAAATTCAACCGGCAGTTGACTCCCATTGGACCATTGACTGTCGCCAAGGGAAAGCGGAGGCGAAGAGGGGGGTTTAACACTGGCCCGAGGCATACACGCGCGATGAAGTGTCCCTACAGCGTGCAATTCGCGTAAAGAGTGTCGATGAAACGTCAGCGTCGACAATACGTTTCCAGGAAAAGTTGTCCATGAAACGTGTTTCCATGAGATGTTGGAAGAACAAGAAAATCAGCATTCTACCGGCAGTTGTATGATTTCAGACAACCAATGGGAGGCGATCGTCGGTAGAATTTCGAAAAATTATTCTCCCAGCTGCCGGGAGAATAGACGCTGTCATAAAGCTACCCGTCCTTATCCTTGGCCCGCAGCTTGGGAGGCATGGGCATGGAACCAAAAACGCACGGCAAACAAGAAAAAAGCAGACACGCAAAGCGAAAAACATTCAAAAGCAGTTGAACGCTAATGATGATTTCTATTCAAAGCTATCACGCCGCTTCAATGCGTACGCAAGAAAAACGGGGGCCGAGGCAGAACAGCAAGTTTCGCGACCGGTAACACGAAGTTGTACTCACTCGTTCGAGGTTGCCCCCATGTTTCTTTCACCATAGTGGCGCATGTTCAACAAGGCCAGCTGTAGCACACCCGGATCGAGGCACAGCCCCTCGAAATCCGGGTGGCTTGTCACGCAGCTCTGCCGGCCCTGCTGCTTGCGAACGGCGGCCGGGTAGTCACGGCAGCAGACACACTCTGCGACGGTTTCCATCGGCACGCAGCAACTGCATTGGCACCTTAAAACAGAAAACCAGCACCAGCTATACATATGAGAGGTATATTAAACAGCTCATCACCTACCAGTTGGTGTTCCCAAGCCGCTGGGTTGCGTCGTCGGTTTCGTCGTCTTCCTCCGGTGTCGACATTGAGCATCGCGAACTGTCGTCCGAGTCCGTCGCGTTCGAGGCATCGGTGTCGCGCGTAGGAGTGGCGTCGTAGGAGATTGAGCTGATATCTGCCGTCCGCCGAAGAATTTCCACCTCCAACGGTGTTAGATTTGGCAGGTCCATCTCCGCACGACGCAAGACTCGAAGTAAACAAAATGAGTCCCAACGAGAATCCATCAAATACGCGCACATTCGGAAGATCACTCCACCGGTTCGAAGGATCAATCCGCCGGGAAGCCGTCACTCGTGATTGGATGGCGCACGCCCTTCCCTGCTGCCTTCCCGTCCGACAGCGCCCCTGACGGCGTGCGCCTAGGCGCAAAACAGCGATCTTTGATTGGATTTTTAATAGGGAAATCGGCCGCCCTTGAATGTAATTTTGGGATTTCTAGGGTGCTTAGAGCCCGCAGATTGAGTTATGGCAATAAATAGACGATCTCAGAATCCACTTGAGTGCCCCTTTAACAGTTCCAAAGGGTCATTGCCGTCTTTTTTCATGGACATTTAATTGAGATATTCTAATCGGTGCCGCACTGATTTTTTTTTCTCGCTTCATCGTTTAATGCGACACGAGCAAACACTTAACATTGGGCCTCTCATTGGCTTCACATGACACCAGGTGTAGTCGGCTTATGCCCAACCACATGTCCCGAAAACTGGTTTGGTGATAAGAATGGCGTTAATAATATTATATTTAATTACTTCCATACTAGTTGCTGTTTTTTTATCGGGATATATAAAACTTTTAGGCGAGAATTTAGTTGAGTAGATACCTGTTAAACGGTAAGCATTTTTCCCATTAACTTCTTCCTTTTTCCGGCCGTTTTTTCTTTGATTGAAAGAAAAGGAGAACGAAGTGATCTTATTTAGACTGACGAAAAGCCTACCAGGCTTGAAACGTTTTGAAGCTCACCTCTTTTGGCGACCTCACCGACCAACTCCATAAGGGCAAATATTGTTTGAATATATATATATATATATATACAGGGTGTCACAAAAGAAATTTTACACGGTCTTTTTTACCGCAAAAATAAACTAGGCATCGCCGAACGCTTATTCTCCGCCCAAAGGTAGTGCTAAAGGTCACAACCAGATGCCAAAGTTTCAGCCCGATCCGATAACTTAATCAAAAGTTATAAGTGATTTTCTGAAAATTTCAATGGGAAAATGGCGGCCGACGGAGTTTTCAAACACATGGGGCTCTATGGCACCAGAAACCGAAAACGGGTGAAAATGGGCTCCATTTTCCCATTGAGATTTTCAGAAAATCACCAATAACTTTTGATTAACTTATCGGATGGGGCTGAAACTTTGGCATCTGGTTGTGACCTCTATAGCTCTGCCTTTGGGCGAAGAATGAGCGTTCGGCGATGCCTAGTTTATTTTTGCGGTAAAAAAGACCGTGTAAATTTTCTTTTGTGACACCCTGTATATATATATATATATATGCGCGTTAAGGCCCGTTCACTCACTTGCAACCGAGTGGGACCGACTGACACAAGACCGATTTTAAGCCTCTTGCGACGGCTTAGGACCGGATGCGCTGCTACAGAGTAGGTTTACGCCGTCGCAAGACGCTTAAAAACTGGTCATTTCTCAGTCGGTCAGAGTCAAACGCAAGTGTGTGAACGGGCCACTAGCAGGTTAGAGTTTCTGCTGAAAAGCAAGTAATTAGCGCCTTCTGGAGCTTGTTCGCGAGCTACAAATCAAGGGCAGCCCGACATGCTGACACACGCGAGAACATATTGGCTTGGGACCGCTGTGTCGGTTCTCATGGCTTTGTGTGTCCCGTTTTGGGGAACCGTTTTTGCACATTCGGTATACGGTACGATGAGGCCTCCGATATGCGGACCGGGCATGCGCGAGTCTTCTGCGGTCTTATCGGTATGCGACTTCCGAACCGTAAGGCACTAGCAATGGCCGACATCCACAGTCTCGCTTCGTTACTAAAACAGCTATTTCGCTGTCCGAGGGAGACTGCCGAGGCTCCGCACACGAATAGAATAACTCGCGGTAGCGCCTGGCAGGAGCGCCACAGGTGTGAAAGCGAGTGTAAAAAGTTGGAGTCGGCAATTAAGTAAGGAAGTTGAGCCACAGTGCCAAGAGGTAAAGTGTACGCGTACGCATGCGCAAAGGCTTATTAAAAAAACAACAAAAAGAAAATATTATTATTTTTAGAACTGTTTATGACGTTGAACGTTGAAGAGTGTTGCAATTTTTGTTCGAGACTCTGTCGTGGAAACAATACTGGCACAGTTTTTGTTTTTATCGAGCATTCCGATAATGGCACAGTCGGAGAAAGTAGCGACTGCAAATAGCGTCGATAATATACGGCGCGCAAGCTGGTTCGCTCCTCGCGCACCTCGTGCGTTTGTTTACCTCCCCAACGAACTCACTCGCTTCCCTTTACCCCCTACCTCAACCAATGATGGCGCGTCCTTGGCTGCCTCGTCCCCGAGCGTTTTCTGCGGGTTCTCTATGTTGTCCTGTGATTGGCCTGTTCCTCCCCGTGTTCCGATGCGCCGCATTTTGCAACACTTGCTCGCCGTATTCGGACAAAAGCAAAGTAAATCAGTGTGTGTTAATTTGGATGAGTAACTGCGGCCAAACGAATCGCGAGCGTCTGATAACCGCTCAGCATCCAACCAGCTTGTGGCCTTCGCCGATTACAACTCTGAAGTGCAGGAATTCCAAAGCGTTAACCTAAAAAATTACGCCCTGTTTTTATTATTTTTTTTATTATTATTGGTCGGTGTTTACGAGAAAGTCACAGCTGCTGAAGCTGCATTGAAAGCTGGAAGGTTGTCAGTCACTGAACTTGTCGCTCAAACACTTCGAAACACTTACTTCTTTGCCGCACGCGCTGCGTCGCGCAACGATTCCTCGCACGTCCTAACCAAAAAAAGAACACCACTAACAACAAAAACAGGGAAAAGACCAACGATGGAAAAAATTGGGCGTTTTCTTTTTTAACTTTTTTCACCAACGTTAAACAAACAACTCCCAACAAACATTTATTCCCAAAGCATTCGGCCAATGCTCTTTCATTTCTTTTCTTTTTCCTTAGGGTGACGCAACCGCAGTTGGAATGATAACGCGACGGCGGTGACTCCTTTGAGTGGACTCACCGTATAAGTCGGCAAACAGCTATGGCTTGCACCGCCAGCGAGCCAATCAGAGTTTCGGCTCGAGGCACGTGACAACGTATCGTCTGCACTCGCTCCTGTTGAGACCTGTCACGTGCTTCACTCCGAAGGTCACATGACACATACATGGCATCGGAACGCTGTGGTCCGTTCAAGCAGGGTATTAAACGGAGCTCCCCGCTGTCATCGTAGCCTGTCGAGATCTTCGCTTTTGAGGTCGCGGGCGGCGCGCGGCTCCTGTCTTGTTCTTTCAAAAGAAAAAAAAAAAAAAAAAAAGAACGACACCAGATAAGCGAGAATGCTAAAAACGAAGGAGAGCGTGAAAAGGTCTCACGACAGCACGGCACGCGAAAGGCCACTTTTGCGTTTTGTTCAGCGGTACGCCCAGTCGTAGACGTGGCCGTTGCAGGGCGAAGCCGTTTGTCTTCGCCGTTTCGCGGGACAGTTTTCCCCGTCCGTTCGCTTTGTCTGTTTGTTTGTTTGTGGCGCGTCCGTTTGCGTTCATCGAACTTGGCCGGTCCCTATTGTGTTTGCGTGTGTTTGTCTGTACACCTTATGCACGCGGATAAAAGTTGTCCGCATGAACTGCTGCAGAATAAGCTGTCAAAACAGGAATCAATATTGCACCGCAAAGTAAGGCTGTGTATATGTTTATACCGCGCGGAGACAGTAAACTACAATGGACGTCTGCTGTTTCCGCTGTGGATGAGAAATTTTGCCAGCGCACCACCACTGCTAACCTAGGGTCTTGCATCATACACGGTAACGATTACGCGGTAAGGAAGTATTCGCAGGACGCCATATTTGAATGCGCTGTTCAAAGCGCATGCTCAGAAATGAGCTTACAAACATAGGCTGCTAAGACCAGCAATCTTGATAGTGTTCGTTGCGGAAAAGCTGTGGAAGCTCGCCGTCAACACGTGCTCAGACGCAAAAGACTCATATATGGCAGCGAATGAATAAAACGTTTTAGAATAGAAGGCACTTTGGGTCCCATGAGCAGCTTGGGATGTCGCAGTGAACAAGCTCGACGCCCCAATGTGCTTACGTAACCCAAAGTGTGAGGACCCCTCACTCTAAAGTTCCTAAAACCCCTGATCAACACGGGCACAGGTGGGGATTGAACCTAGAATCCCTGGGTTCTGCAGCGCGAGCTTTCGCTCCACATACTCCGAGCTACTGTTCGTTATAGTTACACTATCCCTCTCAACTGTCATTAAGCCAAGGATCGTTGACATCTCCCAACTGTCATTGAGCTCAACTAAGTTCTCCGGTCTTGCACGCTACATAGGCCTAGCTACCAGGCACGTAGCCATAATTTTTTGTTTCGGGGGCGGGGGACCCGCCCATGACAAAACGCTGTATCAGGGGAAGGTGGGAGAGGAGGCCCCAGCAAAATAGAATATTCCGGAGGTTCCGGGGGGTGGGGGCCAGAACAAGAAGGAACGAACACCAGCATATTTTGTGATGAAGTCACGGGTGAGACAGGGCCGCAATAGATACGCAACGCTTCGGCTTCGGAGTAACGACCTTTTAGCCACCTCAGGGCTTAAAGTCACTGTTTACGATTATCTCAATTGCGTTATTTGATGCCGTAGGAAAAGGTTTCGATCCTCCGGAAAGGTGAAGACAGTCCGCGCCGAAAGCAACCCGATATCGCCTGGGTTTCCTGGCAACGGGCCTTAAGTATCAGGGAGTCGGATTTTTGAGTCGTAAGGATCGCCAATGGCGCCTGCTCTGCACTAAGAATCAAAATGGCGGCTCCCACGATGCCGCTACCCTATGAGTATACTTATTAGGGAGTTTTCGTAGATCGTTTTTGCTGCCCCGCAACGCTCTCCGCAACAAGGTACCATATCCGAAACTCTACAGTCAAGGCCATGGGCGCGCAGGCGCAGTAACGGCTTTTTCGTTGCGGAGCGCTTAGCGTAGGAGGAAAAACGGTCTACGAAAACTCCATATTTAGTGAGATTATAGCGCGAGTCAAGGATGGTCCCCTGCAGCACAAGAACCACAGGAGCGGCGGCGTTTTCGTCGTTTGGTGGGCTTAAGCCGATATCACAAGAAAAAGCTTACATTAGATTTCCGAGAAAAAAGCAATATACACCAACTCAACTCTCCTACGTCACGCCGCGGTGGTGGCGCGCCGGACGCACTTCCAATCTGGGGCGGTGGGCAGAAGTCGCCGTTCCAGACATGCATTCCTGTGTTCCTTTGGAAGAAACGAGACAAAAAACCTGCCTTCTCGTCAAAATGCTTCAATGGGGGCTGTACCAAGAGAGTCTGGAAAGGTTTGACGATCAGTTTTCATGTGTTTTTGCCCCCTCCGTTCGTCCGAGGACGTGGATAGTAGCCGTGAAAGGGGCAAACCAGACGCTGTCGAACTACGATTGCGTGTGAGGGCAACACTTTGTGGTCGCCAGATGTATTTGTTTTGTTCCAACATGAACGAGAGAAAACCGCCAAGTTGTCCGGATCACCCACGGGTTCCCCCAGTGCGTCTTCAAATTCACACGGCCGCCTGATCGTTCGAACTTTCGTCTGCTCTTTCAAACTTGTCTGCTTTTTGTCGTCTGCTCGTTCAAACAAAAGCGGCCCGTCGACCAAACTTTGACCCGGTGATTGCAATAAGAAGTAATTGCAGGCCTCAAAAGACTTAAGTAGGCTCGGTGTAAACAGTAGATACAAGATGTTGATCATCGGTACCGGTGGCCATCACCGACTTGTTACGCTTGGTCTGTTCCCGCTTCCGATTTCCAGTATCGGTCGACGTCGATCATCGCCGTTGCCTTCTACACTTTTGCAGCACGAGCGACGTCGCGACCGAAAATAGCTAGAAGAATCTCATCATGGTTTTGGCTTCCATTCTGCGGCGTTCATGCGGATGAATCGCCGCACGTCAAATTATTTACGGAAAGTTTAGCGGCATAACAAGCCTTGATAATTTCGCTCAGGCGATTAAAGTGGTAAGACATTGCGATGAGGACGTAGAATCGACAATTCCAACGCGAAAAAGAGTATGCAGACTCACACAGACGCCGACAACGTGATATTCGAATGGTTTGTTGACGCGGGACGCGGTGCTTCTTGCCCGCACTCCATTGCGCATCCGTTCGAACTGTCGTCTACTCTTTCAAACATGGCTGCTTTTTGTCGTCAGCTCCTTCAAACGACAGCGGCCCGTAAACCAAACGTTGACCCGGTAATTACGATAAGAACTAAGTGCAGGCCTCAAAACACTTTTGAAGGTTGGTTGGGGTGAGTAGGCTAAGTGTAAACTAGATACAAGAAGATGTTGATCATTGTTACCAGTGGCCATCACCGACTTGTAATGCCCGATTCTACTTGCGGTTTTCAGTATCGACGTCCACCATATCAGCTACGGTCCACGCTTTTGCAGTCCGAGCGACTTCGCGACTGAAAATAGCGAGCAGAATCTCATCGTGGGAGTCGGGCTGTAGCGCCCATTCTGCGGCGTCCACGTGAAATGAATCGCCGCACGTCACATTATTCACGCAAAATTTTGCCTCGTTAGTTTTTCTGAAGCCGCTCAAGTAGTCATACATTGTTAGGAGGACGTAGAATCAACAATTCCAACGCGAAAAAGAGCACGGGGACTCCCACCGACGCCGACAACAACGCAATTCAATGGTTTGTTTATGGGCGACGGCGGGCTTTTTGCCCACCATCTACCGCGCATGCGCGGCGCCGGTGGCGTCCGCTAGGGGCGCTCCGGTTTGTTTGTAAACATGAGTTGGTGTATAGAGTAAGTATGGGCTATGACATTGCATATCAACAACTTGATAAAACAGATGACATCCGTTATCTCGGTGTGATTTTTTCGAGTGACTTACTATAGAATAGTCATATTAATTTTATAATGAATAAGGCAAACAGCATGTTAGGATTTTTAGGTCGTAATTTCCGTCATTGATCACAAGAACTGAAGGAAACTTCATTTTTCTCTTTTCTTCGTTCAGTTTTGGAGATATAGATGCATAGTTTGGGACCCTCAAACTAAGTCTATCGGACAAATTCCAACGAGTACAAAGTCGCTGCGCCAGGTTTGTCTTGAATAATTATACATTCAAAGCAAGCGTCACGGCTATGAAAGAACAGTTACGCTGGCAACTGCTCTTATGTAGACGGGAAAAATTAAGATTAAAACTTTTTTAGTGTTTATATAATGATGCAATCTGCATGAATAAAGAAAATAACATCCGATGTCCTTCATGTCAGAAATAGTTGACCATCGATACAGAGTTGCAACTAAAAGCTCTTGCTGTATATAATTTATCATTCGAACTTCATTAGAATGGAACACGCTTAATGACAATGACAATGACAATGTGTTGCCCTCTGTATTTTCATCTCAAATGCTTTTTTTTTTATAACCTTTTCTTGCAATAATGCCTCCAAGACGATGCAGCTAATCTCAATAAATAAATGCATGTTTTGGCATCGCGCTTGTTTTGAGACACTTCGAGACGCACTGGCGACGATGCTGACCGTTTGGGGGGGGGGGGGGGGGGGGGGGGGGGGGAACACAGCCCTTTTCTCTTAAGGCCCGTTCACACTCTTGCAACCGAGTGCGACCGAGAGAGACCAAACCGGTTTTTAAGCCTCTTGCGATCTCTTAGGACCAGCTCCGCTCAGTGCATCCGGTCCCAAGAAGTCTTTCTCGGTCGTAGTCGGTTGCAAGAGTGTGAACGCGCCTTTAAGGCCCGTTCACACTCCTGCGACCGAGTACGACCGAGAGAGACCAGACCGGTTTTTAAGCCTCTTGCGATCTCTTAGGACCAGCTCCGCTGCAGCCCATCCGGTCCTAAGAAGTCGCAAAAGGCTTAAAAACCGGTCTGGTCTCTCTCGGTCGTACTCGGTCGCAAGAGTGTGAACGGCGCTTTAGGTGGTATTGACTTAGCCCATGCGCCGTGTTCGAGAGCGTGCATCGCGTCCCAAGGTCACCATTCCCCCTCCGAGGTAAAAGGCCATTCTTTTCCACCTGCTGCGTGGTATGCGCGCCGTATGAACATCCCTCGTGACCGGGATACGGCGAACATGAACTGCGTGTCTTCGAAAAGCCGGACGGCTCCAACGTCCCACTTCTTTTTCGCCCCTCACTATGGCAGTATACTTGTCAACTCTTCACCAGTTATTACACTTTTTGTTTTCGCTGTCTAAACGTCGAAGGACCTCATGCGTGTAGCTCTTGGCAGAACTTCCACGAAAGCCTTCGAAGTTGGATCAGAGGTGACGTACACTATATACGGCACGGCTGACCTCTGCCTCAGCTGACATGCAACTACGATGTTCCGAATCAATGCCGTAAACTACACCATGTATGTTGTTCGTCAGCCCGAGCTTGGAAGATTGCTATTAGGAGCGTGCGACGCCTAGAGGGGGCCACACCGTTTCACTTCGGCAGATGGCTGGCGGAGTCGCCGACGACAACATCCGGGTTACGTCACATACTAACGGGCCGCCCGCTTCGATATTTTTTCAATGCGCCCGCAGCGTTTTATTTCCGAGTAGAGATTTGGCCCCTTTCCATTCAAAAACGCATTTGTGCCCAGCGCTGCTTCCTGTGGGAGAAGAACAACGCTTGGCTCTGACGTCATTCGACCCGAGGGAGTTGCTGCAGAGCTCTGATCGTGTCTCCCGCTCTTGAAAGCGGCAACGACGACAAGGCAGCACCAAGTTTTTCCTTTATCTGCGCTGGGATATGCCTGGAGGCACTTTACGTTCGGTAATCCACAAATCACGAGACGATGTTCAGCAGCGCCAGTAATTGAGAAAATCTCGATTCATGCGAAGTATTTTTCGTTCCTCTTATTATCAGGCTGCTCTTTGTTAGCTGGCGGATTCAACAGACGTACTGAGTTGAGTTGATCCCGGCTCTTTTCACCAACGCATGGCGGGTTGTACTCGTTGTCACATGAAGAATAAAGGAAGTTTTGCGCAGTATTCATGCGCTGCGCGAAGTAGTTCCTACGAGATTCTCTTCCCGAAGGAATAAGGTATGATGCTTTTGACGTTTGAAACTGGTACATCTCGATAACATAACGTAAAGATAATAGAAACACACACGTATATCTTAATTGAACACTCGAAGGTCAAAATTAGTAACGTTCCGCGAGCAGCCAGACTTTTTTACTGTGGTTCTTGAGGCGAATACGAGTATAGGTCTTGTTTAAAAAACACTAGCGCCGACTGTGGACCCGAACGTTTTCTATGGCGCTGTGCTCAGGCAATCTGACGTTCATTAGACAGTGAGTTCGACCGCTTTACAGGATGTCTATGAGAAGTGCTTCCGCTGAAGCAGCACCTTGGCGTCACTGTTTTGTCCCACGCTTCCAATACGTTCTCGCACTTCACAAGATCAGAATTTCCAAGTTCGTCAACCTCTTCAACTTCTTTGACTGCGAATTTCGAAAATCGTCGAATTTCATAGCATGGTAAGTTCGAAAGTTGAAAAGATTGCCCACTTTCTTAGTGAAAAATATGCAAAAGTACCGACATCGCCAATTTTTCCCCCTTTTTTAAAATTTATTTTAGTAAATGAGAAAATATTTATTTCCTTCGATTATTTTGAACATATTGGTTCAATGCTTGAACCTCGGGTTCGAAAAACGTTAGCGGCATCTCTCAAAACGGTGCTTGTGGACTTGGCCTGAGACACCCGCAGCTACTTTTCTTGAGAAAGAATTAAAAATAACACAAAACTTAATCAGCCAAAGGATAAAGGATAATGACATAAACGATTAAACAATTCCTGAACCACGGACTGATGTAAAAATAGTAAGAGAACGCGTATTTGCTATAATAATGTTTAAAAAATCCAGAAGAGAAAAAACATCCCCGCTTACCAGGCCAGAAAATTTTAGAGGATCCATAGTCATCTAGAATAGTTGTTGAAATTTTATACAGATCTAGTACGTTATTTTGTACACGCAAAACAAATTGTACTAACGTGTTATTTTTTCTTTTTTTTACTCTTTAGATTTTTTTTCGGTGGTGTAGATGGTAAAATATTAGAACTACTATTTGGTACAAGCTGTATCCTTAAAAGTTTATACACATTTTATATTGCTCGGGTAAGGTCCCTCTGAAACAGATCATTCCATATCGCGAAGACCTCCGAGGTATGTTCGAGGCAAAGTAACGAATCCGTTTCCAGGCAGGCCTTTGAAAATCCCAGTCCCAGCTCGAAGTAAGCCAACACCCAGACAACAAGGCCGTAGTGCTGACGTCGCCTACGGGAGGCCAACGGGGGGCAGAGATTGAACACGAGCACTATACGTTAGGCTTGGACTCGCGTTCAGTGTAGGTAATGCGAGTAGGAGAAAACGCAATCGCTGTGGGTTTGCGTTAGCCTCGCATATACTGCAGGCTGCGTATATGAGCGTCGTCGCCACGCGCCAATACAACACGTAGTTTGGGTTCCCGCGCACGCGCAGCGTGAGACACGCAACGCAAACATATAACGCTCGTTGGTGCGTTTTTGTGCGTCCTTTCCTCGCCTGAGCATGCACTCGTCTCGAACTGCCGCGGTGCACTAGAGTGCCTACATTTGAGAGTGCTTCCAGCCGCTCGAATGACGGCCACCCGGTTTATGGGCCGCGTTTGCCACGCGGGCTGCGAGGTGGAGGCGCAAGACGCGAGCGTCTCCAAGCTTCGCAGCGTCCCTCCGCCCCCCATCCTCCTTGCCACGCGGCAACACGCGCATGCGCACGAGCAACGAATCTGCGCACACTCTAAAAAAAGTATGTACGTCTACTTTCACGCAATACACTCGGAGAGCCAATCAGCACAACTTACTGAGCAACTACTTAGATCAAAAACGCAGTCTGAGTTGTGACATTAAGCAATGCAAAACGTCACGCTTGCATTGCTTAATGTCACAACTCAGACCGAATTTCTTGGTCTAAACATATGTTTCGGCATCGTCATTCGCTGAGCTGCCTCCGTAAGTTGCGGTGATTGGCTCTCCGTGGGTTTTGCGTGGAAGTAGACGCACAAACATTTCTTACAGTGAGGTCTCTCCACGTTGGACTTTTGCCTCTGTATGCTGGCCTTTTTGTAAACACGGGTATGCTTCGAAAGTGCTTGACGCGTGTCCGCGGACAATTCTTTCATTTCGTTTGCAGCAAAGACCGTATCTTTCTACGATCTATGAGCAGCGGGACAGCGGCCCGAGCGACTTTGTGCGTTAAAGTTGTTTTGTTTCGATGTAACTGCTCGCTCGAAGCCATTGGCTTAGTAGCTGCCGTCTAGTAGCTGCACACACCAAACTCCGCCGTAAAGGTCGAAAGGACCGACGCCCGTTCAAACCGCCAACACGTGGAGGTGTGGCCGCGCCGCAGTTGCGATCGACGGCCACGGACACGGCGTCGCGTTGGCGCGCTTACGGGCGGTGATTGACAGTTCCGTAGGCGAGATTGATGAACGGCACGTCGGAAAAAAAAAAAAAGAAAAGTTGCGCTACCTCGCAATCCCTCATGGTCAGCGGCAGCGTGTATTACGGTGAAACGAACGGACCGACGAATAAACCGAGACGGGCTGATGTATCACCCCCACGCCCCGCGCGCTTCGGGAACCAATTCGGTTTGGACAACGAATGCGGCCTTCTCGTTTCGCGTCGAGTTCGACCGCAGTCGACCTAGCGATCCGATAGAGCGAGTCGAGCGACCTAAAATGTGCATAACGACGCTGATCGGCTTTATGCGTTCCATAGAACCGCCTAAACCAATCACGCAGAATAAATGCTCGATCCCGCGCTTTCTCCTATGTGGCGGGTAATAGAAAATCCCCGGGGAAAACGAGCGCCGTGACGAAGCAATTTTGGTGGTGTCTGACTGGCTACACCTAACCGTAGCGTTGGCTGCGGTTCCGCTTGAATCGAAACGGACCCCGACACACTTTTAAACGAGGTACGCGAGTTCACTTTCTCGCAGAACGCGGGGATGCAGTCATGGCGAACGACAGAAGGTTCCCGACGAACGACGATCACACCCGAAACATACGACGAGCGCACGCGCACAAAAACGGGCGAGTGAAATGTCGATTACAATCCCTGGAGAAGGGGAACAAGAGGGACAAAGGACAAACATAAATCTCCAAACACAGCTAGGTGACTGGTGCGCGACAGAAAAAATCCGCCTGGTCCGGGTATCGAACCCGGGACCTCTCCATTACAAGTGGAGCGCTCTACCAACTGAGCTAACCAGGGGTTAGACGTCAGTAAAGCAAACGGGTTTTATCAGCTGCCACCAGTCTTACACCAGAAGGGTGAAAGGCTTGCATTTTAAGGTTATGAGTTTTAATGCAATTAAATGCAAAGGTGCAAGTGAGCTGGACAAGTTGGTAGAGCGCTCCCCTGGAAATGGAGAGGTCCCGGGTTCGATACCCGGACCAGGCGGGTTCTTTCGGCGCTTTTTTCGTTTCCAGTCACTTAGCTGTGTTTGGAGATTTGTTGTTTGTCCTTTGTCCCGCGTTGATAAAACCAGTTTGCTCTACTGACGTCTAACCCCTGGTTAGCTCAGTTGGTAGAAAGCTCCACTGGAGCCCTCTACCAGATAGCCCGGCCGCGATGTTTTTCCACAACACATCAAAACGCCCTTCTCCCGACGCAATTCTGGACTGGAACGGCCTTCCCGGTGACATTGCAGCCATCGAGGACTCCGCCGCATTTCGCGAAGTGATTCAGCAATATTGTAATACCAACTCCCCTCTCTAACGCCTCACGGCCTTGAGGTTATTGTAAATAAATAAATAAATGGAGAGGTCCCGGGTTCGATACCCGGACCAGGCGGATTTTTTCGGTCGCGCACCAGTCACCTAGCTGTGTTTGGAGATTTGTGTTTGTCCCTCTTGTCCCCCTTCTCCAGAGATTATTTTCGTCATTCTTGTCCAGCTCGCTCGCACCTTTGCATTTAATGGCATTAAAGCTGAAATGTCGTACACGCTTATCGTCGCTGGGCGGATCCAAAACACCGCATATTCTATTCTGCGTGCCGTTTGCTGGGATCCTTCCATCTTTCGCGTAAATGGCTGTCCCTGTGTTCTTAAAAAAAAAAAAAAAACAATTTCGCACTTTTTTTTTTTTTTTTTTTTAGAGCATGCGTGTATTGCGTCATTTTACGCGTTGCCGTCATTGTGGGCCGTGGAATGTGAGCATGCCCGGAGGTTCTCTTCTGCCGATAATCAGCCGCGAGGCACGTGCCCATTATTATTTATTTATTTTTTTTATTTAGCCCGAGTGATAGGTGTTGGAAAAGCCTATGTAGTTGCTGACAGCTGAAGAAATCCGGAGCGTGGCTTCCGAGCAACCGAGCAGCTTCTTATCGCTCATCAGCCAATGGGACTGCATATCGATGTTAACCGAACAACCAATCACAAAGCAGAAATTGTAAATACAATAAACCACATTACCCTTTTTTTTTAACCTTTGGCGACCACATTTTGTTTCAAGTCCGGACGCAGTCCACACTGCGAGCTGATGGAACCACTGAGACAGCGTCAAAAGCCCACAATCATGGTGTTCTTGGTGTTTCTCTACGTTTTCTTTCATCGCTAAAAAAATCCTAAACGAAGGAAAAAAGAAAACTCTAGGGACTTGCTCTTTTCACGCTGCTTGTTTGTTCCCCTTACCTCGTAGCGTGGCGAAGTATATATAGAAAGGACTTCAAACTAACAAATACCCGCGCGTCTAATTGCCAGAAGATCACTCGAGGAACCAGCCTTTCAACGAAGGACTCTGGCCATACTCCGCATGCTCGGCAGATGACAGTCCTTAAAGGAGTCATGAAACGATATCGGGTTGGACTATTCGTGACTTTGCGGGTGCGCATACTGGTCCAAAAGCTTCTTGGTCGCGGTGAAAGTGCGAGGATAAAAGGGGACTATATCTTTGAGTCTTCCCTTTGCAAAGCTTGATGACGTAAATGTGGGATCGAGACCACCCGCCTGACGACGGT
Organism: Ixodes scapularis; assembly: GCF_016920785.2. Taxonomy (NCBI): domain Eukaryota; kingdom Metazoa; phylum Arthropoda; class Arachnida; order Ixodida; family Ixodidae; genus Ixodes; species Ixodes scapularis. The sequence goes on from NW_024609882.1 coordinate 59,730,835, forward strand.
GGAGGGCGGCTCGTGGATTGCACACGAGAACTGAGTGAGCACTCAACTCTGTTCGTAACGATCAATGCTTCGGGGGACACTTGGGTAGTGGCTCGTGTCTAACCACTGCTGTGATGATAATGGCCGAACTCTAACGATGCCTGGAGCTCCGCACACGTTTTCTACTTTGCCAACCCCAGCGTGGCGACATATGATATAGGCTCCAGGCCCCGTGGCCGCTTGTTCTGGCTCCGAGTTGAGGGGATGAACGATGCTCAAATTTCTCGAATTTATTGGTCGACTGCCGTCGCGTAGAAAGCAAAACTAAGGCAAGGAGCGATTCGGAGTAGTATTGGCGGAAGTAGAAAATTCATGACCCCATTAAATGACTCGGCGATGGCTGTTTAGTTTGTTTTGTCCTGAGTGCATCTCCTTCACTCATGTATTCAAAAATAAGGTTTGCACTGTGGTACTCAGCATGACGCATTTCAAGTTCTAATAGCGTCCATGCTGAGCTTTACAAGGTTTCCGGACATTTCACACGCCGAGCTCCTTTTTAGATCGCAGGGATTGATTCACTTCTCCAGGAAAGAAGACACGAATATTTTTTAGAGCGAAACTGATTCGACTGAGCAGCACGACATTCGATACACATTCTACGCTTTGCGTATGCAACCTGTCGTTATCGGCCACTCGTTATCGGAGCTATCGGTACGATCTACTAAACCTCTAATCACACGTAGAGCGGCTGTAATATTTTGTAAGTCCTCTTATTTAAAGATACAATAGAACGATCTCATCGGCCACACTCAGCCGATACCAACATGCATAGTAGGAACCTTAAGGCTGGTTCACACTGCCCCATTTTCTTGCGTTAAGTTACGTTACGAAATATTACGTTGAAGTCAACGAGACCTTTGTGCGTCATATTAAGCGAGGCTACCAGTTCAAAGAGAAAGCATGACACGCGTCATTCGAGACACGAATGTTTCGGTGACTAACGTAACTTAACGTATGAAAATGGGGCAGCGTAAATGAGACTTTAGCCTTTCTGCACACGCGACAACCTCGCTGCTGATTGGCGCGAGCGGAGCAGGAGACGGCACGAGTTATCTCGTCGACTGTCGCCTGCCACCGGTGAACAGCTATGGCTGCTTCACGCATGCGTGCGGTCTATCCAGGAAAACTCGGGATGTGAATGTGTTTTAGAAAATGTTCGGAACAAGTCAACATTCGGTATACGCCTACCTTCTTGAGTATCACGTAGATCGGTCAGTCCACGAGAACAAGAGTGCCAGATAAGTTTTCCTTTTTTTTACTCAGATATGTTACTGGAGCAGACAGCGCGCGCACGTTTCCACGTATCATGCCTTCTCACTCAGCACAAATCTCAATGTGTCGGCGAGGTTGAAAAATGCATAGACCGGAAGATCACAGACTTTAGATGCAGCGTCTGCAGTACCCAAGATCCAACCAAAGTGGACCCGGATTACGGCAGCTGCCATATACCTCTATTTTTGTTACAGCCAGCAGTGGAAAGCTTATCTTTGCATTAGTCACTGTGGCCAGACTCTATATACCGGAAGACAATTTCTTTACCGACGTTTTTGGGACGCGCACTCGGATTAATATTTACTCCGTTCCTAACCCGACAGTGCAGTGGAAGCAACGCGCTCGTTGAAATGGACACACGTCTTCTTTCGTCTCCTGACCACACTCCCCACCCACGTGCAGAAAGCGTGGTCACGTGGTGAAACGAAGGTGGTTGATTGGTCGGTGAGCGCATTGCACTGCCTGTAGCTTCGTGGTAAACGGAGTTATGGTGCGGCATGCACGAACGAGAAGCCACGCGAACGTTCCGCCCAACAGTTATCATCGTCCACGCTGGATATCACCAATCCTGTTAGCTATACACGTACGTTCGTAAACCTCGTCGATCGTATCCTCGGGCTCTTAAAAGAGGCCGCCTTATTGCGCTCCACTTCACGTTACGATGGATCGCAGCGGATGCTACGAACCACCTCGACCAATCCGGCACTCGGCGCTTGCCACGGGACGGCCCGTCGCTCCACCCGACCAGAAGGTCACATGACAGTCCCTGGGCTCTGGACTGGCTCTGTTGGTTTGGTATGCCGTCTGCTACGGTCCATCGCAAGGGGAAACGGAGTACAGCAGCACGCGGCGGTCTGGGCTGTTCCGCCCGTCACGGATTGCGGGCGTTCCAACAAGTTCCCAGCGGCACGATCTGATGGCGAGACGCGATTCGCCGACTGTGTACACTCGTTTTGCGATGAACCGAAGACGTCTACGGGTGACCGCTTTGCTCCTCTTACTCTCAGTTGTCGCAACTCCACCAGCGTGTCACGCTCTTGCCGCTATCGTGGCGACCGGAAAATTCACGTGACGTCACTATTTGGTGCGGTCCTAGCGCGGCCGCCATGGTTGTGCGCGGAGACTTATTTCTGCGTGCCACTCTTGCCGTGCGTCTCATTATGTATTCTTGCAACTTCGTTAGCTGCTCTTGTGTTTTGGTGTTGGTGTACACATGGCCCGCTGAGTGTTCAAATGCCCATGCGATTGGCTGGGTGAGCATACTCCTGAACGGCTCTCCGCAGGCGCGTACCCTTAAGAAACTTCGTCACGGCAACGTTGCGGACGGGTTTCATCTGGGCTTGAACTTCAATGGCGTGTCAAAAGTAGAGTTAATTGGAATTAACGATTGCTTTAAGCAGAAGTAGTTCAATCGCATGTCAGCTTTACGCACCGTCACCCATTCCCGTTTGCTATCGTAAAACCAGAGCAATTCACTGTAAGTCTCGATTACATTCACGTGGCGTATGCAGTGCGACGTATATCCTCCAGTTTAGTTAATCATGAATTTTCAGTTCCAGTATATGACCCTCTTAGAAATAGCGGCAAGTTAGAACGCGTGTACATTGCAAAATTGAGGTGCCGTTCTCGCTTCGCTTGAAGTTACTAACGTAAACGTTTAGACATAAAAATAATAATCGAACCATCTGGTATAAATTCGTGGTTTCAAATATACCGAATGCTTCGTGTTCGTCGATTTCGCTTATACTTCGTTTCACCTTATGTCCGAGCGTGGACGATGTTGTGAGCCGAAGGGCCAATCAAATAGCGCAACGTCATGGCGTGCTCTCTGCGCTTGATAGGACATGCCGGCGGAGGAGCACGCTCAGAGAGACGGCGAATACCGGCTGGTCCTATCAACTGCAGAGATCACGCCATGACATTGTCCCTCTTTGGCTGTTTGATTGGCCCTTCGGCTCTTAATATCGGCCGCGCTCGGACCGAAGCTGAAACGAAAATAGCAGATTCGCCAGTACCGGTCGGTCGGCACGACGACCGGCCTATCTTTTCGTCATTTGTTCCGTCGATCACGAATGACACCATTTGGTACAAAATGAATGCGTATTTCTGCAAGTTATTTCCATATTTTGCTTCTTTTCGAGCCCACACGGCGCGACAAGCGATAAATTTAATAAACCCGCCTTCTAGGCGACCGGTTAGCGCGCGACAAAAGATCACTGCGACCGATTGAACAACATGGCGTTAGAGTAAAAGTAAGAAATGTCTCCAAGTTTGGGCGCCTTTTAAAGTATGCTCTTGGAAAATTATAGACGCTTTCAGCGCGCGTCAAATTGAGCCGCCATAGCCGACCTTCTCTTGACTTACCGAGATGCCAAACCACTGAAGCGAGGGTTCACGAGCCTCCACAAAGGCCTATGCCGGGGGGAAGGACACAGTAAAACTTACAATGGGAATAACCTGTCCTGCTGTGGTAATGATGAAGTGGAGTGAACGGAATAATAGGAAACAAAAGCTGAAGGTCGGTTATGGCGGCGCCCATGCACAGCAGCCTGAAAGTGTCTATATGTGCGACAAGCCATAAATCTTGCCACACGCTTTGGCCGCACGCACAAACTTCATAATGAGTTCATAAAGACGACGAGCAAAACACATCTCCAGGTCACGTGACCAGGACTTGAGGAACACTTCCAGCGCGACGTCCTTGGGCCGCATGCGTCTGGCATTGCGCAGAAGAGGGCCACTGCACTTGCTCAGAATACGTTCGAAAAACCCGTGAACAAAGATGGCGCAGGAGGCGATTGCTGAAATGGTCTAAAAATAGCTAAAAACATTATGTTATAGACCACGCAGCACCTCACCTGTCAGTCTGAGAGGTCTTCTCGGCTTGAGGCATACTTTCGTTGTTCTTTTCGTACACACAAAAAAAAAAAAAAAAAAAAAATAAAGACGACAAAACTTGATCCAAGGTATTCCGGAAACCAACGGTGACGTCACAAAGCACGTGAATGAGCAGACATCATTGACATAAATCGCAGACGAAGTAGCTATGCCTCCGCGGCTGCCAGTCCCGACACTCCGGCAATTTAAAAGATGGCGGCGACAGTGGACGGCCCTCGAAAGCAGACGGCGCGGACAGTGAATGCATACCAGCGTCAGTTTCGCCGTCATGCGAGGAACGACACCACATAATGAGCATAACGTCCGCGTGTAAAAAGCCAACAAAGACGTCCAGAGAAGTAAAAAAAAAAAAAAAAGCAAACAAAAGATGCGGTCGCGAGTCTTTATGGTTGGTCGCGTTCAAACATCCTGAGTGGAATGGCACACAATAGAGGCCAATGGCACCACCGCGGTGTTTTGTGTCTGTTTCCTCTTGGGCCGGTTGGAAGCGGCCACTTCCGGCCTGGTCGGCAGCCGATTGGGTGAGCTAACGGAAGCGACGTCATCTTGTTCCCGTCCGCGGCACTTGGGTCTCCGGGACGACTGCTTCCGTTCACCATCCTGGTTGCAACTACTACGTTGTTTCTTCTTGTAAAAAAAAACAAAAAAAACAACAACACAATAACAACTCATTTATGTTTGGAGCAACGTGGGCATTCGCATTGTTAAGAAGGTTACGGGAGCATGAGATACTTGAATCGTGGAGCTAGAAAGTGGCTTTAGTTGCTGAGTCCTGTATTCGTGAACATGTTCAGCTTCAATTCTCGTGCCAGTTATGCTGGGTGCGTTTCTCAAGGAGTTGGCCCTAATGCCTTTTTTATATTCTATTCATATTTTTTTAATGTCCGTATTGCACTGGCCAAAGTACCTTTTGCAGAGAAAAGGCCGAAACGCCATTTTAAGGCGGACTATATTTCCGATGTCTAAACTTCTACAAAACAAATTAAGATTTTACCTTCCTTTTGTTAATGAAAAATCTTGCAAACACGGATGAAAAGTATTGTGCAGAACTTTAGTTATGTCTGCCAAAATCATCGTAGGTAAATTGCGTTTCTCACCTCAAGGTAAGTAAATGTTGGTGACGACTAGCCACGCGGTGGTGCGACAATGGATCACCTGGTCACGTGACTGCAGGAAGTAACGTCACGAGACACCCATGACGTCACAAATATACACTCCGCGTTACGCTTGATTGGTACATAAGTGTGCACCATTTTTGTGTGTCGCTTTGAAGTAACCCATCTTTGTAACACATTTCAACGCTTTTTCGTAAGGCTGAAAAGCGCCTATATACTCTGCTCCACGATCACTTGACCAGCCATAAAGGCTACGGCCCCCACGAACCAATAAAAGCGTCATAACAAGGCACGCGACCACTCCATGGTCAACATACACGCTCCGTGACGTTGGAGCATTGGAGCAAGTCACGTGACTTGCTCCAATGCTTTTATCTGGTCGAGGGGGCCCCTCACAGTTTGTCAAGTTATCGTGAAACGGAGTATACTCCTCTCCTATAAGTCATAACTAGGATTCCGTGTTTTCGGAGATTATTTTTTTTTGTAATATATATATATATATATATATATATATTTCCGTCGGAGTTTAACAGAGCTTGTTTTCCTCTTGATTCACCAAAATGTTTGCACAATTTCTTATTAAAAAAAATATCCGGGTGTGCTAGATTAAAAAAAAGACGCGCTTGTAATAACATTATTTATTTAACTGCATTTGGAATTGGTGTCATTGCCAATAAAATTACTGATTTGTTGTACGACAGAAGTTGCACACAAGTGTGGCTTCGATAAACGCCGATACCTTAAAATCAAGGAACTCCTAGAGGTAATCGTGGGAAAGCTCGTCCGTCTTCATCCCATCCTATTCCATTAACCTGCCTTTCGGCCACGCGTGGTAGAATGGTCGAGGATGTAATGGAGAAGCTGCAACTGTTACCCCTCCTCCCCTTTTTATACAATATTTATAATTCAGAGGTTTCAGTGTCACAAAAACACAACCTTTCCTTCCGGAAACCTAAGCAGTGACGTTCGCCGTGACCCGTAAGTACAATCCAAGTAAAATGTAGGTGTCCTTCGTTATTTTTTGCGGTGTCTTTCGTTAGTAGACCAATGACCTCTTGTCACCTTTTGACAATGGTCCGAGATTTGAAAGATAACTTTGGTGGCATTTCTCAGGACCATTGACCCTGTGCGCTGATCAAACTTAATAGTAAAATACCGATTTGTGTGTGCGTGTGTCGGGGGGATTATGTGTTAACACATCCATCGAGCCAGTACATCCATCGAGCCATTATATCCATCGATGGATGTAATGGCACGGTGGATGTACTAGCGCGTTGGATGCGTAGACATGTGTATGGATGTAGCTGCTCGATGGATGTAGTTACCCGTTGGATGTAGTTGCTCGATGGACGTAGTTGTTCGATGGATGTAATTGCTCATCCTTCCTGTTACGACGCCTAGCGTGCCATTACATCCATCGTGGTAGTACATCCATAGAAGCCAAGATGGCCGCCATTGGGCTTTTTGCGTTATTCACATTCTTATGCGGAGGGCAAGTTTGTCTGCTTCTTTGGCAGGGGTTGTGGTGGTGCGGTGGTTGTGGTTGCGTCAGAACGCCGAACTCTGGTTCTGGATGACGGATAGTTGGTAGACCTCAAGGCAGCTTGCTTTGGGGTGTACCAACTATACTTCAATCAGAATCAATCAAAGCTCGTCGCCTTTCTGACGTCACCGCAACGCCTGCAAAACAAGCAGACAACTTGCTCTTCGCATTGGTTTGGGAGCCACAGGAAACAAACCATAACCCCCAGGACGTTATTGTATCGCAATTAAATTCTATAAGACATTCAGATTTTTTTTTCTCAAGCGATATAAAAGGTGTGATTCTGTGCAACGTCGTAATTCTATAATAATGTTAATACTTAGTGGATTTTGACGGTGCAAAAAGCAATAACTAAAATTTGATCAGTGCGGAAAAAAACAAACGACGAGGCGACGATGCGTGTTCGACTTTGGAGACGCCGAGGGCCGCAGAAAGTGCATGACGCACAGAGGGCCCTTTTACTCGGTTTAGTACATTCAATTTAGCGTATAACGTTTCAATATGATGTGAACCATCATAAACTTTTGTGAATGATGGATGTCATGTTACGTTTTTGGACGAAACTGCACGATGGAGGTGATGACACGATGAATGTAACGACACGATGGATGTAATGACACGCTTTTGGACGAAGTTGCTCAATGGATGTGATGGCGCGGTGGATGTAATGGCACGATGGTTGTAACAGCATGTTGGATGTAACGACACGTTGGATAAACTGGCCAAAAATGGATGTAATGGCACGATGGATGTGCTGTCACTATGGATGTACGGGTAGGATGAATGTAATGACACTAAATTGGACGTACTTTCTCGATGGATGTAATGGCCCGATGGATGTGTTGGCCCCAAGCCTGTAGGGGGGGGGGGGGGGGGGGTCATTGGTACAGCCAAATAAATTCGAATTCACCAAAATGTTACCGGAGGGTGTTTTTCAAAGTTTTTCGAATTTATTTGAAAACATATAATCTTAGTCATAACTGATTACGTGTTGTACGTTAGAAAGTTAAATCGACCTCAGTTGGGCGTGTAAAATAAACCACCAACAGAAAAGAGACATAGGTGACGTCTGAGAGTTCTCACGAGAAAGCTGGTAGCGTTGCAGAGAAACACTCAGGGCGTCTGTCGCGTGAAAAGTTCAGGCTTAAACAAGAACCACTCTTCCGGGCCCTGAGACTCAGTATGGAAACAAATGAAACCTAAATATTTCGTTTTTGTACTGAAATATTTTTTGCGCATGACCTTTTTTCTTTGTTTCATGCGTCACATTACTCATATACCGTACAAAAGACAGTCTGTAAACACGAGTCACCGCAATATCCGTGGTTCGAATGCCGGGTGCCCAAGTTTTCTCCTTGAACTCATTCCCAAACGGCATTTGAAGCACGGATCTCACGGTGACTCGCGTACGAATCTGTATGCAGACTGTCGTGTGTATGATGCATAAGCAGCGTGACCCCAGCATTGTTGAAGAAAAAAAAAAACTGTAACAAGAAAAAAAAAATCGAATTTGCAAAACATACAGTTTTTTTTTTTGTCTAATGTATACGATGCTTTGAATGTTCTCTATATACTCACACGTCTCTGACCTTGTCTTGTATTTCATATCTTGGCAGATATGATTCTTTTGTTGAGAGAGACGATTCGAAGTTGAAGGATATTATAAACTGTTGATACCGGTAACTTTGTGGTGAATAGAGTAAAGGCGGGGGGATCGATCTATAGAGGGCGCTTTATCCAGTCCATTTTCCACGGAGCTCGGTATTTGCCTGTGTTGCGCACGAAGAATATCGAGAATGCAAAGCCCTGGACAAATGTCTTTTTCCCATCTCTTTATATATTGCCTAAAAATTTACGTCAAGGAGATACTTCCCAAAACTTCTTTGACCATATCACACCTCCTGTATTTACGCATGATGCCGTCTTGCTTGCGATTATAGGGAACTCCCTTTTAAAAAGTATTGTGGTCATGATAGTATCCCTTTCTTTATTGTGAAAGGCTGTGCGGGGAGTTTTGCACCTCTGCGCGGGCTTTCACATTTAAAATGTCATTTGAACAGCCAACTTTCCCCTACGCCTACGTGCACGTTGGAACAGTCACACGCCTATTGTTTGCCACGTAACCATGCTCTCGTTCATGCTCACGCGCAGAAAAAGAAGACGGGTCAGGTGGCTAAAGGGAGGTGTTTGATTGGTTCCGGTTAGCTTGCAGCTCACACCGCACTGTAAGCTTATAGGATGAACGAAGTACAGTATCGTCGTGATGACTCAACGCCGTGAATCTGTCTGCCTAGAGTTCGTAAGCCTCTGCCTTCCAGCGATGTCTACTCGGAAGCTTTTTTTAGAGCGCAGCTCTTAGGGGCCCGTTTCCGGCTTGAGCGGCGTCGGCGTCGCCGTCGCCGTCGCCGTCTCCGTCGGCGTAACCGCGCGATGTAATAGGGAGTTGTAGTAGATCGTTTTTCTCCTCCGCTACGGTATCCCCGAAGGAAACGCCGCAGCTGCGCAGGCGCGCCGCCAGCCTTCTCTGCATAGTTCAAGGTCTCGGGGCGGATTACGGAGCGCTATCCGGGTGCTTAGCGGGCTGCGGGAACGGTCTACTACAATTCCCTATTATGGCTAAATTTCCCCGCTAAATCTAGCGGAAATATTTCCCCGCTAGATTTAGCGGAAAAATTTCTCCGCTAAATCTAGCGTAAAAATTTTCCCCGCTTTAGCGGAAAAAATTCCCCGCTAAATCTAGCGGAAAAATTTCCCCGCTAAATCTAGCGGGAAAAATTCCCCGCTAAATGTAGCGGAAAAATCTCCCCGCTAAATCTAGCGGAAAATTTTTCTCCGCTAAATCTAGCGGAAAAATCGCGGGAAAAATTCCCCGCTAAATGTAGCGGAAAAATTTCCCCGCTAAATCTAGCGGAAAAATTTCCCCGCTAAATCTAGCGGAAAACATTCCCCGCTAAATCTAGCGGAAAAATTTCGTCGCTAAATCTAGCGGAAAAATTTCCCCGGTAGATTTAGCGGAAAAATTTCCCCCCTAAATAGAGGAAAATTTTTCCCCGCTAGATTTAGCGAAAAAAATTCCCCGCTAAATCTAGTGGAAAAATTTTCCCGCTAAATCTAGCGGAAAAATTTCTCCGCTAAATCTAGCGGAAAAATTTCTCCGCTAAATTTAGCGGAAAAATTTCTCCGCTAAATCTAGCGGGAAAAATGCCCCGCTAAATCTAGCGGAAAAATTAACGCGCTAAATCTAGCGGAAAATTTTCTTCGCTAAATCTAGCGGAAAAACTTCCGCGCTAAATCTAGCGGAAAAATTTCCCCACTAGATTTAGCGTTTTTTCCCGTTAAATTTTCCCGTTAAACCTAGCGGAAAAATTTCCCTGCTAAATCTAGCGGAAAAAATTCCCCGCTAAATCTAGCGGAAAAATTTTTCTGGGGGGTCACGTGACCCTCCAAGGTCACATGACGTCCCCCCCCCCCCCCCCCCCCCCCCGCCCCGAGAACAGGTAACCCTCAGTACCCTTCCCTCCTCCTCAAGAGCTGCGCTCCAATTCGGTGTTACAGGGAGTTGTAAACGGCTTTCATTTTTTTTTTCTTTTCTCGCCATTCCAGACCTCCTTTGTGCGCCTGTTCAGCTCTTCGTACGACACTTCGCGCTCAGGTGGCTGCCGATTATTTCCTCTGATGCTCTTTCACAACATTTCATCCTGCAAAATAGTTTTTCTCTTTCTTAAAGCTTGCAAACGAATTTTCTCATTTAGGACAAAAGTAATTTCATAAGTAATGAGTAATTTTCTTGAAATTACTGCCTGGAAGTACTTCATTACATTACTAATTTACTAGCCTAGAGAAGTTATTCATTACATTACTCATTACTCCAAAAAGTAATTTAATTACTGTAATTTCATTACAGTAATGTCATTACTGCCATCTCTGCACATCGGCCTACGCCAGGGAGACGGACACGGTAGCACTTAAAGTGGCATGTAGCATTTAAAGTGGCCTTTAGATCTTCAAGAGAAATATTAAAGAATTCTTGGTGGGAGAGGGATATCGTTTATGAACGAGGAACAAAATGTGAAAAAGTCCTTTATGTTTTAATTAGTATTCTTTTCTCAAGCGTGTTAAATCTGGTGCGAGTGTTTATTATGAATTTGTTTGTTTCGGCATGTGGATTTGCAGATGTCCTGTTTTGCGCTGAACTGCAAAGGGAGTTTCTTTTTCTCTACCTCCCTTCCTCCCCTTGTTTGAAAAGAAATAAAAAAACTGAACGGAAAAAAAGAAAAGCCGGTTCTGCTGGGGCGATGATAAAGTGAGGGGAACGGAATAAGAGGAAGCAAAACTGATGTTCGGTTATGGCGGCGCACATTCACAGCCACCTGAAAGCCTCTATAGGCATATGGCTGTTGGCAAGCACACCAAAATAATTACAAGGCCCATAAACACGACTCTTTACGTCATCTCACTCGATCGAGCGCGAGTCACAGCTTGGACCCGAGTCTTAGCCGAAAGATGACGCAGAGTTCGGCTACGACATAATTTATGTTGTCAATGTCTTCGGGGGTTTAGTTCCTGCAGCTTAGCCGCTAGAACCATGACAGTTCGATTTCTTCCCCAAACTATTTTTTTTTTGTGTGCAATGAAAAATAAATTTTTCTAAGTTTTTTTTTTTTTATTGTCGAATTTGTAGTAAGATTTGACCGACTCAGAGCAAAACGAGTGGCATAACACGGTTTTGTTAAAGCATCGCCATTATTTTTAAACGGCCCTACGCAGCGCACATATAATTTGGGATGCCGTACGTAAAGGCATAAATACGATCGTTCTTTCGTTTGGTGCGTAGGCGTTTTTAGGTTTTGTTGAAGAAAGCCAAGTGCCCGAATGTGCTAGCACACGTGGCATGTCAAGTTGCCAGCATTTAGCTTATTGTTGCTATCTAATAAACAAGCTATGCTTCGATGAAAAGGCACATTTGACATGCAGCGTTGACTTCATGCCGCCTCAACTGTTGCCTCAATAATACCAGACGTTCAGAGGTGGATCTCCGATCTGGGGAACGAATGCACAGCCAACTAAACGCCTCTCTCTACGGAAACGCAAGGAGAGGCTTTGAAGATCGCCGCATCCTGGGACGATCGTGATGGCGGGCGAGTGCGAGAGAGGAAAAAGATATAGAGATAAAACAGTGCGCGGAGCAGGAGGAGAGGGAATGCCCATACCTTCAGAGCGCAGCGGAAGGTACGAGCCGATGACCTTAATCAAGAAACGCGGGCAGCACAACGTAACGGCTCAGCATCTTTCTTCGTGTGGCTCTTGGTGGTTGAACCAATAGACCCTTTTGATGTTTACAAACATGAACTGCCTCCTGCGTCCCAAGCGACTTCCGGTCTCTCCGCCTTTGCAGTACTGTCGAGCTTGCTTATGTCCCCAGTGCTAGAAAGCAGAAATGCAACACGTACATCAAAGGTGGAGATTTAACGAGGACCCTCGGCTGTACAATCTAACGTCCAGGAGGAGGCAGGCTGGCTTATAAGAGTATTCGAAAATGTTTAACAGATCTCGAGGATCTTCGTTATTTTGGCGTCCACCTGCAGCATTTGTGGTTAATCATTGACACTTTCAAGCAACGGTGTTAGGGTGGGCTTTTTTCATTCTTTTCATGAACCGGAAGTTTTTTGGGACATCAAAAGACTGGAGCATCGCATGGTGGCGTTGGCCATGGAATTTCTTGCAATTTCGTTTGCTTTCTGCACGCTTTGTGCGTTTGTTCACCCTCCAGGTGCGCCCACGTGTTTTTGATTTCCTCCCCGACATCAACCAATGGCGGCGCGCGCTTGGCTGCATCGTCGTTGCGCGTCCCGTTGTCAATGCTGACCCTCGATTGGCGTCCTTGCAATACGGCAAAGACGTCTTTTGGGGCCCTTGCGCTCCCAATAAAATCTAGAAAGCGCACCGTGACAATGTACTTTTAGTCTGCGCGCATGCGTTTGCGTGTCTTCTAGCCTGCGACTGCACTCTGACATACGATCAAATCAAGTGTGGAAATGCCACCGACTATCCTGGGACAATCGTGGCGGCGGCGACTGCGAAGAAGCATTCATTACATAAAGGGCGCGTCACCGCCGTTTAGTCAATGACGCCTACCCGCCTGTTCGTACAGTTGGTCCTGGGAATGGCGTGCACATCAACCACCGGGGCAAGCCTGTACGTCATTAGAAACTACGAGTACAAGTGGGACCTGTTTCCCGGAGATTGACTCGGCTCCCGTGCCGATAACGTCGCCTCTACTGGAAATGGGCGCATCCGCCTACTTCATCTAGCAACCTGAAACGAACCTCGAAGGGTGTCTATGAAAGCACCATCCGACGACGAGCCAGTTGGGGCTCGTCACCGCCGTTCATGCAGTGACGCCTACCCGTCTGTTCATACAGGTTCATTACTACACTAATGTTGGTGTTTTCGCAGAAGAAACCTTTGTTTCTTTACGGTGTCGAGACAACACCACCTAGACAGAAGGCCTCCGCGTGGTTTCCTCTTCCTCTATGAAACGTTATCACAGTCGGATCGCGTTCGGTCGGCTATTGGACCCGAGTCCGACCTTCGACGCGCTGATTGGCCACGAGCCGCAGCCGAACACTGACGCAGCACTCGTGCCCAATCTCTCGCCTCGATCGATCTGACTATGATGACGCCTGTGGAGGCCTTCTGTCTAGGTGGTGATGGTCGAGACCGAACGACGATGTGCGCTCTTGCTTGAAGTGGATGCGCCGCCGTAGTATTTTTTTTTTTTTTTTCACATTGCATTGTTTTTACAACTGCTTTTGGAAGTGTCGGGGGACGTCGAATCGAACCCTGGTCCCCTCATTGATAGTCAGCAGGCAGCCAGCATTCTGGCCGTTGTTCAACGGTTTGAGGCATCTCAAAGTAGCATGATGGCCAAAATTACTGCTCTAAAAAGTGAACAAAAGATTACGAATGCATCAGTGGGCCAACTTTCCACAAGATTAATCGCTGTCGAGGCATAGTTGACTGCCGCAAACATCGTGTCTAGTTCCACCTTTCAGAACAGTATGTCCATCCAGCTGGCGAATGTTCGTAAACAATGTGAAGACCATCAAAATACTTAGACCGTCTAACTTTTCTTTGGCTGTCGTGATTTTCCCTCCTAAACTTGGGGCCAATCAGAGGAAGACGTTATTGCTTTTTGCTCGTTAAAATTGGGGTTCCTTTTGAATCACCCTAATCTAAGACGGTCGCAGTGGCTGGGAATATTTCAGGAAGGCAAAAACAGACCAATTATTGTCAAGTTTTCTCGTTTTAAGGACAAGGAAGCGCGTTAGCTTGCGGAGTAAAGTTAAAAAAAGTACGGTTTTGCTATCCGAGAGGACTTCGCCTCGGTACGGCAGGCTCGAAGCAGTCTTTTGAGTACGGGAAAACCCAAAATGTTCCTTCCAAGATACGTTTCGACAACTTACTTCTTGGTAACAAAAGTTTTTTTTTTTTTTTTTTACGAAGAATTTTGTTTTATCGACGAGCTTTATTCCTTCGAGCCTAATTCGTCGCGAACAACACGTAACGGGCCTATCAATTCTTGCCGATTCAAACCTCGCGATAAAAACACGTTTATTTCATTCTTCACAAAGATACGGAGCATCATCCATAACGCGACGAACTTAATGGTGTCATAGAGGACAGCTCGTTGGAGCTCGTTGGAAACAGAAACGTGGCTTAATCCCAGCATTGGTGATAGCTGAATTTTTTCCTGTCACGCCCACTGCAATATTTTTTTTTGTCATGACAGAGATCCCCAAAGAGGGGGAGGTGTGCTTATAACTATAAAAAGGATATTCCTTGCTTTGATGTCTGACTTGTAGATAGCAACATTGAAATTTCCGCAGTTTGTGTTTCTACCCCCTCTAACACGACTATTCTTGCTGCTTGCTACAGACCACCTGACTAGGACTCACTTTTTGCTCCCCATTTGTCCTCCTTGTGGGTCGATATTAAAACTTGCCCTCCCAAAGCTGATCTTCTGCTATTTGGTGATCTTATTTTTCCCCAGATTGACTGGGGCAGTTTAGCATCCGAAGGGTCTCGCACATCTAGAGATTTTATTGGTATGTGCCTCACGAATCATGCTTAACCTGACGCGGGTTGTAAACAAGCAGACACGCTTGTCTAACATTCTTGATTTCGCCTAAACTACATCTGATATCGTGAAGCCAATCCAACTTTCTGAAGGCTTGAGTAAGTACAGGATCATGCACGTTGTTCTTCATTTGCCTGTTGTGAAAAGCCGATTTTCAAAACTATTCACGATTACAATAAAGACAACTACAAAGTAATAAAAATTGAGTTGGAGACCTTTTATGACACCTTTGAACCCCAGTTTTCACGAAGATCTCTCGAAGAAAATTTAGTCCTTTCCAAAAACAAGGATATAGACTTGGTGCAAACATATGTGCCCACTATTCTAATTTTCATTGACTCATCCAACCCAGGGTATAATAAAACTTTAAGGTCATTATGTAAAAAGAAAAAAACGGCTTTTCACGAAGGCAAAGCGAACTAACATATCATGTGCTTGGGATTCTTACTACGCTGCACTTAGAGACTACACCAAAAACCTTAAATCATCAAAATAATTTTACTTACCAACAATCTTGCTCATTAATCTGAAAAAAAGATTTGCAAGCTTATGTCGCCCAAAACCACTCCCAGGACCATAAACGTGAACGAGCACAACGGTGAACCAGTCAGGGAGAGTGACTGCGCTGAAGTCTTAAATGACCACTTTTCTACTGTATTTACAAACGAACCCTATCTCATATTCAAACCCAACCTTAAGAGTGTTAATTTTATGCCACCAATTACTGTTAAAGCAACCGGAATATTTATACTGATTGAAAAACCTAATCTTTCATCCTCAGCAGCTAGGCCTTGACACTATCAATGAAAAACTTCCTAAAAAGACAGCTGCTACTTCCAGCAAACTTCTTAACCTCATATCCAACCCGCCACTCTCCGAAATCTGTCTACCTTCTGATTGGAAGATCGGCAGGGTTGTCCTAATCCACAAGCAGTGAATTATGTCATCAGCGTCAAAACATATCGTTCCATCTCCTTATTAACCTCTATATCATCTAAACTTCTAGAGCATCTCTTGTACTTATCTCTCTACAAACAATTTTCTCTTCAGATATCAACATGGCTTCCGCAGGGGTTTATCTTGCGAGGCCCAGCTGTGCGAATTTGTTCACGAGTTACACACTAACCTTGAATGTCGCGTACAAATTGACGCCATATTTCTGGACCTCTTAGAAGCTTTTGGCCGTGTTCCTCATCAACATCTCTCTAAGCTATCATATCTACAATTAAACTCCTCAGTACTTTCCTGGATTACTCAATTTCTTGCATTTCGCGTTCAATACACAGTCACTAACGATCACGAATCGTGATTAACAAACATTAGGTCAGGGGTTCCGCAGGATTCCTTTTTGGAACCCCTGCTTTTCTTAATGTATTATTAAGTATTTTCCGTGTAAAATTTCCGCTAAAATACGGCCTTTTGCAGGTGACTCTGTCATATATGAGAAGATTGCATCAGTAAACGACAACTACTTCAGAATGATATAGAGGAAATTGGCCGCTGGTGCGGAAAACGGTTAATGTCTCTGAATACAAGTGAAAATTAATTTAATTCCCCAGAAATCAGTCCTCGATAGCATATCGGTATACAATAGACAACGAAGTGATTGAACCCGTTTCCGTGTACAAATATCTTGGCATCAGATTAACTTCTAACCTTTTCTTGGAAAACCCATATTGAAACCTATATTGAAACCATTTCAGCATATTGAAACCATTTCAGCAGAAGCATCCCAGACTCTCAAATTCATCGGGCGAACCCTACGAGATGCTCCTCCACATGTTCGAAAAATGGCTTATGAAACTTCCGTAACACGTAAACTAGAGTATGCTGCAACTATTTGGCGCCCCCATCAATCATACCTTGTCGGCGCTTTAGAACCAGTGCAAACCGAACCACTCGTTTCAACTTATCTTCGTACGATCAATTCACCAGTGTTTCTGCCTTAAGAAATAAACTCGTACTAACTCCTTTCCACTACCGAACGAAACTCTCCCGACTTTGCCTCCTTCACAGAAATCTATTACTCTTCCTCAGACCTCAAGGACTTTTTTAATATCCCCACAAAATAATATATATCCGCCTAAATAACTCCTGAGCTTTAAAAACGAATTTTCGGTTAGACAAATGCTCTTAATGAATCATTTCTTCCTTTCGCCATTTCCGAATGAAACCGCCTACCATAATCTGTAGTAACCATCAACGAGTTCAAGAGCATTACTAAATGCTCTTCGAATTCATTTTGTGTGAGTGCTCTTTCAGTTGTATCATATTTTGTATAACTTCTACTTTGTGTTATTCTACATTATTGTGTTTATTTATTGGATTATTGTATTAAACTGCGCCCCCTTTTCCCTCTTATGTATTGACCTATTTGGGCATCTAAACTAAAAAATAAATTAAATGAAATTTAAAAAAAAATGTATGCGCGCAGGAGGGGAAAAAGACGTCGCTACCTTCCTTGCTCAGAGCCTTTTACTAAACGTCGAGTCGAGCTATCTTTGCGTGGTGAGCGCGGTCAACTCGCTAATCAGCGAAAGCGAAGCGACGGACGAGCGAAAGGCTTCGGCGGTTATCAAAGCGTTGGAACTCGGTTCCGTACGCGGGGGGCGTCGCTGAAAAGGGCAGACGGCGGAAGTTCGGCCGGGCTCCGCAAGTTGACTGCCAGAAGGGCAACGACCAAGAATCACGCTAATTGCGTGCGTGCCCGCGCGTGTGCGTGCGCCTGTGCGTGCGTATGTCAGAACCGGAGCATGTTTACCGGTATAAAAGAGGAAAAAAAAATGGCGGATGTTTAAGGTTCACGGGGTTTGAAGATCACGGAAAGGCCAGGAGGGACCCCCCTCCAATGAAGGTCAAGGTCCCGCTAAAACAAAACAATGTAATTTATAATCAGCTAATGCTGTAATAAAAAAAAGAGGAACGAAAAAAAAAAAGAATCACCAGCAAATCTAAATTGAGACATATATCTACAGACGTTCAACGTATAAAACATTGGCATCGCTCTCTCTCTCTCTCTCTCTTCAGCCTGTTTCACCTCTCCATGCTCTTATTTTCTACTTATACGTACGCTATCGCTCTCGAGTTATTAGAAGTTACGTGGAGCTCATATATAGACACCGACGACTTTCTTAAGAAAATGTACGTTAACCTTTACTAGTTATAACTACAGGCTGCACCCCCCCCCCCAACTTAAAAAAAACACAAAAAAACAACGTTTTGTTTTTCTTGTCGGAAAAATTAACTTTGCAGAACGCTCATTCTCCGCCCAGATGCAGCCCTATCAATCCGGACCAGACACTTTTTTTTTTCTTTTCATAACTAACCGTGATGTTACTAAAAAGTAATAAGCGATTTTTAAAAAAAATTTCAATGGCAACCGACGGATCTTTTGAATACATGGAGCTGAATTGCGCCAGTATTCGAAAACGGGCCTCATTTTGCCATTGACGTTTTCAGAAAATCACATAACTTTTGACTGAGGTAAGGTTTTGTTCTGAAACAACATAGCGCGTGCACACGTGCCATGTAGTTTCCTCGAGAGAGATTTCTTTGGAGGGCTGGGAAGGCTTTTGAACCATGGAGTTAATATACTAATGGGCGATTTTAACTGCGTTTTCAAAGCAACAGAAAGAGTGCCGGTAAAAGAAAGCAGTGATAGGGGAGCCTCATTCCTGAATGAAATCCGGTTTAGACATTTGCAGTCAGTCTGTGATGCCAGGCTGAACATAATTTATATAGATATATCATTTTAAGGAAAGAGGTTATTCCGTTAAACCAGTGTCATCTAGGGATCACTGTTTAGTGTCGACGACGACCGGAGTCAACGGTTGTAAGAAAAATGCTTTTAATTGTGGAGTCTTTGGAAACTTAGTACGAATGTTCTAAAAGATGTACTCAAGTTAGAAAGTATACGGCGTGCAAGTTGGTCGGCTCCTTGCGCACCTCGTGCCTTCGTTTACACCCCAAACGCGCCCACGTGCTTTTGCTCCCCCCCCCCCCCCCCCCCCCCATCTCAACCAATGACGACGCGCGCTCGACTCTACGCGTTCTCTACGTGGCCCTGTGATTGGCCTGTTCCTCCTCGCGTTCCGGTGCGCCGAAGACGCATTTTGGAACACTTGCTCGCGGTATAGAACGGCTAGTGTCTAAATTAAAAGAGAAGGAGGATGTCAGTCACTTTGAAAAGTGGAACATTTTTGAAGATGCCAAGCAAACCACCATTGAAAGATCAAGTGGAATTGTGGTATCTTTGCGGGGAGAGGAAAAACTGCCGTAGCACCAGCCGCGCAATCTTCATGACGCCCAGTGCGAGAAACCTGGAAATGGTATCCATGATATTACCGGCTTTCATGAAGAAACAGTTGGAAACAGATTAGATATTGATGGTACCAAGGTGCGGTCGTTCGTTCACGATCAGAACGTTATCTTCTGGGGCAGGAACCCACGAGGCGAGCCATAGCCGAGGAAAGAATGTGCTCGGCGACGAAGCGAATTTAAGAAATTGAAGAAAATAACGTTATTATTAAAGATAAGAAAGAAATATGAGAAGCCTTCGTCACTTATTACAAATATCTTTTTGGTTCAGAGAAAAAGGCCTACGAATTTTCATAGGGTCGGCAACATTCTTGCCGAGCTACCTGCGGTAACAGAAGAAAGAAACAAAAAAAAAAAAAAAAAAAAAAGAGAGAAGGACGTTTGAACTTCTCTGTTATTCGAAATTAGAGCACAGCTCTTGAGGGATGTTGATTTTGCATACCAGAAAGGTTAAAGGCTAAACAAAAACATGCCCATTTCCAACGCATCACCTATGGCTGTTTTAGCCCATTAATTGGGGGCAAATATGTTACGAATTTCGCATCGTGTGGTAAAATTACGAGGTTACTTCAACGCGTCTTTCAACCTCCCCTCCCCCCCCCCCCCCCCCCCCTTCTTTTAAGAATGAACGTCACGTTTCTTTTGGTTTCTACTTTCTTCGTACCAGCAAGGTTCCGAAGTAAAGATTACAAAAATATACTTAAGTTGTTTGAACTTCCCGCCTCTCCACACGTTAAATTCATGTTTCCTTCGTGAGAATGTTCTAGCACTCTTCGAGCAATTTAGTTCTCGCCTACTAAAATTGGAGACTTGTGAAAATCGAGTGTTTTACAGCAAGTTTCCTAATTGTAGCCTTTGTTTCCGAATAGCGCCGCTTTTACTTTCACGCCTCTTCCTCGGGTCACCGCCCAGCACGAGGTCGGCAGCAAGGCCGTAGCGCTGCAGGATATTGTGACGTCACCCACCGGAGGCCAGCGAGGTATAGGAATTAGATAAGAGTGCCGCGTTCAGCCACAGTCACGGTGCTCACACACCATGCAAAAGATACGGTGTCCGCTTCCTCGCACGAAGGTCTCGTCGCATTGGTCATACAAAAACTGCCTGCAGACGTGTTAAAAGCGTACATCTATACGAAGCTCGAACATACCTGAGGCATGTCCGCAGATAGTTTTGTCGTCCCGTCTGCAGGAAACATCGTCTATTTTGTTTCATGTATGAGCAGTGTGAGGGCGGCTTAGGAGCGTGAAAAAATTAGTGCGTTGTTTTGTAGGGCCCGTCGGCTGGCCTCCAAAAGATGACGTAACAAGTCCAGCGCTCCAGCCTTGCTTTAGAGGCGTCGCACCGCCCCGCTCGTCCATCATCGCTGTCTCTTTTCCGCGCGGCTGTTTTCGTCTTCCGGACATCGGCTCGAGCCTCGGAACGCCTAAACTGCCCGATCCTGCCCCTCCCGCTTACATTGGCGGCCAAGTTCGCTTCATTCGAAGGGTCCGCCGTATCTATAAATACACGCGGACATCTTGTCCACGAGAAGAAAGTTTCCTCCGACTCTTGGGTGTGTCCCGCGGCTTCCCACTGGCGATGGGAGGTTTGTCGTCGTCCGAGATGGTTTACACGCACTACAAACCCCCCTCGGCGTCTCGCGCACGCCTTCCTGTAAGTGCTCGTAAATGAGCGCGTGCAAAACAAGACAGCATCTGCTGTACCGAATTTCCCGATCTTCACCGCACGTCTCGGTCACTGCCCCTGGCGTAGGAAGGTAAATGCATATACGGGGCGGTTCCACGGAACGCATTTTCCTTTCCGGTAAGCCACGCTCGGCCATGTTGATGAACAGCGTCCGCCCCTTTCGCCCTTTGTTTACACGTCGACGCTTAGTTATTGGCGTCGTTTTCTGTGTTGGTGAGACGATGAAGCATGGCGAGTGACTCCGTCGACGACAGAACTCCGTAAGTACGACCGGGGCATATTTAGATCGTATAAATGCAGGTTTACTCCTATTTGTCTCCCTTGGAAGGCGCCCGGGCGCTTTCTACTGGGGTCTTTATGGCCGTCAACGGGTCAACTTCTAAATCGCCTGCTCGTTTGAAGTTTGAATAGAGACCGGTATGTATAAAAGTAGAATAGCAGGTGCTAGTCCTTTGTGTCGCCGATTATAATGCAATATGCCATGATGCCAAACAAACTCGACAGAGCTGGGAAACACTGCCTCCGCGCATAGAATTACACACGGCGAAAGTTCATCAACATAGCGTCCAGCGAGATTTCAGGACCTTTTTAGATCAGCTCAGTTGTGAGACTTCTACGGAGGGAGGTATCCCCCCTCCCTCGAGCCCATCATCCGTCATTTGAAACGCCATCTATAGTCAGTGACAGGTTAAAGAAGCACTAAACCACTTTTTGCGATGGTTTATTTATGATCAGAACACAATATATGGGCTCTAAGCATACTAAAAAAATACATTTAGGCGTGCCGATTTTTCTTTTAGAGTTGGTATCAAAAGATCGACACCAGATGGCGCCATTGGACGAGGTTTCCCATGCACAGCTTATTGTTAGTCTACAACAGCTTGACATGCCGCCAGAGTGGACAACACTCATCTCCCGCCTATACCATGGCAACACGGTTATGACCCACCTCGATGATGCTCACTCTGAGGAGGTGCTGGTGACGAGGGGCTTCGCACATTTGGAGCATGGTGATCGAGTTGACTGGGTTCTACCGGGATTGACGTATGCGGACGATGTGGTACTGACCGCAGGATCAGTGTTGGAAATGCAAACACTTCTTGACATATGCTCCAAGGAGGCTATGGGACTTCGTTTAAAATTTAATACCAGCAAGTCAGCGGCGGTGGTGTTTTCGGGCTCTCTCGAGACAACTCTCGATAGCCTTCGTCTCGGAGGGTCCGATGTACCAATTCTTAATTCTTACAAGTTCTTGGGCATCACAATGTCGAACGAACCACTCTACCTACAAGGCCATCACACCCATCTCCGCCAAGCAGCCGAGGAGCCAGCATTCTCCGTAAGCGAAGCCTCTGGAGTTGCAACAGGTTCATCGTTTCGCGGGAAATGTGGAAAGCAGTAATGGTACCCGGACTAACATTTGCAAATGCAGTGGTGTGTGTCCCAGGAGATGTCCGCGCCGATATGGGGCGTAGGCAGAGAGACGTGGGACGCCAGGCACTAGGCTGCCATGGAGTGGTCGCCAACGAGGCAGTGCAGGGTGACCTGGGCTGGTCCTCCTTTGAGGGTCGGGAGGCTTCAAGCAAGATTGCGTATGACGGTCGCCTTCGACTTATGGATAGATGCCGTCGGGCGGAGAGACTGTTTATATACACCAACTTGACTGGGCTGCGGACCCGCTGGCAGAAGCGCCTCTATCAGCTTCAACACAAGTACGGCTTCTTCTCGGAGCCTGTTGATGCGTCGACAGAGACGGAGTGGACGTCGGGAGTTAGGAAGAGAGTCCGAGACTGCGAGACCCAACAATGGCTCCAAGAAGCCCAAACGAAATCGACGCTGGAGGTGTACCTCGCCAACAAAATAACCATCGCCTCGGAAGTCCGGCTGTATGACAACAGCCTGGGTAGCCGCTTCTTGTTCGAGGCACATGCCGGGGCACTGCGAACGGTGTGTTATAGGCGTCGTTTCGACACCACTGTCACGTCAACAATGTGTAGGGTGTGTGGGGTAAATGACGAAACGGTGGAGCATATTGTGCTAGACTGCGCGTGACTCGAGCCGTCCCGGTCACAGGACAATGGCCCAAGGCGTCCGAGACCCTTAGCGCTCGCTGTAGTGTTGGGCTTCACTGACAGTGAAATCGGACAATCCACAGAAGTCTGCCCAGCTACGGGGCTGAAGGTAGCCTCCAACGACACAAAAAGGCTTGTTGCAGACACGAAAAGGAGACTGGAGGACTAGTGGCAGAAGATCCACCTCAGGGAGCATTAATTAAGACACCTACGCTCCCAGGCTTGGGCACAAACCTTGTTTGAGTCCTCCCGATTCAAAGGGAAATAGCCGCATCATCATCATCATCATCATTATCATCAGGCACGGCACTGATCTCTATGTCTATTTGCTGGATCGCGTTTGACCAGCTCCGCCTATGGACGGGAATGCGGCCACGGTCGGCAATATTTTTGGTAGAGTTATATTATCACCGTGGGTGATATTTCGTGCTTCAATGAAGTTGTTCGACGAAGCAGATTCTTGAAACCCGGCATGAACGGTAGACTCATCTTTGAGGACCTGACGAAAGTTTTACGAAAACGCAGCACCGGGGGAAAGCAGCGCAGCTCGCATCGAAAGCAGACTCCGTACCGGCGTCTGCTTTCGATGCTTCTTTCGATGCGACTATCGATGCGTGCTGTGCTGCTTTTCCCCAGTGCTGCGATTTCGTGAAACTTTCACCGGGTCCCCAAAGATCGGGCTACCGTTCCCGCCGGGTTTCAAAAATATGTTTCGTCGAACAATTTCATTCAAGCACGAAATATCACCCACGCTATTTTGATGGCAGCCTACCACCACAACTACCACAGCGCTGTCTGCCATGGATGGATGATAGTGCTGCAGCAGCTTACATTGGCTAGAGGTAATATAACTCTACCAAAAAGATGGCCGCCAGTGGCCGCATTCGCGGAGTTACAGTGGCTTAAAGGGGTTAGTGTGGTTACCGCGTAGCCTCCACCATGCATCGGGAACGGTCGCTCATTGGAAGACGGTGTAGGTGGCGCTTCGATCCGCAGCTCCGTTGGGTGCCTCAATCGGCCGGCAGACAGAGGCACCCTAACACGCTTCATAACTAATATAAATAGATCAAAAACAATTATTTGTTTCCACTGAACTACCAACGACATTATTTGTGTTTGAAGTGTAAGCGAGCGCCATTCTGTACTGGCTCTTTTATTTTATTTCGCCGAGCGCATTCCAAGCAGGCGCCATTGTGTTCTGCCTTTTTCTTTTATTTCGCTGGGCGCAAGGTTCAGTTCTCAGAAGATTGTGATTTATTTGAACTCCTCGGCGCCGGGAATCTCGCACGTGGATGCCCGTGCCATGAAGACGCGACTGGATGGCGTCGGGCAGGATGCGGATCGGGTTACAGCCTTGGGCGAGACCGCGCTGCTCAAGAAAACTATGCGGCAGTCTGACAGCGGGACTCAAAGCGAGAGTGTGTGCGATGGTGGTACGCGACCACCAATAGTGTCCGTCTTGTAAACTAAAATTGTATCGAGAATATTCAATCCAGTGTTTCTTTAATTCCAAAAACCCATTTGTCAAGACCTCGTTTATTATCGAGAAGTTATTTTATTTGAAACAACCATACGATTACAGAAGGTGAATAGAAAATGTGAAACTAGCAGACGACAAAAAAAAATTGGGTTGTGTGTGTGTTTATTCGCGACTCCAGCGACCTATAGGGGGCGCCACCACCAAACAAACATGGCGGCTGAGTCCAGGTCGCGTCGGCTCGGCCGGGCCGGCCGGGCCGCCTGAATGGGTGGCGCATTCAATTTAACACACTTTCTTTTGTTTAATGCCCAATTTTATGGGTATTTGAACTGAGACGGTTAAGTGTAGCCGGTGCGCATAAACTTGCCGAGCATAGTTTTGTTTTCCCGGTGTTTTTTTTTTTTTTTTTCATGTCAAACTTTCGTTTCGGCGACTTCGATCAAAACCGAAACTATGGGCTCCGGAGAAACGGTAATAGACTCTAATTAGTTTTGATCATCTAAGGAAAGCGGCGATGGCTACAAAATTGTACCACCGAGAGTAATTTTTAGCTAACTCGCATGCCTCGACCATGCGACTTATCTGTCCGCGATATTGAGTTTTTGTGCGTGTCCGCGTTTCAAGAAACAGCTCCAGTCGTGTGCTCGGTCAAGAACACAGGCTGCAGGAAAATTACGAAAATTAAGCAAGCGCTTCTTGAGCCAAAGAGCATGTTAACCCGCTGGCGCTTCACTAAGCAGCTGATACTCGTATTTAAATTCAGGTTTAGTCGCAATCGAGAAGTCATTTTCACGAATATGCGGATTATGAATTATATTACGTACTATGTCCCACTAAAGCGATATTAGTATATTCTTCGGGTTGAAATATGAACTTAGTTGATTAACTATTAGGTGAACTGCTGAATAAAAGTATATTTGTCAAACAGAGAGATACTACTTAAACTTAGCCAAATGGTTCTAGCCGGTAGAACGGAGGCGAATGCGGACAAACTGAGGAGAGTCTTCATCACAGATTCACTCAGACCTCCCTGCATTGAACTTGACTTCGAATCCTGAACGGATAAAATGAGTATTTTTTTGTGGCCGGTCAACCTGAGCAATTTAGCCGTATATTGATGCTGGCTTCGACAGGGGTTATAATATCAATATTGGAGGCGCGATAGATCCCAATGACGTGACAGCTTCTAACTTTGCGAGACGCGTCCCCCACCTTTTGAAAGCAGATAATTTCCCTCATTCATCGTTTGCAGCGAGCAGGTTTTCTGAATCAAGTAATTGCGAAATTAGCCCAACTCCTTCAGTGTGGTCTTTTTCGGCGAAAAGCAGCCAAGATGAATAGCCAACGCACCGGCCGGCGTTAGTGGCTCAAAACTTGAAGCTAATCGAGCACAACCAAACTCAAGAAAAGCAGCTATCGAACCTTCCCATTCACTTGACTGCAACATTGGTGTTTCCTCCAGTGAAACACTTTGCTGTCGACCTCAGTACACTGTTCTACATCCTTATAAAAAAACCAGTTATCAGTTACCAAGCAGCCGTCACTTTGAATGTGATTAGAGACAGACAAGAAATCAAAACGTTTTTCCGTGATTCCTCCCCATCCAAAAAAATTGAAAGCACGCGACCGTGTGTTGTGGAGTCAACGGGCTTTCAAACACGTGATGGAAAGAAACAATCTACTAAGGCTTCACCACACTAATGAACACTGAGGCAAACTTAAGAAATGTTCGGACCTTCGTCAAATTACATTGCTCGCCCTCGCGCCGACAGCACGTGTCCGCGAAAGCCACCGGAGACGCGGCGGGGCGCGGAGCCGCGGAGCGACCTGGACCGACTGGTTCCAGGTTTTCCCGCTTGGCGGCGTCCGTTTTGCTGGAGTCGCGAATACAGCCTAGAACTTGGTCTGCCTCGCAGGGGCGACGAGTCTCCCAGCTGTAGATGAGAAATTTAGCCAGTGCGGTACAGCCGCCAGCCTGGGGTCTTTAACGTGCATCACGCAGTAGTGATACACGACCGCACGCCGGTACGATGCTCATCCAGATCGAAACGGGCAGGGGTAGGGCTCGAACCCAGGATTTCTGGGTTCTGCAGCGCGAGCTTTCGCTCCACGTGCTCCGAGCTGGTGTGCGCTAAACCACTCGGCCACCGATCCCCCTTAGCAGACGACAGTGTAGCCGACAGCTGCGAATCGGCCGGAGCTGGCCGGAGCAAAGCTGACCAAGCGGAAAAGCCGGAGCCATAGCCGGAACGACGGTACTGCAAGCGCCAGCGCCACCCGCGACCGTCTTCCAACGCTGTGCCGCTTCTCCGGTTTTATTCGTTACACTACCCCCTTTAAGCCACTGTAGCGGAGCGGGCAAACGCGATCCAGCAATTAGAGAGTTTTAGTAGATCGTGTTTTCAGGCCACGCTAATCGTAGCGGGAGCTCGCGCTGCCACTTCGATGCATGCTCTGAAGCGCGCGCTCGTAGCGGTATTGGGCCTTTGAAAACGATCTACTAAAACTCCCTACTGTCATAGAGATCAGTGGGGCACGGCCCTGCCCTTCCTTGTGCGACGGCGCCCTCTAGTGTTTGCGATAGTTCCGAGGTAATCAATCTTTTGATACCGATCTTAATAGGACGCATAAATGTATATAATGTTTCACTTTTATTTTTTTATGTTTAGAGCCCAAAGGTTGAGTTATGACAATAGATACACTATAACGGAGAGGTTGAGAGAATCCTACCGCCTTTTTCCACTTTAACAGAGCGAACTGTGGAGAGGAGGTTCCCCTGAACTCTTATCCTGCATTCGTTGTGGAGTGGAATAACGTTTATAGAGTTCGGATTCTACTCTGACGATTACACTTCGGTTAGATCAAAGGGCGACGTGCAGAGGTGTGTAACGAGGGTGGACAGAGAGAGGTGACTTTGAACAATGGGATTGGGGGGTTTGTGCAGCCTGCAGGGGAGATAGGCTTAAATTTCTTTTCCGAGCATCGTCCTCTCAAGGTTGGTGAGGACGGAGCCCATGATCTTGCTTCTATGGTTGATGTCACCTGTCGGGTGCAACCATTCTTCCAGTTGTCTCGGCCTGTATCGCGCAGCGATGGATGCAAGAGAGTCTTCCCGCTCGTTCTTGAAGTGGCACCACTCCCACATGAGATGAGTCATGTCGGGTACTGGATGTTCTTTGCAGTATGGGCATACTGACTGTGTAGAAAAAAAGTTGGAGTTTTTCTGTAAACTTGCGGCGTCTGCCCATTTATTCCTTTCGGCTGGTGTAACGGCCCTTTCTGTCCCGGGGCGTTGTGGGAGTGCCATCTGGGGCCCTGATCTAGATGGCTACATGCTGGTGAGTAAAGCACAATGATTTTGTTTCCAGGTCGACCGAGGCACACCTACAACGACTGTAGTTTCTGTTCATTTATTTACTCTAGAAGTGTGTGCCGTCCCATGATTCACCGAGCACTACACACCCTTGCTTCCCAAGCTTGTCCTGGACAGATATCCGCAGGAACAGCAACTGCTGATGAGTTTTCATTTTCGACTGCTGTTTATTTTCTGTCGGAGCGCAGACAATTACACACTGTTACTCACATCCGAGCTTATTGTCTCACTGTTAGCCACCTAACAAGACTTTACACAGCGTTTACACTTGGCATCAGGCAGCATTATCAGAATGCCAGTCTTTCTGGCGTAGTGATGAAGAACAAAGTGCTACAGCGACAACTATATTCAACGCAGGTAAAACTGGTATCGGCGCATGACAGGAGTATCAGTTGCAACGTGAAGAGAACAATTTTAAATTTTGACTTAAGTGCTTTCTCGTTGCAGATCAACTTAAGTGTCTCGAAATGTCCACTATGAAGGGGACTGCATGAAGTAAAGGCACCCTCGAGAAAGTTCTTACGATTCTTCTTTCTCGTGGTTCCCATGGTTTCAATGTGCCTGTAGACCAGAAGTTCGTGTCAGACATAATCCACAAGCTGATGGATTCTTTAGCATACAAAACGAGTCAAACTTGCAGCATATAACACACTCATACATCCTTATTTTGAGTATGCGTCTGAAATCGGATACCTGCAGGCCCGTCTCATGAACGAGCTCGATGTTTACCCCTTTGCGGTTTGTACAATTCATTGTCTTTAGGTGTACTGTACCAGTCACAGCATTAGAAGGTGCAAAAGCTTTGGAAGTGTTTTATGATATGTAAAAGTGACAGCACCTCTCAGTAAAGCTACCTGCACATTTGTGAAGTGTTAAGAAAGCATTTTGATGGTGTACGGTGTGTCTCTATGACATTTATCTCCTTTTTTCATTCTGGGATCTATTTTGTTATGTACTCAGCCTGTGTTCTACTTGTAGTGCATACTCCTGCCGTGGCCTTTTACTTGGCTGGCAGTTTTGTGATTTAAATAAAATTGTGACTTTGATCTTGTTTTCAT
Source organism: Ixodes scapularis (assembly GCF_016920785.2). Taxonomy (NCBI): domain Eukaryota; kingdom Metazoa; phylum Arthropoda; class Arachnida; order Ixodida; family Ixodidae; genus Ixodes; species Ixodes scapularis. The sequence goes on from NW_024609882.1 coordinate 59,759,828, forward strand.
TAACGTCATTTGTGATTGTGTATTTTCATGAAGATTTTTATCTTGGATACGCTTGTTTTGCATTGTTCTCTGGATGAGATTTGAGTTTTTTTTGTTTTTTTGCCTCATTCTTTTTTAATGAAATAATCTGCAATTGCTTGACTCTTTTAGATTTGATGTAGACTCCAGAAACCTTATATACATATTTAAGAATTAATATGTCTGAATAATGACATGTTGAATAGAAAACTTTCAGGCCCTCATTAAAATCGATTAGGTGCTGAAACCGAGCGCTGGTTCTCAAGTCTGCACCAGGTTTGTAGCCATAGGACGCTGGCCCAGGAGTCTAAAAGCAGTGTAAATCGTAATTAAACCTAGATTTCTTTTTCAGCATGAACAAATTACAAAATATGCAGACTTTGATAAAGTTACGGAGCACGAAAACTAAACGAAAACAGAGTTTTCGTTTCTAAAAACGGGTTTATCACATAAAATACCGAAAATTGTATGAGTTAATTTTCTCTCCTCTCTCTCTTGCTGGTGTCGTTGAGAGAGGCTGAAGATCTTCGTTGTCGGGTTGCCGCCGATGTGATGATGGCAACCCCCGGTTCCGCCTTCGCCAACAGAGATGTAGTCGCAGAGGGACACCCAGGTGAAGGTTACGAATATATATATATATGATTTATTTACATATATAGTTACGGACTGGGCTACAGATCTTAGGAGCTACGCGAGACCTCTCGGAGTCCTGGTGGCGTCTTGCCCCCTCCGATGCTCAGCGTAAAACTGCCCTCCTCTTTCCCGCGCGCCCCCAAAATTCCAGGAGTCGTCCCCACTTTCCCGGGCGTCTGGTCAGCATCGCTTGTCACCTCGCCGGGTCGCTCCGCACTCCCCGCCGTGTCGTTCCGACCCGGCGGTTCTTCTCGCCGACTCCCCACATTTCCAACCCTGGTGCCCGAGATTCGGGTTACTTCGGAATTCGTTAATTGCCGTCACGTCCGGGACTCGTAAACCATTGCGGGCCCCCTGTTTTCTTTTGAGCCCGTCACCAAAAAAAAAAAAAAACATACAAGAATATATATACAGAACACAGTTTCCCCGAAAGTCCTGGGACCTAACATCTCCCCCCCCAACTGTGTTGCTCGGGCTGCAAGAACGAGCAACACCAAAACAAAAACACAAAGTCTCAGGACCTAGACGCGAAGTGTTCACCGTGCAGCCTGGAACGGCGATTAGCTCTAACCTTCCCGTATTACAAAATGAAGCTCTACCCTTCCGGTACATTCGTAGTAAAAGCAAACACGGAAACACAAACACACACACAAAAAAAAAAAACATGCATTAGCACTAGCACATAATATTATACGGTTAGCACAACTCATATGGGAGGCCCCAACGATCACTCCACCGAACGTCATGTCAGCCCGGAGCCATACCTCAAGGCCCGCCGTCTCTAGGTCGCAACTCTAAGCCTAGACAACGCGTCCGCACACTGGTTCATTGACCCCTTAATATGCGATATAGTTATCTCGTAGCGCTGGAGCGCAAGGGACCATCGCGTGAGACGCGCGCTACTCGGGGATGTGAGGGTGAGGTATACTTCAGTGGATTGTGATCCGTGACCACCTTAATTTTAGCCCCGAAAAGCCAGGTTTCGAGTTTCGATAGCGCCCACACGATCGCGAACGCCTCTCGTTCGATTGTTGCCCAGCGAGTCTCCGTCGGGGTTAGTTTTTTGCTCAGGAAAGCTATGGGTTGTTCCCTCCCCTCCCCATTCTCCTGCGAGAGACAGGCGCCAACCGCAAACTCGGACGCGTCCGTCGTCAAGACAAACTCTCTCATCAGGTCTGGCGCGGCCAGTTGGGGTGCCTCGGCCAACTTCCCCTTAGCGGCGTTAAAGGCTGCTTCCGCATCTGCGGACCACGGAATCTGGTTTACCACCCTCTTACCTGTTAGTTTTGTCAGTGGGAGCACCAGTTCCGCAAAATGCGGTACATAGTCGCGATAGTAGTTGAAAAGGCCCAGAACACTTCTCAACTCCTTCTTTGTAGTCGGTCGCTCTAGGTCCCGCATGGCACGAGTGCGTTCGGGATCCGGAGAATGGGATCCACCTCCAATTACATGACCCAGGTACTTTACCTGATCTTTGCCGAACTGACATTTTTCTAGGTTGACGGTGAGCCCTGCCTCTCCGATAGTTCTCAGTACTCCAGCTAGATGAGTCATATGCTCCTCCCAGGTCTCAGAAAAGACTGCCACATCGTCAACATACGCACATGCGTACGCGGAGTGGGCCGCAAGCAGCTGATTCATCACTCGCTGGAAAGTGGCAGAGGAGTTACGCAGCCCAAAGGGCATCACTCGCCAGGCATACAGACCCCGAGATGTCGCAAAGGCAGTGCATGCCTGGGATTCGGGCTCTACAGGGACCTGCCAGTATCCCCGAGTCATATCCAGGACCGAAATGAAGTTCGCCTTGGCTGTCTGCCACAGCAGTTCCGTCGGCGCTCGCATGGGAAATGCATCAAGTTCGGTCATCGAGTTCAGGCACCGGTAATCAACGCACATTCTTACCGTACCGTCTTTCTTCATGACGCACACCACCGGGTGACTGAACATACTCTCGACTGGATAGACGAGACCCCAGTCCAGCAGCTGGTCTATTTGTCGATCCACCTCTGCTCTGAGCTTCATCGGAATCTTGTACGGATACGTCCGCCTGGGCTCTGTCCCCGCAACGATCCCGATCTTGTGCGAACCCACCTTACACTGTCCTGGCTTATCAGAAAACACGCCACTAAATTCAGCCCGCAAGCTGGTTAGGTCTTTGTGTTGCTCCTCAGTCAGGCGTGCCGCGCGATTAATTTGAGGCTCATTTTTGGCCCCGCCGGACTCTCGCGCAGGGACGTACTCCAGTGCGCCGAACGCATCGTCAGCGTCAAAGACAACGCCCACTGCATTCATCCTAACGTAGTACCGCCTTAGTTTGTTCGCGTGTACAAGCCGCTCCCTTCCATCCGGCAGCTTCACAACATAACTGTGCTCTCTGACCCGCTGTTCGATCTTTACCGGACCGATCCACTTTCCTTTTAACTTACCGCTAGAGTCCTTCTCTAGGATCAGCGCTAGGTCTCCTACTGCAAAGGACTTGTCCCTGGCTCTCAAGTTGTACCGTGCCGCGTAAGCCTGCTGGTTTACCACGGTATTATCCTGCGCCAGATCAGCGGATTCTTTCATCCTTTTTCTAAGCTGCAGGAGGTACGACTCAGTGGACGAGTTAAGTCCCACGGGAGCTGCCCATTCTCCGGTCCAGCTGCTTACTCAGTAGGGTGAGTGGACCGCTTGGACTTCTGCCGAACATCATTTCGAACGGTGACACGCCTGTCGTTTCATTGGGTACCTCATGATACGCCCACAATAGACATGGAACGTACTTGTCCCATTGCCCTCTGTGATTCTGAATTACATGACGCAGCATAGGCTTGAAAGTCCCATTCCACCTTTCAACTAGACCGTTGCTCTGGGGATGATCTGGAGTCGAGAACCGCATCTCCACCCCCAGCCGCTCTGTTAGCAGTCGCGTCAGTTTTGCCACAAAGTTTGTGCCCTGATCCGAGCAGATTAGTTGTGGCGTTCCGAATCTGGCGAACACACCCACCAATGCGTCACATGTTGCTTGAGCCGTCAATGATCTCAGACAGACTACCTCGGCCCACCTCGTACACAGGTCGACTATGCAAAGCGCGTACCGGTGACCCCTTGCCGAAGGAGGGTCAAGCGGCCCGATACAATCTATGAAGATTGTTTGAAATGGTAGCTCAGGCCGCGAGAGCGGTGTGATCGGCACTCTATCCAGTACGTTTGCCCTCGACTGTACCTGGCACGCATGGCACGACTGGCAGTGTTTCCTGACATCTTGAGTCATCGTTGGCCAAAAGAACGCGCCCTTTATTCTCTTCTTGGTCTTCTTCTGCGAAAAGTGCCCTCCCCACGGGGAGTCATGCGCCAGCTCGAGCACCTTTTCGCGCCTGGACGCCGGCAACACCACCTGCTCACAATGTCGGCCATCAACGTCATCTTTGTGATACAGGAGCCCCTCGCGCACAACCATGCCGTGTGTCCCGTTTTCAGCCTCCTTCCAGGCATCCCTGAGTGATTCGTCGTTGAGCTGCTCTCTGCGGAATTCTGTTACGCTTGTACCCTCTCCTGCATCAGCCGGACTCGCCACGAACTGCACCTCGGCCTGAATTTCGTTCTCCTCAAAGTCTACTGGCTCACCCCCGAGCACCTCGGGCAGGTCGGGGCCCAGATCACCGGCTTCAGCTTCAAACTCGGCTTTCGCCCTGAGGAGTTCATCGTACACGTCGAGTGTTATGAGCGCGTCAATTCCCTCAGCTAGCTCCTCTGTTACCGCGCACAGGGTTATAACCTGTGGTCCGGTGTCGTACTCGTCACAGTCGGCCCGCAGCGGCGCGTACATCAAGTGAGCTGTTATTGACTGACCGAAGGCCCCGCGGAGAACAATGGGTCCCGAAGTTTCAAGGCTCCCACTTTGGATCACACTCCGCCTGATCACCGTGATATCCGCCCCCGAATCCAACCTCCCCTGGAATTTGTTATGCTCGGATACCAACGGGACCAATTGGACTCGTAACCCAATAGAAGTGTTTGTCGCGATGTCCCTATCGTTTGCCATCACCCTCCGTAGCTGTTCCTTGCGATCGCGCCCTACACCAGCAACGGTACCGCCTTTAGAGACCTTATCCTTAGGCTTCGGGCAGTTGGCCCAAATGTGCCCCAACTTCCCACATCCGAAGCAGCTTCTTTTCTCTGTACCAGAAGCCACGCCTTTATCTTTCAGACTCGGTTTATTCCCCTCGCGATTTGGGAAAGGTGGCCCCTGTTTAGCCCTCGATTCCTTCTGCGTTCGTTCATGGTTTACCGCAAGTTTGGCCACTTCTGCGGGCGGTAACCATTTTCCTTTTTCGCTCAGGTCGACATATGCTCTCGTGTCTCGGTGCATCGTGCGCTTTAGCTGATCAGCTATCAGCAGCTGCCTCAGCATCTCCATAGATGTCACCTCGCTACTTTTCAAATAATAACCAAGAAAATCGCCCAGACGAGATGCAAACTGTCCCCAGGACTCCTTTTCGTCCTTTCTAGTTTTGTAAAACAGCTCCCGATACTCCGCTGGAGCAAGCTGAAGCTCCTCAAGCACCGCTCCTTTTAAGTCGTCGTACGACGGCATCGCGTCAGCAGCGATTCGGTTTGCGACCGCTCTCATCCTCTCCGTGAGGAAGGGGAGGATCATTGCGCCACTGATGCCTTCCGGCACGCGAAGGCTGTTAAACATACTCTCCACCCCGGAGAACCACGAGGGCACCAACGGTTCGGACTCTGGCATGTTGGACAATACGCCCCTTACAATCCGCGAGTACCTAAGTACCTCGTCCCCCTCCGTTCGGGCAGCGCTGGCTCCCGACGTGGTGTCCTGCGCCCTGGCAAGTCTAGCCACTTCCAGCTCTAGTTTAAGCTTTTCTATCTCCATCTCCATTAGTTCCTTTCGGAGCTGCAAAGCGCTACTGTCCATATCGTACACCCTTTCTGCCCCCAATTCACTACTGCTTTCAGACGACTGGCCTTTCTTGGTGTTTGCTCGCGTACCCAACATGACGCCCAGAGGAGAACAACAAAGGGATCTCCCACCTGGTTGTCGTGTCCGCCACGATCACGGGCCGCTGTTAGTCCCGGATAGCTGCACCAGGCTTGGCCGCTGCCGACTTGTGGCACTGTGCAGATTAGATGTCTTGAGGAGCAGCGTCTGCAGCAATCACCAGCCGCTTTCCCGTCACACCTGCGGCGACGGTCGAACGTCTCTTTTCCGGCGAGCTTCCACGGCTCCTCGTCGCACCTGCGGCGACAGCCGGACAGTCAACGTTCTCCGATGGTCTCGTCGGCCTTGCGTCGCAGTTCCACGACGATTGGATGCTTGTTTCCGTATCCGTCAAGCTCTTCCAGCTCGCTGTCGCACCACCGGCGACAGACGGACACTCAGCACTTTCCGACGATCTCGTTGGCCTTCTTCGCAACCCTGGCGACGGCCTGACGTCTTGTGTCCGGCGAGCTCCTGCGGCTCCTGATCACACCTGCGGTGACTGCCGGGCACTCCACGTCGTCTGGTGTTCTTGACCCCACGCCGCACTCACGGCGACGGTCGGACGTTGAGGTGTCTGCTCCCAAGGAGCTCCTGCGGCCCACTGTCACGCCTTCGGCGACAGCCAGACACTCGACGTCCTTCTAGGGTCGCAGCTTCACTTCGTCACTCCAACGGCGACGAGTCCCAGTCATTCGTCATCTTCACCTGCAAAGCTCTCGGTGTCCCTTATGATGAAGACAGCTTTCTCATCCGAAGGGCGGTGGCGGAATCCTTGCCGACTGCGCCAGTTAATTTTCTCTCCTCTCTCTCTTGCTGGTGTCGTTGAGAGAGGCTGAAGATCTTCGTTGTCGGGTTGCCGCCGATGTGATGATGGCAACCCCCGATTCCGCCTTGGCCAACAGAGATGTAGTCGCAGAGGGACACCCAGGTGAAGGTTACGAATATATATATATATGATTTATTTACATATATAGTTACGGACTGGGCTACAGATCTTACGAGCTACGCGAGACCTCTCGGAGTCCTGGTGGCGTCTTGCCCCCTCCGATGCTCAGCGTAAAACTGCCCTCCTCTTTCCCGCGCGCCCCCAAAATTCCAGGAGTCGTCCCCACTTTCCCGGGCGTCTGGTCAGCATCGCTTGTCACCTCGCCGGGTCGCTCCGCACCCCCCGCCGTGTCGTTCCGACCCGGCGGTTCTTCTCGCCGACTCCCCACATTTCCAACCCTGGTGCCCGAGATTCGGGTTACTTCGGAATTCGTTAATTGCCGTCGCGTCCGGGACTCGTAAACCATTGCGGGCCCCCTGTTTTCTTTTGAGCCCGTCACCAAAAAAAAACATACAAGAATATATATACAGAACACAGTTTCCCCAAAAGTCCTGGGACCTAACAGTATGATTACGCCCGGAAGAGTAGCGGCACCACGATAGCCCCATTAGCCCGTACCGAAAAGTCCGCGGTGACGCAAAGTTTTACAACATGCACAGAATGCACACGCACAGAAGTACGTAGCGATTTTCATTATTAATAGTACTGCACCCAGCTTAAAAATGCTAGCTTAGCGCCAACCGCATCAACGCTTCCCCGAATAGAAAGAAAAAAAGTATCTTGCTTTCTAGGGCCCCTAATGTTTTCAGCACCCATAAACCAAACCCTTCCGAAAGCACGCCAAGGACATATTAGAAAGAAGAAGTGAATCATTTAAAATTGTGGAGAATGTAAATGCAATTTGGCGGTTCGCTATGATGACGAAAAACGGCTTGCAATTCCTGTGAAGCCGAAGGGCGGACAGACACTGACCGCGAGACACTGACCGATAATGGAACTCGGTGGGGTGCGATTACCCAAATCACTTTTGGGATCCACGATTGGACGAACAGATCTAGAGCGGCTGCAGCCGTATCGGTCGGGCGCATTCGCATTCGACCGATGCGAATGCGGATTCTCAATGAGGTCATTGCCACGCTTATATGACGAGAGAAGTCCACACAATCGGCATCCCGCCCGCTCCAGCTGACCGAGACGTCGAGACGCTTGGGAACTTCCAGAGGGCGCCCCCGTCGCAAACCGGAAGTTAGAGGTGGAGTAAGGAGGATTTTTTTTTGGAGGAGGAGGGAAGAGAACGCGCCATTTTCCCCAGATACAAATGACTCTTTGATGTTCTGTGCTACCAAATCCTCGCGCTCCAAATCTGCGACCGGGCACTCTATGACTCCGTCGTCGAACTGCTAGGCTCTGTTAGTATAGAGCCCACTGAGCACAAGACGTCACGTAGCCGGCTTGAAACCGCTCGACTAAGCGAGAGACGTCTTGGGCTACACAAAGCGTCTATAAGACATCTTTACAAGACTTCTCAAAATATCTTGACGTAGACGCCTAAAAGACATCTCAAAGAGACGACTCACGTCTTGGGCGTCTTGTAGCTGTCTCTGAGGTGTCTAGGAGACGCCTTGCAAGACGTCACGGAACGCAAGACGAGCGTTCCGCGACTTCTAATAATGCGCTAAACGCTACGCTGTCACGCGTCCAAAGCACATTTCTCTATAAAATGTAGTATTTTGATTGTTGTTTGTGATTAACCCATATATCTAAACGCAGATACTAAACATTCCTTGCTGAAAGTGCTCAAAGGGTCTCAATTGTGCCTTTGATTCATTAATATTTTGAGGTCGGTCTCTATGTTGGAAACTCGACAAACGCACCACTGGTCGCATAAAGAGGTGGTTTTCTCTTAGCACTAAGCACACCTCGTTTTGATTTCTCTGAAAAACGCAAAGTGGTCGGTGCGGTTTAGACGGTTTGGTTATGCTGGATCTTTTCGGTGAGAAGGTATGCAGTCATATTTCTTAATCTAAGACACGGCTATACATTTTTTTTATGGGCAAGCCTGTTTTTTAAGTATACAGCCGCGGAGCGTCGTTCATTCAGGGGTCCAGAAGATGGCTTGCGATACCATTTTGTTCTTATGAAGGACATACCTTTCTTCTTGATGTTTTGGTTCACCTAGCAGGCGTCGTCATGTTTATAGAAATGTCTTCACTCCGGTCATGCTTAATTGCTTTCTCAACAAGTCCAGTGAGTTTTTACATGCTTGATTTTTGTCGCAATTGTACCTCAGACGGAAGAACACAGCTGATCACATTTCGTGCAGTCAACCCGAACACACAAAGCATATGCCCCCTGGGCTTAACCAACGTACGTGGAACACAAAAAGGCATCAGTGGATACCTTCGGCAAAATTGACATCAACGCCAGCACAACACAAAGACTTATGTTTCCGAGAAGCGCATGAACCAATCGGTCGGCGGCACTCTATCTGGTGCTCGACCTGATGGATGCGGCGGGACTATCTTTTAGACTTTGAAAAACAAAATGACAACCTAATCATTGCATATCGCCATATCGCAACATGGAGAACGTCTGCCCTAATTGCTCAATGCGTCCCGCCTGAGAAGCTATGTACAGTCTTCACTCTCTCTTTCTTTTTATTGTTCTCCTCGTGCATATATATATTTTTAACACCTCTCATCTTCCCTCAAGACGGAAAAGGTTCACCTCGCTTGAGATAGACTACCCCCTTATCCTACACTTTGTGTTTCTTTCCATTTTATTCAATCAGGGAAGAGCTTTGTTGAAGTAGAAGCGGGTAAAGGAACTTTGAGAGATAGGGGCGGGAGAAGTGGGGACTTCGGGATATAGGGGATGGTCCACGGGCTGTCCCGACAAACCGACAGTAAAGGAGGGGGAAAAGAGGGGGAGGGGGGGGGGAATCGCCAAAAAACGCGGTGCATTTAAAAAAAAAAAAAAAGCACTCCAGAAATTGAAGGCGCTGCTTTGATCGCTCGTCCAAACATCCTGTATACAAACGCAGTCGCGCTATCGCGCACAGCGCAACGAAGTTTACCAAACGTCGTCGTAATTACTGCACAACTCACGTGACAGTGCTCTTGTGAGAGGAACCGTGATGTTCCTTTATACGCAACCACGAAATCTTCAACACGATAGAGAGTTTTAGTATACCGTTTTCATCTTCCGCTCCGCTCTGAGGGTGCCAAACTGCGCATGCGCGGCCCGCTTCGCCGGAATGGAAAGCGGAGGTCCAAAAACGCGTTTTAGAAGAGCGTTTTTCTTCAGCGTAAGAGCGTTTTGAGCGGGTTCGAAAAATTTGCTTGCGTAGCCCCACAAGTGGACGTTTATAGTACTAGTAAAACAAAAAACCCTAAGCGTTAACACCAAAAGAGTAAAAGGGAGCGTGATTGTAGAGGTAGTAAAAACGAAGGCGAGAATATTGAGCACAAAAGAGTAGGCACAGACCTGAAGAAATATTAAGCTATAAAATATAAATATAATCGTTCCACCTTGTGTGCGAGTGAAGCCGAAGGTATAGACCTTTTCATTTTATTAGTTGCCTCACCGGTGGATAGAGGGCGCTGACACACTCGGCGCCATCAGGTTGCTTCACTTCGGTTGGTTTCGGTTTCAACGTGAACGCGGCTGTATTGCTGTTTTACGTTGTTTTTGCTTAATTTTGTGATTCGATTAGTTTCCTTGTAGCACACAACAAATGAAACAATGGTATTGAGTCACCTTGAGGACTACGAGATATATCTTAGCCTAAATTGTGGGCTTTTTGTTTACCCACTCCTTTGATGTAGCTGATTATGGTCGGTTGCGAAACGCCTGATTGGTGTACAGGGGAAATTACCATCGTATACAGCCGTACCCGATGACACCAGTTTCCAGAAAAACAATATAACGAAGAGACTAACATGTGAATGTAAATAAGCATATCGACAGCTTGATCAGCAATGTGCTGAATCGGCCAGAAGAGATAAACTCGCGAGTTTACTACTCACCGTTCGGTTTCACCTTTAGTGAACTTCGCAGAATAAAACTGTTCGTGCAGTGACGCAGATAAATGGTATAAAGGAGTAGTATCGTCTCGGCCTATTTTTTTTTTAATTCAGTACTCGAGCATGCTTTGACATGCTGAGTAGGAAGTTTCTTAAATTGTGAACCCTGCTAAAGTACTCATAAGCAGCATTTCGCGATATTGGCCCTAGAAAATAAATTATTTTTATATGAACATTTGCTTACTCAAGATATAAGTGACAGGCCCGTCAAATTAAATCTGGCATTTGTCTTCCGTTAAAGTGGCCAAATAAAATTAAAGGGCTCAGGAAGAGAAATGCCTCGGATAGTTTGGCTGAATTCTAGCGCTAGGCACCACTTTACGAACCTGTGTGAACAAATATTAATTTTTTTGAACAGATTCGCTCCCTAAATTTAGGCGTCGCCAGCCATCAAAAGTAAACCTCTGTGCACCATCGACAATCCTGCACTAAAAAAATTATTATGCAAACGGCTCTTTTTTTTTTTGCGTAAAATATTGCGGATTTTAGATACGCACAAAAACTAAAACCGCGTACGCAAAAAAAAAAAAAAAAAAAAAAAGCGTCGTAGTTATTGAGCATGCGCTGAACCCAAACCGCGTTTTGGATTTGCAAATAGAAACGGCGTTATTTCTTTGTGCACGCTATTCTAAAACTCGCTACCGTTAAGTGTCTGTGGCCGTTTCTTACGCGGGAAGTCCCAACTTTTGTGTTAAAATAAATTGAGTGGATGAGACGGGTTATCTAAATATAATCAATAAATCACTTAAATGACTGTCGAAATGGAAGCGAGCACGGTATACAATTTCTTAAACTTCATAAGTAAACCGACCAACCGAATATTCATGTCGCAAAAAAAGATTGAGAACCTCATCAACATGTAGGTGTGATATTATGAACAAACAATTCGCCTGATGTTGACGTACCATTACTTCTAGCGTCAGATAAAATACAAGTTAAACATTCGTTGTCCATCTCCTCCGCGAGTTTCCTTACATAATCAAAAGCAACTGTTCTCGATATGTTATGAATACAAAGAACGATACTTTCAGGAAATAACGATAGTCTCCTTGCGCTGACTATTCTTGACGCCTTCCGATCCTAAATGCGCGATATAAATATACGCGCTTCCTACTGGGAATGTTCCGTTACTATTGCTAAACAAACCACAGTTAACATAAGAACCTTTAAATTCTCGTGATGCTTTAGTCGTCGAGTAGACATATCGGACTACAGTTTCCGAAGCAAGGCCAGAAAGCGCGGTGAAACGCAACGAAAAACACGGATACAACGCATCCGCCAAGGTGCGGAGGGGAGAGCGGAGGAGCAAGTTGAAGCAACCTAATGGCTGCCGCGTCACGTGATTCCAAGATGGCAGCGCCCATGCGGAGGGGGATGAAAAGGTCTATAAGCATGAGCATGTTGCTCTAGACAGTGCTTGGACTGCACGAGCGCGCGTGCTTATCAAGGACGCTGAAAGGCCGGCACTCGCTCTTGTAGCTTCTGCTCCACTCGAATTAAAACTGAAACATATTTACTTATTCGAAGTAGAAAAATAAGAGAAAAGGACGAAGTTTGCGCATTGGGAGTACATCCTTTTGCGTAGTACGAGTACAGTGTTGCTCAAGGCTAGCAAGGCAACTGCACGATGAATCCCCGCTGTTCACAAGGAAGGAGACTTCTACTAACGAGATTAAGATGGCGAGACGTCGAATCTATGATTCGTATCCCTCGTGCCATCAAGCGCCGAAGCATCCTTTCCGAACGCGGTTTGCTGGATATTTCCAACGTAGAAAAGAAACCCTTTAGGAAGCTATCCTGCTTAAAGAAGGACCTGGCTGTTCTGCGTGCGGGCCTCCAAATACTAGCACCCGACAGATCGGCGCAGGGTGTTGCCAATCTGGCGAGACGCTTTGCATGGTTCTTCCTCGACTGGCCTATCCCGACCGTCTGTTCGTACTTGGATGAGCGTTTGGACGGAACTTGTCGGTGTCCTTCAGTTCTGTGAACCTCATCGTGGGTCACATCAACGAGAGGTTCGGCCACCTGCTTGCTGACATAAACGAACATAGGTGGTTGACCCTGGCGAAACTAGAGCTGTGCTCACAGGTGAGACCCTGCATGGTTTGTGTAAATTTCGCGTTTCCATTGTTTCTAGCACAGCTGCTCTGTCTGGTGAAAAGTTAATTTTTTCTATACGCCAAAGGTGTACATGGGCAGTGTCAGGAGAAGTCACGACGAGCGCGTTCGTAATCTATGAGTATTAGTAGGCCACTTTTATGAGCCCTCTTTGCTCTACTTTACGCTCTGCGAGAAGCATCGTCCCCACCGCGCATGCGTGGCCCGCTCTGAGTTGGAGCGTAAAGTTAGCGGAGTGAGCGTGCGCTCCGCTTCGCAAGTTGTAGAGCGGACTGCCCTCAGCGTCCTTAGCGTGATCGCATAGATCTCAAGATGGCTGCACTTATTCAATACGCGTCGATGTTTTTGACCGTGACCTTAGCTTGAAAGAGGTCGAATCAAGAAGTAAAGCGTACGCCCCGCGCGTAAAAAGTAAACCATTCGATTTGAGTTCTATGTAACACAAAACAGCATAATCGAACGAAGTGAACGAGTATCACTTTGCAACCAGCACGGCGTCGGTAAAGTCGTCGCGTTTTGTGGACGGCCTATGGCTATGCAGTCAGATGTACGGGTGCGCGTGCTTGAACGACGATTATATCTGTGCATGCGCCCTCCTGTCGAAAATGCCACTGAAAGCTGACCACGAGCATAGCACTCGCAAGCTGCACCAAAGAAACCATTCCTCTTAGCTTTATTTATTCACACTCGCTCGCAACTTTTGAATTGTTTAACTTTCCTCAAGAAATGTTTGCGTTGGATTTCCTTGGTAGATTTAGAAAATAATAGAAACTTGGATGCAGCCTTTTTAAAAGTGCAACCCATGGTGCCGCTAGTCTTCGAGGCCGCCTTATTTTGGCCAAGTGTCTAGGCGGCAAGAGAGCTACGTCATTGTTTGTCGCGGATGCGAGTCTAAATGTATTAGACACGAATGCTGCGTCAATACTGAATATGAAATGGGTTCTAGTCACAAGTCTCGCACTAAAAGCGATGCCCAAAATATGGCGGCCGAATATGTTACCCGGTGGTGTTTTGAAAAGAGTTGCCAATAACGGTCGAAAGAATATTCCACGTCAATTTTTTGTCTGGTGAAAACCAGACAGGCATAAACAATGCAAAATTGAGCAAACACAACCCTGGACTTCTAAGCAATAGTGGTAGATTAGAACAGTTTTCAGAAGTTTTGTTTTGAATTCCGGCGTAGCGGGCCTCGCATGCACAGTTTGACGGCCTCAAACCTTAGCAGAATTAAGAAACAACTATATATATATATATATATATTAATTTACGATACCCAGTTTTTTACAACCCTACAATGGAAATACGCTTTATCTTAGAGGAGTAACAAGTCCCATATCACATGTTTTGGTAGTGTTTAAATACTGCCGTGTTGTAAGAGTGTTTTTCTTTGTCTTTTTTATTAGGCCGTCAAGGACAAGGGAACGTCAAGGACAAGGGTTTTGTTGACCGCACAGCATGCCCATATGCCGTCCATCAAAAAAATTAGAAGAAGAGCACAAGAGGGTGCTCGTCGTGAAGCACCAGGCAGTGATGTGCGCAGACGGCATAATTTGACGGCTGGACGAAACCTACAAAGACCATGGGCATTTTTTTTTTGGTTGTTTAATATTAGAATGCATAAAATTATCACAGTAAATTATGTTCCAGTTTTTGTACTGAGCGAAATACCTGTCCAACTGGGCTGAAAGGCATCTAGAAATATTTTAATAAAAAACGTTTACTAACGACTCCCATTTTACTTCTCAGATGTGCGTGTGAATATTGCATCTAACCAATTTACAGTGTTACTGTTGAATTCAGCATTGTAAGAGTAGACTATGTCGCGGGGCCTTCTATTGCAAGAAAAGACCGTAGCACAAGTGAGGCAGAAACTGGGCAGGAGCTTAAGCTGAAAAACGCACTTTCATAAACACACAAAAGAAATAAAAAGAAGTGTATAGTGAAGCAAAATGGTTTCGTGTCACCCCCAAGGCAGATACATACACTGCGCTCCACTGTTAATACGAACACGAAAAAAATCGCTTTTATTTGCAGTTTATTTCTTTGACAGCTATTGAAAAAGCTGAAAATGTGTCGCTCAGATTGGTGCCCCAAACGAGCGCTTTATTCCACACCAATAGGCAAATGTCAGCCCCTCGAATTCAAGGTGAAAAATGAAAACAGGATATTGAATGCTCCCGCTAACAGTGTCGCGCAGTGTACATAAACACCAAGGCACCATATCACAAACCGAAGCATACGAAGAAGAAAAGACTCATTTCATTCGGGAAAAAAAAGTAGAGATATAAATGGAGCACTCGCTTTCGCTAATTTTCACTGTCTTAATGCCTGAAGTAACCAAACAAAATATCTGTCCGTTTGCCGACTGCTTTAGTCTTTGGTCTTTAACCTTTAATTTTTGGCTCTGGAGAGCTGCGGCACCGCGGAAAGCAGCAGCCCGTACCACCGAGGCCCGCGGTGCCGCGTCTAGGGAACCTGGTAATGTGATGAGTATATACGTGCAAGATGACGACGACATGGGTTGTTGGTATTGGGGAGGGTGGCAGTCCGATTCGCAGAAGTCCAGACTTCGTGGAGGCGGGTTGGGCGGGTGAGCAGCGAGCTATGAAGATTTTGCACGCCGTTCGATCAGTGCATGAAGGAGCACCAGGAACATAATGGCGCTATCGCTCACTGGGGTCCACTGGGGTCAAAGAATCATGCTCCAAGGAGGTAGTCCAGCCGAAGTAGAAGCTGCCGCCTCCGAGGGACCGAGGCCCAGGGCTCAGATTGAGACACCGCCGTCGCCCGGTGTGTCATCCTCTCAACGTCGTCGTCCTCATCTCGCATAGAAAAATCGAGCCCGCTGGCTTATACAAGGCAGCACCTGTCCCCACCGTTCAGGGGCCGTGAAAGGACTGCGGCCAGCGATTTCTCGAAGCAGCCAGAGGTTCTTGACTACCGTGAAACGTTTTCTGGGGGACGCCTTTTCAAACAAAGTCTGCGCAGCTTCTTAGTGCAGCGAGGTTCATAAGGGTCAAGCGCGCTCCCAAGCATGATTTCAAATAGCGAGCACCCACCTTTCCAGAAAAGCGCCATCTAGTGAACCTTCACTGAGAGTGGAACGTACTTCTCAAAATGGCGACGATAGCGGAGCTGACGCTTCACGCTCAAATCCCAGAGCGGGTCGCGCATGCGCGATGGCGACTCCGCTTTCCATAGAGCGGAGCGGGAAACCGAAAACGGTCTACTAAAACTCTCTGATGTTATTAGCGAGTTTTCGTAGAACGTTTTCGCTGTCCCGCAACCCGCTACGATACCCGAAACTCTACAGTCAAGGCCATCGGCGCGCAGGCGCAGTAGCGGCTTCTTCCTTGCGGAGGGCTTAGCGGAGGGGGAAACGCTGTCTACGAAAATTCCTTACTGCCCGCTTCCCAACCCGATGCGGTCCGCTCCAATAGCCCTTTACGACACGCTCCGCTGTCCATATGTAGCCCGCTCCGCTACCCGCTACGGCCTCCTTGAAGCTGTCCTATGCTGCCGACTCCGATATCCACTGCGTCCCGGCCGTTCAGCTATGCCCGATGTGGTCACCTCCGCTAACCAATGCTGTCCGCTCCGCCATGCGCTACGTGACCCGCTAAGATATGCGATGCCGATGCTCTATACGGCCTCGTCCGCTATCCTATGCTGCCTGGACTGCTGTCCACTACGGCTCGCTCAGCTATATGATGCAGTCCGCTCCGCTATCAGCTATCGCTGTAGTGCGCATGATATGCACAGTGGCCCAGCGATATTATCATTTGATGGGCAGAAGTCAAGATTCGAATAACTCGTTTTTCGTTTCGCCAAACCGTTTCCCGATCAACCGAAAACCGCCACATAAGATTGTTTTGGGTTCGGGTTCATTACCAAATGTTAATTTTAAAATTTTTTTTTTTTTTTTTTTCCGGTTTGGTCAAAATAACGGTTTGGTCCGATTTTCGGCTCGGGTTTGAGTTCGGTTGACAGCCTGGTAAAAACGTCAATTTACCTGCCTCTGGTATCAAGACTGCCTCACTACGTTCTTTCCGCTGACATTCAACTGGTAAATATTTGCAGACCAAGCCAATTCAGCCATAACAACGAACAACTCGACTGTCGAGTTTTCATTAAATCAGCAAGTATAGCATTACCCGACGCACGGGATGAAGGCCTGCACTATTACTGAACCTCGGCAAACGGTTCAAGAGATGATCGGAGGCTGTCTATGGTGCAACACTCCGCGTCTTACCCAGGGAGCTTGTCCAGGACCCGTCTCGGACACTAAAGTGTCCAACTGCTTCTGCAGCTCCCCGGCCAGAACAAAATAACATAACACATAAATAATAATTTATTACCGCAGCGGATCTGGCACCTTGATAACCCCGAGACTAGTTGCAGCGTCCACCCTTCCGTCCTCAACCGGCGGCGAACCAACGACGAACCGGTGACATTAGCAGAGCTTCCCTGTCCTTTTGAAGTTTGTCCAGACTTTCTTTATCTCGGCAGGCGAGAGTTGGGCCCGGTTGAAGGGACTCGGCACGCCCTCGTGGCACGGGTACCCGCACGTCCAGTTGTGGTCGTCGTGGATGAGCGTGGGCGCCACGGCGGCCAACCATATCCCCATGGACACGTCCTCGCCCTGGTACGGGTGCAAAGAGTTCTTGTTCCTCGCCAGCCACAGGACCAGGTTTCTGGAGAGCACATAGCCCGAGCCGCACGCGAAGGCCGGGTACGAAGACGCTCTGGAATGGGATCGGGAATGGGACTGGAATCATGAATTTGACTAAAATCAATAATGTAATGGGAAGCACCCATTACCATTGTAATGTAACCGGAGACATGTCAACAAAAAGGACGTACGCAAAACTGTCTGGAGCAGAGCTAAAAGTTTTATTCACACCAGCCAACGACCTTCAGTCAGCGCGAAAGACACGTGGTCACTATCTGTCTTATCTGTTCCCCGAAGGGACAACGAACCCAACCCTCTGCTCCCACTTCTACCCTACAGGGTCGACCTCTCCAACAAAAGACACACTTAAACAAATTACAATACCACCTTACAGGGTCGACCTCTACAACGAAAGACTGAACAAGTTCTCAAGCTACACAATGAGGAATTCTCGGAAATTAAAACCCAACCAAACCAAACATTGCCCATTTTCACCCAACAGATCAAAATCTCCAACAAAAAGACACACACACATACAAAAAGAACTTAGTTGCAAAACAGTCTGCATCTGTTTGTCAAACACCGCGGAGGAAACACAGACACAATTTCCCGTTGATGTAGTTCTTTGAACGGGTTGAACTCTTTGCTGACAATCACTGTTGAGGTCCACTCGGGAAAACAATTGTTGCATTCTTCCAGATGCCTCACTATTTCTGAGTAAGCACCTGTCACAACACCTTCTATTTGAGCTCTAATATTCTCTAGTTGACACAACGGCCAGTCTGCCCAACGCACAAAAAACCACAAGCCAAGAGAATGTCATAATCGACACCTCCTTTGCAGCCCACACCCGTCATTTGCTCCCGAGAAATGTGCCAAACGGCTGAGCCTAAAGTCATTGCTGAAAAATACTTCGACGCCGTACCTCGTCACCAAGCCCTTCAAATTATGAAAAACGGTCTGAAAAAGCGGTAGACATACCCACTTTTCTGCACCCTTCCTTTCTTCCCACGTGCCCAGACTAACCAAGAGTTTCCTGTTATACGCACCAGAACTTGCGTGGAATAACCATATCGAACTAACCGAGAAAACTGGTACAAAAACGCGTCACTTGAGAAATGTCCGCAGGACGTATCCAGGACATCCGAAGCAGGGACGACACCGCAGCACTTTTGATCGTCTTCGGGTGTCAATTTCGGTACGGTAGACCGGTTTGGGCGAGCGTTTCTTTTAGTGCCAGCACAAAAGGGCGGTGTTAATGGCGGCTAACTCGGAAATGTCGTTTAACACCTAAAACTGTGGAGCAAAAAAAAAAAAAAAAAAACTTTTCGTCGAAGCTTGGAATGTCTCTGTTCCTTCCGACTAAAGGTTCTTTTCCTTTTCTACACCAGTCTGAGGTGTTAAGCGACACGGTTAGCCACCACCAGCTCGCCTGGGCACTTAGTCTTTCCAGAAATGTTGAAGCATCTGGAAGAATGCAACAATTGTATTCCTGAGTGGACCTCAACAGTGATTGTTGGCAAAGAGTTGCAGGAAATTGTGTAAATGTTCCCTCCGTGGTGTTGGACAAACAAGTGAGGACCTTTCTGAAACTGTAAGGTTTTCTTTTTTTTGTTTTTCTTGGAGATTTCGATCTGTGGGCTGAAAATGAATGACGTCTGTTTTTGTTTGGTTGGACTTCAATTTCACAGAATTCGTCATTGTGCAGCTTGAGCACTTGTCCTATCTTTTGCTGGAGAGTTTGACCCTGTAGGTGGAAGTGGGTGGAGAGAATTGGGTTCGTTCTCCCTTCGGGGAAGAGATGAGACAGATGGAGATCAGGTGTCTTTCACGGTGACTGAGGGTCGTCGGCTGATGTGAATAGCCAACGACTCTGAAAGCTGGAGATAAAAATAACTAAAGAAATCATAGGCCTATTTCCGTATTACCAATATTTTCGAAAGGTGTAGAAAAATTTTACATAAACGATTATACTGTTTTTGTGACAAATTTTCAATCCTGAATTCGTGCTGTTAAAGCAAAAAGAATTAATTTTAAATAATATTGAAAATAAACTGGTTACGCTCGGAGTGTTCATAGATTTTTCGAAAGCATTCGATCGCTTCAATCACGAAACATTAATTCAAAAGTTATACATGTTAGGTGTTCGCGGTGTCGCTCTAGAGATGATTAAAAGTTACTTTGAAAACCGCTATCAGTGTGTAGAAATCAATAGAAATAGATCAGATTCCAGGAAATTAACAGCAGGCGTGCGTCAAGGCAGTATACTGGCGACGGAGGAAGTTTGCTCCCCTGCTTCAGGGACGAAAGTTTCTCCCTTTCTAAAGGAACATACGTTACAAGACCGTTCTTCCCTTTAGGGAGGAATATCGATACCCTTTTTTCTAAGAGTGTGGAAACAGGTCAGCTATTCATGCGTGAAAAGTTCATTTTGAAAAAAAAAAAAAAAGGATTAATAAGGGTAAGAGCGGGGGGGGGGGGGGGGGGGGGACGCTGCTTTTAGTTCCGCAACAAAATGGTGAGTTGGGCCAGTTGGTTCATAATGGAAAAAGACAAGCGCCGAAAGACCAGAACAAGGTAAGAAGACGACGACACAAGGCGCACTCGCAACTGAAGATTTATTTATGGAAAAACATAGTCTTATATACACTTTTAAAAAACACCCACGTCACTTTCCACGTGCCCACTCTTTATCCAAGAATAGACACTCTTTTTCTGACAGAGTCACTGAAGGCTCGCTTATGCACTTATCTGCACCCTTCCTTATTGCATACGCCTCATGAATTTCCCTTGTAATCTTTTTGCTGTATCGCCCCAGGATTGCCACGTCATTCAAAACTGGTGTGCACTCACATCGGTTGCAATGCACAGCCAGGTGCCCCGAAGGTGACTGTTTTAAGGAAGCAGCATGCTCTCTTGCGCGATCATTCACACAACGCCCAGTTTGGCCTACGTAAGACCTACCGCAAGAAAGCGGAATGTCATACACAACACCAGTGTGACATTCTACAAACTTATTCTGGTGTTTTTTCTTACACTCGTCACTCTTCCCTTCGGGATCATTGATTTTCCTGCATAACGCAGAAAGCTTTTTAGGGGCTGAAAAAACGACAGGAACGTCGTAACGTTCCGCCACCTTTTTTAAGTTATGAGACACTGCGTGAATGTAAGGCATTACAGCGGTTCTTACTTTTTGGCGTTCAAGAACGTTTCTTTCCGCACCCCTAAATTTCTTTTTGAGGCCCTCTGCAGCTTCAACAATGGATCTCAGCGGAAAACCCGCACTTGCGAGCCGATCTACCTGTAGAAGGAAACTCCTTCCCATTTCCTCAGGACAGGATTTGTTCAGAGCGGCTCCGAGGCACGAAGAAGCAATACCTCTTTTCACTAACTTGGAGTGGGAAGAATTAAAAGGGAGTACAGCTTTCTTGGAGCGAGGTTCGTAAGCCCAGCACACATGGTCATCTAAGAATTTTAGTTTTAAATCCAAAAATTGTAACGAGCCCTCCGTGGTCCTCTCATGAGTGAATTTTAACCCATGAGAGCAGGACGTGAACGTGCCGATTACGTCAGCCACCTTGTTATCAGTGAGTTTGTTCCCTGGGAGGGCGATGACCAGATAATCATCAACATACCTGTATATTTTAAAAAGGCTATCACCTCCGAGCTTCTCAAGAATAGCGCGGTCGCAGTGTGCCAAAAAAAATGTCGCACAGAATAGGCGCAACCCGCGAACCGATGCAGATACCCCGTTTTTGCAAAAACACCTCTCCACCAAAGGAGACATAGGTGTGGTCAAGGTAAAAAGATAAGAGTTCAACAAAACCTTCTACACTTATCCCGCAAGTGCTACGAAAGGCTGTTTCACCACTGCTCTCGATGCAACTTCTAACAGTGTTAAAGAGGACGGCATGCGGAATTGAATAAAAGAGATCCTCAACATCAACTGAAAAAGCGTCGCACTTCCCTCTACACCCTTCTTTCAAAAATTCAATCACTTCTTCTGAATTCCGGACCAAAAACTCATCCTGCAGTTTTAGGCTTGATAGGTGGGTGCGGAGAAACGAAGATACCTGGATCTGCCACGTATCTCTTTCAGTAACGATTGCTCTAAAAGGTACATCTGCCTTGTGGGTTTTTGCCGTAAAAAACAGGTCCAAGGCAAGTTTCTTGCTGGAATTCACCTTCCTCTCCAAGGCGGAGAGGGACAGTTCGCTGCACAGTTCTTTCGCCCTCACCTTCACCTTGTTCAGGGATCCTGGCTGTGCGTGCTTGAAGTTCTTAAGGACAGCATGCTCGGCCTTTTCCCAGTATACATCGGTTGCAATGCCACGAAGCTGACATCGATCGTTGACCACTTCAGAATTAACAATCTGAAGCTGCTCACGTCTGACAAGGAGGGCGGCTTTGTTGTCCTTCCGCAGGAGCTATACTGGGAAAAGGCCGAGCATGCTGTCCTTAAGAACTTCAAGCACGCACAGCCAGGATCCCTGAACAAGGTGAAGGTGAGGGCGAAAGAACTGTGCAGCGAACTGTCCCTCTCCGCCTTGGAGAGGAAGGTGAATTCCAGCAAGAAACTTGCCTTGGACCTGTTTTTTACGGCAAAAACCCACAAGGCAGATGTACCTTTTAGAGCAATCGTTACTGAAAGAGATACGTCGCAGATCCAGGTATGTTCGTTTCTCCGCACCCACCTATCAAGCCTAAAACTGCAGGATGAGTTTTTGGTCCGGAATTCAGAAGTGATTGAATTTTTGAAAGAAGGGTGTAGAGGGAAGTGCGACGCTTTTTCAGTTGATGTTGAGGATCTCTTTTATTCAATTCCGCATGCCGTCCTCTTTAACACTGTTAGAAGTTGCATCGAGAGCAGTGGTGAAACAGCCTTTCGTAGCACTTGCGGGATAAGTGTAGAAGGTTTTGTTGAACTCTTATCTTTTTACCTTGACCACACCTATGTCTCCTTTGGTGGAGAGGTGTTTTTGCAAAAACGGGGTATCTGCATCGGTTCGCGGGTTGCGCCTATTCTGTGCGACATTTTTTTTGGCACACTGCGACCGCGCTATTCTTGAGAAGCTCGGAGGTGATAGCCTTTTTAAAATATACAGGTATGTTGATGATTATCTGGTCATCGCCCTCCCAGGGAACAAACTCACTGATAACAAGGTGGCTGACGTAATCGGCACGTTCACGTCCTGCTCTCATGGGTTAAAATTCACTCATGAGAGGACCACGGAGGGCTCGTTACAATTTTTGGATTTAAAACTAAAATTCTTAGATGACCATGTGTGCTGGGCTTACGAACCTCGCTCCAAGAAAGCTGTACTCCCTTTTAATTCTTCCCACTCCAAGTTAGTGAAAAGAGGTATTGCTTCTTCGTGCCTCGGAGCCGCTCTGAACAAATCCTGTCCTGAGGAAATGGGAAGGAGTTTCCTTCTACAGGTAGATCGGCTCGCAAGTGCGGGTTTTCCGCTGAGATCCATTGTTGAAGCTGCAGAGGGCCTCAAAAAGAAATTTAGGGGTGCGGAAAGAAACGTTCTTGAACGCCAAAAAGTAAGAACCGCTGTAATGCCTTACATTCACGCAGTGTCTCATAACTTAAAAAAGGTGGCGGAACGTTACGACGTTCCTGTCGTTTTTTCAGCCCCTAAAAAGCTTTCTGCGTTATGCAGGAAAATCAATGATCCCGAAGGGAAGAGTGACGAGTGTAAGAAAAAACACCAGAATAAGTTTGTAGAATGTCACACTGGTGTTGTGTATGACATTCCGCTTTCTTGCGGTAGGTCTTACGTAGGCCAAACTGGGCGTTGTGTGAATGATCGCGCAAGAGAGCATGCTGCTTCCTTAAAACAGTCACCTTCGGGGCACCTGGCTGTGCATTGCAACCGATGTGAGTGCACACCAGTTTTGAATGACGTGGCAATCCTGGGGCGATACAGCAAAAAGATTACAAGGGAAATTCATGAGGCGTATGCAATAAGGAAGGGTGCAGATAAGTGCATAAGCGAGCCTTCAGTGACTCTGTCAGAAAAAGAGTGTCTATTCTTGGATAAAGAGTGGGCACGTGGAAAGTGACGTGGGTGTTTTTTAAAAGTGTATATAAGACTATGTTTTTCCATAATTAAATCTTCAGTTGCGAGTGCGCCTTGTGTCGTCGTCTTCTTACCTTGTCCTGGTCTTTCGGCGCTTGTCTTTTTCCATTTTAGTTCCGCCTTTGCAGAGGACGGAAGCTCGACGGAAGTCTTCGCTTTTGTTATCTTGAGGCGCGCGCAAACAATGTAAAAAATAAAGAATAAAACTGCCTTGTCTACCTGCTTTCACGACGTTCAATTTTGTTCTGCTGACTCCCGTTTTGGGTTGTCTCTACCTATCGAGGAAGCCACCTACTAAAACTCCCTAATGATAGAACAACACAACCACACACGCATGCACATTAATATATATTCAACGTTTGATAGATTCTTACAACTGTCCGTAGTGTAGCGCGCAACAACACAGCGCTTGTAGTTGGTAATAACGTAATCTCACAAGGGTAGGCCGGCGGCGCTGCCGATTTTAGCCGTCCCAGTGTTGCCTCATGTGGCCACGGTGGCGCTGATGATCAACCGACGGTGGCGCTCTTTGGAACCTTACCCAACCGTTTCGCCGGGAGTTTCTTTCGCGTTTCTCTGGGGTTACTACAGCGGTTACAGACGCCGCCGGCTCCACTCCATGGGACAGTTAATGCTTTCACATTCAAACTTTTAACTGTGTCCGAGACAATGCGGTGCACGTCCTTTTTGCTTCCGTGTCTCCGGATTTATTATGTTGCCTAATATTAACCAGCTCGCCGGCGCCCTCAACCTTCCTACATGTGATGGGAATCAGGAATGTTACTAGAGCCAAGAAGGTGACTGGAATCAAGAACGTCATTGGAATCGGAAATAGGATTGGAATCAGAAATGTTATTTAAATCAGGAGTGTGATTGGAATCAAGAATGTGACTAGAATAAAGAATATAATTGAAATCAGGAATAAGATTGGTTTCAGAAATGTTGTTACAATCAAGAATATGACTGGAAACAAGAATGTAATTGGAATGAGGAATGGAATCAGAATCAGGAATGGGATTCATGAGAAATGTTATTGGAACCAAGAGTGTGATTGGAATCAGGAAAAAGGTGTGGGGGGGGGGGGGGGGGGGGGGGGGTGAATAAGGTATGGTGTTAAATATGAAGAAAATCTCTTTCTTAATTAAGGTTTTTTTTTTTTTTTTTTTTCAGAAAAGTTGGTCTTTCTATAGTTGCGTCGGCATTGTTTTTTTTTATCTTTCTATGTTGGCGTCGGCGTTTTGGAGGGAGCATTCGCGGGGGCATAGCGATGGATGGGTGAATCCGGCTGAGCCCTTTGGATCGGGCCGTAGCTCACGCCACCTAGCCATTTTGTTTTACCATTTAAGCTTAGAATATATTTAGGCTTAGAAGCGGCCACGAGGTGGGAGCGCTTTCCCCGCGGTCGTTTCGGGAAGCTGCACGGACAGATTCCCGGGAGAGCCCGCGCTTGAAGCTGCTTGTGGCTTTTAACCGAGTGTGCCTGTGTATAGTGGGTTTCGCCGCTCAGTGTCAAATTGTCGCTTTCTGTCCGGTGTAATAATTTAGCTGTTGGCACCAGCCAGACTGGGAAAAATGCAGGCAATGACTCTAGAAGGAATCTGGTATTGGCCGTTGGAGTGCCAGGCTGGCAGCTCGCCGACCGTTGGGTGACAGTGTACCACGTGGGAGTGGTGGAATTTGAAGTGTTTGGTCGGTCCCTGAAAGGAAAGGAGGCCCCTACGAGTCTATTGGATTCGATTCAATTTTGGGAGAATGGGGGACATAAGTATGGGGCTTTAGTTTTGGGATTTTAACTCACTGTTGAGTTCATACTGCTTTGTTTCGTAATAAATGTGGCCACACTGGCCACTGTAAAGTCAACCAACGTGGTAATGTTTTCAGCGGGACCGAACTTTTAAATTTTTTTTTTATTCGACTTCCCGGGGATTCTGTCGGTCGTCATCATCCTGACCGTCCCCCTCCCTCGGAAAGTTCACTTATGGAATTGGAATCAAGGATGTGATTGAAAATGGGAATATAATCAGACTCAAGAATGTTATTAGAATCAATATGATTGGAATCAGGAAGCGAAGAATGTGAGTGGAATCAATCGCGAATGTTATTGGAATCAAGAATGATGATTGAAATCAAAAATGGGATTAGTATCAGAAAAGCCATTGGAATAAAACTGTGAGACTAGTGGGAATCAGAAATTTTATTAGAATCAGGAGTGGGATCGGAATTAGGAATGCTACTGGAATACAGAATGATGAAATCGGAAATAGGACCAGAATCCGGAATGTTATTGGAATTAAGAATATCAATGGAATCAGGAATGGGATTGAGAACCAAAAATGTAGTTGGAATCAAGAATATAGTTTGGAATCAGGAATGAAATTGGAATCAGGAAGGAGATAGGAATCAGGAATGTTATTACAATCAAGAATATGAGTGGAATAAGGAGTGCGATTGTTATTCGAATCTAGAATGTCTTAAATCATGAATGTTATTGGAATGAAGATTGTGATTGGAATCAGGAATAGAATAGAAATCAGGATTGTTTTGGAATTAGGGATGGGACGGAAATCAGGAATGGGATTGAAATTGGTGGAGCGTGGCAAGGTTTTCCATAACCCGCTTAGCAGAAGACATTGTGCACCCCACTGAAAAACTCCAATCCACCTACTATTGGACTTGGAACAACAATAAATAATCAGTTTAGGCAATCGGAGGGGTGAGCGGTATTGATACCAAACTGATTATGCGGTACCACAGAGTGGTAAAAAGGTGTGTACACCCCTTTGCTACTGATTCTGCATAGCCATTAGGAGATAGCACTGATAGGGCATCTCATTGGATTAAATTTATTAAAGGGAGACCAATTATTAGTGCATCGAGTGCATCACAGAGTATTATGCATTCAGGAACCTCTGAGAGTGCGAACCAGTGTAAAATTGAGCTTCATTAGCTCACAGCCTGGGAACTTAGAATTCCCATTTTAGATATCGATATGAACTCTAGGAGCATGTGAGGCCATCTTGAATATCAAATAAAATAAGCTTATTATGTCAAGAAAGAACAAGGGGGGGGGGGGGGGGGACCGGCAAGTCCCCCCCCCCCCCTGTGACATCATAAAACAGTACTGTTTCCAATCCCATTCCTGATTCCAGTCATATTCTTGATTCCAATCTCATTCGTAATTCCAATCACCTATGAAAGCAATATCAAGGTCAAATGCTACTTTCCTTCAAAACCTCTGAATGGCATAGGCGGAAAGTCATGCTTCAACTTCAAAATCTGCAACACAACATGCAAATGGAATTGTTCAGAATTTGTTGTTTCGCCCCCCCCCCTCCCCCTCCCCTCTCCCCCCCCCCCCCCCCCTTGATGTGATTTTCTTCTCTCTCAAATGCCTTCCCATTTATTCTTGTTTTATTTTGCATTAAACAGCAGGAAACATTCCATACAGCAATGGGAATAGGAAAGATGAAATGAATCCCATCCATTGCGCTGATTGAGCAAGTGCAAAAAGCACCAGAAAAGTGTAACTAAGAGCACTTTTGACGTTGCTTGAAGGAAGCAACACCGACGAACAAAGCTGAGCTTATATTTCCTAAATTCAAATCAGGCAGCTGAAAACTGCAAGCATAAGTCATCAATACATTGGGAAATGCAATACCACTGACTATTTCCTCAATTATATGTTTAGTTCAGTGAATTCTACAGTAAATATGAACTGTGATATTATAGAAAAGCTCAGCTACGTTCCTGGGGAACATCCGAGACTATCTGTAATGAAACTGGGGGCATTTGGCTATACTCCGTTTCACCTTATGAGGGACCGCAGAGGGCATCACGAGTTATTTAAGCCAATCCAATACCGACATGAGCGTTGCGTAGCTTTCAGGAGGGGCGGAGCAACACGCAGGGACACATACCCAGATGACGGTTTCACAGTGCTGAGCTGGCTAGGATGGCTTGTAGCATCCACTGTGTTCCATTGCAAGGTGAAACGGAGTATAGACCTTTTTTACAAAGGTGCCGCCATCTCGAAATATTAGACTTCCAGAATGGGCGAAAACATTGTTTTGCCGTCGCCACGCCAATAGAAAACATTTAGGATCTAAGCATAACCGTCACTCATTCTCGTTTTGTCTCTTTTTTACTATTTGCAGGTTGAAATGTTTTATTTTTTTTTTGTCGCCCATACTGGATATGCCTACCAGGTGGCTGGGGACGAGAGTAAGCGAAAAAGGTCTATAGCTGTCTACCAAAGACAGCCTGTCTTTTGCAGCTCTGATGGCCACGGCTCTGATGACCATGGGTCTGTTCGCTCCAATAATTTTGTCGAACTATCTCGCGCTGAGGCTTCCAAACACGAATACCAAAGAGTCTCTTCAGAAAAGACGCTACATAACGCCACCGTCGAGTTTGTATGGAACAAACGAAGGAATTGACGGCTCAAATCGAAGAACCTCATCTCACCTGTAGCTCGCTTCGGCCCACTTGCCATACCGCTCCACGGGCCAGTTTTCCCGAAACGAACTCCACCAGACGTTCTGCCTTGTCGTGGGCACGTGGTCCCTGATGGCCTCCAAGTTGGCCACCGTGTCGTCGTCCGTCTTGTACAAGAAGTCAAACTCCACTGACCTCTCCAAGATGGCGCCGAAGAATGCGAGCAACTTCGCCGCAAGACTCCTGTACACGTCCACCACAGGAACCAGCGCGACGTCCCCATATCTGCAGTGGAGAGCTAAGATTTGACAGAGGGAGCGACTCG
Source organism: Ixodes scapularis (assembly GCF_016920785.2). Lineage (NCBI taxonomy): Eukaryota > Metazoa > Arthropoda > Arachnida > Ixodida > Ixodidae > Ixodes > Ixodes scapularis. The sequence continues at coordinate 59,788,012 of NW_024609882.1, forward strand.
AGCTGTGGTGCCTGAATCGTATTGTTTGACTGGTGTGCTTACTACCCTCTCCTGCCGAAGCATTAAAAGTGGCTCCGAAATGACGCCAAATTGCGTGGCAGGAGCTGGCGTCAAGCAGTTGGATATCGTGATCCTGGCGGTCGGTCGTAAAAATGCTGGCAAAAAAGGCGAGCAGACGCAAGAGTCGTCGTCGTCAAAACACCCCAACTCACATCTGTTTTGGTGTCTGTCAAATGTCTGGCCAGAGAGACGACTTTTGGGGTCACGGTAAACACACCAGTCGGAGATGCGCCATATGCACCATACTCAAACCGTGGAGGCTCTTTGCAATTTAATGGCAGGCAGCCGCTGTGCAGATTGGGTGCATGTGCACATGCATGCATTGTTGAGGAGAGAAGGAGCAAGGCAGAGACGGTTGCAGACGATAGACACTTCTGTCTCCTCCTTGCAGCTTGTATTGCAAACATGGCCCGTAAACCACGTGACCTTAATCGAGCACTTGGGGAGAAACACTCTCAACACTAGGCCCACTAACCTGCGGGCCTCGGCCTCGAGCCTCATTTGCTCGTCGTCGACGCGCTCGTCCCAGGCGGCTTGCCGCATCTCCGCATCGTCCACGTGATCCAAAAGGCTGGGCAGCGCGTCCGAGATCACGAAGCGGACTCCAACCCCCGACACGGCCTCCGGGAACCACCCGACGCTGCGCGACTCCTCGTGATCCACGTACAGCCGCTTGTACGACAACAGGTTCGAGAGATTGTTCCAGGCCAGCGTACTCGAGCAGGTCTCCGAGATGATTTCCCCGGATAAATTTATGATACCTTCGAAGTACCGGTGTAGAACGACCCTATCCACGTTGCGGTAATAGTAGCCGTCCTCCTCCTTTCCGTTCTCCGAACTGATCACGGTCTTGCGGACGATTTCCCTGGTGACTGCGTTGATGAGGGCGACCGTGACACCTGTGGTTCCGCTAAGGATGTCGGCTAGGACCCCCAACCTCGAGATCAAGATCGTGTGGCGGACTTGAAAGCTGAAGCCCGTGTACAAAGTTCGCCTACGGGGAAAACAGTCGCGGGTTTTGGCCGTTGTAGCGTAAAACTCGAGGTTTTCGGTGATCGCGGTGACGTTGGGTTCCCAGCGGGCGCAGACGTAAGGGTCGACTCGATCTTCGGGCGGTACGCGGCAGGGTTGCTGGCCGACGACGAAGAAAGACTTGACACGAGGCGTACCGCTGAGCCAGGTCTCCCGGGCGACGGCGCGCCGTTCGAAGTTGCCGCGTGCAGAGAGGACGCCGACCAGGAGGATGGTGCGACGGGTGAAGTAGTAGTAGAGGCCTGCTTGCACGACGATCGCGACTAACACGCAAGCCACTGTACGCGAGTTGATCGAGGTCGGCATTTCATGGGCTTGTAGGGCATAATTAGCGGGGTTTGTATTGATTTAAGTTGGTGCACATCGGACTGCAGTTCAAGAGCTTGCAGAGCATTACGCCACGCACTAACGCGGATGTAGTACCAAGTTCTTTTCGCACAATTGGTTCCCAGGGGTTGGCCAGCGACCGCTATTTACAAGGCTGGCGCCATTGCTCGAATCATGGTGTTGGGGTCCCGCAGAAAGTAAAATCGAGTATTACAATATTTATAATACTAAAAGGTCAGTTAAATAAATATTTTAAATTATGTTATATTTGATTACACGCCATATATTTTAAATATTTAATAATCTTTTTAACGTCTAACTCTTAGTACTGCAGCAGACCATCATGGCGGCTCTCAAAATATGTCTGCTACCTGGATTCCCGAGTAAGTTTTTTCGCGATAATTCTGCGCGTTAGTAATAAAATACACTAATCCCATGCCACGTAAATCCAGCTTCAATCTACGATTGTAACGTTGTTTGCTTCACGTGCATCCTATTTTTTCTTAGCTTCGTCGTGGCAAGGACAACCGTCGGCACTTGAGGTGTCCTGTTTTGTTTTTTTCCCCCCATAGAATCAACCTCTCTAGGACCACGCTCTGCAAATTATAGTGATCATAATTAAACGAAAAATAAAATATAAAGCTTTTCAAGGTTGGCGTCATACGGTCCCACAACACGCCGACTTTGCACAGACGATTTCTGTCGCAGGTAGTTCTATTTCGGCACCAGTTTGAAACGACCTTTCTAGAGGACATCGCCACACGACGGAACTTACAAGCGCGGTACAACAGAAGATGTTTAATGAAATAGAAGTAACAGTTGTATTGGTCCAACGCTCGAGTTGTGTCCGAGAGACCGTGCTACAGGGCAGTTATTCGACGAGACTGCACCCGGACGAGCTGCAACGACGCGGCATAGGAAAGAACGAACTCTCTTAGACCACAAGCCTCAGAATTTTGAGAAACAAAAACCTGACTCCGTTCTGCAGCTTCGAACTGGAAGATTACTATACTTGGGTGCAACGTTCTGTGGCAATGCAGCCAAAGCTATGGGTGCACGTGCTCTGGCACACCTTGAGCGTCGACAAAAGCTGTGCATGCGGGCTCTTCAACTGGATGACGGGTCTCGATTTTTAGTTTCTCTCACTAGCAGTAGCGGAAGTCTAAAGCGTCTATGACCGCTTTACATGCCTGAGAACACGTTATTAATTCTCCCGATCCCGAAATTATGCCACTGTTACTCTAGTCTGTTGCAAGTTAAGAATAGCAAGGCAGGCTTCTCCCATAAAGCCCTCCACTCATTCCGCTTCAATAGAGCGAACGCTGGAAAGGAGGAAACCACCAATCATGCACGTGAAAAGCCCCGTGGGAGGGGCTTGTCCTGATATTCTAAACGTGCAAGAGACATACATACATTGAAGTTGAACGCGGGAACCCCTGTCGACGAGCAATTGCGGTTCTTGAATGCCATGACGTTAACTGAACATTTGCTGTTGCTCAAACTGGTACCTTGTTACCAACAGGTGATGCCACATACTGAGCTCTACTTCAGAATCATTTTAGTTCCCCGTGAATGTCAACAGCTTGCTGGTATCAAAACATAGGTATTCTTGCTTAATTTTCGTTAAGCTGACGACGGGGCTTTTACTTGTCTTCAGCCGAGAGGTGGCAACGTGCAGCACTCATTAGAATATTGGGCTGTCAAAACTCTGCAAGTCTGCCTTTCTACAGAATGCACTGAGAATGGGCCGTCGTAACCGTACAGATAATGTAACAATCTAGAAGGGGAGGTTCGACGCGTTTGGGGCGGCGCATAGATGCGGACATCGCTGGTCCCAATTGGCAGTTCCGATGGGCCAATATCGCTGGCAGCGCCTTGCACCTTTTTCTCTCTTTGATTGGGCCTGTTGACTGGTAGCATTGACCGCACTGCGACATAAAAAAACAAAACAAAAAAACTTCTTTAAAGTGCGTAGACATATGTCACAAAACAAACTTTCCCCCAAAAAAAATATATTGATTAAACTTGAAGCCTGAAGTCCCGTTTTGAGTTAGCAGTGATATTCTGAGACGGGTGCCCATTTCAAGGAAAGGTTTGAGCGTCTGTTGGAGTCTGAACCCGTTTCAAAGGAAAGCCACTTGGGGCCCACGCAGGGGCGGGCAGGGCCGCTGCAGCCTCCGCCCTGCCAGCCACCGACGGGGCGAGGCGGCAGTGCTCTGGGACCGTCTCCAAGCCCCCCGTCGGGGGCAGCGGTGCCAAGTTGCCCAGCCTGCGGAAAGGAACGGGAGGGCGGAGCTCCTTCAATGGCGTCGTCTGCACCGTCTTTGGGTCCAACGGCAGCCTGGGCACGTCCCTCATCAACAGGCTCGGTGAGACTGAAGCCGCTGTACGGGGCGCTTTCACCGGGGTGTCCGGAACGCGTCTTCGACCGGTGCGTTTAGTGTCCCGTCCTTCCCGGTCATCAAATGCAGCCCCAAACTGGCGGCAAATGATGTCCCAAAAGCCAGAGTCTAGTCCCGTCAAATGTCGCGATCCCGGCAATTGTTGATAGAAGTCCCGGCAAAAAAAAAAGAGCAAACGCAAGTGTCGCTGTCATCGCGGAGTCTAATCTCTTGGCTGCTGAAGCTGCTGTGGAACATCGAGCTTCAGCATGGAGGAAGGAAGCTTCCAAAGGCGACGCGAGGCCAGCAGAGATGATGCCAGAAAAATGGAGGGGCACGCCCCCAACGATGACCAAAACCGAGAGTTGTTATTGGATGAAAGGGAGAACCGACTGAACAGCTGTTGACTCGGCTCTCCTTTTCGTCTGTTAGCGTCTCATGGTTTTGGTTGTCCTTGGGGGCGTGTCCCTCCAGACTTCTGGCTTCGCCTCTGGTGGCCTCGTGTCACCTCTGGCAGAAGATGCTTCTGCCACCTCCACCACCGCTGCTGCGACACTGCCAGAATCGCAGCAGGCGACGGCGTGACACTTCTGTGAGGTCGTTGGGCGGAAATCGAGGGACCATGCTTTACGACACGGTGAAGGCAACGGTCGAAGAGACGTTCTAGGAACCGTGATTTCGCTTGGCATATTTCTGACTTGAAATCTCGTTGAACGTCACATTGGTTAACTTTTGCAACATGTCTTGCTATGCGCGGAGGCAGCGTTTTCGTGATTGCTCGAGTTTTTTCGTGTCGAGATCGACTGCACCAGCTAGAGTGGCAACGACACTTCATCCATCTTGTTGCTCGAAATTATTGTTGCCATTTATCTGAAAGGGGCACTAAACCACTCTCTGCGATAGTCTTTTTATGGTCATAACTCGATCTATGGGTTTTAAGCATCCTAAAAAGACGAACATTACGTTCATGCATGGTCGATTTCTCTATTAAAATTGATATCAAAGATTGATTACCTTGAACTATCGCAGACACCAGGGGGCGCTACTGGACAAAGAGAAGGGCTTTTCCTCGTCCAACAGTGCCCTCTGGCATTTGCGATAGTTCCGATGCATCATCGTCGTCTGCATGCCTAGAGCCGCTTTAAGAAGGCGCTCGCGTTATAAAAAGAATGCACTATCAAACTGGCACACATAACGTTGAAAGGTTGAAGAACATTCCTGTTCATCAGACTTCAGTCCAAGATCTACATTTCGTGAAAAGAGAGTAAAACATATGTTTCGCCAAATACTCGACACTCCGCAAGGCTGCTTTCTCCACAAGCGTTTTGGGTAAATTTCGTGCACGTGACCCCTTCTCCGCCAGGGGCGGAGGCAGGTATTTCTAGATAAGGGGGTCAGGTGTTGGATCTGCGTATCATATGTTTAAGCCCCCCACCCGTTTCCACGCCCTTAATTTTTACACATTCAGAAATCAAGAGGAGGGTCAGGACATCCGGACCCCTCCTCTGAATCTGCTCCTATTCTCCGCCAACGAAGAGATGACAGTGAAGGGAACAGAAATGTGGTACGATGGCTCCTCCAGAGACATCTGTGGACAGGAACGGCCTGCTTGAATTCGTTGTCTGCACTGATGACATCGGCTCATTCTGCAAATTGTTAACATAGCATTTTTTGTAAACCCCCTCTTATCTGTAAAACCCTGACTCCTGGGTTATTGAAAGGACACTGACACCCCCCCCCCCCCCCCCCAAAAACTTTTTTTTTTCATTTTTTGCCAGGCAATTTATTATAGTGTCAGAATACTACCCAATTAATATTTTGCTCCAGAGTGACGTATATTTTTAATAAAGCCAAAAAACACAACTGCTTGAAATCAAAACCAAAACCCCTGCATCGCACAGTGGAGAGGAGAGAGTGAGTGGCGGAAGTCACGTAACTGCAACCGACCATGCAATTTTTTAAAATTTTTTTCTTACGTGCGCAGCAGACAAAATATGTTGCGGGATCTGTTCGCTGTGCGATTCCTTTGCAGTTATGTTTGTTCCGCTCGCTGTTCTGTACTTCAAGATGAGTTGTTTTGTACATTTAAGTGTTGGCGATTACTAGTGAGCAGAGGTCGGCATTTTAGGTCGCCCTCACTCACCCTCACCCTCACAGCAACACTCACCTAAGCCCCTCACTCACCCTCACCCTCACGGCTACACTCACCTTCAGCCCCCCACTCACCCTCATCCTCACAGTCACACTCACCTTTATTACGATGATGTCACGGTGTTAATCTCTGATTGGAAGATATAGTGGGTACGCAAACGTAGCATCATCTGCTTGTTGAAGCGGTGGCTACCTTGCTTTTATGAGAGCTGTAGAAAAATCCACTGGTTCTTTACAATCAAGAAATCAGCCCTTGAGGAAGGTCTAATCCAGAAACGAGTAAATCTGTCGAGTGACTCTTCTTTATCTCTCTGGCCAATCAGGGAAGATCGGCACTCAGCTGATCCTGCCGTACAGATGCGAGTTCTACTTCATGCAAAGGCTCAAGCTCTGTGGAGACCTGGGACAGATCCACTTTCAGGTGTGTCTGCGCTTTTATTTCCTGGTATGGTGCATACGGAAAGAGGGCATTGCTGCTAATTGAGGCGGTAGCTTTAAGATGTCCGAAGGCAGATGTGACATTCTTAGAATAACTCTTTTGTACAAGTTGTAGATGCTGAAATCATTTCATCCATCTGAGCTGCCTTGACAGTGGCAAACAGCTTTAAATTGTTTTGACTATTTTAGTGATGCTACTATTCAGTGGCACGACAGAAAGGAAGTTTTGGAGCCTCTTCCCCCCAAATGGTCTGGCATCCTCTCTCTTCACACCAACTTCATAGCCCCCTCCCCAACAACAAAATGTCCAGCTTTGCCACTGGTGCTAATATAATTCTTTTATACTTTATCTAGAGAAGGCACATTTGCTTTGTTCCCATATACAAAATGTTTCACTGAACGTTGGCCAATATTTTTGTGTAGGAACCCTGCATCTCAGAGAAATAGCATTCGTTCCATACCGATAGTTACTGTAAAGGGACCTACTTTTTAAGACACGTGGCATTTAGGATAACCTGGTGTGTGTTTGTCTCGGAAAATGCATTTTTAATTACCAGTTAGCAACTTTCTGGGCATCATGGGAACCTACTGAATTCGAGCATCCGCCTATTTCGCAATAAGTGCCCACCTCTCAATTCGAAAATGCGACAAAATTCGTTGCACTTTTGAGGATTTCCTTTTTCTAATTATCTGCCTTTTTGCTCTACTAGTAACTTTTTGTGCATTGCCACACTTTCCATGTGCTCCAACTCTTTCCAAAATTTACCAATTTAGTGGTTTTCCATGCCATTCTGCAAGCTTGTAATTAGAACTGTGCATTTTTTTTTTACTATAAAAAATTTAATTATGCAAAACTCAAATAATTGAGTCCCTACTCAATTATCCAAGACCTCACTAAATTGGCCCCTTGGCAGTAGCTTGATATGGTACTAATTGATTTTCCTTGTGATGTATAAATGTATGGGCATAACATGCTTGAAGTAAACTACTATAAATACAATGTACTTTCAAAGTAAAGTACAAGTACTTTTTAACAATCTTTCTCGATCCCCTTTCATTTCCCTATAGAGTGTTTTTTTCTTTTTTTAACTCGTATGCATTGCCCCAGGGTAATCGGGGGGGGGGGAAGTGGGGGGCATCAGTTATTTTAAGAAATTACAGCAAATATTGGATAATGTCAAGTGGCCACAGCGTAGTAGTTTTACTCCCGCTGACAAGCTATTGAATAAAATAAACTTATAAGGCACTTAAATGTATCGGTCTTATAGCCGTCATTACTTCACTTGAAGAAATGATCAGATGACGTCTTGAAAAACGATACCGCGCTTTCACACGACAATACACCCTTTTTTCGTTAGAGGTTGGTGAACTCTTGTACTTGACCTCGGAAGTTGTGTACAGTACTGGGATAGCCAAGGTTCGAGCCCAAGGTCCTTGAAAGAGCTTAATTTCACCGAGCGTTAGAAGGCATGTCCCAGATTAACGTTCTTGTCCCTGTGCCCCTCCCATCAACAATACCGAATTTGTGGAATGTACTTTGAAGTCGGGAGTTGTACTTCCCTCAAAATGTACCAGAAAAAATACTTTCTCAAGTAAAGTCCTAGTTTTCTAAACCTACTTGAAGTAGTGCTTTAAGTAGAAGGTACTTAAAGTACTTCCCAACACTGTTCTTTATATGAAACAGTCACTTGCTATAGAGGTTTTTCAGAAGCAAACAGCAACAAAATCAGATTCATAGATCATCAATGTGCTAGACGTTTATGTAGCTTTGTATTTATCTTGAGCTTTTCAAGACAATGGAATATTACAGTCAAGCCGTGAGGCAAATGGTGCCTTGCTTGAAACATACACCCAAAAATTCTAGTCTCTTCATTGTCTGATATTTGCATCACCTTTGTGCAGCCATTCAACCTCAAGGACGAGCTGAGCATTGCCAAGGCGATGAAGTACTCTAATGTCGTCATCAACCTCATCGGAAAAGACACCGAGACCAGGTGAAACCTGTCGTGGTTCTGAAGGTGCCTCTGTAGACCGCAAGGTAGCGCTTTAGAGAGACATGACGGGTGCTTCTTTGGAGCACTCCATGGTTCTTGGTGGCACTGGTACCCATATAATGTTAATGGCCAACCTACCTTTATTAGCGTAAGCGTGCTTGGTCAGCTCGTGTGAAAGCAGTGGAAGCTTGCATGCCTTATCTCACACCTTGCCGTATTTGGCTGTCAAAGTGCACGCACTGCCGTGTCTGTAGCTTCATTTCACTGCCAGTATGGCGCACTGGACGATTGCATGTTAATCTTCATGTGGATTGCCACTGTACCTCGTTCCGCTTCATCTCAGTGGTGACAGCTTCTTCATGCATTCATGTTTGAGGACTGCAAAGTCCACAAACTCGAACACATGAAATCTTTGGTGAGTTTACGGAGTCCACAAACCCACAAAAAGTTTTCTCAAACAGAAGGGTGGCCCGAAAGCATAAACTTGCACGCAGCACAGCGCACTCCCACGAACAAAGAATCTGCATAGCTTCAGGGCCACGCCCTCCTTTCTAACTGCCGTGACATGAACATAGAACGTTCCGGCAGATTTTCACGTTGACCTTTAGGCAGGTTCTTATAGTTCTATGGGACATAGTTCTTTGAGACAGCTCTATGAGACATAGTTCTATAGGACATACCATATCTACTCGAGTAATAGCCGCTCTGTTTATGAAGAAAACCTGAAGATTCGCTTTTCCACATAGCACGCAGATTGCCAATCACTGCGATCGACAGCATGATTCCAGCTGTTTACAGGACAGAGATAACGTCTTTGTGCAAAGATACCATTTGTGAAGATTGAATTTATATGGAGAATCATGTTCTCGATCTGGTTATTCGCTATGTTATTTATGCACAACGCAATTATTGGATGTATATGTGTTACGTGGGAAAGTAGGCGCAGGGGCCTTGTTCATAAATAGTGCGACTATTATGAGTAAACACGGTAATTATGAGTAAACACGGTAGTTCTACAGGACTGGTCTGTGGGACACACCTTACGACCACAGTCTTTAGCCGGATCTGGTCTAAAAACTTTCAGCTATAGGATAAACCAAACCACCAGTGACATGCTTCCGGTGTGGAGGTGTAGCTGATTGGATATGGCGCAGAACCTAATAAGATAACTAGAGAGATATTTCTTATTCCGCAGAAATCTCGCCAAGCGTTTAAAAGGCTTCGCAGCTCCTTCCAGCATTTCGAGAGACGGCGCTGATAACTGGTCCCCATGCTAGCATTTCCAGAAATGCGTCCAAGTTTGTCGATGCACATGAGATAGCCCACCCCATGCTTACGGCTACTGCTGCACGGAAGCCTAACGGTCCAAACGGGCAGATGGCGAGACCGAGAGTCGGTGAGATTGGGGGACTAGTGGCATCACCTGTCGTAGCCACCTGTAAAGGCTGGTTCTTGCATTTGCGTTTGAGTGTCGTGTGACTGCTTACGATGCAAAAACACGCTGGCACCCTCTACGGTGTTGCTCTGGAGCACTTTTGACCTGCCTGTATTACAGCGTCAGCTGTTAGTGGCCCGTTCCCCAATTTTTTTACAGCATGAGCGTAAACGAAAAGTTTCCCCACTAAATTTGGCGGGAAAATGGACGTTACGTGACCTATGCACCAATTCAGTTTTCCCGCTAAATTTGTCGAGAAAACACATCACAGCCGTAAAATAATTTTTTCACTAACAACGTATCGACGTTAAATCAGTGTAACATCATTTCAATAACAGATCACCGTACGGCACACGATTAGTGCAGTGTCAATCGCTTGTCATCATCATATCGTTGAATCGGCAGCACAGCTGATGCTGCTTAAAAGGATCACGTCGTGTGATCATCACGCAATTCTTTTACCTATCAATCTCTCATTGTGTGCTTGAAATATCTCTGACAATGTACTATAAAGAACCATTTCCCGTAGATATTGCGTAGATTTGATCTCGCGAGTAATAATGCAAAACCTTCAGCCAAGTTGTATGTAGTTTGGTAGTGTTCCAGCATTATTTGATAAGTGGCACCGGCGTGCGAGGACATTCCCTCGGCTTAAGCTCGTCCCTCGTCGGAATGCAGTGCCCCTGAATGCAAGGGCGATATTTGTCCGAGCTGTTGAAACCCTTCTCGCTTGGATCTGCCCGTTTCCGAGATTGTGTCCCGCCTGCGAGAAGAGCATAGAGAGGCTCGGAGAAAAATGGAGGAGGAAACCTTCTGCGGGCGGAAAATCCTTTCACGGTTTCTCTAGTGGTTTTCTCCCCCTACTGTGTATCATCGGCAAGAACATTTACTCGGCGAGAAATGGCAGTTTGCGAACCAAAGGCATCTAAGTAAGGGCCAAATGGTTCTGACCCACTTCAAATAAATCGAAAAGATCAGTAGTGCAAGCTCCGACACCGTAAAATATTACGGATGTATGGCAAGGCAATGCATTTGTTTCGTGAAAATATTGAAGTAAAAGCTTGGCTTGATCGGGAGATCAAATAAAAAATAGTTTCTTATGGTTCTGATATTTCAATGTTGTTCCCAAATAGAAGCACGTCGCTGTACTCTAAATCTGTATCAAAACAGAAATATGGCATCAAAACTTTTTTTTTGAGGGGGGGGGGGGGGGGGGTGGGGCAATTGTTTTGTGACTTATGTATTCCATCCAAGCACTTTAAATAAACATTTTTTATTAAAACGGCAATTTAGGCAAGTTGGTTCACAATCACCTAAAAAAGCGACGAAAAATATGCACGGAGAAGAAAGTGGACAATATCAGGGGCACTCACGACCAACGTTGGCAATATAGATCTGAATGAGCATTTTGCCATGGCTCTATAAGCTATAAAGTTCTCAATAAACATCAGTTGTGAGTGCGCCCCGTGTCATCCACTTTCTCGTTCTTTGCCCTTTTTTACTAGGCTAACAGTTTTTAGTTGCATCCTTTGATTGTTGACCTGGAACCCGCGTCCCGTGCAGCAACTTCCCCTTCAGCGAGGTGCATGTGAAGGGTGCCCAGACCATTGCCCGCATTGCCAGGGAGAGCGGAGTGCAGAAGCTCATCCACTTCTCCGCGCTCAACGCCACCGAGAGTCCCCGGCCCATCATCAAGTTTGGGGGCTCCAAGTTCTACGCCAGCAAGGTGGGCCCCCACCCCGCCCCTGTCTCCACTCACATCCGTTCCAAAACCCCAGGGTGGACGGCACTGGAGCATCACAAAAACAGCGCAGAAAACGAAGGACGAGTAGAAGACTGGACGGAATAAAAAAATTTGGTCAGAACCAACCATGTTGCTGTCTAGTTAAGCGATCAGCTGCGAAAACAGAATTTTTAAGGAACCTAATTCGTGTATAGGTCACGTGATATGGAGTGAGGTGACGTCACTTTCCTCGCTAGATTTAGCGAGGAAAATAAGCAACTGGAAACATACCTTGGAGTGGCCCGGAGATCCGAAGAAGGCTAATCGCTTTAAGAACAAAACAAATTAGTTGTAAGTTGTTTCGGTAGCAATAGCGTGATCTGCCAGAGTAGGCAACATTTTTAGTGCCCACTGTGGACTAGAAATTTAGCTAGTGGAGTACGATTGCTAGCCTGGGGCCTTTGACGTGCGTCACGCAGTAGCGATACACGACCGCATCCCTGTACGATGCTCGTCCAGATGAAAACGGGCGGGAGTGGGGACTGGGCCCAGAATCCCTGGGTGTTGTAGCGTGAGCTTTTGGTCCAATCGGTCACCAATCCCTCTGGACGGGACAAGCATGACTTTCAACCAATGTTTTATTGAAAAGATAAAGAAAAGGGTTAGGTTCAAAATTAAAACTAAAAGAAAAAGAAATTACAAAAATTTTGAAGGCAAATATGATACAAATGTAGCTGGAGATTTTATAAAAAAAAAAAAAGGTTTGAAATAATCATTAATAAAAAATTATTAAGAAGACTAATAAAATTTAAATGTTAAAGAGTGCAGAGACAAAAAGAAACAAATGGTAAATTATATTGAACAACCTTCATTTATTAAAAATTCAGCTACATTTGTATAATATATTTTTTTTTTCAAATTTTTTTGTTTTTCTTTTTTGTTTAAGTTCTTAACCTTGTCTTTTTCCACCTTTATATCTTCATTAAGACGTCAGTCAAATGTTGCGCTTGTCATGTTCAGTCTTCTACTTGTCTTTTGCGCAAACGTTTTCTCTGATGTTTAACCGATGAGTTCGACTGGAGTGTTTCTAGGGCTCACTTATTGCACACGTGACAATTTCTGTTATCATGAAAATTTCTGTTATCTTTGATTAACATCAATATCATTGATGTTAATCATCGAAGGACGAAAGCTTTGTACTATTTATCTGAATTAATGATTGCAGTTTTATTACATCCCTTAGGGCTCGAATAATGCGTAAATTTGGGTGCTCCATATTATTCCGTTCTAATATTATTTCTGCAGAATATGATACTTGGTTTACCTTTGGCTTCGCACCTAAAATAACCATTCACAACAGTTCGTACCGTAGCTTCATCGGTTGGCAAATGGTTGTCGTGCATGGTACTTCTACACGCAATGGCTTGTTCTGCATTTGAGGGAACCAAACCTGCCGTGCAGTTGATGCTAACAAAAGGTTACACACAACTAGGAATGCAAAGTAGACAATCTCTTCTGATGTACATGCCAACGCATGAATCTTAACATATAATATTTGCAATGCTAGGAATGAAAATGAAGTATGTGGTTATGCCCCAAAAGATCCCTTTGCTGGTCCAAAACAAACTTTTAGCTGCTCCAGAAGGTGTTCCAAAACAAATCGAACCAATCGCATCGCCATTAGAATCATAAGGGCTGGTTCACACATTTGCGTCGCGATTTCTTTGCCAGCTCTGAAAGAGAAACACCAAAAAACACCAAATCTATAGGAAAAAGAAAAAAAACGAAAAAACCAGACGGAACATTTCCGATATCGGAGAAATATAAACCTCGAAAACGCGAAGCCCTACTTATAATATTATCTGAATTATTTTGAGCCCACGGCGAGAGAATAATGCATTTAAAAAATGTACCGTTGCGCCGCCGATTCCCGACGGTACACGCTTGCATTTGGTGCAGGGGTTCGGATTCGGCGGAAAAGGGGCTATTCTTTGGGACATTGCACTATGCACCAGAGCAATATTCTTTGTTGGAAGGTCTTATAAACCCCCACGCAGTGTAGCCTTGGGGGCTAAAACGAAATCAAATCAAATGTTCTCTTCTTCAAATCGGTTTAATCCTTGGCAATCTCCTTACCATCTTTCTTTGTATGTTCTAGCGTACCTTTATTTAGTACCTGTTTGGTCGTCTTCTCCCCTTGCCATGTCACTGGTACTCTCTGGCCAGATTCGTCCCTCATGCCATGGAGTCTCATTCAGTCTATCATCTACGAAAGCAGACTTCTCTTTACCTTTTCTTTTGTTGTGCCGTATGTTGTTGTCTTTGTCGTTTGTACGAAATATGTCGTACTAGTCTGGCCGTGAAAGAACTCCTCGACCGCTCTCGCATTTCTTTTACGCGTCGGTCGTTCGTTTAAAGTTGACGTTCCTCATCGTCGAACCTCGGCCCAAAACGTTTCCTTCGTACCTAGAACATTCTTAGAGTGGAACCACCAGCCCATATTATTAGTATCAATATCTTCAATAGGTATTAATAATTACTTTCGTGTAAGTGTCCCGCAACTGCATTTTACTAATATTTTTATTTGCTAATTTTTTATGCATACTAATATCTTCGCAACGCTTTGGTTGTTTTTGTTCAGTGGCTGGGTGAGCAGGTGGTACGAGAGGAATTTCCGGACGCCATCATCTTCCGGCCGGCGGACATGTACTCCCATGAGGACCGCTTCATCCGCTACTACGTCAGCCACAGTGAGCGTGCCAGCACTTTCGTCCTGGCAGGACGGTCCCACCACTGCTTAGACGCGAGAGTACAATCGCAGATAGAAACATACACTTGCGTGCAAACTATAAATAAACCGTTTAATGAGGCAGGCTCCTGCCATAAACTAAAACAGAAACAAACTAGATTCTGCAACAGCGACAAATGGGCGACCTACTGGGAGCAGTGTGGTGCCGCTTTTTTTATGCACGCGCTGCTTTCAGGAACGTTCTATGCCAGAACACGCGATGATAGACCAGGACGAACTGGAACTTTCCAGAAGGGACGAGAGAAGAAAGAATTTGGCCGGCGGGGTTAGAAAACCTCTTACTTTCGCGTGCCAGACACGTACGAAGCCGACTTCGCCATGCGGGTGCCAATAGCGCATAAGGGTCCTGTCGCACGGCAGTCATTTTGAATAGCTATAAGACGGTTTTAATTTATTAAAAGAAATAGAAAAGGACATACCGTATTGACTCGCATAATGAACGCACTTGCATAATGTACGCACCCGCCACAACGGGTACCAATATTTGGACTTTTTTTTTTCCCTCGCATAATCAATGCATTTCCAATTTTTGGCTCCGCGAATCTTGAATTGCATCCAACTTAGCTAGCCACCAAGCAAATTTTCTTTTGCCACTAAGCGTTCAGGCCAAGTCAAGCCAAGCCAAACCGTTCTCGTAATGGCCGCAAGTACGTAGTTGCGGTAGTTGCGGAAGTGATCAACCGTGAAACCAAGCGGCGCGCAAACTTGACGAAGTTTGGGTCAAGGAATTGCCCAGCTCCGGACATTCTTCGCCTATCGTATGCATTGATGTCAACAAACATGCCGTTGTCTGTGGTCTGCTTTCGGACCGTAAAATCTTGAATGTTGTTAGGCCTAATTTCACATACTCTGGGTAAACGCGTTTATTTAATCCATAACAGAACGGCACAGCGTCTCCATGAACGAAACTTGATCCGTGGGAGCCGACTCGGGGGTTGGAAGAGTTCTTGTACGCGTAGTCGTGGATTATACCTGAGCGCGCCACCGGATACTAGCAATATATATAACCTAAGAATGGTCGCTCTCCTTTCCGTGCTGAATGAGCTTCATAGGGCGATTTTCCTTCTGCAAAAGGCATGCTGAAAGCACTTTAAAAAGGTTTGCAATTTATAAAGCATGGTTACTGTGGCGTGCCCCCGACCATCCGTGGGTGCACTTCCATCAGTTGAGACGTGCCACAGTACCTTGCCGTGTCATATTGGCACCTAATGTGACATTTGCACGAAGTGTGTAAATGCAAAAATTTTATCCTGCGCAATGAACGCCCCCCCCCCCCCCTTTAAAAAAAAAAAAAAAAAAAATGTGTCAATTTTTGAGGAAAAAGAAGTGTGTTTGTTGTTCGAGTAAATACGGTAATCAAAAGTAGCTTTGCTAACATATTTCTTCGGTTGAGCGGCAGCTGCCGACCTTAAGCGGCCGTCGTAATCAGTTTGTAATCAGCTGACCATGATCGAGTTACGAATCCCGGCGCCTGATTTTGGTCGAGGAGAGAATGAGAGCATTCTCTGCCTCCAATAGGACACAGTGCCACAGCTTCTGAATAATAAACCACTGAGACATTCTTGACTCGCTCGCAAGTTGAAAATGAGGCAAAATTTTTAAAAGACCATTTCCAAGTTGTATTTTGGGCATTGTTACTAATGAAAATAAAGCTATGTTCTATGAAAATAAGGGCTACGTTCACCAAATACTAATTAGCGTGAAAGTTCCCGCAGCCTCCGATGCGCTTGTCCTTAGTACTTCTTCATCTACTGCTTGATGTCAGCTTGTGTACCACAACGGAACAACTCGAGGTTTGCAAAAAAGTGAGAGTTGTTAAAGAGACTGTGAACCGAAACTTGGATTTCGAGAAAACACTGCAAGAGACGTAGGCGGGACGCTACAATCCCTACAACACTACTCGTAAAGGGGTGTCCAAACAGGACACTACAAAACGCACGACTCCGACAAATCGTGAAAATCGAAGCGGACGCTTTTATTTTTACGATTTGTCGGAGTCGTAAAAATTTTTGCAGGAGTCGTGAAAATTTTCACGATCACGACTGCTCTCCTCGCCTCCTCCACTTTTCTCTGACGTCACACGCCACCTGTATCTGGCTCACCTCGCCAACGACCTCGCGTACCGTTGTTGCCTCGGCTCGAAGGCCAAGGGGGTCCGGCTTCGGGTGGATTTGGGACATTCCTGCGTCGAAGGGTGCGTTTCGCTCGCCTCGGATCTGCTTTCTTTGTCGAGATTCACTTTCGTCGTGACGGCGTCCGACGCGGTTCCGTATTGTGAGCGGAGGCCTTGAGCGAATGACCGACAGCCAACAGAGCGTGTGAGTGGCTCTCCGGACCCACGTGATAAGCAGAGCAAGGCCGCCGTGGAGGAAGCGAGGGGGAGATTTGACGGAGGGAAGTTTCCCCCCGGGAAGAATTGACGGAGGGAAATTTCCCTCCGACGGCCAGAAGCGGATCGCGGCAGAGCGCGGCACGATTTGCCGGAGTCGTGAGTTTTGTAGTATCCTGTTTGGACAGGCCTTAAGGCGATATCTCAAATGGACGGCCGTATTTTTGGAAAAAGAGGTCGAGATTGATCCAGGCCGACGAGGTGCGTGACGTGAAGATACTTCGTTTCCTCCTCCCTTCGCTTCGCTCCCTCAAGGCGGCAAGGTGGAAAAGACGCGAGGTCGTTCCCTCTCCTTCTCGGAGAAACATGACGTCAACATTCCTGCCAAATGCGCCTCCTTTTCTTGAAAAATACGGTCATCCGTTCGAGATATCGCTGTATGAGTGATGTTTTGGTGTTAGTAGCATCCCGTTGCATGCTTTTGCCGTGTGTTTTCGGGAAGCCAGATTTCGGTTCAGCATCCCTTTAATGGCTTTAAACGTGAAATAACGGACAATGGCAATTTCCACCCTGGTCCGATCTCACTCTGACGCGGCGCTTGGTTTGTAGCGGACGATCAACTTCTTTTCGACCTGTTAGCGTACAACGTACAGTGTTTTCTCGTCTTATTTTCGTTTACAAATGGCGCTTCATAGCTGACAAACCGCATTCTTTGCTCGTGTCAGCGGACAAACCGTCTAAGAATGCTATTTTCTTTTGCTCTACGAGAAGATCTTTCTCGGTGACGAAAATCATACACCTGGAACGAGTCTTTGACTGGTGCGTTTACCGTCCCATCCCGACCTTGCGCCGCAAGTTGTCCTCAGGTGGCAGGAAATTGCACCACGGAAGCCAACGTGTCATGCTGTCGGATGTCCCAATCATGGCGGTTTGTCATAGAGGTTCTGGCAACAAAGGCGAACAAATGCGAGGGTTGCCGTCGCGGCGGCGCTTTATCTAGCGTCTGCTTTGGTTTTTGTGGACTGCCTGGCAGCAGAGCGACCCACGGCAGAACAGGCGTCTGCTGCGTCCACTACTGCTGCTCCTGCATCGCCCGGATCACGGCAAGAAACCACACAATGCTTTTTTGGTGCCACGGGGCAGAAATCGACGCTTTAGAAGACGCAGTAAACAATTGAGTTGGAGACGCGCCCCAGGGGTCCAATTTTGGTCACCGCAAGAATGAGATCGAATTTATCTCTTGCGGAGCGAGCGAAAATAGCGTTCATAAACGGATCATCCGCTAACGTGAGCAAAGGACGTGGTTTGTCTTCTACAAAGCGCCATTCGTGGACAGAAATAAAACGAGAAAACGCGGTACATCGTCTGCTAACGATCCGAAAAAAAAGTTAATTGTCTGCTACGAACTGCATGCTGGTGAAGTGAGATCGAACTCGGGCTGAAATTGTGATTGTCCGTTATTTCACGTCGAAGGCGACCGATAACCCGCGCTTCATTCGCAAATATCAAGTCGTTCCACTGCCGTACACAAGCTAACATTTACCGGCGGATGAAGGAGTACCGAGGAAAAGCACATCTGAAGCCGCGAGACCTCTTGCTATTTGTACGTCGGTGAGACGTCTTCACCAAAGTATTGTCCAATTGTGAACTCCCGAACGAATAAAAAATGTTGGTTGCTTATGCGCAAGCTGTGGCACCACATCCAGTCAGCACCCGGGAACGCTTTCGGTCTCCCTTTAACCAAAATCGGACCCCAGGTACCAGGCTTGAGCAATCAAAGTCTGAATGGAGAGATTTGCGTTTGTGACGTCGCGGCTGCAATTGTGCCACGCGTCCCAGTTCGCAGGAACTACGTGTTGATGCCACTCTGGAACAAAGGCAATGGCATTGTGAAGCAGCCCGTCTTCGCGTCGGACGTGGCGGAAGGCGTGGTGAACGCCATCTTCGACGACAACAACGCCGGGGAAACATACCAGGCTGTGGGGTGAGCGATGGATGCCTCCTCTGTTGCTGCTCAAAAGTGTACGGTTCTTTGCTTTCCGTTCATGCTGAAGAACCTATAAAAATAAAGTCAGAGCCAGTTCTATCAAGACCGGGGAAACTCGAAAAACCCCGAATTGGAGCTATAGCTGAATGGGAAAATATTAACCTAAAAAAACACCCCCCCAATTCAATTAAAAAATAAACCCCTAGAGCACGGAAACCTACATAAAATAGGGTTGTCTCTTTTCGGTAAATACAAATAATGCACTAAGTGTTGGAAAAAAAATAAAGTCACTTCCGATTGAAGCGCGTTTTGGAGGCTATAACCATTCGACTCATCTCTGGATAGCAAATCTCAGATGTGGTTTACAATTCGTCGAACATTTGGACTCGTCAGATTCGAAAGTTGGACATTTGCAGAATCTGTAGTAATTAATTTTGACAGTTAAAGAATCAAATGATATTCTCAGCGTAACACATTTTTACATTTCAGCCACTTTATTCTGTTGGTATGTCCTTGAAACGTCGATCTCAAAGAAAGGTTTGCAGCATGTCACTAGTTACCGACGAGATGAGAACGGTGAATGATCCTCTGCTGTTGTTATCCTATTGGTGCATACAGAATTGCTGCAAACCTTTTCAGTTGTCCCGCCTTCAGTGTGAGCATGCTACCTTCTACAACGCTTCGACATCTCACGAACCTCAAACATTCGTGTGTAGCACAATTGAAGGCAACGCACGGTGGAGGCGTTCGAAAGAGATGCCGCTCTCTCTTTGTCGGTGACTCTACTTTTGAAGATCTTTGTGCGAGAGATTGATCAGATTTAATAACATCGCTTTATTACGTCGACGAAGAAAATCCCGCTTAAAATTAACGTCTGCAACTTTGTACCACTTGAAGGCCACGGCGCTACGAGCTGGGCGAGCTGGTCGACTACATGTTCCGGGTGATGCGGCGGGAGGACGGCTACGTCCGCTACGACATGCGTTTCGACCTCCAGTTCCTGTGAGCACGCTCTTTGTTCCCTTGTGTGTTCGTTTTCTGTGCGTTCGTCTTCGTGTGCCTTTTTTTCTTGTTGGGTCTACTGTCTACCAACTGCCCTAGCCTACTAACCTTCTTTAATCCTCTTGTCTCAATGGGACGCAGCATCTGTTTTTATCTGTGTATACTAAAAAGCATTAAGGGTGCAGATCCCAAATCAAGTTAAACGCCAACGTGGCTGAGTCGCAACGCTCAAAATTAGCCGCTAAAGGAAAAACGAGACGTTACATAGTGCGAAGCTGTTAGTGTGAGTGAGTGATCACCATACTTTTTCTGTTCCTCTCGTAGAGCCGAAAGGCTGTCATCAAAACTATACTAATGTTATGCGAAGTGCTCGTTTGGGGCACTGACATAGTACACTCGAGCCCGGTTATATCACACCCGGGTATTTCGCATTACAGTCTAAACTCGTTATAACAGAGGTTGATCTTAACCAAGATTTCGGTCTGTTGTAAAAGGGGTATGTTGTATGCAGATGTGAAGTTGAGTCAATGGTATGTAGACGAAAACCAACCGAACTTCACAATTCGGTACGTTATATCCAAATGTCTGTTGTAACCAGGTCTGTTGTAATGAGCGTAGACTGTATTGTTTATATCGAGCAGTCCAAACATCCCTTTGAAAATCACATGTAAAAGTATAGGAGCATTGTTTTTCTGTATCGAACTCCCATGGCCTCCCATGTGCGCTCGAGGAATTGCGGGCACGGCGTTGTATCTCCTGGTTTCCTTCAGACTGCTTTACCTTGCCTTTGACGTCTTCGTATTCTGTTTTCTTAGCTTTAATTATCTATTCTAGCATATTTTTATTGTTTGTAAGTGTATATTTTGTTGTGTGTGCTGCATATTTTGCGCTCGCTCTGCTGAGATGTGAGCGTGGGATCTTCGAGCACCCTTAGCTTGCTGAAGACACAAGACGCTGCTTTGTCGTCACGAATCCCTTGCCCTTCGAACCTCTGCGAAGCCGTTCCAGCGCTCGGCGTACCCTGCATGGCGCCTTTCAACAACCGCTTGCCCAGCGTTGCAACCTTTCGTTTGCGAGCGACGACAGTTCACGTTTACGGGGGTTCATAAAATGGTCCATTCGAGTCGCGACGACGAACTGCTGGCGCTCGCAGACGGCCAGCAGGTGCCAGTCGCGGAAGGTTACGATGTTGCACGGGTAGTTGTTGACAGGCGCTTCACAGGTGTTCGAAGGGCAAAGGATTCCCGACGGCAAAGCGACGTCCCGCATCTTCAGCAAGCTAACGGTGCTTGAGGGTCGCGCAGTGACGTTTAAGCGGAGCAAGCGCGGTCGGTCAGATTGAGGCGCAGTCGGCTTTCGCGTTGCGATTTTTACTTCGTCGCTCTGTTTACGCTTATAAAATGTGCCCCAACATGTGAAACGGCTTTCCCGAGACTGCACACGGGTCAAATGGACAAGTTTATAGCTCGATAGAGTGTCGTGACAATGGTAGTTCATACTCCCCTCGACAGGGACGTAAGCGGCAGCGTGATGTCTGTCGACGCCTACATTGAAAACGACGAAGTATACAAAAAACACTACCGTAATATCCCGAGTCATCGCCCATCCCCGAGCCATCGCCCACCCCATTTTTTGGGCCAATATCGATTTCCGAAAAAACACCGAGTCATCGCCCACCCCTTCAAATACCCCAGCGCGGACTCTGCGATTCGCGAACACTCATCCTACCCGAATGACGCGGCCGCGGACCTTACAGTTGGAGGACGTCCGTGACAAAGTAAAACGAAGGAGGGAAAGACACTCCTTTTTGTTTACGCATTTCCTCCGTGAGCGACCCCAAAGTGGTCGTGTATCCGTGCGAAAAGAAAACGATGGAGATAACAAAATAAGAACTTGTTAATGTAACCGCAGAGTGTTAGGTCAAAGTCTGTCTCCGCCGAAGTAAGGTTACCGCGAACCCGCTCCTTCTTCCCGCCCGTCGCGACCGCGGTTGTGCAATATTTTAGGCAAAGCCAACGCGTAAATAAAGCTTTGCTGGAACGCCCTACACAGACGTTGGCAGAGCGTCCCAACCCTGCATTGATAGCCTGCCGTGCACGGACGCACGTATGTACGCACCAAACAAGAAAGTTGCGCAAGAGCTTGCAATTGACAAGGCGCCCGACTTGGCCCGACGCCGAAGTATTTGCCAACGCGTCCGCCGGCTTTCCCGCTTTCCCAGCATTGCTCTTGGTCGCTTCTTTGGTCCGCTCGCTCGTTGCGCCTGGTCGGTTTTTCTATTTTCTTGTAGACTTTTCTTTCTTTTTTTTTACTAACTAGGAGAACATAGTGGTGACATTCTTTCACGGAACAAACGTTCGCGCTATATGCAGATCGGCGGTGTTTCTAGCGCGTATGCAAGCAACGGACTTCGCCATAGTAAAATATTCTTTCGTGAGCATTTTTTTCTATAAAACAATGAAACTAAATCGAGTTTTGAGTTTGAAATATCTCTTGTGCATCAGCGCTAGATACGGAGAGAAAAATAGGCGTTTTCCGCTTTTTTGAAGTGTTTGTGCTCACCCACCGAGACATGGCCCACCCCACTTTTTTAATGAATTTCAGGCGGTAGGGGGGTGGGCGATGACTCGGGATATTACGGTAGGTAAATATACAAAAAATACGGCATGCAGAACACTATATACACTCTCAAACAATTACTATGCTGGAATGGATAAAAAAAGAGATAATTAAAGCTAAAAAACGTAAGATTGAAAGGTCAATGGCGAGGTAAGGCAGTCTGAAGGAAGAGCAGCCAGGAGACGGAATGCCACACCCACAATTCCTCAGGGGCAGCATTTGGGTAAAACTGAAATAGGCTGAACAAGGACATTGCAAACGGTCATAAAATAATAGCCCAGTTGAGTGCTTTGAATGGCTTTCAACATACTGCTGGGCACATACCTGCGTGAACTCGCTTCCAGGTGGGATAAACATGCCTGTTTCACTTTGTTCTTCATTCTTCTTGTTCTACCAGAGGCTCGAGATAAATATCACTGCCGGCGTAGGATTGTACAATTTTGTACACGTTTTGGTACAAAATAAAGATTTTTTTTTTTTGCATCCGCTTGCATATACAATATTCCCTTAGTGGTTCCCTCTCCAATGCCTTTTGGATTTTGACTCGTTACAGCACCGTTCCATTAATTCCTGCTCTTTGCACAGGGCTCGAGTCCACTTGCTACAGTCGCTATACCGGAAGTATCCAGCACTGTCTTGGGAAAGGCTCGAAAGGGTGAGTGCTTTTTGGCTTTTCTGGTTTTTGCGTTGAACGTTGACTTTGCGTAGTACTATTGGCAGTATCGGCGTTATTTGCACTTCGAGTAGAGAAAATACTTAAAATGGTGTCATTATGACTTACTCTATGCAATAATAAACAAAATGTATCAGCACTATCAGTGATGTGATTGCTGCGCCAATTGCGCCAAACTGCGCCAAAGAGCTAACCCTGCTACATCCTGCTACAGTTTGCCAAAATATGGGTAATCTGCGCCAAGCCTGCGCCAAAACACCAATTTCGGTCACCTTTCAAGACCGAAACTACACTAAGTACCGTAATTGAGCATGCCTGTGTTGTGTGGTGCAAGCGGCCACCCGACACGAAGTACCATGCATCCTGTCTTGTATGGTTTTCCCGCCGTCTCACGTCTCGCGCTCTCGTGGGTCTCATCTCGGGTCTTTTGTTTAAATATTTTCAACGAAAGACGCGAGTGTGTGCAGACGCTCCGACGCTACCGTGCCGGGTACCTGCCATGCCGTCATGCTGTGAAATGAAACCACGTTTTTTTCTGGTGGAAGTGACTTTGTGAGCTGAAGCACTCGCTCCTGAAAACAATGGCCGTGGGAAAACTATATTTGGTCCCTGCCTTCCAGTCACCGTGGTCGTGCGACGTCGGGTGTTGCCGTCCCCACGTCGCTGCGGATATGGCGCTTTCTAAAACGAAACTAAGTACGGCTGCATGTTCATCAACATTCCTGTTCTTATTTAAATCGTACGTTACTACAAAAATCACTCTTTACCTCAAAGACTGCTGTGACGAAGTATTGATTACGTAAGTTTCTCTCGGTGGGCTTCCTTTCGAGAGGGACCCCAATACATGAAAAATCTGCCGCGAAAGAAAGTTGATGAAGAGAAGAGAGCTAACACAAAGAAGGCAGTGTATGAACGCTGAATCCGCACATCGCGCTTGTTTGTCTCGAGCTCAGTCATTGCACAAAGCGCTCCAAGAACTTTCTGACCCTGGCTCGCGATGTCTTGCATCGACGTGCTCAGGTTCTTTCTTTTTTTGCGTGTTTAGCTTGCACCTGGTTTGGCGGCCTGGCAAGCACGCGCCGCTGGACGTTTTTGTGTCGTATGCCCGACAGTTACATTTTGCACACAATTTTGAGAATCCGTTGGCGACAGAGCAGAGTGGCATATGGTCTTGGTTTCGATAGAACAGCCGTTGTCTCCGCTCGCGCGACGAAGCACGTGCAACTGCAAGCCTGCCGAAGTCGCCCTCAAGTGAATGCGAACGTGATTGCACGACAGAGGCACCAGACGGGATGCTTGAAAATCCATTGTTTTACGTTTGCTTACTTTGGCCGAAAATTTGGCACGTCGGGAACCAGTAAAACGGTGGCAAGCGGTTTTTCGGAATTGCTCGGTAATGCCTACAGCGCTGTACATTTGTGGGATGTCTCAGCACTAAAACTACAAGCAGCGAGTTCCGTTGCAACAAGACGCATCAGAACCCAACAAAGCACGAAGGGCCCTTCGTTAATAGGAATATTTTTTTTTCTAAGAATATTTTTCCCTAAAAGTCATTTTTGCTGCTTCTAAACATTGTCTTGGCTGCTCCAAAAGGCACTTTTGCTGCTCCAAAACACTGTTCTGGCTGCTCCAAAGGTCACATTTGCTGCTCCAAAACACTGTTTTGGCTGTTACGAAAGGTGCTCCAAAATGGCTTAGGCCAATCAAATCACTGCACTATGTAAAACTGCAGTTTTTTTCCAAGTTTAAAATCTAACTGACCATTTTTGAAGCATCTTTTGCATTTCATATACCGTACTACAAATAATGCATGTCAGATCCAGGGCCAGCCACTAACTTACGCTGTACCAGCACTACTTAACAAACTAGAGTGTCTGACTGTAGCACACTGCTGTGTGTGAAATTTTTATAAATAATAGGTTCAGTGCGACTCATCAATTCCGTTGTACTTGAATAGTCGACCAAGGTCTCGTCAGGTGCAAAAAACGATAAAAGCTACGCTCGATTACTGCATTGCGATAATTCTTAGTGTTATTACAGTGAGTGTATCTCCTAGCTTTCATTTCATCGCTTGTCACCGCCTTTTCACTGCCGTTGCCTAGCAGGGGCTCCCTGGCAGGCAACGGCATTTTTAGACGTATATTTATGCTAAAACATTGCTTTCTCAATACCTTTAAATTTTTACTATTAGCAAATTTGCAGGAAGAATACTTCAGTGTCTAGGGCAGATAGAAATATAATTTTTTCTGCAACATGCAGTTAAGTGTTCAAAGCATACAATGTTGAGAGCAGATTCTCCAAAATAGGAATAGGGCATTTTTTTTAACTGGTCTATCGTTTTATTACCTGGTGGCCACACGTTAAACACTGAACTTCAATGTGTCGTAAAACCACTAATAATGTGTCAGTCTCAAAACCACTTTCAACATTGTATTCTTTATATTTTGTAGTATAAGCCATAAATCAGACGAACTGCATAAGCATGTACAGTATAGACCACTTACAACGTATCCGCTTATAGTGCAGGACCGGGTATAACGCGGTTTTTTTAAACCACCGGTTCGCTTCCCATAGAACTCCATGTAATTACATACTGCTTAAAATGCAGGCGCGCGAAGGGAAATACCGGTTACAGTGCGGTTACTGGCACAGCCCGCCGACCGCGCCGACGACCGGAGCAGCGAGCACGCTTCCCTGTGCGACACTAGATAACGGCGCGAGCCGAAACAAGCGGCACTCGCGGGACAAGGAGGTTGCTCGGAGAAGCGAAGAGAGAGGCTTCAGTTGCCATAGCAACGGTAGGACGCACGCACATGTTCACGTGCGTGCGTCCCTCCGCTGCGTTGGAAACAAACAACCGCAACGACAGACCAATCGCAAATCGAGGAGAAGTGTTCGCGCGCGTTGCATGCCGGTCGTGGGCCGGCTGCTTCTATCCGCAAACATGGCGTCGGTTGTGATCGTCGTCGTAGACGGCGTTCATCTCATCGTTCCGCGTAAAAGCGCTATCCTTGACTGTGAATTTTCATTGTGTGTCGCTATGATAACCCAGCACGTACTAGAAGGGAAGACCCACCTACTCGTGCGGCGATGTCGTTGCGGCGCTCTCAAGACGGCAGAAACGCCCGTGTCGTCGTGTGTGTTTACTTCGACTACAGTGGTGATTTCTAAGCATTTGTGTCCTCGAACATCGCCCGAATTTCTTATTTGGCGCATTTCATGCGTGTGCTCAAGTTCAAGGTATTACTGGCGCGTACCGTATGAAGGATGTGAATTTTCACGCGTTTTCATCTCCGGAGAAAAGTGATTAGGGTTAGCAATCCTGAACGCTTGCAACGTCCGTCCGCAACCCCCGACGCCGTTAAAAGGCTGCGCCAGGCAAAAGCCTCTCATTTCTTTCAAAATGTGTGACACATTTGAGAGAACTGTACTAGTCTGGTGAAATAAAGACTTTCCTCAAACTAAGCTTTATTTTTCATCTAACATAAAATAAATTCTTTTACAAAGGTAAGTTGTCTCATGGCATGTATTTTGGCCTGAAAAATTGAAATTTTTGGTTATAACGCAGTACCCCTTATAGTGCGGATTTTCGCGACTCCCGTGACATACGTTATATGCGGTCTACACTGTATAGTTTTATTGTGTTTGGTGTCAAATTAAGGGAGAAAGCTCAGAGACCAGCACACCCCCCTTAACCTCGGTTATTCCCGTCTGCAGGAACACACGACAGACGAGGTGTTCTACGAGCTCCCCACATTGGAGGATCTGAAAGTCAACCTGACGTATGTCGAAGATCGGTTCCCATACGAACTGAAGTACTTCCGAGATGCGGCCTACTACGACCCGGACATTGCGCAGTTCGAGAAAGTGCGGCCGCCCCCCGTCATCCTCGAATGAACGGTCGTCGCCGGCAGGATGGAAAAACTATAGGAATATGTACGGCTGTAGAACGCGTTGTCACATTAAAGGCTGCAGCGAAATTTCGTTCTGGCTGTATGTGAAGTTGTAACGTCCACGCACTTGCTTTATTGGGTGCCTTCGCCAGCCTGCGGCGAGCGAGCGTCCCCCGTGCACCACTGACCCGGAGGAAAGCACATTCCCTCGTGCACTTTGGTGTGGTTTGTTATGTACCAGTGCTGCAGTTTTTGGCAGCTATTGTGACAACACACGAGGAAATTTGACACTGGTCTTCCCTTCTCGTCAGAGAAAACTTTATTAAATAAACGAAAAAACTTGTGAATCGTCTTTATTCTACGAAGGCAGTGCTGCAGTTGCTGATGAGACAAATTATTTTCAGTGGTCCAAAATCTGCCGAAGTTGCGCAATTCCAGAAGCATTATGATTTCAGGATGAAGTGCCATTTGCTACAAGGTTTACTGCGTGCTGCAGAACAGTTGAAATTGTATTAAATTATTAGTTTATCACAATAATGCTAAAACAAAGTGAAGTACCAGAACCCTAATCTTGTCATTAGATAGCTGCCTAATTGGCATTTCAATTGCTGTTCAATTCGGACCACGAAAACACAACACACACGGCCTTAGGTTTTAGTGTGAAACCAACGATGGTGGCACCAGATATTGCTAAACGTGTGTAACATACGCACATCCCCAGTGAACACGACTACAAGAGATGTGCCTCAATAATGATACACGGGCATGTCAAAGGTGAATGGCAGTGGCATTGGGTTAGCTACGTGGGAGGGACGCGTATTTTGAAATCCTACCCATTACAGGGGGGCGGAGCCAAGGAAAAAACAAAAACAAACAAAACTATGTTGACTCCTATTGGTCCACATGACTATGACGTCATTGGCTGCTCGTTTTACCGGCAGCAGCCCCTTTTTATTTTTGTTTTGTTCTAATTATAAATTTACTGTAATAGGCACTTGCGCAGGGTGCAATAATGGTTAAAATAGTTTGCGATGCTTTTAATTAGGAACAAAAGTCGTTGTGCTAGCATTAAAAAACGTCCAAAGATGCGACTGCACGGCCGAGACGACACAGACGGACGTGTTTACGCTGATGTGCGTGCGGGTTTTATCTCGCACGCTTCCACAGGTTTGTGGTTTCTTCATGTCATTGTGTTTTTAGGATTTCAAAGTACGTATGCGGGACATACTTAGATGGTTCTGTGCAAGGCTTTAATGCTGAGGACCCCATAGTTGCCATTTTGTATTTGTCTGAACATGGAACCTTTAGTGTTTAAACAAACACGCAGACCCGCTACTTTGTCGCTATATTGTGATAGCCTTTGCGGACATCTGGTAAAAAAAGGTCTCTTCAAGCTCGATGATACTGCAGTTATTGCAAGTTGCAAGCGAGCTGGGCAAGAATGACGAAAATAATCCCTGGAGAAGGGGAACAAAAGACAAACAAATCTCCAAACACAGCTAGGTGACTGGTGCGCGACCAAAAAGATCCGCCTGGTCCTGTTATCGAACCAGGGACCTCTGCATTCCCAGTGAAGCGCTCTACCAACTGGGCTAACCAGGAGTTAGACATTAGTAGGGCAAACGGGTTTTATCAGCTGCCACCAGTTTAACATCAACAAGGGTAACGGCCTGCACTTTAAAGTTATGACAACGCAATTATTCTGAGGTGCAAGCGAGCTGGACAAGAATGACGAAAATATCAGGACCAGGCGGATTTTTTTGGTGGCGCTCCAGTCGCCTAGCTGTGCTTGGATATTTGTGTTTGTCCTTTGTTCTCCTTCTCCAGGGATTATTAATGCGAAAGCATTAACTGTCCCATGGAGTGAGCCGACGTCATCAGTTGCCGCACCAAACGGAAGCTAAACTTCCCCCTCCCAATGGAGCGAAGTGCAGCTGCGATCTGAAGGCTCCCAGCTTTGAAGCTGTGCAAAAAGCCATGCCAAACGGTAAATAAATTCCGCTCTCCAAGTGAAGCCGAAACCTGATAGATAAGACTTCAATTGGCTGGCACGCGTCATAGTTTCCAGTAACGAGGCTCTCATTGGCCGAGGCGCGTGAGTTTCAAGGATAGCCACCCCTGTGGCGCTACGTGCTCGCACCAGATGAAGCCTCGCCAGAGCGCGCCGGGAAAAGGAAGCGTTTGGCTGGCGGGGCTTCCCAGAAAGAGCCCGCTCGAGCATACTCGGGAGAGCGGCCACTTCATGAGAGAATGCGCGCAAGAACGACATTCATGCTTTTGCATTCACAACTCGTAAGAAGTGCTTAGGTGTGCCTCGAGCCTTTTATCGTCATTCTTGTCCACCTCGCTTGCACCTTTGCATTAATCGCATTATCAACGAAAGTAACCCGAGTATTTTCTTTTGGTGTGCATCCGTGAGGGAGAGGGGGATGGAGGTAAGGGGAGGAAGCAAGGTGCATGGCATCCCTCTCCCTCCCCTCTTGTGTAGCGAGGGGCATGCGTGAGCGGCGCCGGCCGCTGACAGGCGTGAAACCCGATGCCCCAAGGGATGCATGCGGATGGCGGTCACAGCGGGTGGGCGGGGCCACCGGCTGCTGCTGTTTTGGTTGTTTTCGTGCACCAAAAGCATTCTGAAACAAGAAGCGGCGCGGCTCTACGGCGACGCCGGCTGGGCGACTAATAGGTCCATGCCCTCGATAGTGTCGCGAAATTTGGTGACAAATGTACGTCGAAATTCTCCGGTCATGATTATAGGTCCAACCTTAATTTTTGACAACATTTCCCAAAAATAAAAAGGTCAACTCATTCAAATAAATAGAAAAGTTGGTTTATGAACATTTCGTGGTAAAAGCATGTTTCCAACTTAACATAAAATATAACGCACTGTCAAACTTTGAGTTCGCTGGTGTACAAAATTGTAGAGATGCCTCGACACTCGAGGCAATGACTTAACCATGTAGTGTAATTTAAAACGCTGTTCCAACTTCTATGCGAACCGAAAATTTTTCTTAAAAAGCACCTTCGTACAACTGCACAAAAGCCTCAAGCGTAGTAGACCGTTTAACCTCGCATGGATGACGCTGTTAGAAAACCGTAAGAATAAATTGACTTTCACCGAAATAAAAAGCATCTCGCACCCTCTACCATCTGAGCTAACCAGGAGCTCCTGGCAGTCAGTGGAATGGAGAAACGTTAACAGTCGCCACCAGTCTTGATCATAAGTACTGCGAGGGTGAGATAAAAAGTTAATGATTAATATAATGATTTTTATCGAAACTCGCCAAGGCATTGACCCGGCGGATTTTTTTGAGCGGCCATCGGTTGCCTAGAGGGCCCGAGTTGCACTCCATTTTAGGTGGAAGTTAATTTATTCTTACATACATCTTCTCCACCTTGGGAACTTCCCCTAAATATCATTATATTAATTAACATCTAATCTTGCCCTTGCAATGATTATGATCAAGGCTGGTGGGAACCATTAACATCCATTTGCTCTACTGACTGCTAGCACCTGGTTAGCTTAGGTAGTTGGAAAAGCACTTCGCTAGTCTTGGAGAGTTCCGAGTTTGATACTTGGAAAAGGCCGATTTTGTTGGCGGCAACAAGTCTTCTAGGGGGCGCGAGTTGCGCTCCATTAAAGGTAGAAGTCATTATATAAATAAGTTACAAAGCGGCAACAAACAATGTTTCAACGTCTCGCGTGCGACCCTTCACTTCGAGGACTCCGGGCCTTCTGCTCGCACAGGCGTCGGGCGTACTCAAAGTCTAGCACATCCACGTCGTGCGCGACGTAGGTGTAGACTGTGAAGCAGAGAGCCAGGACAGCCCTATCCAGGTGCATGGTGGGACGCATCCACAAGATGGCCGCCAGGGCGGTGAGGCCGGGGTGCCGCATGTGCCCGAGGCAGCGGACAAACTGCCAAGCCTTTTCTTGCAGCGGGCTGCCGTAACCCTTCAGGCCGTACCAAACCTGCAAGTATCGCAAAGTCTGCATTGAAACAAAAGCACATGTACGCAAAGCAAATTTCTGATAAATAAAAACTTTGGGCAGAACCAACTATGCTGCTGCCGCGGCAGGTCACGTGTCAATTTTCCAGCGGGTAAACAATTGGAATATGGTAGAAAGTTGGGCGAGTTGTTGGTACATGTTTGAAGAAAAAGTAAAACAGCGCCAAAAAAAACGGAAGACAAGGAGACAAAGTGTCGCTCTTGTTTGTACACTTCGCCTTCTTGTCCTCCATTTTTTTTGGCACTGTTACTTTTTCTTCAAACAGGTAAACAATTAATGTTGAGGTCACGTGATATCAATTTTTCCGGCAGGAAAGCTGAATTTGTGTATAGATCACGTGACACTGAGTCGTCATTTTGACATCATTTTCCCCGCTAAATTTATCGGGGAAAATAAAAGGCCAGAAACATACCTCAAAGTGGCCTAAGGATCCTAAGAAAGCTAACCACTTTAAAAACAAAGCTTTACCTTGTTTCTAAGGAAAAAGTTGCTTCAGGATTATAAACAGCGCAAGAGACGAAGGACCAGACAAAGAATTAACATGGACGCAGCACTGCGTCCATGTTACTTCTTCGTCTGGTCCTTCGTCTTTTGCACTGTTTTTAAAACCGAAGTATGGACTAACTCACCCAAGCCTCAACTTTAGAATAAAGTTGGTATACACAAAGTATGTTCTTAAAGGGAAGCTACGGAGGTTCTTGAAAAAAAAAGGGGAGTGAATTCTAGTGTATTTTCATTCTGTGAACCCGAATACCCAAACCATTTGCTGAGCAAGTATTGTTAAACGCGAGAAAACGCGAAAGACAGTCGCTGTACGTGACGTCATCGACGGATCTTTTGGCTGCCCAAGGCTAGGGAGGCGGGGCTTCAGCCCTATCTTCAAATTGCTCTTATGGCTCTCCGGCGCATCGCATTGAAACGCACATTGTGATATCTGTTATTCTAAAGGCCAAATGAATGCAATTTAAGTGTTTTCTCTCAAATGCAGAAGTGCCCCATCTTCCCTTTAAACCTTTATTCATAAGATGAAGGTAAATTGAGCACATATATCCATAATTATGCATATTTGGTTCTTTACGTGACATAAAATCACCCAATGTACTCGTAAAGGCCCGTTCATACTCTTGCAACCGAGTACGACCGAGAGAGATGAGATCTGCTAAAACTTCTCAAAATTTCTTAGGACGAGGGAACACACTGGCATTCTGGCGCCATCTATGCAGTGACCCTGGAACTGCATTTTACAAGAGCGAGGGTTTTGCGAGATTTCCGAGGTCAAATGCGTGTAATACTTACAAGAAAGGCTCGTCTATGATGTTGACTAAAGTTTTTCGAGCCAAGAAAGAATGGATAATGCGCGAGAGAAATAGAAAATATGCTGGACCACCAAGATTGCACTGCTACCCAATAGATGGCGCCAGTGCATCCTCTCGTTGTAAGAGGTTTTAAGGAACCCAGTTTTAAGAAGTCGCAAGAGTGTGAACGGGCCTTAATACTGGGTGTTTCAACGAAGAATAACAAATTCCGAAAAGTAGGATGGTTGAGAAAAAACAACTTTTTTCAGGAACAAACTGCAAACCATGATGGACATCGGGGATTTCAAACTAATAATCTAAAATTTATTAATTACTTTTTTCATTAGTGCAGTTGGTGGCCAGTACCATGGGCAAGTTTGTGGCTGCGGACAAAATGATCTCTCATCCGTGTACTGGCTACCAAGTGGTACTAATTAAAGTTAGTAAATTTGTTAACTAGCAGATTAGTATGTTTCTTTAATTCCTACAGTCTGCTGTGGCTGGTAGTTTGTTCCTGGAAATAGCTTCTTTTTTCTTATCTCAACCAGCTTATTTTAAATAATATTTTAGACTGGTGGACCATCCCGCATATATGGTCGTGCAGTTGCCGATACGCCGCCCCACTCTCTGTTCATTCTTTGTTGATCCACGGGGTGCTGTGCCTGCAGCTGCGTAAAGAGGAGGCAAATCTGAGCACCTGTTTGAGCCCCACCAGCTCTCCAATGTCCAAGATGTAGCAGCCTCCGAGAATGAGCGCCCAGCAGACGTAGTGCAATGCTGTGAAGCCCCATGACAGCAACAAACTGTCGGTAATGTTCCAGCTCCACAGCGCAGACTCGTTGGCGGCGGGAACCCAGAAGTACATCAAAACCTGCACCGGAACAGACTGTTAAAGGCCGACCCCCAAAGATGCCTTTTGGCCAGCGGAACTCTTTTGTGCTTTCTTTTTGTCTTTTCGCAGGTACCGGAGCGCCTACGAACTGGGGATGCGGGGGCCGATTCCTTCTCTTCAGGACATGCCACTAGACAGATGCACGAATCAACAATAAAGTCTGGTTCTCAGATTTCAGTACGAGTATGATTGACTGCATTGCAACCACTTGTAATCGCTTATGACGGGAGAACACACTGCTAGTGTTGCGCGAATATTCAAATTTTCGTATAGTTGTTTCGAATGGTACGCTGTTCGATATTCGCTTCTGGCGTAAGATACCGAGCGTCTGCCCATTCTACTACCCTCGATTTTGTAACATTTGGAACATAAACGAAGGACATATCTTTAGATATTGTTGACTTAAGAAGCGCCCTTCCTGCAGTTTTACACAATTATCTCCAAATTTGGAGTGGGCGCTTGCTCGGGATTTTATGGTAAGTGAACTGCGACGTTTATACTTTCCGAAGCGTTGATCGCAGCGCGTTGGCCCTGTTGAGTGCGCTTCTCAATGGGCATCTGTGTGCTGCGGGGAAGTGATATTTGCAGAGCTCGGTAAGAAGTGCACAGAACGGGACTATCCCACCGGTATTATGCGAAAGTATGTCAGGCAGTGATGTCTTGACATCCCACGTATCCATAATTCGTGCTTGTTTTTTTGTTTTCTATTCGTGGCAAATTTGAAATAGGATATTTGCACATTCAAATTCAAATTCATTTATTTCCCATTTCGAAATGACATTTTGGCAGTGGAAGCGGCAAAGGGAAAATCAAGGTGTTGTGTACTCATATACACGGAAATAGACTACCGTAATATCCCGAGTCATCGCCCATCCCCGAGCCATCGCCCACCCCATTTTTTGGGCCAATATCGATTTCCGAAAAAACACCGAGTCATCGCCCACCCCTTCAAATGCCCCAGCGCGGACTCTGCGATCCGCGAACACTCATCCTACCCGAATGACGCGGCCGCGAACCTTACAGTTGGAGGACGTCCGTGACAAAGTAAAACGAAGGAGGGAAAGACACTTCTTTTCGTTTACGCATTTCCTCCGTGAGCGACCCTAAAGTGGTCGTGTATCCGTGCGAAAAGAAAACGATGGAGATAACAAAATAAGAGTTTGTTAAACCGCGGAGTGTTAAGTCAAAGTCTGTCTCCGCCGAAGTAAGGACACCGCGAACCCGCTCCTTCTTCCCGCCCGTCGCGACCGCGGTTGTGCAATATTTTAGGCAAAGCCATCACGTAAATAAAGCTTTGCTGGAACGCCCTACACAGACGTTTGCAGAGCGTCCCAACCGTGCATTGATAGCCCGCCGTGCACGGACGCACGTATGTACCACCAAACAAGAAAGTTGCGCAAGAGCTTGCGATTGACAAGGCGCCCGACTTGGCCCGACGCCAAAGTATTTGCCAACGCGACCGCCGGCTTTCCCTCTTTCCCAGGATTGCTCTTGGTCGCTTCTTTAGTCCGCTCGCTCGCTCGCTCGTTGCGCCTGGTCGGTTTTTCTATTTTCTTGTAGACTTTTCTTTCTTTTTTTTTTACTAACCAGGAGAACATAGTGGTGACATTCTTTCATGGATGAAGAAATAATAAACAATTAAAACAGGGACAACACAACCACATCTTTCAACTAGCAACAGACGAGTAAACGTTCAACAGCGAGCAGCCGACTTTACCCAGTAGGAGTAGGGGAGAGAAGTGGAGAGAAAGAAAGATAAAACACGCGAAGTGCAAGTCAGGGTGGTAGGGTTATCTCAGATTTTAAAAATTCAACCTCAGTTTTCGTCAGCAGGAGGGAAGGGTTTGACACGTCATTTTTTGCTGTGGTCATGGCGAATGATTCTATCTATTCTATTGATGACACAAAAATCCTTGGGGGGCATGACAGTAGATTCGGCAGGGAAATCATAGAATCATTCGCCATGACCACAGCAAAAAATAACGTGTCAAACCCTTCCCTCCTGCTGACGAAAACTGAGGTTGAATTTTTAAAATCTGAGATAACCCTACCACCCTGACTTGCACTTCGCGTGTTTTATCTTTCTTTCTCTCCACTTCTCTCCCCTACTCCTACTGGGTATAGTCGGCTGCTCGCTGTTGAAAGTTTACTCGTCTGTTGCTAGTTGAAAGATGTGGTTGTGTTGTCCCTGTTTTAATTGTTTATTCTTTCTTCATCCATGACTTAAACCAACACGCTCTTCTACCAAGCAGACATTCTTTCACGGAACAAACGTTCGCGCTATAAGCAGATCGGCGGTGTTTCTAGCGCGTATGCAAGCAACGGACTTCGCTATAGTAAAATATTCTTTCGTGAGCATTTTTTTCTATAAAACAATGAAACTAAATCGAGTTTTGAGTTTGATGTATCTCTTGTGCATCAGCGCTAGATACGCAGAGAAAAATAGGCGGTTTTTTCCGCTTTTTTTCAAGTGTTTGTGCTCACCCACCGAGACATGGCCCACCCCACTTTTTTAATGAATTTCAGGCGGTAGGGGGGTGGGCGATGACTCGGGATATTACATATACACAAAGTGTGCCATAAACTGAAAATATCAACAGCAAAAAAAAAAAAAGATATATACATATACATATTAATTGATTTGAAACTTGGCAACGATAATAAATAAATGGAGCGAAAATTTTACAGCAACATTGTATACCAGAACAAACATAGCTGGGATGCCATGATGAAGCACATTTTATATGTTAAAAAGAAGGTGTATATGAACTACAAAAGGTTACATATAAAATAATTGTGAAGTAGTGAAGTACATAATTTGTATTCAACAACCAGGGTGTTAAGTAACGAAGGATTTTGTTTGAAATAAGTAAGATTTGTTTTAGAAAAGTTCATCTTTCTACAGTTGCGTCGGCATTGGTTTTTTTAACTGCCTATGTTTGTGTGTGCATTTTTTGGGGCACAGTCCCGCGGCAGGAGGTACGTTCGCGGGAGTGCATGAACGGGGTGTCGTCTTCCGCCCCTCTGCGCAGGGGGCTTCGAGCAGCAGTCGGACTCCGGTCGTTAACAAACGGATTGGGTTTCAGTTTGGGGCGCCGGAACACCCGTGTCTCGGGCAGAGGTGCTTCTGTCCGCACTTGTGGCTTTTAAGTGGGTGTGCTTGTGTCCGGGGTATTTCGCCGTGTAGTGTAGAAACTTCGCTTTTAATCGACGCAATAACTTAACTGGGTGGTGCCAGCCAGGCGGCGAGGAAAGCATGCAGTGACTCTACAAAAAATTTGGTTTTGACCGTTGAGGTGTCGGAGGGGGTTCACGTTGACAGCTCGCTGATCATTGGGTAAGAGTGTACCACGTGACAATAGGCAAATTAGAAGTAATTGGTCTGTCTCTGGAGGGAAAGCAGGCCCCTATGAGTCTAGAAAAGGGGTGCCGAGAGGAATCTCGGGGGATTCGGCTCTTGAGACTGGGGACTAAAGTATGGGTTTTAATTTTGGAAGTTTTGTATATTACCAAATAAACGTGGCCACACTGGCCATTGTAAACCAACCAATGTCGTAATGTGTCCAGTGGGACCGAACAACTTTTAGTTGGTTTTTTTTCTTATCCGACTTCCCGGGGGACTTCCATCAGGCGAACATCATCATCGGTCATCACCATCCTGACCGGCCCCCTCCCTCGGAAAGTTGACTCAGGGACTCAAACCGAAAAATATAATGTTTTAATTACGATTACGGTTACCGTTTCCTGCTGATATCGGTTTCATTTAGTTCTTTTACGGCTTTGGTTACCAATTACGTTCCTAAAAAACTTTTTTTTTTTTTTTGTTTCTCCAATAATTTGTTTTCTTGAAATGCTAGATAGCCATTTTATAATAAACGGTTTAAAGTAGTCCCAGATATCCAACAAGGGGACATTAACAATAACAAGAACCCAAAAACGTCTTAGTACTCCTAATTGGTCAAAAGTTGCACGTGTTTTTAGCTTCAACAATTGTTCACTACATCTGTTTGCATCATATAGCTTGATACCCAACCATACATGTTACCCCCGCTACTCGGGGATCATCGCACAACTACTTTGTTCTTTGGCAGCGTTTGTAAACAACCCTTAGAAAGTTCCCACTGGGTGCTGGAAGAACCATGTACACCTTCTCGTCGCTATAGTTTGTTGCAACCCAAGATACGCAGAAGAGGCCTTGTCCACAGTGAAGGAGCAGAACTATAGCCCTCCTCTAGTTAAATGCCGGTAAGTGGAATAAAGTAATAGAATTGAAAGCTGGGCTAGCTGGTGAATGACAATCAATGTAAATGCAATAGTGCAAAACAAGGAAGACAAGGAGAGAAACAAACAACACAGAAAGCTGTAAAAACATGTCTTCTGTCGTTCGTTCGCCTTTCCCTAGTCTTCGTTGTTGTGCGCTGTTACACCAACGTCATGTTTGTTATTTCCAAGCAAATGCGTGTTTGCTGTCCGATTCTGCGATGCTAGCAAAATTGTGCATTTATAATATACAAAAAGAAAACAGTTGCGGCCGCAAAAAATGAAAATAAAGTGCGGATGCAAAAAGATCTATCTGCCAGCGACTTTATAAAAAACGTCAATTTAAAACCTCCAACTTTTTTTTTTTTTTTTTCTGCATTGTTCCAAAATTGCCACAGGCAACACATTTCAGACGAAATCAATACCAGGTTTTGTACCCAGCTCTGCATGGTGGTCAATTTACCTTGTTTATTCATACTGGCTATTGCAGGTCTGGAACATCAGTGGTTTTGATAGATCCGAGTTGGAGAGGTCACAAAATCTAGAACTAGCATTTTTAAATATTTTTTTTTATCGCACATCAAAACTTAGCTTATGACTCATTTTCACCCAATTTGCATACTGTGTTAGCTGGGATATCTTCGGGATGTTATGGTAGGTATACAAGCCCACCAAATGCAGATGAGCACAAACAGTTTCACAAAAATAGAGCCGCTCAAGCATACTTGGAGAAGGAAAGACATGTCAAGCTTATTTGACGGCCGAGGCAAGACAACTTGATTGCAAAACAACAGGGAACATTGCCCATTGTGGTTGCCAGGGTCATACAAACAGAGTGGACGGGCGTGCGCATACAATGTAGTGGCACCCTCTGGTGCCGACGTTTCAAACTTGATGTGCTTGATATAAAAATCACTGCCATTTAGGGGGGAGTCCAGCAAAAGCTGAGATGTCGATAATGTGTTAACTATTACTCTAGCCTATACTGGGACACTGAGACTGTGCCCCAGTGCATTTCGTCATTTCCCACTTGCCTTCTATGAAGTGCTATGACTGGCTGGCTCTCTGTGTTCTGAGCGGAGGAAATGAACTACGGGTGTTGTTAACGAAAATATTAGAATTCGTATATCTTGCCAAACTATTATCGTCAGCCAAAATGTGATACTACACTATTTAGCAAAAATGTTGTAGCTAGAATTAAATAACACAACATCATTCAAGTTGTCCACAACACGAGGGTACTAGGCTGTAAAGTCCGCTTTCGTTTTCATTATGAGGTCTAGAAATAATAAACTGGTGTTTAACATAAACCACTGTGCTCTCGACGACTTAATTTTTGTGACTTAAAAAATAAAGCAGAAAATTTATCTCGCAAATATAGAAATCCATGGTAATAAGCACATAGCGGATCACTCTAAGTTGCGGAATTTCGTGTCCGTGAAGTATTTCCAGGACTCATACATTGAAAAACTAGCGAAGTAATGAGCGCGCAAAAATAATGTCCTTTACAGTATATGGTTGTATGCCATTGTGCTGTACGTGACAAAAATAAAAACACACACACAAAAAGAAAAATTACACAGGTAGTTATGCAGATGGCACCTTCTTTCTAACCCCTCTCTCGTTCTTTACCCTTTTCATGAGTTATCATACTCGTTTTAAATTACACAGCAGTAGCAAAAAAAAAAAAAAAGAAACAGATCTCTGTCAAATGTTTACTTTTAAAAACCAAGAAACATTAGGCTCCTCAGAGAACATTATACAATGGTTGGTGATAGGTTCATGGGAAGCCCCTACCACTTCTTTCCCTCTTACCGAGCGAACGCTGGAGGGGAGGCGATCACCTTCTCCGGCACTTGCTCTGCTAAAGTGGAAGGGGGTGGGAGGAGCTTCCCCTGAACTCTTAGCCTGTCACAGACGATAGTTATCTCCTCCATCTGGTGAATTAGACAATTGTACGCAGATTTGAGATCAGTTAAAGCTCTCACATCTATGCTCGAGTGTGATCGACTGCGTCGCAACTGCTTACGACCAGAAAACGCACTATAGTCACTGCCAGAATGAGAACGGCAGGGCACGTCTTTCGAACGCCTGACCTCCAGGACGTGCTTCGTGCCTTTTTCCTTGCTTTGGCTGCGCGCACGTGCTTGAGGTATGCGAGCTGGAGCACGCGACGGGCATTGGTCTCGAGTGCGTTCGGCGCAACAAGGCGGGGCTTGGTGACTTAATAAAAATGTAACTTGAACTATATTTAGGTCAAACCCTTATATGTCTCATCATTCAGTCGACCTTCAAAGTCCTTGAGCGAAAACCTGTCACGAAAGTATGAAAACACGTTGGTGGCACAAAAGGTACCGAAACCCACGGTTCGCCACTGGACCACAAGATGGCGTTACTTGTGCCAGAATCGGCGGAGGCATGCGCGCGGCGCAAACCCTGCGAGAAAGGAGGACACTCTCACTCGGGCAGCGGCGAAGAGCGGGCGTGCGACATGCTGCGAGATTATTGGCGCCAAAAGTGTGCCATCAGAGACCACGCTGTCTTCGGAGGTTTGCTATCACTGGGATTGGCGCTTGGGCTTCCGCCTTCAAGTAGTCTTAGGGATAACATAAGAGACCCTGTGAATTTTTAAGTGGCAATGAAATAAAAAGTGAAAGCCGTTTACAACTCCCTGTAACGCCGAATTAGAGCGCAGCTCTTGAGGAGGAGGAGGGAAGGGTACTGGGGGGTCAAGTGACCTTGGGCGGGGGTCACGTGACCTAGGGGGTCACGTGACGATGCCGATGACGTCATCAGTAACGATGACGATGCGGATACCGATGACGTCATCAGTGACGTCACTGATGACGTCATCAGTGGTGATGACAATGACGATGCCGGTGACGTCATCAGTGATAATGACGATGACGATGCGGATGCCGGTGACGTCATCAGTGACGTCACTGATGACGTCATCAGCGATGATGACGATGACGATGCGGATGGTGATGATGACGATGCGGATGCCGGTGACGTCATCAGTGACGTCACTGATGACGTCATCAGTGATGATGACAATGACGATGCGGATGCCCGTGACGTCATCAGTGATGATGACGATGCGGATGCCGGTGACGTCATCAGTGACGTCACTGATGACGTCATCGGGGGTCACGTGACTTGGGGAGCCACGTGACCTTGGGGGTCACGTGACCCTGGGGGAGGGGTCACGTGACCTTGAGTGTCACGTGACCCTTGGGGAGGGGTCACGTGACCTTGGGGGTCAAGTGACCTTGGGATGACCTTGGTTACGCCGACAACGACGCCGCTCAAGCCGGGAACGGGCCCCTAAGAGCTGCGCTCTAAAAGAGCTCGTACACCAGAGGCATCGCACAGTGAAACGTGCTGAAGAAAACAGACAAACTGTGGCCCTCCTCTTGGCCAGACTTGACTTCAGCAAAACAAGAACTGGTCATGAAGATAGGTGGCGCTACTAAGGCAGCCCGCAGCAAAAAGCTCACTAATTTCTTGAAGTGTCAACAAAGAATAGTTGTGACACAGTGTTGCACCTTGTCAATTCAAACCATTCGCACATACTTGTACCTGGCTGCGGAGGAGTTCAAAATTTAGACGTTGAATGTGCGCAAACTTGATGAGACAGAAGGAGGAGAAGCCATAGAGGAGAGGAGCTTACCACGAGAGAAATGCAACTGGTGAACACATAGATGGACCGGCTCAGGACTCCAAAGCACCTTTCGAGTCGTCCAGATCTGCATAGGAGACTGTGCTGCACGACAAACTGTGCAATGAGGCCAACGTCCCAGAGCAAACCTGCATCGCCAAAGAAAAAAAAAAAAAAGGTTGGCCCACACCCCTGGTTATATTTCATTCATCCCTAAGCTAACAGTGAGGTGGAACCCGGGTGCTCTTTGGTCCAGTCGTACGTCTATCTTTTGTCACGTGATCACTCTCCCACCTTACCAACGAGCAGAGATCTTGGTCGGGTGACGAAAGGGAGACAGTTGATTAATCTGGTGAACACATAGCTAAGGTAGCACCCACCATGCTGTCAGCTTGGGCATGGACCGATTATAATGAGCACACATCCCTCTATGTACCATGTGAGCCAAAATAGATAGAGCCCCGTAAAATCAACAAAACCCAAATTAGCAGTCTAGGATGCTGTAATTTACTGCGAGAGTGCTTCTTTGCCGTGTGCATGTTTTCCAAAACTATCGAAGGAAAGCATTTCTAAATCAAAAGAGGAAGATGAAAATAAAAACATGCTTTCGGATGGGTCGGGAGTCCAGTCTTTTTCGATAAAAGTTTAAAATATACGAGTACTGTCGGCCCTAGGGCATTTGATTGGAGAAAATGTTGATGTGGGCCTTGATGGCCCACAGCAACATCTTCTTTCACTAGGCATTAATAAAATACCTCCAGACGAACAGCTAAACCGGCACCGTCTACCAAGTGAGGTCCCTTTCACCTCTTTCCACCTTGCTTTCGACTTTTCCCATGTGAGCAGTCCTGCACAAGTGCCGATTGTCGGGCGAGTTGGTATTGTACGTGAGAAAACATGATTGCGCTTTAGGACAAGGACATAGGAAGAACAGACACCACAGAGCGCTAACACTCTGTGGTGTCTTTTCTTCCTATGTCCTTGTCTTAAGGCTGCGGTACCACGGCGGCCATCTTGAACAAAACATTAGTTGAACCACCAGGGCGGCGTTGGCTGTCCGTATGAGCAAATGCTGCAAAACCTGCGCGCCAATTTCGAAACCCTTTTTCCCGTCGCTTGCGACCTTGAGTTTCCTTCTCCACTCTTACGCCCCTCCTTTCACGTGTTCACCCTCTGGCGCGTCGCGCCAGTCGCGCCCACGTTCATTGTTGGGAGGACAATGTACCGGATAATCCCCAACTTGAGGCCCCCTGCCAAAATTGTCCGGCTGCCAAGTGATTTGAGCGAGATGTGGTTTTGAAGCGGTATGGAAAAGTGGGACCGTCAATTTTGAACTATGCCTTTTCGATACTGAATAAGTTGTGTACGGGGCTGGCCAAGGCACGGGTGCGAGGACGTAACTGTATACAATGCTTGGGTTGCAGGAGCACTCGCGCGTAGAAATGGTAGGACGCGCTTTCTGAAATCACACGCCTACATTCCGCAGCGTTGCAATCCTACGAGTAAAACAGAGTACATCTTTGGACAGTGCGTGAGTTGATGCCGGCCGTACGAAAGACACACCTCGCGCTTCCTGTCACTACTGCCTCTGCTTGCACGCGCTGCCGATTGGCGGTCCTTTCTTTATTTTGTTTCGTCGCTCTTTTGAAAATACTGAAACTAATATTTTTTCAGACCCTGCTCATCGTACCTCTGCACTACAGTTGTGTAAACACATTGTGATGTAATTTGAGATATGGGACGGAGTGTCTACATTCTTATTTCGTGTGTAATGCCGGCATAATATTCCTTTGCTGCCAGAGGGTCAAAATAATGGTAGGGTTGGCAGCAAGAACTATTTCAATGACCGAATTATGATCAAACACCAGTAAGAACATAAAAAAGAAATCACATGGGGACAACAAAAATATTGCTACAAGAGGATGGTGCGCGGGGCACAAACAATATTCGGAGTGACGTTGAGGGAACGCGACAAGCCAGATCTTTCCTGATGGCAGCCGTAAAAGTTGATTGGTGCCTCGTTTTGATCGGCTTTGCACGGAAACTCGTCGACTACCGACTATCTTGTCAGTGGTGAACATAGTGAGCATGAACTGGATGATTTTTTTGTTGTTTTTGTTTCTGTAGTTAAATGAGAGTGTGGAAATATGAGACATCCGCTGACGCTTGCGTCGGCTAACGGAACCTCAATCGCCGATCGCGGCCGATGTCATGGGCGTATACAAATACATCAAGTCGTCTGGGCGGGAGCAGTTGAAGCGCCGCACTTTTTTGGCCGGTCAGTAGAGACTCCGCGAATTCTGACTCGAGGCTACTCTGTGCGGAGGGAGCCGCTACTGAGCGCGACCAATCGGAAACTAAGGATGGCTGAAATTTCCTAATTGCCATGAGATTTGAAAATTCGTTCTTGCCGTCGTAGCAAATTCGTCCGAATCGCTATTCGATTTACTAATCGATTATGTGGATGAAAAGGTATATTTCAAAATTCGTACGTGGCTCACCAAATGGCAATAAACTTGGTATAGGATTTCAAACCTATATAGTGTCGCCCTAATTTACAAACTCGTTTCACTTGAAATTAGAGTTCACGCGCAAGCGAGCTGGTGGAAGCCTATACTAAAAAGGCCAGAAACAAGAGAAACAAAAAATAAATAAATAAGAGCGGGATAAGCGCAACACAGTCTCAAAGCGGTAACCGTTCTTCATTAGGTGATGAAGAGTGGTCCCCGCTCGAAACGTCGTAGTAAACTTCGAATTAGTAACTCTGACAGTACGCATTTTTGCCTTTGTATATATATATAGAGAGAGAGAGAGAGAAAGAGAGATAGGTAGATAGATATTTTTCACTATTTGCTGACGGCCGA
This sequence comes from Ixodes scapularis, assembly GCF_016920785.2. Classification (NCBI taxonomy): domain Eukaryota; kingdom Metazoa; phylum Arthropoda; class Arachnida; order Ixodida; family Ixodidae; genus Ixodes; species Ixodes scapularis. Next base: position 59,831,846 of record NW_024609882.1, read on the forward strand.
AACTAACTATGCAACACAATTTTCGCTAAAGGCTACCGTTATTTACAAAATATGACGAGCGTAGTTATTATATCTGCAATAATTTGATAGCAGAAACATAATTCGATCAAGCTACTTGATGAGTTGGCGTTCAATGAAGCGGTGCTCGATGAAATGTCCACTATTCGATGAAACGCCAATCAATAAAACAGAGCTTCATCGGACGAAGATGCCTAGCTGTTGTGATCCGCAATATTTCGCGCAAAAACGAAAGACACCAGAATAAACAACAAGTAAAACCACAGAGCTGCCCCGCCTCATATCACCCTCAGTTGGAGCTCGACTGACACATTGCGCCGATCAAGCATCACCAACAGCTCAACACCTAAACGCCACGGCGTTCACTATCTTTGTTTGGGTGATTCCACCCACTAATATAACAACTCATACAATGCGCCGTGATAAAGTGCTTTTTGTCTTTGTGTATGTGTTTTCGTGACATCTAACCTCTGTTTGCGCTCTGACTAAGAATGAAACCATGTATACTAAAACGGTTCCCGGACATTTCATCGAACGCCGTTTCGTCGAACGCCGTTTCATCGAAAAAATGGACGTTTCATCGAACGCCGTTTCATCGAACGCCGTTTCATCGAATCGCTGACGGCCGTTTCATCGAATGTCTTTTAAATAAAAAGCGTGAAAGATGCTCTTTTATGCATGGATCGAGTGCATTTTCGTGTCATTCCCCCATTTCATCGTCAGGTTTTTTAATGTCCAAACTTGTAGCTGTTACAATTTATTTTGATGCAAGTAACCCATGAGGATATTTGTACCGATCTTTATGTTTGTTTCGCACATTCTGCTTATCTGTTCAGCCCCTCTGTATTACCCGATGGGCCTTGAGGGTATTTTAACAAATAAATAAAAAGTCGCACTCCCGGTAAGAGCGCTCTCCAACTCATGGAGGCCAGAAGGCGACTTAGGTTTGGCGCAGGCGCAACAACTTTAGCCATGTGAGCCTCCTAGCCTCTCATGTCTTTCTATTGATACGTTTTTACCGCCCGAAGCTTGCAGTAGCTAAAGCTGAGGTGCTATTTAAGAAACTACAACGAAACATTTTTTTTAAGACTCAATGAAGTCAAAAGTAAGTACGTCACTTCAAATTTTATTTGAAAACTTTCGGGGGTTCATGTGTTCGTGCGACAGCCATTCACCGTTTCAAATGATGAGCAAGTTCCCCACAGCCATGGTCCGTCGGTTCTCATAAAAAAGGCGGACCTTCTCATTTCTTGCCGCTACGGTCATCTTCTGTCGAAGAGGCTCTTGGGAACTCAGCATCGCCTCCAGCTTGTCTTCCGTCAGTTGATGATCTGTGGCGATGCAAGTCAAAAACTTCCAGAACCCGGGATGGGCACCTCCGACCAGCTTCAGGAAGCGGGAATGCCACCCTGGCGTTCGATAAGACGGCGTTCGATAAAACGGCGTTCGATGAAACAGCTTCGATGAAACGGTGTTCGATGAAACGGCGTTCGATGAAACGGCGTTCGATGAAACGGCATTCGATGAAACGGCTGCGATGAAACGGCGTTCGACGAAACGGCGTTCAATGGAATGTTCGGTCCCATACTAAAACATCGATAGTGGTCTCTATTTTTAGCAACGCTCGCACACGTCTTGTCTTTGACGCAGTGGCATTCTCATCTCCCATACACGGACATTTGGACAAAATAGGTTGGTCGGCCTTCACTCATTAGATGCGGAACGTTTTGACCGTGACGTATCTATAACTCAAAGAAGCACCGACAGACGGGTGCCCCTTTGAAAACAAATCATGCTCGCGTAGAGATATTTAGCGGCTATAGTATAGTCCGTGGGTATTTATTTCTAGGCCAACTCGTCGGCGTCAGTCAGTACAGGCGCTGGAGGCGTGATGAAAATGCTGGCAGATGTCGGCTTGACGAGCCCCACACTCTCCCCTCACAGCAGATGGCAAATAAACCAACAACAATATTTGTCGACGGGCCATTGATTGAAGAGGCCAATCGGTAGTAGGATGACTCGACAAAGGGTAATTCATCAAAAATTCCAACTCGTTGACAATTGTCTGTGAGGCCATTCAGTTTCCAGATTGCACTCATCTTTTGTATTAGAACACATGCACATGTTAGACATTTTAATATAAGCAAGTTTCGGGCACCGGATATTTTTTTGAAAAGCTGTTTCACCGAATTTCGCATCTCCCGGTTCGTCGAATTTTGATATGAAATCATAATATAATTATTATACTTGTCACTTCTTCAATTAGAAATGGTTACAAATAATTATAAAATAAAAGTAGGCTTTCGCAAAAATTATGTCGATTATAGGCTATGCCAACGTAGCCGAACAGTAAAAAAAAATGTTATGAGGGTGTTTTTGTTAGGGTTCAGGAAAGACAAAGGCGATTCTTCAAATGAGCACTGGTCACACAGGCCGACTGGTAACATAATTAAAATAAAAGCACCGACTTCACAGAACAGGAAAAAACAATTTCACTAGACGTTTCGCCTCCATGAATAAACGCCTCCATGAATCATGAATAACCAACTCGCCCAAGCTGAAGTTCTGACCAGTTTCGCCTCCCTTGCGGGAGGCATCTTCAGTAGTTACACAACAATGCCTGTGTAAGCTTCGTGGAGAGGGCCGCGTTTTTTGTTACACACGGATGTGTGTGTCCCTGCGAACTAACCACGATTCTAGGATTTTCGGGACCCCCATCTGTCCTCCCTCGCCAAGGTCGTCGCGGCCGGGAAGTCAAAATAATGCCCTATTGTCCACACATAGTACACCAGTTCAGACTTCAGTCGGGTCGCGTGGGATGCGCACGTGACGTCACGCTTGTGTTTACAAAGCAAATGAAAAGTTCAACCTCAAGTCAACGCTATTTATCAAATATGTCCGTACTTCGTGGAGAGGGCCGCGGTTTTTCTTATACACGGATGTGTCTCTGAGAACAGACACGATTTTAGGAGATTTTTGGGACCCCCATCTTTGTCATAGGGTGACTCGTTTATCGGACTGTTCGTCGCAGCGAGAGTACAGGGAAGGATAATAATTCATACCCTATATCGTGCAGAAGAGAAGAATATTAAAAAAAAAAAAAGAAAACGAAGCGAAAATTTCGATTTCTTTTTTTGTGGACAGGGCATTGTAGGTGAACGTGGCTTCCTTGTTTGATTCGCCAAAGTAGCAACAAAGCGGCATTTTACGATCGAGCGAGCACCGTCGGAAACACTGCCCAAAATAATTTTATAGGGAGTTTCACGGCTTTCCACTGCGACATAAGCACGTGGATAGAAAAACAAATATTGACAACAATAAATGTCGAATATTTTTGGCACGCTCACACCTGGTTTTTCTTCATAATTTGATGACTCATATGTTGATTTTGTTTGCGGAACCGTACTTCTGACCGGCAATTGTATTGCGTACGCGAAGCTTTTGCGTGCGATCCACTACAGTTAATTATTTTTGGGGTGTCCAAGTTGAAGCGGTGCGTGTTATTTTTCGATCTCTGTCTGAATGATACAAAGTTTCACGTCTTCACCCTGTGAGTGAAGTGAGTTGGTCAGTGCTAGCATCGAAGGCTAACTTCGAATTCTAATTTGGAAATAATGTCTCTGTTGCCGCATCGCGGACAAAGATATATATGCTCTTATCACTGTAGCAAAATAATGTGGCAGGATTTGTGCTCTTGTTATGATCGTGTACCATTGTAGTCGACGTCATCCCAGCACGGCGTATCGTTTTTGTATTCGGTTCAGCCCTGCAAACCACACTTAGGAAAAAAATGAAAGTTTGCACCTTGTTTGTTCAATTTTTTGTTATACTGCAGAAACACATTGCGCCCCGTGTTTTTGAAGGCACGGTAGACGGTGGTGACGGTGAGGTGACCGACCCCCATGTCAGCCGGCGTCTCGCTCGACCTCCTCGGAGGACATGTCGTTTTTACTGGTGACTGGTGCATACGTGGAGCAACTCCGCGCGCATTGCGTTCTTCATCTCAGAGAAGGCAATACATGACTCAGCTCTATCTCGTCATCGCTCCAAAATGACAAGTAAAATTCGCAACTGTAGTCGGTGACAGGTCAAGAACGAAGTGGGAGCTCCTCCCACCCTGTTCCACTTCAGCGGAGCGAACGGGGGAGAGGAGGTCGCCCCCTCTCCAGCGTTCGCAAATGGCAAATTTTAGTTTATTAGGCCACTGACTGTCAATTTACGCTCGTTCCTTTACGTCCGCCGCAGCCGATAATGTTATCCCCGGGAATACCAAAAGTATAATTTCTTTCAGCCAAAAAAACAAAACAAAACAAAACATAGTAATAAAACGCCCGGTATATCACAGCTTTGACAACGCTTCACGTATGTGAGGTTCGATGACCGACAGAGAACCACCGCTGGCCGTGCTCCCGAAGCGGGGAAGTGCAATTTATGGAGACCGATCATATTATCAGAAAGGTGCAGACTAGGGAGCCTTCATGTGCGCGAAACGCACATGGAGGCACTCTAATGCAGACAATCCAGGAAAAGTATTCTTGCAACTATGAGGTTCCAGTTGTACTTACACATGCATTATCGTCAAATTTGACGGAGTTCCTTCCAACACTAAAGAGTTGTCAAGAGTGAAGATTATAAAGGAGAATATCAGCAGGAATCTATTGTCTGTTTACTGAAAACAAAACAAGCATCAGAAAAACGCATTTGGGCGGCCGGGGCGGCCAGAAGCACGGACTGCGCGCACCCGAATGGGAGGACACTCCTAGCAATTTGTTTTCAGAGCCACGGTATGCCGGCTGCCGGCCAAATAGTCACTTTAATTCTATTATGGCTTTTGAAACGTAAATACACGCTCGAGAATTTTCAACAATATCACGCGAGCGCCGACCGGCCTGTAGATCAGCGCATCGTCACGGCGCGAAGTAGCGATATCAATGACAGTACGCGCGTGCGCAGAAGAAACGCGCCGAAGTCGGCGTCGGCTGCTAAGCTGTTTCCCCAATCACGACCCAACCCTGGCGCGACGCCCACCGCTTGCTCCACCCCATAAGCAGGGGACCTAGTAATCAAAGCGACACACACGGTACGCAAAAACGAACAGCAGCCAGTAGGAAGGACACCGACACGAGCTTAGTCAGCGAACGAAAAGACAGACACAAACTTCACTCTGGGCAAACAGAGCAGGGGTAGTTACAAGGTTGAGAGGCGTGCGCAGACGGAGGTAAGCAGTGCACAATAAATACGCGAAAACTCGCAGCAACCGAAGAACCACGCAGCAAACACGTACGTGCACACGCACCAGAAGCACGTGCGTCACGCTGCGTATCTACGCGGAACTGGCGATTTTGGCATTTCGGTAATTTGAAACTTCGATATCGATTGCGTGAACAATTTATTCAGCAAACTGAACCGGTGGAGCCTCGCATAAAAAAAAAAAAAAATCGTTTGACAATATGAAAGCGACTGCAATTCTTCCTAAAAGCTATATTAGCAGAAAGTACCGTGTTATAAAGGACCTCACGAGTTTCGACCAAGTTTTCCAGCACGTTATTTTGCAAGAAACGGAAGAAGCCAAGTGTACAACCAGTTTCCGAAGCTGGCAACCACAGCTGGAATCAGCGCCATCCTCGGCAGTTTCCTGAACCTCGCGTAGTCACATTTCAGCCACCGCCACATAGAGGGCGCAACCAGACATCCAATTTGTGTTTTCTGTATGTTTTATGATTTTTTTAAATAAATAGGCTCGATTAGTGAAAATGTGGGCTAATAATCAGGACCTGGAACAGTAATCTCCATTTAATACTAAAAATATCGGCCTAAATGTCTGCCAAAAGGGGTCAAAATACTCGTTTTTGACTATCAACAAATACGTGATTTCACCTATATTCAAACTTTTTTTATGGAAAATCGAAAGTGAAATTTAGAAAAAGGGCCTCGCTTTGCAAAGCAGAATATGTTTTTCTTTGCGGGCCTACAATGTTATTCATGTGTGCCAATCCCTAAGCGCTGTACCACTGTACTACCAAATGAAGTTTGCCAAAATTAACGGTTTTTGTCACTTTTCACGTGAGCATTCCGAAAAAAGTTTAAGCCATATTACAATGAAATTTAGCGTAACTCTTTCGACCATAATTACAAACTGATGTAAAAAGTTTCAAATAAAATGACCGAGTAGGCGCCCAAAACTTCGCGACTGAAGTGCTTCCGCAAAGTCAATTTTTCTAAAGTAGATATCTGTCAAAATAAAATAAAAAACGAAAAAAGGGCCTCCGTTGACAATGAACGCACTCTTCTTCTATAACATTCTAAAATTTGAAAGAAATTGCTCCAATAGTGCACCCTGTACCACTGTACTACGAAACCATGTTTTGCCGAAAAGGCCAATGTTCGCGGGTGCCCACTGAATTAGCGTTTTGCACTAGGAAAACAAATCCTACATCAGATAAAAGATAATGTTGTACACTACAAGATGATATATAACACATAATTTTAGCAAGCTTGAACACGCCACGATCGCATTTCGAAAACGTGCTGAAAGCGTCATATGTCATGGCCGCCGTGGGACCGCAGCCTTAAAGCACAATCAGGTTTTCGCACAATCCTGCACATGGTGTCGCCGCGGGGCGGTGTAATCCGCGAGCAACATCAGTGCCGTGCCGCTGCTGAAGGTCGAGCGGCTATGGCACGCACCCAAAAAAGGGAAATGCGTCCGGATTTCGGGATTCCTCACAAAAACCAGAAAGCTTATTCTTGAGGATAGGGTCTAACAATGCAGGGCCCGCTTCCACCAAAAGAAGTCAATCAAAGTAAAAAAAGTATGCTGAACGGGAGTGGTATGTCTCATCTAAAGCTGTTTCTTTTAAGAATAGTGCCGTGCTTCTCTCTTCTTATATTTCAATTGCCTGCCTCCCGAAAGCTTTTTTGGGGGGGCGGACAAAAATTTAAGGGGGGCGGCCGCCCACCCTTGCCCCCCTGTAGAGCCGCCCCTGGTGCTATGGAAGCGTTCAATGTTGCCACCAGTCACCCTTTTGCGACCTTGAGCCAAGACGGCTCTCAGAAGTCTCGTCGCATGCTTTTCGAAGTGAAGATGTCTGCCGCCGCACCGAACACCCTTTGAATTGAGGCACTCACAAATACCTGATGCACTGCGTTGCGTGCTTCTTGAGAAAAATGGAACAACTCTCTGCCCTGGTGAAAGTGCAAAGCCTCGTTTTACAGCCAGAGTTCATGCTGCTAGAATCGCAAAGCTATAAAAATTGCAATACAGATAAATAAACCTCGAAGAAAATCAATGTATGTGAATATATTACGTAAATATATTTTATCTGGCAAATATCGCAAAACGGAGGTACAGAAAAATAGCAAGACATGGTAATTACACATAATAATTAAATTACGATGGTACAGAAAAATAGCAAGATACGGTAATTACATATAAGAATTATATTAAAGGTTATGCTTCTATATCAATCTTCCATTAGCTCTGAACAGATGTCGTTTCATGGTTGAGACGTTGGTGAATAAGAGGATGACCTTTTTGGATATATAACTAGCAAAAACATCACGGAATCCCTAAGAAAACTAAAATATATTGTTGATTAAAACGGAAATGTTGATGGACGTATGCCATGCCTACTGTTCCTTGATGCTGTCGAAAACGCATGTAGCACGGGTCGGCCGTAACACCGCTCAGTGTTCTTCAGCTAAGCGTAACGTGAAGCAACGGCAGTGTCCCCCCCCCCCAGTGATAACAGTTATTCTAATTTTGTCAAATATGAGCTATATACGTCTATATACGCATACTTCCATGTCTGGAAGGTGTAAGCAAGCACCTTCATTCTGAAGCCAATCATCCTAGGGAGCGTGATTCTCACACCGCGGTACCACCATCGCTGAAAGTTGCCATATATTACCGATGACGTGTCTCGATATTGTAAAAAAGAAACGGATGGTGCACGGAAAGTGGGTTTAGAAAAATGTTTTCGTGGGAAACATAGCTACTCTGCATTGCTAATGATTTTCATGATGCTCTCGACCAGGGATCTCAAGTGGACTGCATTTTCCTTGATTTTTCTAAAGCATGTGATAAAGTATCACATCAACTTCTACCTCATAAATTGAGTAAACTTAACATCGACCTCTACATATTTAATTGGCTGGTAGCATTCCTAACAGATCGTTCGCAGTTTGTAACCTGTAAAGGTGTTAACTCTACTCTGACATCTGTTTCTCCTGGAGTATTAAAGGTCTGTCTTAGGACCTTTACTTTTTCTAATCTGCATTAATGATCTTCCCAGTGATGTCTCCTCTTTCACAATATTATTTGCCGACAACTGTGCTATCTACCAAATAATATCTAACGACTCTGATTCCCAACAACTACAGGACGAAATGGACTCTATTCTTCAATGGTGTGGACTTCAGTCAATGGATCTTAACATAAAAAAGTGTTAACTAGTGCGCAAAACCTGTAAAGTTGCTTTTAATACTACATATAACCTTAAAGGGACACTGACAGGGTATTCATGCTCGCTAACATTTTTATTCGTACATGACATATGAGAACCGAACTACCCAAAACATAATTTGCGGCTCAAAATTAGTTTCTCTCTGCCCAAATACAGCCGATTGAGAAAAGGTTGGTTTGAGTCGCGCTCAGTCTCTCCTCCGTGGTCTTATGCCGTTTTCTATGGCTCAAGCACAACCACCAAAAAGAATCAAAAGTTGGGGGGTCATCAAAGGGACACACTCAATACTAGACATAGACAAAAAATATAATATCCATTTTTTTGTGGCTTCCAAAAAACTGCAAATATGTTGATTAAAAAAAAAAAAAGTTACACAGTCACGTGACGTTTGGTAATTTTCTGCTCCTTCATATTTCTTCTTCCTCCCCAGTCCAGTTTCGGTTTCGAGCAGTTGCGTTTGTTCACTTTATTAAACCTATATGGGACACTGTAGCAAAATATTGATTGGGTAGTCTTCCGACACCTGGCAAAACGTAAACAAATTTTTTTGGGGGGTGTCAGTGTCCCTTTAATTACAGACCATTAGAACTTGTAGACTCTTTTAAGTATCTAGGTGTCATTCTTAGCTCTGGCCTCTCTTGGAACCTACATGCTACTTACATCAGTAATAATGCTAACCGCACGCTTGGGTATCTTAAACGTAACTTTTTTTTTGGCCCCATCTTCACTAAATTATTTCTTTAAAAAACATTAGTGCATTCCAAGCTTGAATATGCAGCCTCCATCTGGGATCCCTGTACGACTTGCCTTGCTAACTCTATCGAATCCATACAAAACAAATTTGCATGTTTTATCCTGAGTAATTATAACTGCACCGCAAGTGTCACATCAATGAAACACATTTTACTTCTACCCAGTCTCACTCATCATCGTAGAATTACTAACATTTGCATTTTTCACGAAACTTTTCAGCACAACCCGCTATGTTGAAGTCGGTTATTAACCCCACCATCATTCCTTTCAGCTCGTCTGCATCACCAGAACAAAGTGGGGGTTTCATCTTGCCACTATAATAAATATTTTAACTCATTCATCCAGAGTCACAAAAGAATAGAACCGGTTACCTTCATCTCTTACATCAGATGTTAATAGTGCTCTGTTTCAATCAAGTGTTAGTGACCATGTTTTTCCAACTGTTTAACCCTTGCTTTTCTGTTGTTTGTTTCTTTTGTGTTTTTTACCACTCCCCCTGTAACGCCCTACGGCCTTGAGGGTAAAAATAAATAAATAAATAAATATTGGTCGACAGGAATGTAGGCAACCTGAAGCTTTTAAAAGATTAGGTGAAAAGCACAGTTAAAAAAAGCACAAAATCAAATAAGCATTCATATATCTCCCAGAAATGATAAGCGTTATATCTTTTGAGCAGCATGCCAGTTAATGTCACATCCTTTTCAGTAGATTTCTCTGTTGCAGTTTATTCAGTGGAAAACGGAGTGTCCCCTCCTGTTGCAACATTATGCAAACTGTCGTAGTCGCTACTGCGGAGGGCATTGTTAATTGTCTCAAGATTTTGGAAGGCGTGCAGCCGACAGTCGTTTTGTGTCCTCTCCGCGTCTTTGAAAGCACAGAAGGAGAAAAGGGACAAAAAGAAAAGGCTCGCACAGATTCCTACACCAACTCGCGCGCACTTCGACAGTTGTTTTGTTTGTTTTTTCGTTGGGCGGGAACATTTGGATTTGGGAGTTTGCCTAATATTGTTTGCACCGAGACCCCGGCTCTTTGATTAGTCTGCTTCCCCCTTCTGCGTGGGCAAGCAAGCTGATGAGTTACAATTTGCAAAGAACCAGGGGGAACGGTGGCCGAGTGGGCTAACGTGTCTCAGCTCGGAGCGTGGAATGAAAGCGTGCGCTGCAGAACCTCCTGGATTAGAATGCCACACCCCGCCCGTTTCGATCTGGATGAGTTTCGCACCGGCACGTGTTTGTGTAATCACTACTGCGTGATGCACGTTAAAAACCCCAGGTTAGCAGCTGTACTGCACCAGCTAAATTTCTCATCTACTGCTCAACGGCAAGTCACCCGGTGAGGTGCACTAGCATCAAGGCTGTCTAAACATACGAACACCACAATATTAAAAAAAAAAAAAAAAATCAGATTCTGAAAACTGTTTTTTACGTCACGTGAAGAAAGGCTTTTAGGATCTGAACTGAAGAACGCCAGTTGACAGCGTAATTCCGGTAAAACCTACCCTTACTAAAAAAAAAAAAAAAAAAAAAAACTTTAATGACGTTTTTTGCAATAAAATGCTTAGATGGGCCAGTTGGTACATCATATTTCCCACGTTTTTTTGGTTGTCGGTGTTTTATAATCTTGCTTTTTTTCCCCCGTGAATGAAACCGAAATTGTAACGGACTACAATCATTCCCTTACGTAAATAAACAAGGAAATTACTTTACAATTACTTTGTAAAATGTGTGATTATTCCCTTACAAAATTGCAAGTAATTGCGTTACTTGTAACGAATTACGTACAAGTCTGATAGGATAAGCATGGTTGTTTCGAACACTCAACCGTACCTCAATGTTATACATCGATCCAGAGCGTATTTGAAGATTTCCAGCTCGGAAATCCTTCCTTCGGACAAGTCTCACTAGTCCGGAGCGAGTGCATTCACAGTTATATGGCACCACCTAAAGCAACAAGGTTCAAATGAACTTCCGCGTTCTGTCACTATGTTTAATGACGGTACGCGCTTGAAATGTTGCAAGCCATCCCATCAACTGTACGCCGTAGTACGTGACAGCGTGAAAGTTCATAATCCTTGGGGTAAACAACGCTATGCGCGGGCGCCAAAATAACTGTTTACCATTGGGCGTCGCTGAAATCCGTCGCTCACGATCGCTTTCCAGATCCGAGAGAAACGTGATGAGGAGCTTGACTGTGTAAACAGCGAACACCACAACAGCCCCAGACGTCGCGAGGGTGGCCAGTTGTTGGAACTTCATCGGAGCGTTGAGATTCCAGCTCGAAGGAGGATCTGTTTTCAAAGCGTCACCTGTCCATTTTGAGACTGAAGCTTTTGTGCGAACAGCTGAAGGGTTGGATCACATCGGATATTATTGGCTGCTCATGTGGATTCCTTCAAATTCTGTCAACTATCGGTATCGGAGAGCAGCCAACCGCTGATAGGTACAATTTTATATAAAGTAATAAATTGAACGTTAAATTGTATAAGAAAATAGTGAAAACAAGCTAAAATAGGAATTTTTTTGTCAAACACGAACATTAAATTTTGTTGCAACCAAAATATAACAAAGCTGCCGAATCGGGGCGCAGCGGGACGCAATCGGCGTTCAAAATGGCGTCGGTAAGTTGTGCGTCCCTTGTTTTTTAAACATTATTCGCGCTCAAAGCGTATTTAAAGCAACATTTCTGTGCGAAACACTGACCGATAAAATTCCCCATATCTTCTGGACTACGTAGCATCAATATTAGTTTAATTTTATTAACTACGCAAGTAGTAATCGGACAATACGCACCGGCGTCAATCGCCTTCACGTGGTCGTGAGTCAAGTGAGCTGCGCGGACTTGTTTGACGATTTTCAAAATCTCTTGGAATGACGAGTATCGTTCGGTCTGACTGAACGTTAATCAAGTTCGCTGCTCGAACATACAGAGACGTCTCATTTGATGTTTCCGTCTGCACCTTCGTTGTAACGGTAGGCGGGCAAGTATTCGCGACGTTTTGATTTCGTGTCGTCAGCTCGCTTCTTCTTTCTCGCAAAGGCGGCTGCAGCCAAAGTTCAGGAGGTCCGGGAAATCACGAGGATCGAGCGGGTCGGAGCCCACTCGCACATCCGGGGCCTCGGACTCGATGACTCCCTGGAGCCTAGGGCGGTGAGTTCCTTCAGCTAGTTCGATGAGCTGCTGAGTTCGAAATAGCAGAAAACATATGCAGACGAGCTGGTGAACCTCTTGAAAACCCGATACTTAGAAACAAAGGGGACTCTCGAGTGTGGGAATTCGTGCGTGGGGCAAACTGGGCGTTGCATTAACGACCGGATAGCGGAGCATAAGAGCTGTGGCTTCAAACTCGGCAAAACCTTAGAGCATATGCAGAGGTTGTGCCCCCGTTTGGAATGACGCAAAAGTATTAGCGAAAGAAAGTGACAATGCTAAAATAATTTTGATTGAAGCTATTAAAATAAGCAGTAAACCAAATTGTATATAAGCAACCTGTGGACGAGGCAACAAAAATATTTTTGGAGTTGCCCCATAAGAAAAGAAGTACAATTATTGGGTTTTACATGCCAAACCAACGAAGGGCGTCTGGCACACCCTAGCGGTGGACTGAGGATTAATTTGGACTTTCTGGGGATCTTTTGACATGCAACCGAAAGATTGGTTACACGGTACCTTCTCCGCAAAAAGCCTCCGTCGGATTGCGAGCACCTTGGCAGATATTCGAACCCGCCACCTGGGGATCCGTAGGCCGGCGCTGTGCCTCCGAGCCATTGGGGCTGCAAAAGGTTTTGCCCCGTTTTCTCTTTCTTTTATTCCCATTGTGAATTATTTTTTGGGTCAAGTTGCAATCACTTGCATGTTTTTTTTTTTTTTTTTTTTTAATTTCTTAAAGGTGTGGGTACCAAATAATGAAAAATTTTTTTGCTTATGCAATGTAGAAAGTTGGATCAACTGTTGTTGTTTGGAAACCTAGGCCTATGGACGCAGGAGGTGTGCATTATGGGGCATAGGAACACCAGATGTACCATTTTTTAGACCACCTGAGACTGGGTGGAAGAAGTCTCAGGTGGTCTAGAAAATAGGTAAACCTACACAAGCTTGCCTGTGCCTTAAAGGGACAATGAAGACGATTTTATTTAATTTTTTTTAAATGGTGTTTTAATGCTTCTTGGGAACATAGCATGCTGCCCATTTTTTTGTAGACAATTGTGACGCATATTTATGTGCCTACGAAAGACGTAAAGAAACCGAAACTGAACAATCTCCATTCTTGTTTCTGGGCCTCCGAAAACGGAGGTGACGTAGGAGTGACGTCAAGTGTGAATAGTCTGTATCGGTAGTATTTAGGAGATCGAGACTCTGGTTACAGCGGTGGGTTATAGCAGCGCGGTGGCGCAGTCGTTTCGCCGAATCTGTCAACATGGACGGCAATGCCGCTCTCGCGAGCGAGTTTAAGCTTCCATTGAGTGACCGAACACCAACGAAACGGGAGTATGTGTGTGGCGGCCTCTGCCATCACCCGACGAAGACCACCCAGCCGGCAAAGAGCGGCCCGCATGCCGAAGGACGGACGCGGGGGAGATGCCGAGGGGAAAGCGGCAGCAATCCCGCCGTCCCGGGATCCAATTCCTCCGCGGACGTCCTTTTTTCATAGTCAAAGAACACGAACAGAAACCCACACGTGAAAACTAGCGTCGCCCGAACGAATACTGGTCTTCAGTCGACCGTTAGAACAGCCATCTACAGCTACCATTTTGCAAAATCTTTCGAGTACCATGTTCTTTTTTAATTTTATTTTGTTTAACCATAGTTGCTCGCTGCCGGTTTCGCGTCCAGCGTAGCAAAGAAAAAAACAATGATGCTGCTTTATTTACGGTTTAGTAATTATTTCCGGTCCGATTTATACTTTTGATGGTTATTCAAGTGGAAATTAGAACAGTATTTCTAAAAATCGCGAACCAAAACGTGATCGAGGGCACGTTTTTCGTTTCGACCAATCGCTGACGCGTCTCTTGTGACGTCGCGCTTGTTGGCCCTGCATCGGTCACGTGAGCTCCGCTTCTCCTGGCTTCTCCCGCAACTCTTGGGGCGTCGCCCCAGTCGATCCCGGTACGATTATTATCGCGACTGTTTAATTGACTTGCGCGGCACACAAGCGCCGGTTTCGGCTGAATTTTGGGCAACGTGGCCTGAGACGTGCCTGGAACCCAGTTCAATCGCCAAAAAGGTCTCCGAAATTGCCTTCATTGTCCCTTTAACTGTTTTTTCACCAGATGTACCTTCTCTAGGGAGCCAAGAGATGAGTGTGGATTAGGATAAGCTGGTCTCTGTGCCTTTCAAGGTTGTGAACAGGTGTCGGGGAGAGAGGGGAAAACTTGTGGGATGCTGTAATGATGACTGACTTCCTGCATCTGAAGCTGGGCGGTTGGGGGTTGTTTTATATAAACAAGGAAGTGGTCGCAGCTGTATTTGAGACTCCTGTGTGTGTTGTCCCGTTTTTTGTCCTCAACTCTCGGGGTTTTCAAGCTGCTTAGTTTTCTATATTCGGCCAGCTTTAGACATGGTAATTTTTTAGCAGCAGCACGGGTTTCCTGCATTCACGTGCGGCAACTGCTGAAATGAATTGCTATGTCTCATTATCATTAAAATTTCTGTTTTCTTTCAAAATTTAAATGCAAGCTTACTCGTTAGCGATGTGTTTTTATATTGTTATATGTTTCTGAGAATACTGACTGAGCTTCCTGCAACCGTTTAGTTGCAGAAACAATTAATTTCGAACCAGAACCAAGTTGATGGGGTTGTGCGACGGCATTGGGGATAGGGATGTTTCTTACAGGCTTACTGGCATTAGCGGGAGAAAAGTATACTCGCGCGCAACGCCACTGAGCAAGAGGCTTCTTTGTAGCCGCATAATTTTGAGGATAAGAGTGGTCATTTTCTTTCAGTCTCTCCTTTATAAAACTTGGCGACAAAGTTGTGGGGATTACATTGTTGGCATTATCAACAGTGCGAACCCCACAGCGACAATGCAGCTCATACAGTGGACACAAGCACTGCCCGAGCATTCGATTTGTGCTCGTGACAATCAATACCTCAACCTGCATTCGGGTAGTGGTTTGTGTCCATCATTGAAATGACGGGATTAGCGCAATCTCAACAATGTAATACTCAAGCATGTGTCCTGTCCTTTGCCAACTCCAGCGGGTGTCTATGATAAACGTTGGCGGCGTGTAATCGGCTCCAGATCATGTGGCCGCTTGTTCTGGCTGAAAGTTGAGGAAATGAATGCCGCTCGTTTTTTCTAACCTTTTCTGCCATTGTGTGGAGAAAAAAAAAATCGAATGTGTGTTTTATAGGTTAGGGATGTCACAGAATAAATCTATGCGGTATTTATTGAAAGACCAAAAATCGTTGCGTGACATATTCAAACCTTGTGCGTAGTTGGCATCACCACCACCGCAAAGGGGGTCATGTAAAAATATTGTCCCTGATTGGCTGCTAAGGTCTCAGATTTGTTGGAGTTGCTCACCCGTTTCGAGCCGGACTCGATTTGAGCAATTTGCGTTGCAGCCCGTGGATGCTGGGAACAGCTTGCCAGCAATCCCTATATTTCTGGGAACATTGTGGCGTCTGATGTGGGCCTTGGTTAATTGTTCGTGTGACCCTGCATCACCAGTGTAAAATTGCTGCAAGGCAGCAGAAATGTAAGTTTCGCAGGTCTGTCTTAGCAGTGGGTTTTTCCTTACTGAAATTACAAGTCAAAAATTGATTCCCGTAAAAAAAAAAAAAAAAAGGGTACAAAGTTTTATGACATTTTAATGCTGCAATCAGGCTTCAAAGTTCAAAAATGGTGTTCAGTATTGAGTACTTAGTTGCACCAAAACAATTTTGTAGGAGGGCAGTCGCTCCCACAGAAATCATCCCAGGCGCAGTTGGAAAACTAAGCAAAGGTTTGTTGCTCATTTGACATGGGTAACTTGCGGCTAAACGGCCCCCAGTGAGAATGAGAGCTTTCTTGGCCGGTGATCGAACATAATGTCACATTTTTCTGCTTGGCAAGTGTTACCGGCTATATAGAAAGTTTAGACCCGTTCGTGAGTCCAGAATTGAACAGCGTTTTGGTGAGAGCTTCTCATGAATACTTGGGTGGCGAGAGAGAGCTCTCTTAGCCTCTGATTAGCTTGTCCCAAGTGCTCCTTCATTCGCCAGTAGACTTCAGCTTGTGTACGGCAGCAGATCAACTTTAGATTTCATAAAATCGCGTGTTGTTGACGACTTCCTATGTGAAACAGCCGACGACGACAATTTTACCCCGTGTCCGATCTCGCTTCACTGTGGCACTTTCTTCCTAAAAGAGGATCCACTTTTTTTCGGTTCGTTAGCACATGACGTTTAACATTCTTTTATTTAATTTTCATCCGTAAATGTTGCTTCATCGCTGAACAACCTCGTTTTCCGCTCGCACTAGCAACGAGCTGTCTGTGAACAATACTTCTGCTCGCTCCTTGAGGGTCATGTCGGATTCTACTCTTGCGGCAACCGAGACCAGGCCTGCTGTTCCTTGTGTGACTGCTTAGTCACGCTTCAAGCTGTCTCTCGCTTGCCAGCTAGGTGGCGCAAGCTGTTGCCTGGCTTGGGGGCATGGTTGCATTCATCTGTCCGTGTGGTCGCTGTCTCGCAGGTGTCCCAGGGGATGGTGGGACAGACGGTGGCCCGACGGGCAGCTGGCATCATCCTGGAGATGATCAAGGAAGGCAAGATCGCCGGGAGGGCGGTCCTCATCGCCGGTCAACCGGGCACGGGAAAGACTGCCATTGCCATGGGTGAGGACGAAAAGGGGGCTCATGTCTAGCATTACTATACTTAGTTTCATCTTAAAGGCTGCCGTATGCTTTGCGCTTTTCCTGACTACCTCCTTTCCCATATTCTCTCCACCTTTCAGCTTGCTCCCCTCTCAGTTTAGGAGAGGAGGGCGCTAAAAGGATCATGTTTTCTGCAGAAACTGGGGGTTGTACATTGACCGTTAAAGGGATGGTGAACCGAAATTTGGATTTCAAAAAAACAATGCAGGAGATGTAGGCGGGACGCTACAATCCTTACAACACTACTCGTAAGGCGGTATCTCGAATGGACGGCCGTATTTTTGGAAAAAGAGGTCGAGATTGAACCAGGCTGACGAGGCGCGTGACGTCAACCTATCTCGTTTCCTCCTCTCTTCACTTCGCTCCCTCAAGACAGCAAGGTGGAGAAGATACGAGGTCGTTCCCTCTCTTTCTTGGAGAAACATGACGTCAACATTTCTGCCAAATGCGCCTTCTTTTTTGAAAAATACGGTCATCCGTTCGAGATATCGCTGTATGAGTGAAGTTTTTGTGTTTGTAGCATCCCGTTGCACGCTTTTGCCGCGTGTTTTGAAGAATCCAAATTTTGGTTCAGCATCCCTTTAAGGGGGGACACTACCTTAAAATTGCACTTTTTTAGAAAAAAAAAAAATATTTTTCCTATTTTTCTGTATTGTGGTTCCACAACTAATGGTGTATACTCCTGCAAATTTTTATTGCAATATCTGAAGCATTTACGGAGAAGTAAAGCATTTTCGGTAAGCCGACGATGCAAAATCACGTTTTTACTAGAATGGAAAGTTGGGCGAGTTGGTATGAAATCATTTTGAAAAACAGCGCGAATATCACACGGACAAGAGGGAGGAACACACAGGACGAGCCTCGTCCTGTGTGTTCCTCCTTCTTGTCCGTGTGATATTCGCGCTGTTTCACATGTTCTTGAAGCGTAAAACTTCTGTTTCCTGTTTTCGAACTGCTGTAGCTTTGCACCGGTATGCCCTAGAATGATGATCATACTCTTGTTGGAAAGAGCAGTTCTTCACAGTTTCAGTACATTAAATATCTTTGTTCGAGAGTAAACTCTATTTGCGCAAGAACGCCATAGAAGTCCACCTTTCACAAAGAAGAGGCTATGCATATGGCCAAGCATCGAAAAGCCCACCTTGATTGACCAAAAAACTGACTAAAACCAGCATTTGTTTATAGAACGTCCCATAGGTTTGTCTGCTTTGTATTTCGATGATGCTTGCCCCGCCCACACTTGCTGATGTTGGTTCGTGTATTGCAAGCATACCCAATTCCTCACTCATTTCACAATCAATGTCCACATGCCAACAACAAAATGACACTCGAAGAAAGCGTTTTAAGCTCAGACTCACTCAAGGTTGGGCGTAAGCAGAAGGCACCACCTACGCTCTTGGTGCTTTTTATTGCGACCACCGCCAGTAAAAGCAAATGTAGTGATGTGGGAATTTCAAACAGGTTTTTCCTAGTTTAATTTTTTTGCAGTTTCAATGAATCAGTGAATGTATTCTTTGCTGTGGATGTTTTTGAACTGAAATTTAATGAGGAAGGGGGCTAGATATTTATTTTTCTATTTAAATAAAGCTCTTATTGCCAAAAAGTAGAGTTGTGATCAGGAGAAAATGCCCCATTATGTGGAATGCTTTTCAAAATGACATTTTGCATAGAAAATACACGGATTTTAAGGTAAAAAAATAGATAGCCCCACCCACCATATGTTCTAGTTAAGGATGAAGCTTAGAAATGCTCAATATTCTCCAGCAATTTTATAAGGTAGATTTCCTTGCCAAGTGAGGCGACTTACATTAATGGGACCGTTCGGCTGGGCCAGGGGGCGTGCTGGAGCAATACCAGTGGCGTTGCGCCGTGGTCCGAATTCGCCCTACTTAGCCGTTTGCTCGTCCGGCTCGTCCCATCGCGCTGCCAGTTGCAATGGCGGGCACCGCGTTAAAGCTTTCTGTCCGTTAAAAAACTGTGATCATTTTTAGGGAGGCAAACCTTCGCAAAGAAAGGTTGCCTGTGTGTTAGGTCTCCGGGGTGGAGCAAATAATCCAGGCATAGGAATATTTGTTGTTTGCGAAGTATGTCTCGCAAGTACCAGACAGCGTCGGCTGTAACATCCGCCTCGAGATAAATGCTCTTTTTCTTTATGGTTTCGCTAGCTCTTCAAAGTCAGGGCTATTCGGACAAAGATGAGGATGCAATATTGTTTTAATTGTCTTTTCGTGCACAGCTGCGCTGTCGCATACACACCTTGAACTAAGTCAGTTCTCGGAGTTACCGGCTGATGGAAGCATGCCGCGCCAGTTCCAATTCATCCGAATGAAGTTAATGACGAGGCACGTACAGCTTGATCGCAACACTGGGTCAAGTTCTAATAAAAAACCAAAACGGTACGTCAATAAGGCCTCCGCTTTTATTTTGAGCGGGTCCAACAAAATATATATATATTACTAAGTGCCGCAACACCTTGCTGTGTTTGCGCGCCTCTGTCGCTGCCGTCAAAGCGGTACAATCGCAATTCATGTGCCTGCGTGCGTCAGTAACCCACATTTAATTTTATTAGTGAAGAGAGGGATTTCTAATCGACTTGCATTTGTGTTGTAAAGCGTCCCCTTTTTTTTCACGTATTTTTATGTGACCGCAGAATGATAATTTTGAAGACTGTTCCGGTTCACAACAAATAAAACATTTTGCGTCTTTATTTGTTTTGTTTGCTGTTTAGGTACAATTAAACTTGATATATCTTGAGTCTGTGTGCCAGGAGAGCATCGTCAATATTCCTTCATTCTCTCTCTCTGCAAGAAAAGATTACTTAATTTTAAATTTCAGTCATGAGTGCTTAGTTACTTACCTTTGTGACGTGCCCTGTCCTCGTCCTCTTTATTTTGCTTTCAATTTATACATCTAACATTGCCAATACACTCTTATTGGTTGACCGAGGAATGTCCTGGTTTGATGTTGTAGAGTTACTTGGAGAGTAATTATGCCTGTTGTAGGTTAACTACATCATTTTAATAATATAAAAAAAAAAGAACTAGAGCACGGCCGTCAGTGTAAATCTCTTTTCAACTATGCGCTCAAGTCGGTGCTCAATACGGGCTACGATTATCTGCCTCATTGGCCCTCATGTCTTTCGCTGCTTACTCGCCTTCTCTTGTAAGCATCAGGGGACAAAATTGATAGAAATTACTGTGAGAGTGCAGGCGAGCCGGTGTGTATATTAACAATTTGGATGAGTTGCCCGAGACTGGGGCGAAAAAACTAGAAATATCAACCGTGCATGGGAGATACTTCTTTCTGTCCACGGTTCATGTTTCTAGTTTTCTCGACCCAGTCTCCACTAATTTATCAAAATGGAAAATTGGCTAATAAGCAAGGTGAGCTGAGTTCTCAAATTTAAACTTGTTTAAAAAATAGTAACTGCATAATCGGGTTTATTTTGTTGACACCCACGGGGAACCCTCCTAGCTATTACATTAGGAACATCTAACATTGCCAACACGCTCAAAATGGTCGACCCAGGGATGTTCTAGTCTAATTTTGAGAGGCCCTTGGAAAGTAATTATACCTGTTGTGGGCTAACTGCATTATTTTAATATTATATAAACAAACTTGAATACAGCCGTCAATTTCTGTTCAATTATGCGTTCGAGTCAGTACGCAGTAGGGGCTACGATTATCTGCCTAATTTTCCCCCAAGTCTGTTGCCGCTTACCCGCTTTCTCTTGTTAACATCGGGGAACAAAATGGGCGGGCAAGCAAAGTGAACTTGGTTCTCAAATTTAAAGGCTTTTATAAAAAAATATGGTAACTGCATATTCGGGTTTCGTTTGTAGACAGCCATGGGGAACCATCGTAGCTATTATATTAGGGACTTATCGTAGAACCTCAGTGTCGGATTGCGGGCCCCACGAGCGCCAGCTATACCGCCCTCAATCAACGCAAAACTCCTGCATGCTCTCGCGTGCGACCTACGAAAAGTCCCTAAATGCGACAAGCAAGCGTAGCTGCATTACTGAATCACGCGACAAGATAGAGAAACAATAATTAAACCTGTCCTCCGCACAGCTGGCGATTCATGCTTCTGGCGATCTTTCTTGAATCACCTCCCAGGAACCAAACAAAACTTTTCAGGAGGTGGATACCTTTCTGTTTAATACGATGCTGTGACATTTGGTACCTTTTGCATTCGGTACATTACTTTACGAAGCGCGAGGTCAGCACGACAAGCGCACCAGCCTCCCGGGTCGTCTGCTCCTCGTACTTCTAACAAGTATCGGCGCGCCTCACCAGGGGGAGGAGTGGCGCTGCGAATGCGCGGCAAAACTTCAGCCGCACAGCCCTATAGCTGTGTACCTCCCCCTGTAGCTTATTCGAAAATAGTCCTACGGAGATGAAATTTCGTAGTGCATTTAGGCAACGAGACGAACAGACCCTTCAAATTTATTCAATATTGAGCAACTGGTTTAAAAGTTGAGACATGAAGGTGGTGTCACCCCTTAAAGAAACAATGAAATTAAAAGTAATTTTTTTAAAAAGAGCTCAACGTGGACACATGCTTAAAAAACAGTTTTTCCCATAAATTTTTTTGTTTAGTATTTTTATGTTGCTAGATGCAATTTAGGCGAAAAAGGTAGAAGTCACGACCTGCTAAGCCTAACGATGTGGGTGTGAACCTTTGTTAGAGCGCACAAGGTTTCTTAAGAGAGGGATTGAGAAAATGAAAAGGGAGATAATCGAAACTTTCTGTATAAACAAAGTGGCTGACAAATGCGTAAGCATGCCATCCCTTCATCTGCTAAACAAAGAAGTTGTGTTTCTTGAGGGCTGCATGTGACAAGTGGTAGGAACTTTATCTTGCTGCTTGTGTTTAGGCGATGGGGTTCGACAGCGTGACAGTGTTTCGTGTTTCATTAAGTCAGTTGGAAGTTGGCACTTGTTTGTGTCTTATGTGTGTCTTTTTTCGTCCTGTTCAATTCGCGCCTTTTAAACTTTTAATCAATGCCTAGATTTATTCAGAAGAGCACCTTTTTTTGCTCGTGTTCAGCCTTATATACACCTTTATTGCTCCATGATTTTTTCATTTAAATTCTAAGCAAATGCACATCAAAAGCATCAAAAGATAGACAAATGTTAAATAAAGAAGTATTTTTGGGATTATTTTTGTGAGAAAGGTTCAAATTAAATTTTCTTGTTTGATTTAAATTGCGATTCAAACCACAATTTTAGTCGCAATTTAAATAGTGTTTATTAATATTCTCTGCCCTGCGCCTTATGGACCCCAAGGTCCTCGACCATCAGTGGGACTGAGAAATAATACTTTTTTTCTTATCAGTGCTGGCTTCCCCAGAAAGCCGAATTAACCAAACTATGTTTGCTAGGTAAGTAGGGTTGTTGTGGTCCATTTCTTAACCTGAAAGTTCACGAATTTAGTTTTCGTCTTTTACCCTTTTGTCATTTTAATCGTCCAATATCCCCCTCCTTGTCGTCAGAAGAGCCCTCCAACGCACCAGTAGTTGTGTAAAGATCTCTTTTGTCGGCGAGTTGTAATGAATCTACCAAAATGCATCGTGCGTGCAGGGAGATTTCTTTGGAAGTCTAGCAAGCAATGATTTTAAATGTTTAAATACCGACAGCAATGCAAGAATGCATTTTATTAACGGAACAAGCTATTTTCTGAAACAATACGACGCAAGTAATGGCCTTGTTCATTTTGTTCACCCAAAAGCGCGAGGAAGGGTAGCTAATAATGATAGTGTCGCCTAATGTGCAGCACGTGCCTCCCCGCCCCAGAAACCACATGGAGGAGCCTACTCCGGAGCAGAGTTCTACAATCTAATTATTTATTAGCATTGTTTGTTTTGCCTACGGCAGTGCTCCCTAAACTCTGCTACCCATCAAAACACAAAATATTACGACGGTTCGACTTGTAGACCAGGTAACGTGGTGCTTTTAATTAGTTACTTTACGACCCTGGTCCAGTGGCGGAGCGAGAAATAGCGCTGACCCTGTGTGACGACGCATGCTTGCAGGCATGGCCCAGGCCCTGGGTCAGGACACTCCCTTTACGGCGATATCGGGGAGCGAGATCTTTTCCCTCGAGATGTCCAAGACGGAGGCCCTGATGCAGGCTTTCCGGAAGTCCATTGGTGTCCGCATCAAGTGAGGTCCCCTTCCACTTTCTGGTCAACTTGAAACCCTAGAAGTCTTTTGTTAAGGGGTGCTATAGAGGTGTCTGAGATCGTCTATTTACGGTCGTAACTCTATCGATGGCCTCTAAGTATTCTAGGAAACCCAAGTCAAAGATCACTTCGTGCTTGTTTTTCTGCGATTCAATGCAGAAATTGAACGGCGCCATCGGGTGTGTAACAGCCAATTGCGAGCGATTGTTTCCTCGCCCGAATGCGTGCAATTTGCACATGGGAAGCGATCACTTGCGATTGGCTATTGCACGTCCGATGGTGTTCTCTGGTTTCTGCACCGAACGGCACAAAAGCATTTGTGTCTTGATCTTTGATCTTGCTTTTAGTGGGAAAATTGGACGCATATTCCTCTAATCTATGGTTTTTTAGAATTCTTAGAGCCCTTAGATTGAGTTGTGACCAGAAATAGAGAATCTCGGAAACCACTTGAAGAGACCTAGATCAATTCAGTGGAACTGTGTGGGAAGTTTGAGTTAGGCGTGAACCGCATGAAGTGTTCTTGCGTGCCTCAACGTCGGCGTGGCATCATTTCATACGCGTGCTTGCTCGTTTTCAATAACATGCCTGCTTCTGGCGAAGTAAAAAAATAATTGTGCGCACCGTACGCTGGAAGTAGGTCGCTGCTCTCGCCAACAAAAATGGGGCCAACAATATCATATAATTTGAGCGCCCTTTTTGCAGCAAGGGCATGGTGCGTGCTGCTTGCGTGACTGGTTCGGCGTGCAGTTTCGTACACGGCGATATCAGTGGAATTAGTGCTGTTTGAGACAGCATTATTTATAACCTAAATATAAAACACGAGTCTGCTGTGACACGTATGTCAATTTGAAACTCTTGCTTATGAATTTGACGATAATTGTATTATAGTATCTTCATGCTAGTGCACCTGCATCGGTGCTTGCGGATGCGTTGTCAATCTTTGTGTTTTCATGAGCAGAAGAACACTTCCTGCGGGTCATGCTTTAGACAGAAAGTTCAGAGATGTGTCGGGTATTTAGTGTATACGGGTATATACTGTCACGGGTGGTGACCAAAATAAAAGGAAATAAACGGGAAGAAATAAACGTCTAATGTGGCGAACTTGTGCCAAAAAATAAAGGGAGAACAAAGATAATAACAGAGCGTCGCGGGCGTCGAAGTCGGCGTAGCAGCACAGTCGAACGCTGGAGCGAAACTGACTCCGGCTTGCCTGCGGAGCCGCTTTTGTACACACATTGGCTTCTGGAGCATTCGACGTAGAAGGTTCGACGCGCAGAAAATTCTGACCTCGAATCAGCTAGACGGTTCTCGATTTCACCAGAACATCACATTACAGTGTTAACAAAAATGCATAGCCGCGGCCAGGAATCGAACCCTGGCCCTTCGCGTGGGAGGCAAGCGCGATAACCGTTAGGCTGCGGCCGCGCTGCCTACTTGGCGCGCGGCATTACTCCCCCCTTAAAAAGTGCATCGCCCCGATGCATTTCAAAACAAAACAAAGCACATAAAAAGAACGGTAAACTAAAGAGTCACTTGAAACACATAAGATTCACAGTCCTATCGAGCGTAGTACGGCTTCAGGCGCACGACGTGGACGACTTCAGGTCGTGGTTGGCGGCGTGATGATCTTGTTCCGTCGGGCATCACCTCGTAGTTCAGCTCGCCGAGGCGACGAAGTACCTTGTATGGTCCAAAGTACCGTTTCAGCAGTTTCTCACTGAGGCCGCGGCGACGGATGGGCGTCCACACCCACACCCTGTCTCCGGGCTGGAAGTGAACATCCCTGCGACGAAGGTTGTAGCGGCCCGCGTCGACGCGTTGCTGGTCTTGAATCATGAGTCGGGCGAGCTGGCGGACTTCTTCGGCACGTTGAGCAACCGCCTGGGCGTCGTCGCTCTCATTGTCAGATGGCTCATGGGGCAGCATTGCGTCCACCATGGTCGTTACCTTCCGACCATGTACCAGCTGGAAAGGGGTGAATCCAGTGGTCTCCTGAACCGCCGTATTGTAGGCAAACGTGACGTAGGGCAACACCTCGTCCCACGTCTTGTTCTCTACGTCGACGTACATAGAGATCATATCGGCGATTGTCTTGTTGAGTCGCTCGGTCAGCCCGTTGGTCTGCGGGTGGTATGCAGTGGTTCGACGATGGCCGGTGCCACTGAGACGAAGGATCTCTTGCATCAGCTGGGCCATGAACGAAGATCCGCGATCTGTAATCAGAACTGCGGGTGCGCCGTGCTGGAGGACGATGGACTCGATGAAAAGCTTGGCGACTTCCACAGCAGTCCCTGAAGGAAGGGCTTTCGTTTCGGCGTACCGCGTGAGATAATCTGTGGCGACGATGATCCAGCGGTTCCCCGACGTCGAAGGCGGAAAAGGACCAAGTAGATCCATTCCGATCTGCTGGAAGGGTGTAGTTGGAGGAGAAATGGGCTGCAGAAGTCCGGCCGGCCTCGTCGGCGGTTTCTTGCGTCGCTGGCACTCGTGGCATGATCGTGTGTATAGGTGGACGGTCTTGTGGAGCTTCGGCCAGTAATACTTTTCACGAATACGGGCCAGTGTCCGGCTGTAACCGAGGTGTCCGGATGTCGGGTCGTCGTGACAGGCTTGGAAGATCTCCTCTTGAAGGTCACTCGGGATTACCAGCAACCACGGTGTGTTGTTGTCGCCGAAGTTCTCTTTGTAGAGTACACCTTGTCAAATGGCGAAGGTCGGCAGTACTCGTGAGAAGACACGTGGCACGGTACTCCTGCCCCCTTCCAGGTGCTCGATTAATGCGCGCAGCTCAGGATCGTCCCATTGACGTCGTGCCATATCGTCGGTGTTCACTGCTCCTAGGAAGCACTCGTCGTCATTGTCGTCGCTGCAGCCGGAAGGGGTTTCGACGGGGGCTCTGGACAGGCAGTCGGCGTCGCTGTGCTTGCGGCCTGACTTATAGACCACTGTCATGTTGAACTCTTGTAGTCGAAGACTCCATCGAGCGAGGCGTCCTGACGGGTCCTTCAGGTTCGCAAGCCAGCAGAGCGAGTGGTGGTCCGTGACTACACGGAACGGGCTCCCGTACAAGTACGGACGAAACTTCGTTATTGCCCAGACGACCGCAAAGCATTCTTTCTCAGTCGTGGAGTAATTTTTTTCCGCCTTGGACAATGTCCGACTTGCGTAGGCGATGACTCGCTCGATGCCTTCTTGCACTTGGACTAGTACTGCGCCCAGTCCCGCGTTACTTGCGTCCGTGTGAATTTCTGTTTCCGCATCCTGGTCGAAATGTCCAAGCACAGGAGGAGTCTGGAGTCGTCGTTTCAGTTCGTCGAATGCCTGCTGTTGCTCCTCGGCCCATTCGAACTTCTCGGCGTCCTTCGTGAGATTCGTAAGTGGTGCGGAAATCTTTGCGAAATCCCGAACGAAGCGTCCATAATAGGCACAAAGTCCAAGGAATCTTTGCACGGCCTTCTTATCTGTCGGCGCTGGAAATGCCGCGACGGCGCGAGTCTTCTCGGGGTCTGGGCGGACGCCTTCGTTAGTAACCACGTGGCCAAGGAACTTCAGTTCGTCATAGGCGAACTGGCACTTTGACGGCTTGAGTGTGATTCCGGCGGTCTGAATGGCTTGAAGAACAGCTCGGAGTCGTCTCAAGTGCTCGTCGAAGTCAGCTGAAAATACTACGGCGTCGTCAAGGTAGACGAGACAACTCTGCCACTTCAGTCCTGCCAGTACGGTGTCCATGACATGCTGGAAAGTTGCTGGCGCCGTGCATAGTCCGAAGGGCATCACCTTGAACTCGTACAGCCCATCCGGCGTGACGAAAGCTGTCTTCTCTCGGTCCCGTTCGTCGACTTCGATCTGCCAGTAGCCGCTCTTCAGGTCCATCGATGAGAAGTATCGAGGGTGGCGCAGCCGGTCTAACGTGTCGTCGATGCGGGGAAGTGGGTAGACGTCTTTCTTCGTCACCGCGTTCAGCTGCCGGTAGTCCACGCAGAACCTAAGCGTTCCGTCCTTCTTCTTAACCAGCACGACTGGAGAGGCCCATGGACTGTTTGAGGCTTGGATGATGTCGTCATTCAGCATCTCTTGAACTTGCTGATGGATCACCTCCCTTTCCTTAGCGGAGACTCTGTACGGCGATCGATGCACAGGGCGCGCGTCATCCTCGGTAACGATGCGGTGCTTGGCAACCGCGGTCTGGCGCACCTTCGACGACGTCGCAAAGCAGTCACGGTATTCGGCGAGGAGGTTAACCAGCTGACGCTGTTTAGGGTCCGGAAGCTTAGGGTCAATGTCGAGCTGCGCTGGTGACTTACTGTCTTGCTGTGGCGGCGAGGATTCGTCAGTAATCGCGGTGATTTCGGCGGGGTTTCGGAGTTTCTCGACGTGGCCCACGGCTGCACCTTTCGTGAGGTGTTGCGTTTCGTTTCGGAAGTTCGTCACGAGGGCCACAGTCCGCCCATCCTGAAGTTCAGCTACTCCCCTTGCGACGCCTATGCCTCTTCCCAGGAGCAGTTGGAGGCTTCCCTCGAGAAGAACTTCGCCAGAGGAAGCTTCATCGATCCCGACAAGTACGAAAACACTCGACCGCGGTGGTAGGTTTACGTGGTTTGCGAGGACTCGGACCGTGGGTGACGTCGCTTGGGGTTCCTCCGCTGGTGGAGCAGGTTTTCGTAGCGTCAGCCGGTTTGTTCCGAGGTCGATGACGGCGCCATACTTGCAGAGAAAGTCCATTCCGAGGATAACGTCCCTCGAACAGTCATGCAGAACGACGAACTTGACAGGGCACGTTTCACCGTGGATCTCGACGCGAGCAGTGCATCTCCCGACTGGTGTGATGAGATGTCCTCCGGCGGTTCGTATTTGGGGTCCTTCCCACGGCGTCATGACTTTTCGAAGGCGGCGGGAGAGCCTCCCACTCAGGACTGAGTAGTCTGCTCCGGTGTCCACGAGTGCCGATGCGTCGTGGCCGTCGATGACGACGTTTAGGTTGTTGGACACCGTTGCAGGGGCGTCGTAGCGTTGCGTGACGTCGGGAGAGTGGGAGCGCTCCGGCGTTCTTGGAGGCTCTTTACTCGGGTCGTCTTCGGCAACGGCACCTCCAGGCGTTGCCGCACTTAGTTTTCCCGACGAGACAGGGAGGACAGGCTGTCACGGCGCGACCAACGGAAAGGCGACGCGGAACGTCGGGGGGATGGAGAACGGGAACCTCGTGGTGCGGTGGGCGCTGGTGACGGAGGGCGACGGAGATATTCTTCGATGTCCCTTGGTCGTTCTCCAAAACGAGGTCGACGGTCGTTTGGAGCGAATCCTCGCAGGCCGAGCTGGCGGTAGGGGCACCTCCGGTAAACGTGGTCAGCCTCCCCGCAGTGGAAGCACACCGGGCGTCCGTCATCCGTGCGCCACACGTCGGTCTTTCGAAGTCCACGCTGCTCTTGGCACGGTGCGTACTGCGGCGAAGAGACTTCTCGTTGGGGTGCAGCTGGGTACTGCCGAGCAATAGGAGGCTGCGGACGACGAACAACGGCGGCATAGGTCACAGCTGGTGGTTTCGGTGCGGCGTCGGCGAGAACGTCTGGCTGGAGCGCTTGCTGGACCTCTTCTCGAACAATCTCGGCGATCGAGAGTGAAGCTGGGTGTTCGGCGGCAGGTATCAGCTTCTTCAGTTCTTCACGGACGATGTCCCGGACTATTTCTCGGATCCCCGGAATATTGGTGCTGAGGGCGCAGCTTGACGGCGTGGGTGCAGCGACGGCAGGAGCTCGGTGGAAGTGAGCGGCTCGTGCTTGCAGGGCCCGTTCAATGTTGGTCGCCTCTGTTACAAACGTTTCGACGGTGGTCGGCGGGTTGCGGACGAGGCCTCCGAAAATGTCATCTCGTACGCCTCGCATCAGGATCCGCAACTTCTTTTCGTCGGTGGCTTGAGGGTCGGCGCGAGTGACCAGGCGCAGGACATCCTCGACGAAACTGGTGATGGTCTCGTTTGCGCCCTGGGTTCTCATTCGAAGAAGGTCCTCGGCCCTCTCCCGTCGATACTGGTTTGTGAAAGTTCGCCTCAACTCATTCTTGCAGGCGGTCCACGAGATCAATGATGTCTCCCGATTCTCGAACCAGTGCCTGGCCGTTCCTTCGAGTGCGAAGTAAAGGTTCTGCAGGCGCTGGTCGTCCGTCCATCGGTTGTGCTGGGCCACCCGCTCGTACTGTTGAAGCCAGTCCTCGACGTCTTCGTGGGCGTCCCCGTGGAATGGCGTCGGAGTCCGGGGTGCGACTGGCAGGTAGATGAAGGCAGGAGCGGCCGGGGTCTGTGACTGCTGGCCGTCCATCGTCGGCTTCGTCGGCTGCTTGGTCCTGGGTGGCAGAAGTCCGTATTCCGGGTGCAGACCTTGGGTGCGGCGACTGGTCCGCGTTTCAGGTTCCGCGTCGAGTGGTGTTCTCACGGGGCTCGGAATCGGGCTTGCACTGCGGGCCCTGGGAGGGTAACGCTGCACGGGCATGCGCTACCCCGCACCTCCACCAAAATGTCACGGGTGGTGACCAAAATAAAAGGAAATAAACGGGAAGAAATAAGCGTTTAATGTGGCGAACTTGTGCCAAAAAATAAAGGGAGAACAAAGATGATAACAGAGCGTCGCAGGCGTCGAAGTCGGCGTAGCAGCACAGTCGAACGCTGGAGCGAAACTGACTCTGGCTTGCCTGCGGAGCCGCTTTTGTACACACGTTGGCTTCTGGAGCATTCGACGTAGAAGGTTCGACGCGCAGAAAATTCTGACCTCGAATCAGCTAGACGGTTCTCGATTTCACCAGAACATCACATTACAGTGTCAACAAAAATGCATAACCGCGGCCAGGAATCGAACCCTGGCCCTTCGCGTGGGAGGCAAGCGCGATAACCGTTAGGCTATGGCCGCGCTGCCTACTTGGCGCGCGGCAATACGACCGATTTAACGATGCGTGGTGCCATCTCCCAACAGGTACAGTGAGTAGATGATGGAGTGTGTCATCTGCCTGTCGGGAGATGACGCCACGCATTACTAGCATCGCTAACTCTGGGGTCTGCGAACCCGTCCGCCATTGACCCTGGCAAGTTTGTTGCTCTAATTTTTCACAGGAAGGGAGTTGTGCCTTGAAATTTGATCACCTAAAATCCACCATCTCGATGCATGTTCGATGAAAGATTTAACTTTCTATGTGCGATTGCTGATTTTGCTGATTTGTCCAGCTTGTTTTAGAGTTCAGAGATAAATTGTGGACACACTATACTATTATCAGTCTGTAATCATCGAGAGAAATTTTCTCGACCTCATATTTTATTTATGTTGTCTTTTTACAATCTTATGCTAGAACCTTGTTGATGTACGTGGAGGCCAATTAAATAAAAGAGGGTTCAATGTGTGTCAGGCACGTCTGCCTGACAAAGGAATGCCGAGTGCAACACGCGGATGGTGGCACAGTCTTCACGTGTTTTCGTCTTTTTCCAGGATGGGGCTAACATTTGTAAGGGCTTCATTTCATGTTTTGCTTTTTTTTGTTTATTTTCTCCCTGGTGACTGTTTCAGAATAGTACCCTAGTTTAATTTGTGTTTCTACTGAGGCACCTGTACCACCAAGTGATTTGCAAGGGGGGGGGGGGGCTAGGAACCTTGTCAAGTTGGTTTTTTTTCTGTCCCATATTTTGTTTTGAAAGGAGACAGTTCTTATTATAATTGCAATCAATCATCTCAAGTTTTTTTTATATCACGTGGACATCTGTGCAAGGTGTAATTCCCCCACCCTCCCCTCCTGCGCTTTGACGGTTTATTCTTGCTGTTACTTTTTGTGACGGTCTCCCGACGGTCGTCGGTTAATGTGAGACACAGGGCATCGTGCACTCCGGTCGGCGCATTTCGCCTTTTGCTGCGACCCGTCAAAGTTTGGTTGCATACTGACCCCCCGAAACGTTCCTCGTTCTCGTCTTTTCAAGGGAGGAGACGGAGATCATCGAAGGCGAGGTGGTGGAAATACAGATTGACCGACCGGCTACAGGCACAGTGAGTCTGACACTTCTCTCATTTTACGGGGACAATTCTTTATGGGAATTCTGCACGGATCTTGCTTGCTCGTGCTAATCGCACCGTAGAGAGGCCACGGCAGATAGTGCCGGCAACAGAATGAAGCTCTCGGTTCGATTGCACAGCCCCTGCCGCAAAAGTGAAGCGTCACATGATGTCACGACGTATGGTACCACAGTGTCACGTGACACAACTTCGCAATTCCCCCACTGAGTTTAGCGGGGAAGTAACTTTGGTAAATTCCAGAAGAAATTTTTCTTTATAAATCCCATGCAGTGTTTTCGCATCTTCTTTGCAATTGACCGAATGTCTAAGGCAGGCGATTTTTTGCTCGAAGCCATCTCAATGCTAATTGATGAATCAGTTTTAGTATTTAATATTATTTG
Organism: Ixodes scapularis; assembly: GCF_016920785.2. NCBI lineage: Eukaryota > Metazoa > Arthropoda > Arachnida > Ixodida > Ixodidae > Ixodes > Ixodes scapularis. The sequence goes on from NW_024609882.1 coordinate 59,863,548, forward strand.
CTCTCAAGTCCAAACACAAAATAGACTTTACAATCAGTCGGGATTGCTGACTTTGTCAAGTTGAAGGCTCTTCGCTGAAGCCAGAGGTGTTTTGTGGCGCCGATGCCAGTTAGGTGTGACACAGCTGATTGAGCGACAGTTCTGTCTTTTAGCTTACTATCATCGATGTGTTGCAGCACTTTCTAGAAGCGTTACCAACAGAAAAAGTGTGTGGGTAGCTTGGATCCACACGATGTGGCTTTTTTCGACTCAAATTTCAGATGTGAATGTTCTGGCTGGAGCGTTTTACCGGCGTTGCACACAATAAGCCTATACCTTTGGACCTGGAATGCTAAAGGAAGATGCAGCTTGGAGACACTTTTTCTTTTAGAGTGCAGCTCTTAGGCCCCTGTTTCCAAGTTGAGGGAGGAGGTGGGGAATAAATATGAAATTTCTTATTTTTAGAGATATCTGAATGAAATTTACAGAATGTGTTTATAGCACAGACATAAGAGTAACTGCAAATTTCATGGAGCTGTGCATATTATTTCTCAAGTTACAAATATTTATCAAAATCGTCCATATGCATTCCTTATCCCAGGTCTGGAGAATTTGAAAAAGGTAGTAGCGGCGTAAAATTTGTTATGATGACCCCTGGATACATTCCCCAGGGCATAACAGAGCCCTTTTTTTAAATTTCTTTCTTGAACAATTTTAACGCAACTTTGAATTTTGTGTAGTCAATAAAACCCACATTCACCAAATTTCATTTTTTTATTATAAATTTTTAGTACAGTTTTCTAAAAAAAAAGGGCTCTGTTATGCCCTCACAAAGTTATTAGAGAACAGAATAAAAAAGACAGCACAAAAATCCATTCATCAGTTCCTGAGATATCGCTGGGACGAGCAGCCACGACAGTGAAAAAATCCATCCTGAGAAAACAGCACTTGAAAGTTGCACGCAGATTTTCAGCTTTAGAATGACCCTGCAGAATAGTCAGAAGTGTTCTTGCGCACTTTCTTCTTGTTCCGCCTTTCCAAATTCTCTTGATGTCGTTTGCTGGCCTTATGCAGACGTAGGGCATCTTTCTCGGAAGCTCGTTGGAGGGCTAGATGGGTCGGCTGAAGTCCCACTGCAACCGATATTTCTGCAGTTGCCTTGTAGCAGCCGGCGTTGAACCTCAACACCGCTTCATGCAGTGCAGCTTGCTGGCATAGCTCCAAGTTCGGCTTGAGCAATATCACAATGTCTAGCTTCTGCTTCGATCTCCTCACGTGTCAGGAAATGCGTCCGCAGATGGGTGCTAGAAGACGCGCTCCTACTTGTCGCGGCAGGCGGAAGACGGGCGCTGGGACCCGCGATCTCGGGAGGAACCACAACGGTCGGCATGCTCGGTACTCCAGGCGTGAGCGGGGCGATGCGTTCTTCCTCGACGACAGCCGATGGCACAGAAAATCCAACACTGGAAGTGTTGACGCGATCATCATTGACGGCACGCCGTGCAGAAACTTCCAACTTCGCCATCCGCACTAACTTCATGGACCGCTTCCGCGCCCAACCAAGTGCACCGTCTTGTACTTCGAACCCCGCATCGTGTGCGACCACGAAACAGACGGGCACGCTACACGAAATTACTCAAAGAAAGTTCGGAAAACGATCGTAAAGATGGCGAAAAACGAAGTGGAGCTGACAAAGCAAGAGCGCGTGCAAGCAGACCACTACCAAAAGCAGACGACGCAAGCGGCAACAGCAGGAGAAACGGAGGAGGGGAGCGCTCCGCGCGCGGAGAAATCGCGTCCCAGCCAATAGCAGTCGCGCGCTCCCCCGCACGCTCCTCGAGCGCGCGCTCTGTCCAATCGCGTTCTTGCGATTGCGACATGGAAGAACGGCGACCACGCCGTAACCACGCGGCCGACACCATTTTGGGAGCTGGCAAAAAAAAGAGAAAGAATTCACGTTCAAAACAAGACTAAGATGGCGGCCGTCGGCCCAACGCGTCGAAAATGGCGAGCGCGCGAAGTTGGGGTTGATTTTGACGTTTGACCGTCACTTGGATGCTATTCAGGCCTCGTAAATAATTGTTTTTAAATATTTCCCCGTTGTATTTGGTGCTGATAATTACAGAGAAGGTAGTTTATGAGATATACAACCGAAAAATAAGGTTTTCTAAAAATCGACTTTTTCGCAATTTTCCGGTTTTCAAAGCCCGCGTCCCCCCTTGAGTGGCGTCGCCGTCGGCCTAACCGCACGTTGCATTATGACACGTTTCCCATAATTACGTCACGTGTGAATTCACGAGTGTAAAATTTTCCTGGTAAATTTGGCAGGAAATATTTCCGCTAAATTTAGCGGGAAAATTTTACCCTCGTGACTGACGTTACATGAAGTTGAGCGGAAAAACTTTTCTGCTACCTTTAGTAGAAAAATTTCCCCGCTAAGTTTAGCGACAAAATTGACATCGCATGATCTCAACACCAATTCAGTTTCCCTGCTAAATTTAGCGGGAAAATTTTTGCTAAATTTAGCAAAAAAATTAGGGAAAATTTCCTGCTAAATGGGAGGGGAGGTGGGGAATACCGTCCTCTCCGTACCCTCCTCTCCTCCACCTCAAGAGCTGTGCTCTAATTCGGCATTACAGAGAATTGTAAACGTCTTTTGTTTTTTATATTTGCTCTAAAATAGTGAACCTTTAGCTACTTATGAAGCTTCGTCTTCTCTTCTCAGCACAACGTTAGTTTTAATGTAGCTTCTATAGTTTCTTCTTCAGAGGCAGGAACAACTACATGAAAAAGGTATTTTGCGCACAGGTTTAGGCACACTAGTTGTTTATAAGAAGTATGGTGCAGTAGCTCATTTTGCTTCTTATTAAGTGTAGAGTGCTCATAAGTACTCAAAAAGCTTTGTAAAGTTTTCCAATCTATAGAAGAAGAAAATAAAGTCGTTATAAAGCCTTCTTTTTAGGAGCCCTTTAGAGGTTAGATAAAATAGGGAAAACATAATTAAGATATTGCAATTCCAAATAGATACCTGCACTCCACGTATCCTCAAGTTGTCATAAAGGGAAGACTAAGTACTGATTACCGAGTTCACAGGCTGAGAAGACAAACCAGATCGCAAAACGAGAAAAATGCATTTGGAAGTTCAAACGATGCATGCAGTGTAATCGACTTATAAGAATAATGAGAAATCCCGAAAATTCAATCGTTATAACTGATTATCGTTGCATCTGGGCTAGAAACTGATCGTTTCTAGCCCAGAAACTCTAAAAACTGATCGTTCTAAGTGGTACATCACTATATGTGGTGTCGTTATAAGTGGATTGCACTGTACTCTTCAAAAATTGGCTGGAGTTCCATGAAATTGGGACATAAGATACCGTAAAATCCTGATCAAGCACCCACTCAAAATTTGGAGATAATCATGTAAAGCAAGGGGAATGGATGTTTCTGAGGTCAACAATATGTAAAGATATGTCCTATGTGTATTTTCTGAACGTTACAAAATCTAGGGGTGGGCACTTATTGTGGAATGCGGAGGATGCTTAGTATTCTACGGTGGATAGGGTGTCCAGGAATCACCCAGAGTCACTAAAACCGACCCTCCCTGTATGTTGTGACTTTGCTGGCCCCTCTTGCACCATGTGCCATCAAACACCGTTACATTAGCTGCTCCTCCCATATCAGCATTTCGGTCTTCACGAGGCTTTTGCTGGCAGTTTTCGCTGCAGCGGCATAATGTTCTGGCTAGTGAAGGTCTCCTGGTGCATTGGTGTTAGGAGGCCGAGAATCATGCTGGAAGCGCGCAAGTTTAAGACTGAAGTTGACGGACTTCAAAACTCGCGCAACCTCCCGCTGTTGTAGCCTTGCTTTGTGCTTATGTCAGCGTCAAACATGGCAGGTTTCGATGTAAACATTGAAAAAAAGAACTCACATGATGCACTTGCTCTTTTCTAAGTGCAGTCTGAGGAACATTGAAAATCCCTTGCGTTTCCCAGCCACACTCGTGAGGAGCGGGGCCATTCGCATCGCACTGAAGTATTGTCAGCACGCCAATGTCGCTGAAGACACTGAAGTTGCAGAGCCATAACCACCTGTTTTGTAAACGTTTTCGAAGAACCCTATCTTCTTTTTTGAGGCGACGACGTATGTGAGTGGAGCACCGATTGTGTCGGAAGAGTCGCCGTTTCTGTGGTTAGGCTTAGCACGCCACGGTGAACGTTCAGGGACGGAAGTACCGTGTCATTTGCGCTGAACTGCGCCTTGAACAAAAATCTGCTACAGTTAAACCTCTCTGTAACGAGCACTGATATAGCGTATTATTGGATATAGCAAACAAATTGCGAAGTTTGGTTGGTTGTGCTTTATTTTAATGGGAGTTCTAGCTATATAACAAAAGTGAAACCGTGAGATCTGACGCGCTATCGGTTATAGCGAAGCAATTTTTGCTTTTCTTGCGTCACAAGATCACCCTGGCAAAAGGAAACCTCAGGCCCATCTTAGGGGCAGCTGCATGCACGGAACAAGCTACTGCACAGAGTGAAGAACATCCAAGCGACAGAGAAGCCCAACCATCCAGCTTTGCAACAATTCACTGCAGTTCTGCTGGACTTCCCCGACGTGTTCGAAGGAATTGGGAGACTGCCTGAAGAACGTGCCATCCACGTCCAACCCGACGCAAAGACTAGTGTACAGTGTGTGTACCCCTTGAAGAGTGCCCAGTGCACTCGAAGGCACAGTGAAAGCAGAACTCGAGTGGATGCAAGCAAACGGAATCATCAAAAGAGTTACAGGGCCAATAGGATGGTTCAGCTCTGCCGTAGAATCAATAGCCCCAAACGGTCATCTGAACTTTGCAGCGTGAAACACAAGACTAAATTTGTTGAAGTGTTCCTTGTGTATCGGACTCCACTGCCGTGCGGAGGAAAGGGGTGGTGGTGCATATTGGCCAGGCGGGCAGACATATCAATGGGGGTGTGCGCATGAGCGCACGGCTGCCACGTTTGCTGACCCATCCGGTCATCTCACCGTTCACTGCCATAAGTGCTCCTGTTTAGCGGTGTTGCACGATGTTATGAATCTTGCTAGATGTAAAGACAAAACAAGCAGAGAACTGCGTGAGACATTCGAAATTTGCGATAAAGGTAAAGATTGTGTAAGTGAGGCATCCATTGCTCTTTCAAACAAAGAGTTTGATTTTACGAAAAAAGGCTTTGCACCAACGTGATGATGACTAAACTGGCCAACGGGGCCTACATACGTATGTGTTCTTTTTGAATAAACTACAGTTGCGAGTGTGCCTCTCTTTCGTCTTGCCTCGTCTTTGTGCTTGTTGTTTTTGGCACTTTTATGCCCCTTAATCCCACCCAGAAAGCCTGCCACTCTTTTCACTATGTTAGAGTGAACACTGGAGAGCAGAAAACAACTAATCGGAGCACTTTGTGGAGGGGCTCTGGTTGGACGACTAGGACTATTAGAATCTCATTGGTCAAAGTTGACTCAGTTTCTTTCCTCTCCCAGGGTGCCAAGGTGGGAAAGCTGACCCTGAAGACCACAGAGATGGAGACCATATACGACCTGGGCCAGAAAATGATAGAGTCGCTCACCAAGGAGAAGGTGCAGGCCGGGTGAGTTGCCTCCTGGTGATGCGACACGTTCGAACTAGAGTAACTGTATATGCTCCGCTTGTGGAGCAGAGTACCGCAATGGTGCCATTCTGGAGCCAAGCACTGCGGGAAGCCACGGTCGGTTTTTGCAGGGGCACGAAGGTGCAGATGCGAGGTGGCATGCTGCGGCGACGAGCTGCGCATGCGCCGTGATCGTTGTCCCGTCGTTTCCTGTCTCCCTCTCGCAAAAAGCGCACCCGAGTACGCACCCGCGGGTCGCGTGTGAAGTGAAGTCATCAAGTCGCTGTTGCAGGGACGCAGATAGCATCGTGAGCCCGCTGTCTGCCCAACTTTTGGACGACCATTCCCCTTGAGCGATCGCAAGAAGCAAAAGAATGCAGGCCTGCTTATTTTCCTCTTGTGTTCAATCGAAAAGCAAGTGCCGCTGCTCAGCCTGTGACTTTTTTTTTTTTTTTTTTTTTTTTTAGCAGGCAGTTTACGTAATATTATGTAGACGGAACAGTGCTTTACTTTCGTTTGTTCCAGTTATATGCAAATCTGAGGAATGTCGAGCACCCCCACTTTCATGCTGAAATAGTGTACCACTTTTTTTTTTCTTTTTTATCCGAAGTTTTTACCATTTCACAAATTCGAGACGCCCAAATTGAGAGCTCTTGGAGACCAGAATTTTCGCATGCTTTCAAGTTGGGCTGAATTTTGAATTCGTTTGAATCACAAGCATTAGGGGTCGAGAATAATAAATGTTAGACGGTGCTCCTAACTTTAGGAGATGCCGAGGTGCGAACTGCCCAATATAAAAAAAAAGTCTACCGACGTTCCACTTTCATTGCGGATAAGTCTTTGAAAACGCAGTCCAATTCGTTGCAGGGACCAGAATGATGCCGAGATTGACTGTTTTCCTATTGACCAGTATATTCCGCCCCGAGAAGAGGGTGATAGAGCTCTGTCTACTTTCAGTGTGACACCAACCTACATCTTGCTTTCTCTTCTATTTTGAACATTTTGCTGAACCTCTTAAACAGTTTTACTACCACCGACATGGTCTCTTGAAGAAATTGTGAACAGGTTTTCAGCACTAACAGTTTCTAAAACACGTTTATCCACACAACTGTCTGCAGAAATCTTTTGGGGTATTGTAAAAGGGCAGACAATAATTAAAAATGATATCCTTCCCATACGAAAAAGCCACACGAGGCGGCGTCTCACATCGTGTCTCGCCGTCGGAATCCGGTACAAGCTCTTGCCGCTGTCTGCGCGATTTGTGCACTTGGTAACACTACAGCCTGTCATTTTCATGGGGCTCTTTCTACGCGCATGCAAAATTTAATGCGGTAAACGACGCAGCGGCTGACAAAAACGCCGTCCCCCCGCTTCAAACGAGAGCTTGCAGACTTGCCAACATGGCCGGATGTGCCGGTCGCCGTATCGGTATCGCGTATCACTCCACGAGAGCCGCAGACGCGGGGAACGCGATCGTCGTCCGTGTTGTCTGCTTCACATACCTTGAAATCGAATGTCCCAAAATATTGCTCGCGTTATAAAAAACGGGATTGTACTGTACCCAGTTGATACACATACTGTTCAATGACTTAGGAAGCTTTCAGTTGGTTCGATTTTGGTCTAGGATCTATATTTTCCGACCGCAAAGCGGAAAATGTGTTCCCCCGAAACTCGGCGCTCTGGAAGGCTGCTTTTCTGCACGAAGGTCGGATCCATTTCTGCGCACGTGACCACTCCTCCGCCAATACAGAGGTGGCGGCGAAAGGAGAAGGAACGCGATACTCTGGCTCTGCAAGCAGAGCCTATACAGTTACTCTAGTTCGAACCGGTTTCTTTGTTCCTTGACGATGGCCAGGATTCGAACTCGCCACCTGGGGATCCGTAGGCCGTTTTACTAGGAAACCTTCTTGGGCCTAAGACTGTGTCAAGTCGCAAGTATGTCAAATGCCGTGCCACGTCAGTATAGTTTTTAATGGTGTTGATAATGATACTGGTCTTGTAACCATGCTGTTTTGTTGGCTGATTGATCGCACTCGGGGGTTTCATTACTAAGGGGCCTTTTTTTTGTACTAAACTTTACACCAATGAATCATCATCACACCATGTGGAGTTACAATGCCTAGGATTCCGTTTTTCCAAAATTCATTCTTCATAAAATTTGGAAGGCTTTTTTTTTTAGTTTATTTTTCGGCAAACATTTTAAGTTAATCTGAGTTTATTATTGTTAAATTCTAAGTTTAGTTTTGCTGTGCTTTGAATTTTCTGACATTCAAAAAAAAAAAGTAAATAATAATCCGGTCACAGATGCACGGAGATTTTGTAACAGTATCAAATTGCATTTCTCCAGCTGGGTTTCTTGTTGGAGCCCTTAGCATACGCGGCACTAAATTACTTCAAAATGCATGTTTGGCGCATTGGAACGCAGGGAGGGGCATGCCAATCAAAGGGCAACGTAGGAAATGCGCAAGGAACACGCGACGACGAACCAGTTAGGTGGGCGCCAACATTGGTCGAGGTCGCGGGGAGATAAAAAGCTCGTGCAGCATTTGGCGAGTCAAGAAATGCACGAGGTGCGCAAGGAACGGACAAACTTGCAGGCCGTACGCATTTCCTATGGCGCTTTTGGAGCTCTGCAAACAGTGGAAACGTCTGCCACGCTTCTAAAATCTGTTGATGACGCCGCCAAGAGACGACTGCTTCCATGCAGCCGAGGGGGAGCTGTGGCCGACCTTTCTGCACCGGGCGGCGTTTTATCAGATAGCACCGGAGACTGGTGATCCTGGCGCAAACGAGATTGCTAACATATTTTCCGGGCTGTATAGTTTGCAGACTGTAGAAGTTTAAGGACATGGGCCTAAATTTTAAATTTTTTTGAAAAAATTCATTTTTTAATTTTGACGTTTTTAGTTTTAGAAACTAATTATACACCTTTACACCAAATTTGATAACCATACGCCAAATAGTTAAGTTGATATAAAATATTTTCAACACATTGTGAGGCAGTAACAAAGTAAAGAAGTTCAATGTTTGAATGCATTTTTCTCAGTTCCACTTTTTGCTGCAAATTTCATACGAAGGAATCTTTTGTTCGAAGGTGAAAGTATTCTGATACCGCAATCAAGATGTTTCTGAACTGAAATTTACTCAGGAATTGGGCTATCTACTTTATTTTGTTTTAGGTTGTAGTCCTCAGTGATAAAAAACTAATTTTTCAAAAACTGACAGTGGACAGATATGCATCTCATAGTTTGAGGTAATAACTCTTCCTGAAATATTTACATTTAAGTTGTTAAAACTAGATAGCCCGAGGTCCCATATCCCCCACTTTATATTCAAGCAGTCAAAATGATGCTTAATAGCTTGATTTGCATATCATAGATTTCTTAATGAAAAGTGACACATCATCTTATGCAGGTATGTAAATTTGTCCCAGAGAGCTGAAAGTTTGCACAGTACACCTACATCTGAAGCTAAATCTCCCCTGCAAATTTCATTCCGATCACTTGAGTAGTTCAAAAGTTTGACCTGTAGCCAGTGTCCCCCCTTAAAAGTTTAAATTTGCACGGTACAAACTACACGGGGATTTGTTTTTTTCTAGATTGTTCATTATGACCAGAGGTCATAATAAACAATCTAGAATGCAAGCTTTTTTGTTATCTGATAAGGCAGTCATTTGTCAAGGTGTGTTGTGTGCAAGAAGTTTCCGTCCGCGGACTAAGCTCCAGGTCAGTCAAACTACCTAAGGAAAATCTCTTTTTTTTTTCTTTGACCAATATCAGTTTTGCGCTTTGAAATGCGTTGAAGCACATACTCTGAGACTTCTTTGTAGGCAACTTCTTGAATCTAGGTAAATATACTGTCAATGTGTCGGGCACGTAGGAATGCTTCTTTTTGCATCTCGAGCAGCCGACGATTTTAAGTGTGTTTTGATACCCAAAGCGATACGCGACTGATCATTAGTTAACAAAGTAATTTTTAAAAACATGACTGTGAATGAGCTCTATGCATTTTAGAAATGGCTGATGAGGACGATAGCGTCTCCCAATGCAAAGCGTGCATACCCTCTCTGGCAACATGTGCAGTGGAGTTCCCCAACCGAGCTGGTCTACTAAGGTTGCATGCAACCAAAGAATTCATTTAATAATCTAGAGGAAAAGGACCATCTTCCACACATCTTAGCCACTTCAAATGGTGGGGCGTAGACGCAGACGTCAATGTTCCTCATGGGCTCGTATTGCAACGACGCTTTACTATATGCGAAGAAGTAGGAAACCATCACTTCCAAGGTTTTTACATAATTGTTTCTAGCTTTAGGTTTCTCAAAAACTCTTCATCGCACACTCTATAAAGAAGGTAAGCTCGATTGACAAGCACTCGACCAGCTTCGTCTCGTGATGGCAAGACTGACGCGTCTAACCTATTGTCCGCTTTCTTTCTCATTCTTTTCCCCGGGGCGACTGACATTGCCGTTTACGACGTGCAACCGCGTCTCCCTCTCGCTGCATAGGGACATCATCACGATCGACAAGGCGACGGGCAAGATCACCAAGCTGGGCCGGTCGTTCACCCGTGCCCGGGATTACGACGCCATGGGGCCCCAGACCAAGTTTGTCCAGTGCCCTGAGGGGGAGCTGCAGAAGCGCAAGGAGGTGGTGCACACGGTCACCCTGCACGAGATTGACGTCATCAACAGTCGCACCCACGGCTTCCTCGCGCTCTTCTCTGGTGAGCTACTCCTTTTTGCTTGTATCGGTAGTTGAGGGTCATAGGCATTGTTGCAGAACTGCCTGCATGCTAGCGCTTGTGGGATGCCGCAAGAGATTGCTACATCGTGTTTTAGTACCGAGTGCGTTTTGGGCTGATTTCCAAAACGTTGGTTCACACTTTTATGACTGACTTTGACACAGCCGATTTCTTAGCCCCTTGACGGGATAGTGAAACAAAAATTGAAATATATCTCTTATGTTTGGAAATCGGTTACACGTGATCAACGAAATCTGCTAATGGCACTGGCACGTTCGTATTTGTTTTGAACAGATGGCTATATTTTTCGTTCCAAACGGCAGATTCCAGGGAGTGCTTGAAGAGCAGCTGTCAGAGAGCGCGATACACCTCGGAAAATCCGGTGCGTTTCTGACACCAAGTTTACCTTCGCGGACAAGGCTACAGGGAGGCTGACGTGGTTGTGACCTTCGCCACTTGGCGACGTTGGCGCTTTAAAACCCGGCCCTTCGAGATGCCCGCTCCCGGCGGGAGTTGAATAGGCGCCAAATAGGGGGAGATCTGGTTCGGCCAAGTTCGGTGTGGCTCTTGCACGCGTAGCTTGTTGCCATACTTTTGCAGGGTGGCACTGCTTTTATGGGTAGTGCCACCCTTTATTAATTAAACCTTTCATGAGCGTATGTACGAGACTGCACCCTGAATTTCGCCAGTGCCAATGGCTGACATCCGTAGGTGCTGCGTGATGTCGCAAAACCCAAAGGATTGTCGGATGTTTGGGATAACGAGCGTTGGTTGATGGCTGTCTCGTATTTAGTGCAGAATTATACAGTCTCCTAGGCTGTACCCTACCAAAATACATTTTTTTTAATGCAGTTCCCAAGTGTGTGCAAAAAATGTCTCGCCTTTTAGCAGGATATTACTCGAAAACAGCCACAAGCTTTGAACAGTCGTATGGCGTTTCATGCAAACACAACTGCGGCAGCCACCGGTCGAACTAGGAGCTCTTGCAAAGCGAAGAATGCAGATTTTGCCTCTGAGGCAGCGCCTAGGTACATGAAGTGGCATCTGGGTACAGATATCGGCGGATCCACTGGATCGGTGATGAGGCTGCAAGTTGTTCTCTCGGAGGCGATGTCCTCCGGTCGAAGGCAAACGGCGAATCGTTCGAAGGCACGTCGTCACTTGACTTGGACGAGCTTGGTGAATTGTAGCCACGCTCCATTTTCACACGTGGGTCAAACAGAATCAGGCTGAACGCGTGCTGAATACAAGTTTTGGCATCGTTTCCAGATGGCCTAGCTGTTGGTTTCAGTTTCGCTGCATAAATCGATTGATCCGATTTAGGTGAGGATTGGGTGGACCTAGTTGAATATCATTTGCACAGCATCACACCTCAGCTTACGAGCCTTCTGTCCACTTAGAGCTCAACCTGTAGCTCTCCTTTGTGAGATCATTGCTGCATAAGTGGGATCTCGATCTTGACGGGAACCCAGTACCTACACGAGGGGACTGGCCATTTTGCTTGTCACTGCTTGTCTCGCGAAAAAGTGTGGAACGTCACATTTTGGCTCGCATATCCTGCCCGGGGGTTGTGGCACCCAACTGCGCAACAAGGATCTCACCCATCCACGAAACAAGTTAAGTGCAACAACAAAAACGAAGCACGCTGCAGCGTTCACTCGCAGGCAAACGACGAGACAGAAATACTCTCTTTGTGTTGCGCGACGTGAGAGCTTCAATGTTGCCAACGAAAACAGCGTTAACGCTAAGATACGATTGGAGCGGTATAAATTCAATAACTCATGCAGAGGGGCATTAAAAATCAGATATTGCACGTACGATGCGTCTCAAGGCAATAACAATGATGTAAATTGATATTCGATTGTTTTCTCTAATACAAAATTTGACCAAACAATCCCTTGAAAGGAAAAAAAAAAGAATTTTTTTTTTCCGGTTAGTTGGGACACGTGTGTTAAAAAATAAGTTTTACATGAAAAAATAAATACATTTTAGAGCAATATTGATGGCGAGAGATTTTTATGAAATTCTGCACGCAAAGTCCATGACGTCATTGAATGGTCATTCGCTCTTTCCACCTCAACGTGAAGGCGAAGCCGATCCACCTTTCCTCAATGCGCCCGAAAGGCCGAAAGAGAAAACAAGTGGAAAGGAGGTGACCACCGACTAAATCACGTCTTGCATCGTCAATATTGCTCTAAAAAAATTTTATTTTTTTTTTTGCTTAAAATTAATTTTTTGACATGCTTGTCTCCCTCAGATTCTTTAAAAAATATTTCTTTTTAGGGGCCCTTTAAGAATGCGTTCGCGAATACCGATTTCTCCACTTCTTACTACCTGCGTAACTTACAAACTTCTTAGCTAGTTGTCGTAGCCTAAGAACCTCTTAGTGAATCTGGCCTCGGAGTTTCACATACCTGGCGGGTCTTCCATATTACTTGGGAGACTCCCAAATTTTGACTAATTTGTATGATTGTCAAAAAAATCCCTTAGAGAACACAAATTACCCCTCCCTCCCCACACTTAAACAAGGAGTTTTTCATCTTGCAACAAACAGCTGCAATGATAGTGCGGCCCAGCTGTATCTCGCTAGCATGAGCAGTGCAATATAAATGAAATGAACTTGTTTGCATGGTAAATTTGTTGTTAATTAAAGAAATAAAAAATAATTATTTTCTTTCTCCCTTCCCCACTTAGAAATTATCCAACTTGGCAGGTATGGATGCAGGTCTCCGGAGGTGAAAATAAGACACGCCTGCTTGACGTGTACATGCAGTGATGTGATTGCTGCGCCAATTGCGCCAAACTGCGCCAAGGGGCGAACCCTGCTACATCTTGCTACATTTTGCCAAAATATGGGTAAACTGCGCCAAGCCTGCGCCAAAAGATCAATTTTGGTCGTCTTTCAAAACCGAAACTAAACTGAGTACCGTAACTTAGCATGCATGAGCTAGGTAGCGCAAGCGGCCGCCCAACAAAAAGTACCCTGTATCAATCGTCCATCCGGTATAGTTTTTCCCGCCACCTTTCGTTTCACGCGCTCGTCGTTCATGTGTCTCGTCTACACTGTGGTCTCTTTCGTGTCTTTTTAAAAACAATTTCAACGATAGACGTGGGCGTGTGTTGACGCTTCAGTGCTTCAGTCGTTGTACAAAGCGCTCCAAGTACATTTTTTACCCTGACTCGCGATGTATTGTTTTGACCTGACTCGCTCAGGTTCTTTTTCTCTGTGTGTTTAGCTTGTACCTCGCCTGCCGGCCTGGCAAGCACTTGCCGCTGGACTGTTTTTTGTCGTATGCTGGACAATTACATTTTGCATACAATTTTGGGAACCAGTTGGCGACGGAGCGGAGTGGCATGGTGTCTGTTTCGATCGAACAGCCATCTCTGCTCGCGCGACGAAGCACGTGCAAATGCAAGCCTGCCGAAGTTGCCCTCATGTGCATGCGAACATGACTGCACGACAGAGGCACCAGCCGGGACACTTGCAAGCCATTGTTTTATGGTTGCTTACTTTTGACGAAAATCTGGCACGTCGGGAACCAGTTAAACGGTGGCAAGCGGTTTTTCGGAATCGCTCGGCAACGGCCACAGTACTGTTCACTTGTGGGATGTCTCAATGTCTCTTTGGAGACATTGAAAGTGGGAATTCATTACTAGTCAAAGGCAAAGGGAGGCTTGCAGCAGCCTTGTACTAAAATGTTTCGAAAAGAAAAAAGAAAAGCACCTTTGTCTTGTGTACAATTTCGCATTGCACTGCAGTAGTTACGTGTTTCATCAGTCGGAGACTGCTTCCATTTATTATATTATATAACTACGGTAGTCAACCTACTAGCATATTTACTAATAGACCAGCTTATTTACTAATGTGGTCATTTTCAATTAAATTTTAATATGTGCAGTTTGGTTCTTATTTATCAATAACGGTACATATATATGTAGAATTTAACTGAGGCATTGCAAAATGTAGAATGTCATTGGCATTTCAGTTACATGTTGAAAGACACCCAGGTGGTTGAACTTGACCATAATTTGTTTATTGCGGCGAGTGAAGTGCCCTTTCTTCGTTTAGCACTTAAAACAAATATTTTTATTTTTCTAAGAATATCTGCTCCAAAAACCACTTTTGCTGCTCCGAAACACTGTTCTGGCTGCTCCAAAAGCAACGTTTGTTGCTCCAAAACACTGTTTTACTTGCTCCAAAGGCCACTTTTGCTGCTCCAAAACACCGTTTTGGCTGCTCCAAAAGGTGCTCCAAAACGGCTTAGGCCAATCACATCACTGTACATGGCACAACTACTTTATTACATACATAGTATTGCCGATATTAACATTTTGCCAGACCTCTTGACTCTATACTTATCAGCAAGACTGTCCTTGCGCTTTTTGGCGGTACACATATTTTAATCAATTCAAACTACGCATTCTGCATCAGTCAGCTTTATGCAAAGTATCGAGGTAAGTTTTTCCTAAGTGTTCTCAAAGACCCAGCTTTGCTTGCATGGCACGAGAGGAAACGACCCAATGCCCTTTGTCTTTGTGTAGGGGACACGGGGGAGATCAAGGCAGAGGTGCGTGAGCAGATCAACGCCAAGGTGGCGGAGTGGCGGGAGGAGGGCAAGGCGGACATAGTGCCGGGGGTGCTGTTTGTGGACGAGGTGCACATGCTGGACATGGAGTGCTTCTCCTTCCTCAACCGGGCCATGGAGAGCGACCTGGCCCCCGTGCTGGTCATGGCCACCAACCGGGGCCTCACCCGCATACGGGGCACCAACTACCAGAGCCCCCACGGCATCCCCATCGACCTGCTCGACCGCCTCGTCATCATCGCCACCAAGCCCTACCAGGAGCGCGAGGTCAAGCACATCCTCCGCATCAGGTGCCTTTTCTTTGCACTTCTCTTTTATTCGTTCATTCATTCCTTGTTGCACCCTTCTTGTTCAGTCATTCGGTCATTCACTTATTGTTGTACCCTTCTCATTTATTACTTCATTCCTTGTTTTATGTTTCTCGTTTATTCACATATTCGTTCATACATCGTTCATTCATTCACTTCTTGTGCCCTCCTCAATTATCCATTAATTCATTCATTGTTGTATGCTTCTCATTTATTCATTCATACATTGTTAATTTATTCAGTTGTGTTGTACTCTTCTCATTTATACATCCATTTATTAATTCATTTATTAACTGCTGTAAACTTCCCATTTATTCATCCATGTATATTCATTTGCTTATTCATTCAGTGTAGTACATTTCCATTCGTGCATCATTAATTTATTCACTTATTATTGTACCCTTCTCGTTTATTCCTTCACTGATTCGTGCCATTAATTTAATTGCCCATTGTACCCTGTTTGTTTATTAATTATTATATAATTTTCATTTATTCATTCATTCATTCGTCAATCATTTTTCATTCACTAATTCTTGTACCCTTCTCATTCAATCATTTATTGTTTTATGCTTCTCGTTTATTCATTCCTTGATACATAACTCATTAAGGTATTCACTTACTGTTATATTCTTCTCATTTATCCATCCATCTAGTCATCCATTCATTCATCAATTTATTGTTATACCATTTTCATTCATTCACTCAATCATATATTACTGTATTCACTTATTGTAGTACCCTTCTCATTTATTAATTCACCAATTTATTAAATCACGAGCGGCCCGCACCGAACTGTGTATGAGACTGTTTCTTCGGGAACGAGACATTACCATATTTGAACTTACAATGTTAATTTGTTCTCTATCATATATTTTTCTGCCATAACCCCGGTATAATATTAGCGAGTTTTAGAATTAGTGTACGCAAAAGCTTTGCATACTCAAAAAGAAATGGCATCGATCCCAAGCTGTGCTTTGGATTGGCACAGGGCAACGATGCTATTTCTTTGCATACGTAAACCTTTCGCGTAATTCCAAAACTCGCAGAAGTCCCGAGGGCAGTGTAGGTACTTGTGTAAATAAATGAAAAGAGAGCAGAGTAAGCATGAGTAGAAAGTTACAAGCTTCCTCCGGTGGCTCACCACCGAAGGAGGCTTGCAACTTTGTATATTCTTCTCCTCGTTGCGAGCACGGATGCCGTAGCTGTGGCGAGAGAGCCGACATGTGTGCCCTGCAGGTGCGAGGAAGAGGACGTGGAGATGAGTGACGAGGCCCTGATGGTCCTGACCAAGATCGGGATGGAGACCACCCTCCGCTACGCCATCCAGCTCATCACGGCCGCACACCTGGTCTGCAAGAAGAGGAAGGTGCGTCGTCGGCTTGGTTTAATTTCACATATTATCCCTAAAGGGCCCCAGGAACTAATTTGTATTTCTTTCTAACGTTGCTAACCATTGCACATTAAGTTTTTTTTTTCTTTTTTCGTAAAGCATACCATACAAATTTATTTAAAATCGTCAGTTTTCAAGAAAATTCAAGGAAACATTCGCTCGACCCGCAGAAATTTTTGGTAGCTTTCCCTACAAATTCCTAGCCGTATGATGTGCCAGTAGTTGTTCACCGCGTGTCATCGTCAGAAACTTTTGGGAAGATGAAAATCAACAAGCAACATCTGGAGGCCAAGTGAATCTTACATTCACTTTTTGAAAGAGGGGGAAGGCTCGCAAAAAAGGAAGTACTAATGTGGGAGTCAAAGTCAAAGGCCAGACGGACATCATTAATTGGAGGGAGTTTCAGTCACTCTCCGCGCAAATCGGCGATTTTAAATAAAATTTCCCAGCCATCGCAGAGAGAACTAGGCCTCGAAATTTCAAGCGGTAAAACGGACTTCCTTGGTGAACGTTACCTAAAAGTCTGAGCCCTCGACGTGCAGACACCGATTTTGCTGTCTTGTTTTATAGCGGTGGCAGTGGACGCACATTTCGCTTTGTAGACACGGGGGGGGGGGGGGGGGGGGGATTGTCAGCGTGGAGGTACGCTCCGTTAAAAAACCGAAATCCAGAAACACGCCTAAATTAAGCATATTTTTGGAATGCCGTAAGGTGCTGCGCATGCCTTATATCGTTGTAATGTGGGTGCCTTTAGTAGTTTTCAAGTATGCTCAGCAAGATTCCAATAGAAAGCGTCCCTTTAGAATTCATAATTAACAATTTAGTTCCACGAAATTAATTATAGGGATGCAATTATATTGAAAGCTAATCATTTTCCTGCCTTTGAGACAGACCACTACGACATCCACCTTTTTTCGGTGAGATGCATAGTTTTTGCAGAAGTGATTTTGACCCGCGTTTTCGGAAGCATCCTGCACAATGCCTTCATCACGTCTCTGACCGGTGTGTTTGCTGCATCTTTGTTTGTGGCCCCTCGATTTCCGCTTGTTGTCATAGAAGGGTCCCATTGTTGCCGGCCACAATCCTCGTGGCGTCACAACAGCGGATATGAGTGTAAAAGACGCCCGCTCTTTCCTGGGTGCAGCTTGACAGTTCGCGGAAGTTTTGGCTGCCGGGGGTTTGAGGCGCTGCAGCGACGACGACATTTGCGTTCGCTCATCTTTTTTTACTTGAAACGCCTTTCATTGCGGTCACTGGGATGTCGATTGCTAAAATCGCAGGTAACGAAAACATGTAACATTGATATTGCCTATATCTTTGCAACCGTACTACCTGCGCGCCTTACTTTGGTCTCGTTGTGTAAAGAAAGGAAGTCGTTACACGATCACGACGTGTCCCCTGCGCAGGTGGCGCTTTTGTCGCGCCTCGCACGACGCAACTGGAGCTAAATTGAGCCTCGCATGCGACTTTGACCGAGGCATGGCTCTCTGTCAAGGCCGCGCTCTCAAACACTTTTTCCACGGCATGCGAAATTGCGTGGTGAAAAGGGGGTGCGGTGGCCCGATCGGCCGGTTCTTTCTGAGGGCACCCCTCCCTCTCAGAGCGCTCCCTAGCACGCCGTCTCTAGCCGTCAAAGTGCGGAGTGGCGCAGGCGTCACGTGGTACTTGGACAAGGATCACGCGGTTTTGTTGACGGTGGGCCAACAGTGGCCTGCAGTGGTGTACGGGGTCCGGCATGACGGCAATAAATATCTGGTTCTACAAATTGCCTGTACTTTTGACGGTGCGAGGATTATGACGGACGGACCAACATCCGCCTCTGACCGTGACAGGAAGACTCGACGTGGGAAGTATTCCCAGAGCTTTTATGAGATTGTACATCTCACGGCGGTGAACACGCTAAGCCTAACCGATGAAGAAACAGCTCGCGGAGCTCGCCGCTGTTTTATTGGGTTTTGTGGACATTTCAAGGAATTTTCAGGTTTGGTAAAAGTATGTTCAAAGGTTTATGTCGTAAAATAACGGGAGATCCGACCATTATGCACCTGTGTCACATGGCAAACCGCGCTGTCTTGCAGGTGATGTTTGCACGATATTGTGCTGTGAGAAAAATGCGATAAACCATTTGATATTTGCCCGTTCTGTTGACGCATGACCGCTAGCGCAGCGCAATTACTCGAAAACGCGATGAGCTGAAAACTAGTTTGAAACGTTGGCTTTCGTTTCGTTCTGCAGAAATCAATTTGCATGCTGCAGTTTTTTTTCTTTTTTTGCATGTTGATGCATAGAACAGTATGTAGTCTGTCACAGCTGTTATATCTTCATGTTGCAAGCATAAATTTTGCTTAATCGTTCATCGTTTGCTGTAAAATGTTTTTTTAGAGCGCAGCTCGTGGGCGCCCGTTTCTGGCTTGAGCGGCGTCGGCATAACCGCGCGATTCATTATGGGAAATATCCCATAATGCACCGCATGGGGCCCTCGTGACGTCACGTGTGACGTCACGAGGGTCCCGCGTGGTGCATTATGGGACATTTCCCATGATGCACTGTGCGGGTAGGAGGAGGAGAAGGGAAGAGGAGAGGGAGGACGAGGGGGAGAGGAGGAGGAGGGGAGGAGGGAAGGAGCTGGAAGGGATGGAGGGAGGAGGAGTAGCAGGTAGGATGAGGAGGAGGGAGGAGGGGTATAACTTCCCCTCAGTACCCTTCCCTCCTCCTCCTCAAGAGCTGCGCTCTAATTCGGCGTTACAGGCTGTTGTAAGCGGCTTTCATTTTAGAGCGCAGCTCTTAAATGCCCGTTTCCGGCTTGAGCGGCGTCGCCGTCGCCGTAATTGAGCTGTGCATGATGTAACGTGTGACGTCACTGATGACGGCATCAGCATCGTCAGCGTCACTGATGACATCATCGGCATCCGCATCGTCATCGTCATCTTCATTGATGACGTCATCGGCATTCGCATCGTCATCGTCACGTGACTTCTAGGGGTCACGTGACCATCATGAGGTCACGTGACCCGGTGACGTCACATGACCCCCAAGAGGCCACGTGACCCTCGTGAGGTCACGTGACCCTCATGAGGCGACGGCGACGCCGCTCGGAGGGAGGAGTAGCAGACAGGATGAGGACGTGAGGAGGAGGGAGGAGGGGTACACCTTTCCCTCAGTATCCTTCCCTCCTCCTTCTCAAGAGCTGCACTCTCATTCGGCATTACAGCGAGTTGTAAACGGCTTTCATTTTTTTATCTATTACCAATGTCAAGAAATTTTACTTCAATGATTCGTCCGAGAATGTCAGAGTGCTCTCTGAGCCCAGCAGTTGTGATCTACTGGAAAGGATCCAGAGTAGCTTTGGCGGCAAGGGAGGGCCGCTCTGTTGAATCAAGGTGAGAGAAGAGAGGCGACCACCAGAATTACCGTCAGAAAGGACAGATGGATGTACCGATCAAGTTCTAGGACCAAACTGATGCCACTGTGAAAACTCGCTGCCTAACTTTGTGCTTCTTGGGCCACACCTGCACAGAAGACTTGGCATCTGCTTTCAGAAAAGCCACAGAAGGCATTAAGTGGACGAAGATACTGCGAGGGTCAATGGACGGGCCAAATGTCAGCTTGAAGTTTCTGAGGTCGCTCGAGAAAGAACTTGGAGCGTCCGGCACTCTTGGACATTGGAATCTGCAAACTCTATGTTGTCAATGGTGCCTTCGACACAGGTCACTCGGCGACACACTGGGACCTGGTAGTGTTTCTTCCTAAGAGGTATAACCTGTTCAAGTGTGTGCCAGCACGTCATGCCGACGACATTCTTTTCACGAAGAGTACTCAGTTTCCGTTGAAGTTCTGCTCAGTAACCTGGCTCGAAAATTGCGAGGTGATCCCGAGAGCACTTGATATTCTTCCAAACTCGGTTAGCTCTTTGGAGTGCACAAAGAAACAGAAAGGAAGCCAGTTTGGGCTAGCTACAGCGCTGTTGAAAAGGCAGTAAATGATCAGATGCTGTCTGTGGAGTTGGCTTTCATGCTTTCGACCGCCGAGGAAGTTGAGCCATTTCTGGGTGAATTTCAGACAGACAAGCCGACGCTTGCCTTCCTTGTTCCTGCACCGAATCGCCTCTTCCAAGCGGCCCAGGATCGACTTGGAGAAGCGTGGTAGCACCGTTGCTGCTGCCGCATTCGACATTGGGTTTGCCCCTAAGTACGAGCTTCGCAAGATCTCGGAACCATCGCACCTGAACGTGTTCGGCTTAAAGAAAAGTTTGTATTTCCTTCGTGAAGACGTGCTCACAAAAAACGACGAAAAGGTCACTCTTTAAATGCAAGTTGACAAGAGTTGCAAGCTGCTTGGATCCGGCTAGTGCATCATCCCTGGACGTTGGTGAAAAACAACTGTGCATTGCACTGAAGGTGGTAACGGAGCAGCTTGACTGACTGACTTAGAAGCAGAGCGAACCCATTGTTCCTACGTAGGGGTATGCTCACTGAGATCTTATGGGTAGCGTCGAAGGACTTGTGTTTGTGGGACAAGAAAGAGTCCTTTTCATTTGTCAAACTTTTAATTCTCTGCTTGTCTCGTGTCAATGCAGCTGTGAGAAGGGCCTATTCTGTGAACAAGGAGTGTCGAAAACCTTGAGAGAGTGTCACCGACGGCACAGAGTGTGGTGTATGACGGAGCCTCGGCGATGGTTGATCTTGCGAGCAGGATGAGGCAGATGGTTCGTGTTGCTAGCGCCCGATGGAAGGAGGAGCTACAAAAAGAGAGGCAAGAGAAATTGGACGCGTTGGAGGCCAAAAAAAAGAAGAGAGTGGCCACTCTCGTGAAGGAGGTTCAACAAAAGAAGCAAAGGATCTTTAGTGAAGCACAGTTGCAGGCTTCTCGTCTTGATGAAGAACACTTTGAAACAATAGGCCCCGGACAATGTTTTATTCTAAACATCTTCAAGAGCGACTCAAATAAAATATTTTACCTTGTGAATGATGACTAGTGTTTGTGATGGCAGTAGTCGGAATTATTTTGCAGGAAGTCGGTCAGAGAATTTAAGTAGTCAGGGAAAACCTGGAAAAGTAGGGGAATTCGGAATAATACAGTTTGGTAGACGTTCTGGGTGGGTTTAGTGCCCATCTTGTAATGTAAGTTTTACGGGAGATGAATCGTGGCCTTTAGCTTGAAGGGGAGATGAGGTTTCTTAGGCCATATTTCTTATTTTTTCCCCTTATTTCGTTCAAGATCAACATACAAATATATTTCTTAAATGTAATTTCTGATATTCAATTAAATCCATAATAATAGCTCTCCTCCAGTAAGAGATATGGCCAAGATATAATTTAAATGACCTGGAAATTTTTTTGTGGTAATTGAGATAGATGACCTTAGAATAAAACTATTTTTTTTAACTTTGCGGTAGTTCCCAAGGGTTCATCTTACACCATAGAGCTAACACAATGTTTTGTAAAGCTATTCCACTTTGCAGCTAACTACCCTTTACCTACCCTGTTTAGGAGAAAATGGAAAGTTTTAGGGATACGGTTTCATTACTGTTGAAAACAAAATTCCCAAAGTTGAAATAACCGAGAACATGCAGGGGAGCTGGAGAGCTTTAAACATCTTGAAAACCTGAGACTTGGGAACAAAAAGCTGACAACATGCATACGGGGGGGTCCGTGCGCTGTATGTTGTCTACTTTTTGGTTCTTTCGGGTTTTCAAGATGGTAAAAATTTCCAAGTTGGGTGCTATTTGTTGATGAGGACGTTCTCAAAACGTGGTTAAGGTAGTGGGTCTTGACACAAAACAATGCTGGGACAACCATACTTGGCAGTTTATCTATGCTTTACATCACATTCTTTGATATCTAAACATATATTTTTTAATGCTAGCAAGTCTGTTAGGCGTTTGTACCTGCAATATTCTGAACTGCAAAGCCTCAAAATGGCATGTTTTTTTTCCCCTAATATTAGCTGTTTAGCAGTTTTGCACATTTAAAGACCTGTACCTCGACTTAGAGAAACAATATTGTTGCAGTTCAGGGTTGCCTTCCGGCGCTTTGGCCTTTTAGCAACTTCATTATCCGCTGTTCAGCATTTCAATGTTTGTTATTTTGATAATGCACAGTTTTGAACTCAACAAATCACCTCTATTCACCAAGAAAAAAAAAAAAAAAGCCATAATTATCAGGACAAACTTTATTATTCTGAGTTGATAAACATCCGCCGGTGACGAAAATACTAAATTGGTTACAACCGAAAAACTCTGGTGGTTGGAAATATTCGGCCTGGGTAAAGCCAAAACACTCCAGTCAATGACTGTTCCCGGCTTAGCGACGGCTAGTTTCTTCGAAACGCCTCCTCTGTAGAAGTTTGTGAAACATTTTTTCTCGTCGATTCTCCATCCTTCCAGTGCCTATTCAGAGGTCGGTGTGGTTCTTGGAAGACAACGCCAACAACATTAGTGCCATCCGGAACCATTGACCTTAGAAACGCGCCTCTTCGCTTGGAGAACTGACATGCGTTGATTGTTATTTGTTTCATTTGCCTACTACAGACCGTTCAAAAACTCGCCTTTTGGGTGTCACCAACTTGGTCTACTGGGCTGTGAAGCGCGTTCGAGCTTGCGCAATAGCTCTCTAGGCCAAAAGATTGTACAGTCTAAGCTCGTTACAACAGACCTTGATTTTAACCAAGGTTTCGGCCTGTTGTAAAAGGAGTATGTTGTATGCAGATATGAAGTTGAGTCAGTGGTACATAGAGGAAAACTGACCGAACTTCACAGATCGTTATGTTATATCCAAATGTCTGTTGTAACCAGGTCTGTTGTAATGAGCGTAGACTGTACACTGCGTATGCGTTCACAGCTCAATGGTTTGGGCATTTTTCGTCGGGATAGATGCTCCCATGAGAAGAGCGTATGAGATATGTGAATAGAATTGGAAATTGGAAATGTTCTTGTCCAATCGCATTTTTCTTTGGTTATCAATGCTTTTTAGCGTCATCACGAGACGTTCAACTATAATACACTGGTGTTCAAAAAATAAGCACCGAAAAACATGCACCGATTTTTGCTCAAAAATAAACACCGGAAAAAACATACCCTAATCATTACCCATGTCACCTTTTTGGGCAATATGTGAATTTCCAGAAGAACAGCGAGTTATCAGCCACCCTTTGGAATACCCTGACTACAGAGCAGGCGACCCGTTTTTCCCCGTGTTAGATTGCGGTGACCACGAACCGTACGGAGGTCACAGGACGTCCGTGAAAAATAAAAAGGAGGCAAAGAATGATTTACTCTGTGCACGTTTCATCCCTGATTTTAGTGACCCCAAGGCCAAAGGACGTTTGTGTGAAAGAACGATAAAATAAAACTTTGCGTAAAAAAATCCAAAAAACGCTGTTTTTAAAAGAAAAAAAAAAGTACAAACAAGCACAATGCATTGATGGACCGTGAGGTTGTGGAACACCTCGCGGTTCGCTTGCCACAGGATGGTTGTCTTTGACCCTTAGCTCCAAGGTGAATTTGCCACGTGCGAAAACACGGAGACTTCCCCACCGAGAACCAGGAAAGCAAGACACGCACACTGACGCCTCGGCGTGCAGAATGAAACAGGATACGGGCGCGAAATACGGCCGCGGAAGAACACCTTGCATTGTGCCGATCCGGCCGATCTCCGAACGGACGATTTCGCAATTCGTGGACAGCGAGCGCCACCGCACGGGAGAGGGAGGTACCATAAAAACAACGAAAACAAGCAACGACACCTTGGTTCTTTATATTCCTTGTAGTTACGGAACAGATCGACTTACATGAATAATTTGGATATTATTCGATTCCGTAATAAATTTAGAAGACATTAAGCGAAACACTTTTTCTGTTTGCATTTAGATAATTTTGTAAATTCGCTCCGAACGCAAGAGTGCCGAATTAGCCGATTTTGACCATTTTCATGATTTTTTTAAGATGTAATTAAATTTATAATAAAACATTTGGTCCACTTAATGTCTCGATAATGACTCAATGTCTTTAAAGCCAAAATTTTCAAGAAGATCCGCGCAGCCGTTATTATGTGAGAATTTTTCTAGGTTGGTGAAAAACCTCATGTATTCTCTACGCACAAAAGCTCGATTTCGCGGACAGATAAGTCGCATGGTCGAGGCATGCGAGTTAGCTGAAAATTACTCTCGGTGGAACAATTCTATAGTCATCGCGGCTTTTCTTAGATGATCAAAACTGATTAGAGTCTATTACCATCTCTCTGGAGCCCATAGTTTCGGTTTTGAATGAAATCTTTGAAACGAAAGTTTCACATGAAAAGAACAAAAAACACCGGGAAAACAAAACTATGCTCTGCAAGCTGATGTGCACCGGCTACACTTAACCGTCTCGGCTCAAATACCCATAAAATTGGGCATTCGAGAAATGAAAATTTGTTAATTTGAATGCGCCCCCCCGTTCAGGCGGCCCGGCCGAGCCGACGCGACCTGGACCCAGCCGCCATGTTTGTTTGGTGGTGGCACCCCCTATAGGTCGCTGGAGTCGCGAATACGGGCTCGGGGATTCGACCGGTTCTGAGCGCTTCAAAGGCCTTCGGCGAGCAGCTTTGGCTTGCGGTTTGGCCGTTTGGCGGTATGGCAGTGCGAAGTGGCTCCTGTTCTGAACTGGTCTTTACCCCGTGTTTGCTGTCGTTTGTGGCCAATCAAGTGTCATGCCGAATTAGTGTTTAATGGCGCAGCAAAAGCAATGAGAGCCGCTCTGGCTGCCTGCTTCATACAGCCTATCCAGAACATGCTTTAGTGGCGCCCTCTCGAGCTATTGACACGGAGTGCGGCCTCCGTGAGCGCTCGCCGCACTCGAGGACGACATCTAGGACGATGCCTAGACAAATTTAGCATTTCCACTCTGGTGAAAACCAGAGTGGAAGGGCTGGAAAGGTTGCCGCCATCTATGAGCGAGGACGGCAAGCCAGTTGTCTGGCTGTCGCCGTCGTTCATAGATGGCGGTAGCTGTCCAGAGTTTTGTGTCGACATTTGTTCGGTACCGGACACGATCCTCGGGAACCTAGCCCTTAACAGCTCTGCTGTGAAAATGAATGAAAGACACCTTGGCACCGGCTACAAACCATGTGATGCGGGAACTGAGACCGCATATTGCGGACATGGTAAATTCACGTTTTACGATGCGATAAACACGCGGGAATAAACTATGAACTCCTGTGTCACGGGAAAGGATACCGCAGGTGTCAGACGTGTTAAATTTCACGGTGCGAAAACTCGCGGAAACTTGCGCAGAACTTGCACCTCACGGGAACAAATATGGCGGACCCAGCAGATTCAACTTCTATGCTGCAATTAATACGCGGGAACCCACTACAAGCTTGCCTGTCATGGGAACCGATATCGCGCGCACAGATTGTGGACAAAAAAGCCGGAATCCGCAACAAACTCATGTGCTACACGGGTGGAACGGCTGCGCCATTTTGCGCCAGACGCATGTGTCTGCGCCATCCTACGCCATGTTGCAGAAACTGCGCCACAGCCAATACCTCGTGCCATTATGCTCCAGATCGCAAAACGTGCGCCAAAAAACTTTTTATTTTGTCTTGGTTTCGGTTTTATTGACCCGATTGGCAAAAATGAGCGCGTTTAGCCTGGTCGGCCTTGCGATCCTTTGTTCCGTTTATTTTCCCTGTGTATTTCGAGTCGGAAGCGCGCGAAAAAACTCTGATTCTAAGCGCTACACCACCTGCGACTGGATTGTTATTCTTCAACCATAAGCGGTTAAGCAAGTCGGCTGAGGTGCCTGAGGCTCTGCGGCCTGGGATCCGGGATCCGGACGTCAGCCAGTTGAAAACAAATGAGCAAAATATTCCTTTTAATACTTCATCGTTACAAGTTGGAACCGCATTCTTGCAAGATAAATCGCGATTTGATAGGACTGAAACGCGGTCTGATCCGAAACCTTACCGGCCAGCAGCTCTTACGTGAGTGGTAGATCTCGGCGTACATTAACCTTGCTCCTGCTTATTGCTTCAAATACGATATCTTTGTTAATCGTAGTCTGCTGCTTCGATTTAAAGTTGCACAATAGGATTAACTCGAAATTTGTTGACCTGTTACTCCGTGCTACTGCACATCCCTTGCTTACGCACGTCACGTGGTTCGCACATATAATACTATGTTGAGCACGTGTGGGTTGTGCGATAAGCAGTGCTGGTTTGCATTTTGAGCTGCTGAAAGCCACTTAGAAAATATCAAGGACGCTATCTTCAGAAACATAGGGTACTTGCTTTTTGATTCGCATTAAGGCTCACTAAGTTTCAAGTTTTCGCATCTGTTCCACTGTTATCCCATCTGCCTAGGTCCCTAACCACTCATGTTCATCTGTGCTGCTAAGCACAATCAAAATTGCTCCAGTGCTCGTCTAAGACACAAGCTGAAGTGCAATGAAAACTGATCTGAGCTGCTCCTAGCCTGCTCCAGAACATAGTTTTAGCTGCTCCCAACCTGCTTCAAAACAGCTGTTTCAGCTGCTCCCGTGGCTGCTCCCAAGTACATTTCATGAGTTCCACCCCTGGTTACAGGAACAAATACCTCAGGTCGCAAACGCTGCAGAATCATATTTCACGATGCAGTACACACGCGGGACCAACTCGCGTAAAATCGAGATTGCGGACAAAAACTCAGGAATCTGCTACAAACTTTATGTCACAGACCGGGTACGGCGAATTGCAGACGCAGCAGATTCACATTTCACGATGCAACATACACGCGGGAACAACTTGTGTGACGGGAGCTGATATCGCGAGTAGAGATCGCGGACAAAAATGGGGAATCCTGCTATGAACTTGCTTGTCAGACGTGCCGGTACAGCAAATTGCGCAATTGATGCGATTCGCGTGACCCGTTAGATACCGCGTGACATCCGACGGGATTTGGGGGTGGGGAGATGTTTGTGAATTCTTATGTAACAGATATTTAGCCAGAAAAACGGGATGGGCAATCTTTCGCCTAACATTTATGCTAGAATACGAATTTGATTTGCGGGCAAAACTAAAATTGTACCCTTGTGGGATGATGATGATACCGTTTATACCCAACTATACTCCGTTTCACGACAACGTGGTGAACTGTGGAGGCTGCGGCCCCCGCAACTCAATGAGGGCGTTGGAGCAAGGCACTTGATGACACTCCATAGTCCAGGCCACGGAGGCCTTGTTACCGCCACAGAAACAGCGCCGTCCACGACAAAAAGTAGTTCTGAGCTTCTTTTTCGGCAATTTAACTTGCGCGATTGCATCTTTATCGACATTACTCTACACGACACGGAAGAAAGACAGACTTGTTACTTTTCAATGATACTTAAAAGGGGACAACCACTTTAAAATTGCAATTTTTGAGAAAAAAATAGTTTTTCGTATTTTTATGTATTGTGGTTCCACAACTGCAAATTTTTATTGCAATATCTGAAGTATTTACGGAGAAATAAATAATTTTTGGTAAGCCGATGATGCAAAATCAAATGTTTTTGAAATGTGATACTTCTATGTTTTTTCAATTTTCAAACTGCTGTAGCTTTGCACTGGTATGCTCTAGAATGATGGTCATACTCTCGTTGGAAAGAGCGTTTCTTCACAGTTTCAGTACATTAAATATCTTTGTTCAAGTGTAAACTCTATTCGAGCAAGAACACTATAGAAGTCCAGCTTTCATGTAGAAGAGGCTATGCATATGGTTAGGAATCGAAAAGCCCACCCTGATTGAACAAGAAACTGACTAAAACCAGCATTCGTTTATGGAAAGTCACGTAGGCTTGTCTGCTTTGTATTACAACGATGCTTGTCCCGCCCATACTTGCTGATGTTGGTTTGTGTATTGTAAGCATACCAAATTCCTCACTCGTTTTACAATCAATGTCCACATGCCAACAACAAAATGACACTCAAAGAAAGCGTTTTAAGCTCGGACTCGCTCAACAGAGCCATGCAGGAGATTTGGGTGCAAGCAGAAGGCACCACCTATGCGCTTGGTGCCTTTTAATTGCCACCACCACCAGTAAAATCTGGTTTTTCTCAATTTTACTTTTTTACAGGAACTTTCGTTTTAGGAAAACTATCATTTCAATGAAGTGCTGAATGTACCCTTTGCTGTGGATGTTTTTGAACTAAAATTTAATGAGGAATGCAGCTAGATATTGATTTTCTATAAGTAAATAAAGTTCTTATTGCCAAAAAGTAGAGTTTTGATGAGAAGAAATGCCCCTTTATGTGGAATGCTTTTCAAATCGACACTTTGTATGGAAAAAAAAACTGATTAAAAGGTAAAAAATAGATAGCCACACCCGCCTATGCTCTAGTTAAAGGGACCATGAAATGACCTTTTTACTTTTTCCAGATAACTTTTACATTAAACCGTCAATGTTCACTGAATGCCGAACAGGCATCCGTTTTCGTCTCGGTTTATTAACTTCTACACAAAAAATTAATGAAATATCGACTTTTTCTTTCTCTCCAACTGACCGCAAAACAAGCCGTGACGTACACTGTTTCCGGAACCGGAAGTTCTCTCGGCAGTAGGAGAATGGGAGCGTTAGCGGCAACGAGTTGGGGTGCGCCGGTAGGTTTTACTGCGCTGATGTCACCGACATATTTTCTGAACCGGCGCCTCTCATCGCCGCATCGCAGCTGAGCGAAATTCAATGAGATATATTGTGCTACAGCGACAGCATGGGACTAGCCCCATACGCCGGTATGCCTGTTGGGAAGTGCAGCGAGTCTTCCGGTGAAGACTCCAGAAGTCAACCCAACTGTCAATGTTGGCAAAAGGGCCGGCCCGTGTCAGTCGTTTGCAAATCGACGTAGATGGAAACAAATTGCCGTGGCGTTTTTCGCGGCCTTGGAGATGAGGAGCAAGCCGACGTTAAAAAAGATACGTTTGAACTACGAGTGTCAGCAAGAGCCACGTAAATACCTGTTTACACTCGGAGCGGCCGCACGCGCTTGATGGAAGTGCTGTATTCGCGCTGTTGGTAAGCGCTTCGGGACCGTTCTTTTACGATTGCAACTCGATACTGACGCGACACTCGGCAAAGAATGGTTGGACCAGGGTTGCACGTATACCTCCCACGAACTGTTATAGCTCGACAGTGACGTGCAGTCTGTCAGAATAAAAATGGCATACCAATAACAAAGTGTACATACCGTGTTACGAAGGTAGTTCATACGGCGTTTATTTCAGCTCTATATCACACAAAACAAGAAGATAGAATCGACGAGAGTCCCTTTTTGACGAGTGTTCGTCAACACTGCCTCGGAAAACAAGGGGAAGAGATTGACCTCACCTTTTAGTCTAAAATTGAGGTCAGCGATCAAACTATAATACGGGAAGGGTCCACAAGGGTCGCGCGGGCATATTCCATTTAGCGCGCCAGCCAGTCGTAGGCAGACGGTCTTGCGACGAAGCAACGCAGCGCCGAGTCGGAATGCCTGCTAGGCCTATATTCTGAGCAGCTCGCTTCGTCGGAGTCGGTGGATCCAGCGTTCTTGTTCGTCGTGGTCTGTTTTAAGTACTGTTTTCTTGCTGCTTGAAGTCGGCACGCGCGAGAAGAACACATAGAAAAATAAACGTTCAGTCAGTCAGAGTTTTGAGAGGAAGGAAAACAAAGAAAATAAACGTTCGTCGGTCGCCGCCACCCAAGTAACTGTCGGCCCTGCCTAGTGCCACTGAATAAGTTACGCTTCAGAGTAACGACACTTCGCCATGTTGTGTCTTAAAATCATGGTTGCCAGTTATCTGAAGCTTTATCTGAAATCACAGGAAACGCTTCTCCGCCCTCTACAAATGTTTAAACAGTTCGCGACAGAGCAAAGCAATCTTAGATGACCTTCCTAACACCAACTCTAATGCTGAGGAAGCCTCCCTTATGAATCAGGACGATCGGCAGTTGTGTCTGCTCTGCATACGAGCCAAAATGGCGGCGCCCACAACAATGTTGGGGAACGGAGTGCCGATACCAACGTTACTAAAACACTCAGTTGGGAAACTCCCGTAGAGCCAGCTTTGAAAAAGTGGCACCAATCTGCCTCCGAGCACCGAGCTAATGACGAACGCAACGCCACCATTTCTCCCGCGGCGGCCTCTCGAAGAACTGCGCGTGACCTTTATTTTGGCTTTAAGAACAGATACAGCGGTAGAGGTTACAGGGGTGCCACCCCCGTCTCCCTGGCGGACGCGTCGCGTTCAATTACCGACGTTAAAATGCACCTAGGTCAGGACGTGCTACCTGAAAGGCCCGCTGAGGCATGGTTGTATGAAAACAATATTAATTGTTCCGCAAAACCTTGCAAACTAAAGATGATAAAAAACATCACGCGCCCATCATCTGGTACTAAACTCCAATAAATTTCATACAAAAGAAGTCTTTTCCGTTTGTTTCTACGCAAAAACAGGCTTTCAAAAAGTTCGAGGTGACCGTAGTACGGACAAACGAAAAAGAGTGGCGCTGTTGTCGCATTTAGCTCGGTCTCGGTGGACGCCAGCGGCCTACGTTTCGACGGCGAGTTTCCCAACTGAGTGTTTTAGTAACGTTGGCCGATACTCTAAGCACAGCTCATTTAGTGGCTCTAGCCCTGCCCTACTGCGCACGCGCAGTAGTTGCTTCGTTTACCACACGACAGATGGCGCTTGGCTCTCAGCATTATCAAATTTGGCAATTTTCGCCACACATCTCTAATTATGCTACAAAATGTGGATCTGAATATTATTTAACAAAACTTTTAGGAAACATTCGCCGGCTATTTATCGTTTACGATCGCGGTGCTGGTGAGGTAGGCTCTTACCCAATAGGCGACGTGGATTCGGCTGACGTGCTCCGTTTCCGCGGATGCATCGTAGTGAAAAGGCGAAGGAAAGAAGGCGCAAAAGAGTCTAGTTTTCTTTTAAAAGTTCTATTGCAAATAATTTTTTTTGGCTCCCTATTTTTGTGTATTCGTGTTTTTTTTTCACACCTTTTACAACGTGCGGCGGATGAAACTCGATTTTAAAATCATTTCATGGTCCCTTTAAGGATGAAGCTTAGAAATGCTCAATATTCTGCAGCAATTTTATATGATAAATTTTCTTGCCAAGTGAAGCGACATACATCAGTAGCTGTGTACCTCCCCCTGCAGCTTATCGGAAAATTGTCCTACGGAGATGAAATGTCATACAGTGCATTGAGGCAACGAGATGAATAGACCCTCCAAATTTTATCAACATTGAGCGATTGGTTTAAAAATCAATACTTGAAGGTGGTGTCACCCCTTAATTCGAATCATCTCATTTCGAGAACAATGTGGCTTTTGAACGATGTTTGAATGATTGCAGACCCTGTAATCGGCTGCGTATGCTCAAAATGTCACCCTGGCGTTAGCACCCGCCGCAGATTCGCGGAGGTAAATTGCGCATATGGCTGTCTCATCAACTGTTCCCAAAGAGCTCGCTACTCTAGCGGATGGCAATGATGCAGCAGTGGACATTCATCCAAAGTTGGTTGGTTTCACAGCAGACGACTCTTGGCCAGGAGACAACAGCCGGTTCCTCCGGGCCTTGCCTTTTGCACAGGGACACAAACGGTCCCGTGACGTGGTGTCACATGCCTCACTCAGACGCTCTTATTGGGTCGCGGGGGTCATAGCCTCCGCAGTTTGCCAAGTTATCGTGAAACGCAGTATAGTGTGCACTCTTAGGTCTAGTGAACTCGGAGCACACACTAGTTGGATACAAATTTTATCATCATCATCATCCCACAGAAATAGCGTTTCAGTTTTGCCCGCAAAATGAAAAAAAATTTGTATATTGATATAAAAATTAGGCAAGTAAAAAAACTTTTTTTGTCACAAACTTTAATTTTAGATTGTTCCTTTAATGCAACTTGCAGTGTAAGCGGTCAGGTAAAAAAAAAACTTTATTGGGGAAAGGTGGTCTCGTTTTATATGCGTCCTTTCAGACACCTGTCTTATGGGAGTTCTCCGAAGTCTAGTGGGGTCGCCCGGCAGCAACGGCATGGACGGGGTTCTGTCTTTTGACGCAGGGCACGGAGGTTTCCATACAGGACGTGAAGCGCGTCTACTCCCTGTTCCTGGACGAGTCTAGGTCGTCACAGTTCCTCAAGGAGTACCAGCAGGAGTTCATGTTCAACGAGATGGGTGAGCAAGGGGTCGCTCGCCGGCCCGTCCGGACATTCCACCCCGGACGGCGTCCGGAACGCATCTCCGACTCGCGCATTTGTCGCGTCCGAAAAACCCCTGCCTCGATTTCTGCCCGTCGACGTCGTAAAAGTGTAGCGCTGTCGCCGGCCGTGATCCCGGCAGTGTCGTAGCAGCGGCGGCGGGAGCAGCTCGACGGCCTTCGGAGGCTTCGGTGGCCGAGAGTTGGGATGCCGCGATGACGATGACGCTCCCATTCGCTTGCAGTGTTGTTTTTTTTCGAGACTCGAACACCTGACGGCCAGGATCGCGACGTCCGACAGCGCAGCACTCTGGCTTTCGCGACAATATTTGTGGCAACTTTGGGGCCACTTTCGATGCACGGGTGCAATAGGACGCTAAACGCGTCGGTCGGAGGTTGTTGAAGCAATGACAGTTTCGTCGACATTTTCATGGATGAAACCGTCATTGTGCTGTAGCAGATTTGATGGTGCAACGAAGCATTCTGATTAGCATATGGGGGGTGAAACATGCAAAAAAACTGCAAATAATGCAACAATTTGACTTCAAATACAGTCAAACCCGTTTATAATGAACAGCAGGAAACGGTACGATCAGTTCGATATAGCAAGTAGTTCGATATAGCAAGAACCGTTTACAACGAACTTCCAGGATGCGTTCGTTGGAAGGCGAGAGCTTCTCTTTCTTTCTCATCTCTTCACTTCCGCCTTGTAACAACGCGCTGTAAAGCTTTTTTTTTTTTTTTTTTGCATGTATCCAGCTTTTTTTTTTTTTAGCTTATCTTCTTTTCTGAATCGCTTCGCTTCGTGGGCGAACGCTCTGGGATTAAAATATGTATTTTTTGCTTTTTCTGTGCGTACTTGCAGAGTATTTTTTAGCCTTCTTTCCTTTTGAATAGCTTTTGTTCGCTCAATTTTGTTCGCCACTTGAGCTTTCGGGATTTTCTTTCTTTCCTAGTTCTTTTTTGTGGGAAGGGGCAGGGGGAAGGGGCAGGTCAGAAGACGATCGTTAGCGCGTTTTTGGAAGACTTCCCTGGGGAAAAAGTTCGATATAACCAATATATTGTTCGTTATAAAAAGTACTTTTTACTTGCATTTTTATTTAAATTTTTTGTGAGTTCGATATCGACAATAATTCCCTCTACGTGGGTTCGTTCTAAACGGGTTTCACTGTATGCGCATAATTATGAAAGCAGGTAACAATTTAGACAACATTAGGCGCAGCTGTTACATCTTTGGGGCTAAGATAGTATACCGTAACATCCCGACATATGTCCCACCCCCGAAAGATGACCCACCCCTACTTATGGCGCAATTCAGTATTTTTTCTCAAAGCACCGAAAGACGGCCCACTTTTAGTAATTGCACTGCCCGGGCCTATGGTGACCTCGGTTGAAACGAGGACACTTAAGCAGGTGATAAATGCTGACTCTGAAGAACCGTCGTCTTTGGTTTACATCCCCCCTGCAGCGGTAACAAGTTTGAAAGGTCACAAGACCTATCTGACGGAGCGATTGAAATTTTGTTTGGGAGCGATAGCGACTGCTCGTTTAAAGGTTTTGAGGTTGAGTGAACGAAGTGTAAACACACCTTCACATTCTTTTGCTTTGAGTGGTTTTTTTTTGTTTTTGTTTTTAACTTGGCTGTACATTGAAAGTTAGCCCACTCCCTGTTTTCACCCGATTTGCTCTTGATTTTACGTGGGCTATCTCTCGAAATACTATGGTAGTTTAAAAAAAAAAAAAAAAAAAAATCGAAATTTTTTTTATTTATTATTTATGCATTTAGTGAGTGCAGAGAAGTGTGCGCGCGGCGCGTCAAGGTGAGGATGAATATTTGCCAAGTGCCGAATAGGAAGTTCTCAAATCGACTATGAATTGAATATTAAAAATTCATTCACATTCAAAATTTCGGGTGTTTGCATGCCCCCTAATCCTTTTCATTTTAGGATGCGAGTTCAATTTTAAAAAATACATTTACGAGGCCCAGAAAATA
The DNA here is from genome assembly GCF_016920785.2 of Ixodes scapularis. Classification (NCBI taxonomy): domain Eukaryota; kingdom Metazoa; phylum Arthropoda; class Arachnida; order Ixodida; family Ixodidae; genus Ixodes; species Ixodes scapularis. The sequence continues at coordinate 59,898,356 of NW_024609882.1, forward strand.
AGCGGTGTCGTCCTCTCCCGTCTTTTCAGTGGGCGACATGGAAATGGAGACGGCGTGAAGTATGTGAGCGGGCCGATCTGGAATCGCGTTCCTTCCTTCATCACTCAACCCTTCTGTTGCCTTTTCTCTTCATTTGCGCCTCATTGTTCGAAATGTTTCAAGAGCCATTAAACGGAGCCCTCTCTCACGTCCACCAATGGGGGTCACCACAAGGGTTGCATTCTCACTGGAACATTGTCCATCCCTCGCCCCACTGCTGTGAAAGCAGGATTGCTCGCGGATTTGTTCTTGCCATGGTCGCCGAATAGGCTACACTTCAGAGTAGCGACACCCATTTATCGCCCAAAACCATTTCTCTCCGAAATAGCAGAAAGTTTAAGACGGTCTGTGATGGAGCAAAGCGACATTACTCGTGCTCCCCTGCTTCGTAGCCAAAGCTCGGGGAGTCACATTTTTTTATCATAACTTTGGTCTGTTGCAGGTTTGGAATAGCAGCGCAAGTCCTTCCCACAAAGTGCTCTGCTCGTCGTGATTGGCGAGTTTTTTCTCTCCACTCGCCTCCTTTCCGGCATTCACTCTGCTGAAGGGGAAAAAGTGGAGGGTTTTGTGGGAGGAGCTTGTCCCGCACCCGCAACAGACTCTACGGCTTATTGCGTCTGCTCCGCAATAGGCAACAAGATGGCGGCTTCCACGGGACGGTCGGGAAGCGGGGTGTCGGCACTCTAGGCGTAGCCTATTTAGGGTCCGGGGCTGCCGTTAGCTGTTTTGAAGCTTTCGCGATGAAATTGTCTGCCGTTCTCTTTGCTGTTAGCTGTTTCTCCGGCTTGAATGACGAACATTCGGCAGGAAAACGACTATGTTGATGACAAAATGTGACTGGCAAAATCAGAGTCTGCTTTGAACATCTTTGTGTGGTTGGGGTCAGAACTGAGGTAAGGAGGTGCTTGCCAAATTTTCTATTCACAAATGTGCACAGTGTTTTATGAGGTGCGCTTTTAGCCCCTTGACAGTCGTCGCTGCATGTGTACGGCGGTGGCTGCACATTTTAAAGTTCCTGCTTTGACACAAAGCTGTTTGTTCCCGGGGAGGTGTTGCGATTTGTTATGTACTTGACAAACTGTAAACATAATTTTTGCACTGTTTTTCACTTTTTTGGGGTTATGTATAGTTTCAACGTTGGGAAGGTGACACGTGCGAGAAGGCCGCTTTGTGTGTCGGCTGCTTTGGCAGTGGTGGCATTCGGAGTGCCGGCTCTTTCGATTAAGATTTTTACCCTTCTCAGAATTAAATTTAGAGAATGAGAGCTCATCATCACAAATAGAAGCTCTGTAAAGTATCTCAGATTTGGAATCTGTAGCTGCTGGAATGTTGCAAAGCGGATGCACTAAAACGAAACCGAATTGAAGAAAGATGATAACTTTTTGCTTTCAAAATTTCTTTTCGATGCTTCTAAACCTGAGCAACTTGCAAATACTGTACATGCTCTTGTTAGATAATGAAAAAGGAAATTTGTGCATTGGCCCTTCATTTACACCCCCCTTTGGAAGCAAAACCCAACCACTCTTACAAGAAAGAGAAAATGACCATGAAAGAGTTAGGAAGGTGTCTAGTATAACTGTTAAGGTTTTGGGTTTGTCACGAGAACGTGACCAGGAGAAGTCATTGAAGGGAAGCTATGACTATGTTTTCTGACCTAAGTGAAAAAAACCTTGGAGGTAGCGGCATTTTCAGTTCATTCTCTTTACTTGTGTTCCGTCTTATTTCTGCATTTCAAACTGTGCCATACCCTTCCAGTCTAGGGTTGTAGAATTATATCGGTAAATGATCTCCTATGAACATTGTCGCACAAATTGTCATTATCGGTAAATTCAGATGTCTTTTTCTCTTAATAGTTTAGCAGAGAAATTCAGGAACATGTACTTAGTCCGAAGCGGCTTGTCTCGGAAACCATTGAAATGCTTATCGTCACCTTGAAATGATGCCGGAGCTGCGTAATTTGCTTTGATTGATAACCTGGTCATGCACAGCCCCATGTTGCTTCTTGCTCCAACAAAATAAGGAGTAGACTACCTCCCAAAATTCCATTCAACAAACAATACGCATTGCATTATGAGACTGGTTAGTCACAAAGAGGAGCGGCACGGTTTCGGTTTCGAATTCCTCGCTAACGAAGTCGCGCATCTCGGCACTGCACGAATATAAAGTCGGTGCCCGCCTGCATTGCACGCATTCATCTTCGCGAGAGCCCCCGTGGAAACAGACTTCCAGCGCCCAGAAGGACCTGCTTAGGCTTAGCGAGGAGTGAGAGTATGGCTGGTCGCGTTCCACACCTTTCTGGCGCCCTGGCCACTGCTCCAGAGTCGCAGATCGTTTAAGGAAGTAGAAGATAGAGACGATGGTACGGGGTGATCGGCCCAGTACCTTCTTCCTGCGTTTACATCGGGATGATCGGCTCAGTACCATTCTTCTTCTTCCTGCGTTCACCTTTGGACCAACTCTGGCGGGTTGAGAGCCCCGCCCCCCCTGTAAAAAAATGCTCCAGCATTTTACTCGTGTTGGTAGGGTAACACCTACAGTATTATAAATTTAGGGAAAGTCACATATTTGAAAATGCGAGCATTGTATTTGGTTGTGACGAGATATCGTGAAGCGAGTTTGGCAAATAGAAACCGCAACCGGGGCTCAAGGGTCCCCAGGACGCTTTGCGTGGCACTACGCAGCTAGGATCGCTTCGATTTTGCAAGAGGTCTGTTAGTTTCATTTCTGAGACTTACACAGAGGATCCTGTGTTGTCTGTAAATACTAGGCTGTGCGACTATTCAAATTCAAATTGAATAATGATTGTCCGAATAATTCAATTTAACTTTCGGATTCCTAGTATAGTCGTGTTTTAACGTATCTCGCTTCATCGAATAATATCGCTGTTAGCGAGAATGCAGGTTTATTCAGGAAGGCTCTTCGTGCGGTGAAATAGTTCTGTGGTGGATCTGAATCGAGCTTTCATCTGGCATCTTTGATTAATGAACCATTTAGATGGAAAGTAGTTTGTTTTTTGCGTTTCTCGATAGTAACAGTCATGCCCCAAGCTTTTTGGATTTGCTCATTGGTTACCCGAAAACCCCATTTGTCTTTTTTTTTTTAATACGAAAATCTTGCGTCACCAGTTGCCAGCCCTGTGCACTATAAACCTACTCCCGGTTGTTACGTCCATAATACGACAAATTATGGAACTATAAATACCTAACATAAATAGCTAAAACTCCCTCTTTTACTAACCCATTGCTTCCCATGACGCCAAGGACTTGGCGGCGCGAGACGTCACCCGATTCAAATGAATCGCTCGTATCCGACCATTTAGCCAGCACGCTTTGCATCAACACATGGAGTGGGTGGACACATTCATTGTTTGTCATTCGTCCGTCGTTAAAGCGCGCTCATTAATTCCGTTTTTATTCATGCTATTTCTTCGTTCCGCATGCCTTGCAAAAGAATAAACCCGAAGGGCGTTTTTCTGATCTATGCAACTTCTTTTTATTTGTGAATATTGCAAATAAACTTTTTGGTATTCATATTCAATTTGACATTCGATTTTGTGACCTACGTTTGGCAATGTTTAATTAAAATCGAGTTGAAATTTCACGTACCTGCAGCCCTGGTAAGTGCCGATCAACCTTGAAAATCAACCCCCCCCCCCAGCCAGTTTGATCAAAATCGGAGAGAACCTCGAAACCCCGGGTCGAAGGTGTTCTTGAGTGAGAAAAACTAGTTTCACAGAAAGAAAGATAGCTCTATTTTGTATAGACTAGAAGCACAGCCTCCCATGAACTGCCTGCAAGGCTGCTGCTTTCTTTGGAACCACACACCTTATTTGGTTAGCTTCTCTTGTCTGTACGGAGACGTTTTCCAAGCTTTCCGGAGTGGTTGGGAAATTCTGTCAGTGATGTGATTGCTGCGCCAATTGCGCCAAACTGCGCCAAGGGGCTAACCCTGCTACATCCTGCTACATTTTGACAAAATATGGGTAATCTGCGCCAAGCCTGCGCCAAAGGACCAATTTTGGTCGCTTTTGAAAACCGAAACTAAACTGAGTACCGTAATTGAGCATGCGTAAGCTAGGTGGTGCAAGCAGCCGTCCGACACAAAGTACCCTGCATCAATCGTTCATTCGGTCTTACATGGTTTTTCCCGCCGTCTCTCGTCTCGTGTCTTTAAAAAAAAAAAAATTCAATGATAGACGTGGGCGTGTGTGGACACCCCGACGCTAGCGTGCTGGGTACCAGCCATGCCGTCATGCTGTGAAGCGAAACCATGTTTTTGCATCATGGGAGTTACTTTGTGAGCTGAAGCGCTCGCTCCTGAAAGCAACGGCCGTGGCCAAACTATATTTGGTCCCTACCTGCCAGTCACCATGGTCGCGCGACGTCGGATGTTGCCGTCCCACGTCGCTCCAGTTATGGCACTTTCTAACTGAAACGTAAGGACTGCCGCATGTTCATCAACAATCCTGTTCTCGTTTAATGCGCTACTACAAAAATTCCTCTTTAGCTCAAAGACTGCTGTGTCGAAGTGTTGATTGCCTAGGTTTTTATCGGTAAGCTTTCTTTCGAGACGTACCCCGGTACGGGAAAAATCAGCCGCGAAAGATATTGGTGAATAGAGGTGAGCTAAAGCAAAGTAGGCAATGTCCGCATGCTGAACCCGCACAGCGTGCTTATTTGTCTCGAGTTCAGTCCTTGCACAAAGCGCTCCAAGAATTTTTGGACCCTGGCTCGCGATGACTTGAAAAGTCTTGCATCGATAAGCTCAGGTTCTTTTTTTTTTCTTCTGTGTTTAGCTTGTGCCTGGCCTGCCGGCCTGGCAAGCACGTGCCGCTGGACTGTTTTTTTATTTTTTTTTATTTTTTTTGTCGTATGTTGGACAGTTACATTTTGCATACAATTTTGAAAATTAGTTGGAGACGGAGCGGAATGGCATGGTTTCGATCGAACAGCCATCTCCGCTCGCGCGACAATTTCGCATTGCACGGCAGTAGTTACGTGTTTCACCAGTTGGAGTCTGTTTCCATTTACTATATTACTAGTCAACCTAATGATGTGATATTTAGTACTAAGCTGGTCATTTTCAAATAAATTTAAATATCTGCATCTTGGTCCGATACATTTATGTCATTTAACTGAAGCATTGCAAAATGTGTCATGTCATTAGCATTTCAGTTACATGTTAAAAGACTCCCAGGTGGCCTATCTCGACAATAATTGGTTGATTGCGGCGAGCAATGTGTCCTTCGGTTGTCCACCACTTGAAATGAATATCTTTTTTTTTTTTTTTTCCCTAGGAATATCTGTTCCAAAAGCCACTTTTGCTGCTCCGAAACACTGTTTTAGCTGCTCCGAAACACTGTTTTAGCTGCTCCAAAAGCCAGTTTTGCTGCTCCAAAACTTTGTTTTGGCTGCTCCAGCAGGTGCTCCAAAACGGCTCAGGCCAATCACATCACTGTTCTGTGCACATGTCCTATTTTTTTCATCCTAAATAAACCCCAATTTTTTGTTTCACACCAACATTCATAGTATTGAAAAACTAAACGCCGATAAAGCAGCCTCAAATCCAAGCAAAAATAAACCGTATCAACGCGGAACCCTGCTTAGAAGACATGCAGTTACAAAATTACACTTTACCAACTACCGTGTCATTTGAAGGAGATATATTACTTTTTTCTTTTTTGTTTCTGTCCCGTGAATTGCTCTGGAGTCTCGGCAAAAGACGTGCGGTGCTGGGCTGTCAAAGATGTGTTGCCAGAGGTGCAAACTGTTTCTTGTGTATACTTTCTGTGAGATTTTGCCTGAAAGCCAAGTTTCGGAGACTTCTGGATTACTAGAAAACCACTTGGGCAGAGAGTCACATAATGCCCAGCATAACCCCATGATTTGGTGTGGAAATAGCCAGGTTATGGCATGTTGATTTCTGAAAATGTAAAATGAAACAATATTTTTCTATTTATTTATTTATTTAACCTTAGGGTCGTCGCGGCATTACGGGGGAGAGTGTTGCGGGCACAGCAGGAAATATAATGGCTAAGTTAATTTACTGGTAGGATTCCTGAGAAAAAAAATTTGCAGTTGTATTTCGATTTATCTTTCAATCCGTCGTACACAGAATTGTGTTTTATGAGGATCATGGCGGGTGCTAGCTCCAGTGTCTGTGTCTAGTAGTGTCACAATGTCCTTCTTTCGTATTGTTTATTTTTGGTGTTGTTTTCAAAGCTTTGGCAGCTGCCGAATTCTCGAAGCGTCTTGGAATCCTCTCTTCTGCGTCTTCTCTTTTCCTTTGTTGTTTGTGTTGTTCACACTTGAGTTTCGTGGCTGGTGGAGCTCGCGACGCAGGTGTTTGGCAGCTGGCCGACTAGGCCAACTCTCCGATTGTGGCACGCTTCATTTTTAATCAATTTTAGCTTCTCTAAGAATGCAATTCTGCATTTAGAAATGTTAAAAAGAGCACTTTTGAAAGCAGGTGAGTTAAGAATGGTTGCAATTTATGGGGGAGCTGGCTGCAATCTGCAGAAGTGCGGGGATGAAGGAATAGCAGAGTGCGTTTTTGTCACATGAGACACTGCCAACCTTGTTTTGAGTTGTGGTTTTGAGTAGATGCTTGGGCATCAAATATGGTGGGGGCTTCCCTAACACCCAGTCTGCACCATTCCAGACCTGATTAGGAGCTTCCATGTGTTTTTGCAGCTGAGAAAAAGCCACAGAAGCAACAAAAATGAGAGTACTCGTAACGGGATGGGGCTGAAGTCTGCCAAGACGTGAATCCAAATTCGTTTCTTGCAAAGAAGTGTGCTTTTGTTGCACATGGTTGGGGGATGTGTCTTGCGAAATAGTTTGGTGGGAGTGAGCAAAGCTAAAAGCCGTAGAGAGCCAAGCTGATCCACAAAGCGGTTTCTTTGCTACCTTGATTTTGACCAATGGGAGCAGCGCACCCGTGCAAATTGAGCAGGTGATTTCCTTCATGTTCCTTAAGTAAACTGCTCACTGGCCTAGAAACTTGGGCGGTTTCTGCTCTATAGTCGGTTACAGGTTAAGAAGGTAGCGCCAAATGCCCCTCAAAGGGAATCGTATATCCCTCCGCCACCTCCGCATCCAATAGCGTCGCATCGTTTCCATGACGTCATGGCCAACGCGCGAGGAGAATCTTGCCTTTCAGTAGATTTTTGCTTTATCTTTCGACTTTGACTTAGCATTGCGGAAGCCACGAGAGGAAGATTAGAGTTTCTCCCCCCTCCGATGGAAACAAATACGATTTTCAGGGATTAGCTTCCCGCTCCGATGGATACAAAGGCTGCTTTCAGGGGCTCAGTTCCCCCTCCAATGAATACAAAGGTCGCTTTCTTAAAAAGTGGGATCGGAGACAAGTTGGAATCCATTGAAGCGGAACAAGGAGCGTTTCCAGTGAACTCTTCTTTCGACTGCGGAGAGATTTGAAACGGGCGCATCACACTTGTGGGAGGAGCTTCTACCTTCTTGACTTGTAACCGACTATAGTATGCTTTGTCATCACAGGTGGCGCTGATGCAGTTAGGTGTACAATAAAGTGAAAAGAAATCAAAATATAAAAAAAAGAACGCCTAGAAAAGTTTGAATACTTTTTTTAAAAATCGGATGGTGTTTAAAATTGTTGGAAATATGTCCGCTAGGTCTCGAGCATAGATGGCGTTTCCGGTTGTCCATCTTTTTGACGGGTCCTTGGGGGCAGTGTTTTATAAAAGAATAAATGCAACCAGCGACTTCCTTCCCAGCCGCTTCTCCGAGTCCATGTCTTTCTGTGGGGTTCTCTGATTGGTTGACTCCTAATATCAGCAGCCTCTCGTGCCTCAGTTTGCCTCCAGGGAAATCTTTCTTGTAGCATGACAAAAAAGATTCCAGGCAAGGTAATTTCAGGACCCTGTTTCTGCAGATGGATTTTTTTTTTTTTCTTCGAGCTGCAAGTTGATTTTTGATTGTGCTAAGTTTATAATTTGGGGTGGTGGTTTATTTAAGGTGAAAGTTGAAAAGCTGTCAATAGAAAAAGCTGTCATCGACAGCTTTTTTTGCCCGGGGACCCGCTAACACTGTGTTGGAATATAAAATTGAATTATCATATTTTTGTGCGAGTGTAATGGACATTTTAAAGTTGTAGCATGCAAGCACTGGCTGCTCTACTACTGTTACTAATGTCTGCACCACATGACCGGTACTATCAGAAACGCAATGGTAGAGGTAACGGTCTGGAAGAGTTCTTAGTGCTGCACCTGCCACGTAACTACCAACGTTTGGCACAGTATGTCTAAGCCCATTGAGTGTCAAGAAACTGCCGTTGGTGGTTGTATCGTCTCTCTCTGACATCGATATAGAATGAATTTAGCAGTGATGGGTACGATAAAATACCCGAGTATTTTGCTTTGCTATTTAAATTTTATTTTTCATGCATGCGTTAAAAGAGGAAACTTGGGCCCTGTGTCATTATGTTCATTGTGACCATAAAACATTAAGCAAAAATGTCGGATCCCTCTGACTGCCAAAGCATATCCTCTTCCTCATCTGGTCACACGCTCTGTTAGTAGTTTTGAGAGCGCCTCAATGAGGTTGTAGCTTATCGTGCTTCTGTTAACCCCACAGTGGATGCGAACACTAAATGTATCTCAGCTGTGCAAGCCCAAGAATCTGCCAAAGCTATAAGTGTGCACCTCTCTCCTTGTCCCTCTGCCTATGGAGTGTATAAGTGAGCATATTCATTCTGGGCTACCTGCTCGTGCACCAAGCTTTCCTCGACGCGCAGCCATAGAACCTGATTTATGCTTGTCATTCGGTCCACTGCATTCAAAGGTATCTTCTAACCCTTCCAATTGATGAGGCGTCTGCAATGTTTTGGTAATTTGGGAACTCGGTGCCTCCGCTAAAATTTGAATAGATTGGATTTTTTGGAATCCCTAACGCAACATGTGATGAAATATACATTTGTAATATAGCACATGGCCACCTGCTTAACCATCTCGCAATAACCTGTCTTCCATGCACAACTGCACTGTTCATCTATTTCTACTCATGCAATGTGATGTTTTGTTTCTGGTAGCTTGTGTGCACTCACGAGTGATGTTTGAGCTGGCTTTGTATGTTCTCCTCTGAGCCTGAACTAGGCTGCTGAAGTGTTGATGATCCTTCATTCCAAACTGCTATATGTACCAAGAAATAGATTCTACTTCAAAGTATGCCGATTACATGTCGTCGTCAACTAGAGACTGATATGCCAATCTGTACTTGCATATAGCTGACGTCTACCTCTTGCATCTTGTGTTTTTGTAGCAGAACATAAACGAGTGAAAATCGAGTGAAGACCACACACATCAAATTTCTAGTACCAAGGTACCTGAACAAGCACATTAATTTTTTTTTTTTTTATCGAACACATTTTTGTGTTTGGTAACTTTCAAAGGACTAGTAACAATCGGTGATTTGTTAACTTTATTTCAGATGCTTTCATCTGTGGCCTCAGATGCCAATGCTAGGTAGCAGGAAATTACAGTCTCGACTTTTGGGCAGGTGGTCTTCTGAAAGTGCTAGTGCAGTTGTGCTTTTGATTGGCAGTGTTTGAGATCTCTCTATTTGTTTGTTGTGCCCTGCTGCATTACCACTATGAAATCCTTGAAAATGACTAGTGTCCATATTGTGATGGTTTTTTCTTTTAAATTTAGGAATTTGAAAGTTTACCAGCTAGCCTGTCTTCAGTTCAGTTCCTGTCATGTAGTTGTAAATCGCTGAATTCTGTAATTAATAATTCTAGAAAGTTTTATAGAAAATGTCTACAGTGTTATCTTGACTACCCATGACTTTCAAGATAGCCTGATGTTTGTGTTGAAGATATTAACGATCAGCAAATCTTAATGAGACAATGCTTCCTTGATGCAAACCTTCTCCGCTTGTGAGTGAAAAATGGATTGGAATTATTTTCTTGAAAAGTGTTAATGGTAGACTATATTACACAACACTTGATTAGAAAGAAGTTTAACCATCAAAGTGTGTTGTTCCGTCCTATGTTCAAGCTTAGTGTAGTAGGTTGCAGTAGACTAGAATAAAAAGAAAAGCAGCTCTCTGTGTTATTTGATGTCAATATCAACAAATGCCATTGCAGTGTCGCAGCTCTACAGTTCTTCATTTAGGCCCCTGTCTTGCTTGTTAGGGGATACGGTCCATTCGTCACATGGCGATTCGTCACGGTACGACTGGTAACAGTCCCGTTGGTCACTGCGGAACATTGGTCATAGGATGATTTGTCACGGGGGCAACCCATTGCACAATGGTTCGCCCCCTAAAATATGTTTTTGTTCTATTGGAGTCAACCTGGGCAAGCTTCCTACAAGGTCATCATGGTTGATCGAGGGTAAAGAAACTGAAGCAAGTGTTGTGTCATTCCCAAAAAATAGAGGGGATCGCGACGAAGAAAGGTGGAGTGATGTTGACTTACGACAGGTTTTCATGCAAGTACATAACAGGAGGAACAACGCACTGTTGTATTGGAGTTGCTGCAAGAAATCTTGCAAGGGACCCAACCAAGATCTGCATAAGGTCGTCTAACCAGGAGGTGTGTGCCAAAAGCTTTCTATGTTTAGCATTGATATAGTTTCACTTGTTTATATTGCAGTGTAAATCACAGAACTCCACGTAAAATTTTGTCGGGCACTCCTTTGGCCGTTATGGATGTCGCCGAATTTGAAATGCCCGCTGCGTCACCACTTCGACACTGATGAAATGAAGTTTTCGCTGGCTGAAACGTTTAAGGCCCGTTCAAACACTTGAAACCGAGTAGGATTGACCGAGACAAGACTGGTCTTTCAAGCCTCTTGTGTCGTCGTAGAATCGGATGCGCTGCTGCGTAGCTCCTACCCCGTCGCAAGAGGCTCAAAAACCGGTCTTGTCTCAATCGATCCTACTCGGTTGCAAGTGTGTGAACACAGGCCTTTACAGACATGTTAAAATTGAAATGGACATGCCGACTGCAACAGTCAGACACTTCATTGCTGGAGAGTAGGACAGCACCCGTGGCATTGACAGCCTGCTGGAGTGGCTCAAAACTCTGTTTTGAAGTCTTTGACTTCTTGCATCGGAATGGTAACGTTTCTTTCCCAAGTATTTCCTGTTCGAAGTATATTTGTACATGCACATTATTTCTAGCCACCTGAAACAAAATTATGTGATATTTATGCATGATGGAACGGTTGTGCACATCCTCCGGCATTGCCTACATTTACATGCATATTAATTTTTAGTAAAGCATCCCGTTCTATTGTTCTAACTGCACAGTCATCAGAGAATATAGCTAGTCAATGAAAATTGCGATTTGTAGATTATTATATCCTTCCCTGCGCTGTTAACGTGACCAACTGTCCAGTGGACGAGTCACCCTGTGACGAATCTACCTATGTGACGAATCATCCTGTTACCAGTCGGCCTGCGACAATTGCGCATGTGACGAATCGTCCTCATCTCACTTGTTTGAACCTTCAGTCTCTTACATTTTCTTGTTAGGAGTTCTGGGGGTTCCCAATGGAAGATTACATTCCAGGCTGTATTGCACCTGTCATTTTATTTTTCGAAAAAAATTCACGTTGCAGTAATAAAACTAAAAAAAAAAAAAAAAAAAAAGAATTCAATGTTTATAAGGGATTTATTGAGCACCATACTCGTTTCGTCTAGTGTCAACGACTGAAAATAAAAATAGAGGACAATCGAAAGCGAGAAATTATTTCTTCGGGATAACATTATTGGGGAGATTTAGTAGATTGTTCCGTTAACTTCGATAACGATACCCGACACTCTGCGGACACCTTTGTGCATGCGTCATATCGTTTGGGGTACCGTGCACTCTACTAAACCCTTGGCGGACGTCGGGGCACCGATAAAGAGCAATAGTTTGCCACCTAATTACCTCAAATTTACTGCTGAGTATTTGTGCCCACCACCCAAATAAGGTATAGGGGTCCAATTCATTGGGGTTCCTCCTTGGGGGAATGAAAAAAATCAAATATCACTACGGCGGTGGTTGTTCAACTTACTTGTTTTGGACCCACTGGTAAAGAGTAATAGTTTGCCTCGCCGCGGGATTGGCCCTTTTGTGCCCGGTCGCGGGGTAGGGCTGGTGTCGGTCCCTGTGGGGTCCTTTCTCCCTGTCTGTTCCTCCCGGGCCCTTCTTTTGGCGAGGCTCAGTTTTTTGTTAGTTCAGTTCCCAATTGGCTCTTGGATGAAATGTCCATTTAATCCAAGCATGCAATTCATTTATATTGCCTATCGATTGTGCCTATACAGGTGGTACCGGTCGAGGATTATATATATATTTCAGTCTTTCAATTTCCTCACCTTAACAAATGTTTAAAGTCTGAGAACTAAATTCTGTGCATAAAATCTCTAGGTTCCGGACATTACTTAGTTGCGCACCTTTTCCACGACCACCTGACCTTTATAGCGAGTTCGTTTCACGGCACTCGTGCCCACGCGTGCCCACTCGCAGCGTGGAACGGGTTCGTTTCGGCCGGCACTCCACGGGTGGTTGCACTCTCCGAGTTCGTTTCAGCGCTGACACTCTACGCGTGCGTGCACTCGCTGCACCGAGAAAATCGGGAGTGCGCCAAAATGCAATCCCGTCATGCCTCGCTCCGGCAGGGCCGGTGAGGAGCGGGAGCAGACGACGAGGGTTCGTCTGCTACGATGTGTCGCGGAACCGAACGGAAAAAGATTTTCTGATAGAAATCGCGTCCCGCGGGCAACGAAATCAAACGCGAGCTTGAGTTGTGAGCGTCCGCTATTTCACGAAGGAAGCAATTGACAACCCGTGATTTATTTGCAGGTTTTAAATCGCTCTGTTGCCGTACAAACGCTGAAATATACCAGTGTGTAAAGAAATGCTCAGAACAAACGCAACAGCGGCCCCCGAGATGTCCATCACCATCCGTGTGCGGGTGAACAATTTAACATTTGTCGACAAAACTCCCCTTGCAGAAACCTCTGTCTGCCCAATAAGGATCAGAGAAAGCTAAAGGTGGTGACTTTATCCGAGGATTGGGCAACATCATCATGTTTAACATTTACCTACGTCAGCTAACTTGCCCCGTCCTATTTTGTTCGAGAAAGCTCTCGTTCTCGATGCCCTCACCTTAAGGCTAATATCTAATCCACCTATAATGACGATCCAAATCGAAAGTCTCAGTTTTGATGGATATTCCAACAGGCTAGTTTTAAGTCGTACCCTTTCAGTGGTTCACGCATAATACTAAGCTCAAACGGATCAAGCTTCTGCTCGGACAGCATCATCAGTTTTCTTCAGTGTAAACGGTGTAAACGGTTTCCGCAACCAGCTGCTTTGTAGACAGCTGGTTGCGGAAATTTACGCCGTCTGTAACTATCTCTACGGCAGCCGAGCTGCTTGAAGTCATCGCAAATATAAACTACAGGTTGCAGCGACCAATGTTTGTAGATAAACGTTGGTAGCGACCGCATTCTCGCATTCCCACGTATAACTCCGAACAGAAAGGCGCTAGTTTCGGTTTGAAGTCGGTACCTTTTCTACAACATAGATGGCGGCAGCATCAGTCTTCTGCACTCGGTGCATTTGGCGAGTTCGTTTGAGTCCAGTTTTCCGTGCAATACTCTGTGAGTGCGATGCATTCTGGGAGAGAACTCGAACGGTGCCAGTGCGTGTGAAACGAACTCGCTATTAGATAACGCGACGACGCGACACTATCTGATTGGCTCGCGATGACTCGCAACCCGTATCCGCTGCGAAGGCTGACGTTGCTTCTGGTTGGGATTTGCTTCCGATCACTTTGCACAAGCAAAACATCCCAGATGCCCCGCCCCTGAAAGATAACCCACCCCTATTTTTGGCTGGATTTGCTGTTTTTCAAAAACGCCGCAAGATAGTCCACTTCTAGTAATCCACCTTTTGGCGAATATGTGCTGCCACCTAGACACGCGATTGGGTTCGAGACCTGAAACGTCGGCCACATCTTGTTCGCCCATTGAGCCGCTGTGACCTAGATACGGCTTCCCCAAACTCTTTTTTTGTCCCCATCGTGGGTTATCTTCTGCCCCGAAGTCGACACAAAGAAACCATCTTCCCTCTCTGCTCGGCCAGAGGGAAGACAGATGGTACTACAACCATTTACTCTGGATACAATGTTTCTAAAGAAGTTACATTGCAGGGCCCTGGCCAATGGAGACCTCGGCAGAAATGGCGTTGCTTAGCCACGACCGAAGATAAGCGAACATTGCTAATGGGGAAGGACAGTCGTCTTTGGTTCATCGGCCCTTGCACTCAGTTTTTTTTTTTTTTTTTTTCTTTTTTCATTGCACATCGAAAATTAGCGCCCCTCCATTATTCGCCCGATTGGCTTTCTATTTAGATTGTCTATCTCTCGGGATATTATGGTAGTTTCCTCCCCTTTGCAAAGCGCTCTGCAACCGAGTGACTGCCGTCCCGCGCCTCGCGGAACTGTCCCGGAGTTTGAAAAGAAGACATTCGTACCTCCATTCTTCGACGCATGTCTGTCATTTCATTTTGTACTTAAATATTAGTCATTTTTGTGACATGATCATAGTTTTTATTGGTGTCCACACTCATTTCGGTAAAACCTATACATCGATAGTATGTATCGTATAAATAGTAAACTGAAATTCAAACTGCCTTAAATAATGTTTAGGCATTGTTATATGATTATGAGCTTAACGAACATATTGTTACGGAGTTTAATTTACTAGGTGCTGTCCATGACCAAATTAGAACAGCACGTCGCGCGCATCGTCGTCCTCGGTGGATTCTATAGTCACAGTTTTCGAGGGAAGGGAAGGCTGAGGAGGAGGAAGCAGACGAAATGCTGGAGAGAGGAAGTGGTTTCCTTCTCTCCAGCATTCCGTTTGCTTCCTGCTCTTTAGCCTTCCTTTCCCTGCAATATATGGGGCGTTTTAAAAGTTTTCCGTAAGATAATGGAGCATTTGTGGGGGGAAAACATTTCAAGCGATGGTCCGCCGAGAATAAGCGTGCATACATTTTTTTTTTCTTCAAATACTTATTTTTTTTTTCACGATAGCTAAGCTAGGCCAGTTAAAACCTCCCAATCTCCGTTCTTACTATTGGCACTTCTATGTTTGCAAAATCAAACATACATGCATTCCAAACCTTGTAGAATATGGAGTGAAGCTATCCGTTCTGATAGCATCCCTCTTTTTGTTTTAGTAAACAAGCATAGCTGGTTTACTAAAATCAAGAGAGTGAGAAACCAACTCTTTGCCTTGCAACAATACCAAACGGGGGCGGCCGAGAATTCAGTCTCGAAGTTTTGCCTGTGTGCTAACCCAACTGGGGAGTGCATTTTGCTGACATGCAAGATGTGGCCAAAGAAAAGATCGTTTAACCCTGGCATCGTTGCCAATCAAGGAAGACGAATAAATCGAAGTAGGTTTCTGGGAATCTGGGGAACCACTAAAGAAACAAATGGGAAGTAACATATTTTGCAATAAATTCAGAAAATGTGTAACAAAGTACCGCCATTAATTCATCCAACGTGCTCAGCGGCTTGCTATAAGTTTAGAAAAGTCGCATCTCAAGGCTCGAACTATCGTATTGCATTTTGATCTTGCGGAAAACTAAAGCGTCGTTCTTCCGCAAGCGGCAAGCGGTACAATGCTTTCACAAAAAAAAAAAAAAAAAAAAAAAAATTGTGTATTTTTATTTGCGTCGATCGTTACAACGTAGCGCAAAATCGACAGCTTCGGAGTCGTCAGCGACGACATCGTGCACGATACAGCACACGCACTGTTCGCTTTGTAAATGTCAGAAAACATTCCGACATTTACAAAACGTGTCCGCGTTTCCGACGGAGAGGCTAGTCTTTTCAAAGAAAGGGAATTATTTAAAGGGGGGAGGGAGTGGGGGAGTGCAATGATTTTTAAACTTCGGTCAAACATTTGTGGAAGTTGCCCTCTGACCCTTCTAAAGTCAAGAACAGAAAACCGATTTCGCCTGCGTGTCCTAGTTATTGTTGCGTAAAAAAAATATATCTGGATTTCTGGCATCCCTCAACTCGCCTCCCAGTTTTCAGAGTCGCACCCGGTCCCCCTCCTAGTGACGTAACTCGGGGTGCCGTAGCTTCCCGCGTGCTATCTCTGAGGACGCTTCCTCTCCCTCTCTCTGCTGACATTAGCGGGCTTATGCTGCAGCTTAGAGCTGACCGAGGTCACGTTATCTTTTCGCCGTGGTTCTTTCAGCTGCCACTCGCGGTTGCAGGTGGGGGAAAAAGCTTGACTTTTGCTTTGCGATTATGCAGCGGAATCGCGACATTAGGAGATGTTTTCTGTATCCTGGACACGATAAACAACGTAAAAATGACGAGATGCAAATTTTTTTAATCTTAAAATTGTTGCATCCCCCCTCCTCCTTTAAGTCTTGTGAAAAACATTCAATCCTGCCACTTGTGGATGAAGGCTCAAAATCGGAACAAATATTTTGAGAATTGCGATGAAAAAAAAGCGAATTTAACAATAATGTTAACCTCACATAAAATCGCTTTTCTTTTTTCTCACCATGAGCGTTACTGTGGGCTTATGATATTAAAGATGCTATGTAGTATTTTGCATTTCCCCCGTTTATCTGTATTCTTTGTTATTGCCTCAAATCAAAAGAAAGAAGTTTTGAACGAGCCACTCCAATGTACGTGAAAATGCGACCGTATGAAAGAAGCGAAATTTCGCACTGGGCGAGCACCACCTAGACGGAAGGCCCGCACCGTCATCGCAGTCAGAGCGATCGAGGCCTGAGATTGGGCACGAGTGCTGTGTCAGTGTTCGGCTGGGGATCGTGTCCAATCAGCGCTTCGAAGATCGGGCTCTGGCCCAGTAGCCGAGTTATCGCGATCTAACTCTGATGACGCGTCATGAAGGGAGAGGAGACCATTTGGAGACTTTCATCCTTCTTAGTGGTGTTTACTGGGCCCGCTGGGATTCTGCAAATAATTTACTCGCTCCTTCATAGCCGGACATAAAGGTTTGTGAAACTTAATTTTTATGCTCGTTAAATAAAGACGTTTTGATAAGTTTATTTAAAGAAAAGTTGTCAATCTTTAAATGTTATAACTAGACATTTGCACAAACATTTTAAAATTAGAACATACCAGTGATGCCTCATTTTTGCTAAATGGTACATGAGCTCAAATACTATGGTCACATTTCAAGCATATTGTAATAAATGAAGAATTAATGAAACAAAGAATAACTGAGGAAACTAAACGTTTGATGGGAAGAACTTATGCCCGAGACAAAAAGGAAGAAGGTAATAACGGAGCGGTCGCGGGCGTCGAAGTCTGCGACAGCAGAATCGGCGCCCGCCGATTCTGCTGAGCTGAGGCGAAACTGACTCCGGCTTGCCACGCGGAGCCCCTTTTGTACACGCGTGGGCTTCTTTCTGGACCATTCGGCGTAGAAGGTTCGGTGCGCAGAACATTCTAACGACGAATCGGCAAGAAGGATTACAGCGTCAACAAAAACGTAGCCATGGCCAGGAATCGAACCCTGGTCTTCTGCGTGGAAGGCAAGCGCGATAACCGTTCCGCCACGGCCGCGCTGCCTACTAGGTCAGAAAAAAAAAAAGAAAAAAAAATGGTTTGGTTTGATACGTCACGGCGGGTAATCGGTCTCTTAGCTGTAGATGAGAAATTTAGCCAGTGTAGTACAACCGCTAACCTGGGATTTTTAACGCGCATCACGCGGTAGTGATAACACGGACGCAATGCCGGTACGAAACTCATCCAGATCGAAACGGGCGGGGACGGTGGGGATCGTACCCTGGAGGTCCCCAGCGCAAGCTTTCGCTCCACGCTCCGAGCTGAGACGCGTTAGACCACTGATCTCTATGACAATTGCTGGATCGCGCTTCCCCGCTTGTTCGCTGCAGCGCAAGTGAAGCCACCGGGCTTCACTCGCTTGGGATACGATTTGCCGTTTTTGCTAGCCTTTGCTGCGGTTTTCCAGCGTGCTGACGACACGTTTTCTACTCGTTCGTCGTCATTCGCCGAAGAAGTTTTTTAAAGACTCTGTGTATGTTGAGACTTGCCGTTGTGAACACGTGGAAAATTTTACGAAAGTGCAGTGTCGCAGGAAAAAGGCACAACGCGTCGAAAGGAAGGGCTGGCGGCGTGTTCAAAGATTCCTTGGCACGCCGAAGTGCCGTGTCTCTGTGCCTTCGCACGCTTGGATACCGACCAAGAACCGACGCCGTGTGTATGTGTTCAGCGAGTGCAATGTGCGTGAAGCTCTTCGTGCCTCTGGATCAGCGTCTTTTCCCCTCGCGGTTTAGGAACGAGCTTAATCCAGCGTCCACTAGCGACGGAAGATGGGGAGAAGGTACGTCTTTTTTTCGTCCTTAGACGATTTACACAATACCGTGCACAACAGCTCCTCATCACTGATCAGTGCTGGCTTATTATCAACCTACTTAATTGCATTTGACGTTTGAGCGCGGCTCGCCTAATTGTAATTGGTCAACAGATTGCACACGACCATATCGGCCGCGCTTCAAAGATTTTCATTCTCGCCGTCTTGTACTTTTGCTTTCGAAAACCCCCCTGGCTCCACGTACAACGTTGCCCTATTCGTGCTCCCACGGAATTATTAGAGTAGATTTGGGACATAGCCATGGTTAATATAGTACATAAGAATACGTACAGATCTCCCCCTTTTATTGATAGCAACTCTTTGGAACAGCTGGACGATCCAGAACTCCGTGGCCGATATATATAAATGATCTAAAGGCATCTACGCGCGACACACGTTCAGAACTTTGGCGCGGCGTCAATTCTTGACCGGTATCCAAGCGTGCGAAGGCACAAAGATGCATCACTCGGCGTGCCAAGGAAATTTGATCACGCCGCGACACCGGCGACACGTTTTCGACGAGTTGTACCTTTTGATACGGCTTCACGCACATTGCACTCGCTAAACACATTCACACGGCGTCGGTTCTTGGTCGGTATCCAAGCGCGCGAAGGCACAGAGACACGGCACTTCGGCGTGCCAAGGATGCTTTGAACACGCCGCCAGCCCTTCCTTTCGACGCGTTGTGCCTTTTTCCTGCGACACTGCACTTTCGTAAAATTTTCCACGTGTTCACAACGGCAAGTCTCAACAATACACAGAGTCTTCAAAAAACTTCTTCGGCGAATGACGACGAACGAGTAGAAAACGTGTCCACAGCACGCTGGAAAACCGCAGCAAAGGCTAGCAAAAACGGCAAATCGTATCCCAAGCGAGTGACGCCCGGTGGCTTCACTTGCGGGAGCGGCAAGCGCGATCCAGCAATTGTCATTGAGATCAGTGCGTTAGACCGTCAACGGCCCATTCATTTTCATCTTAGAATGGCGGTACAAATATGTCCTTTCAAACGCACTGCTTAAAGGGGTACGGAAACAAAAAAATTAAATATTCCAATTTTGTTCGGAAATGAGTCAAGCATGACGGATAACAACCGTAAATGATAATCGCACGTTTGTATTTTGAACGAACTGGCTATATTTTTCGTTCCAAACGATGCACTCGAGCAAGCGCTCGAAGAGAAGCGAACGGAGAGCGCGATGCGTCATGGGATATCCGGCGCAAACGAAAACAGAAAGAAAAGCTTCCCCGCATTTGTGACGCAGCAAGGCTGGCGTAGTTATGAGCTTTGCCCTTGGTGGCGTTGTCAGCGTTAATAGCGTCATCGCGTTAAAGGGATACTTCAACGAAATTTGAAAAATTCCCCTGGTGTTCAAAAATAGGTTGAATATGATCCACAATATCCGTAAATGACAATCGCACGTTTGTATTTTGATCCTGGTGGCTGTATTTTTCGTTATAAACGGCCCACTCTGGCAAGCGCTCGGAGAAGGCCCAGCTTAGAGCACGTGACATCGAAAGCAATCGTGACGTAGGTCGTCTCAAGACGAGCAAAGCTACGGCGAGGCTGACGTCGAGAGGATGGCCTAGTCGTTCCGGCCACCGAAGCGGCTGCTTTTGTACGAATTTTGAGTGACGGGTTAATCTTCTATAATCTTGTAGGGGGACAATAGCGACTTCTGCGACACACAAAAGGGATTCTCGGGAAGAGGGGAGTTCCTCCTTCCCCCCTCCTCTCGTCGTGGCCGGAGACGAGACAACCTCCGTCACTATAGCTGTCAAGGTTCCTAGACGAGCATTACAGACGAGGCGTTAGCGACATCCACCAGGTGCTCTTTGCTAATCGTTTAATTCGTTTTAAAATTCCTTTTCGAGACTTTTTTTTAACAAGATATTGGTATGTTCCATGGGATACTGCTCTTTTGAACACATATAGACCAAAAATGAGCGCCGAAATTTTGTTGTAGTATCTCTTTAAAGGGATACTTCAACGAAATTTGAAAAATTCCCCTGGTGTTCAAAAATAGGTTGAATATGATCCACAATATCCGTAAATGACAATCGCACGTTTTTATTTTGAGCCTGGTGGCTGTATTTTTCGTTATAAACGGCCCACTCTGGCAAGCGCTCGGAGAAGGCCCAGCTTAGAGGACGTGACATCCAACGCAATCGTGACGTATGTCGTGTCAAGACGAGCAAAGCTACGGCGGGGCTGACGTCGAGAGGATGGCCTAGTCGTTCCAGCCACCGAAGCGGCTGCTTTTGTACGAATTTTAAGTGGCGGGTTAATCTTCTATAATCTTCTAGGGGGACAAGAGCGACTTCTGCGACACACAAAAGGGATTCTCGGGAAGAGGGGAGTTCCTCCTTCCCCCCTTCTCTCGTCGTGGCCGGAGACGAGACAACCTCCGTCACTAGCTGTCAAGGTTCCTAGACGAGCATTACAAACGAGGCGTTAGCGACATCCACCAGGTGCTCTTTGCTAATCGTTTAATTCGTTTTAAAATTCCTTTTCGAGACTTTTTTAACAAGATATTGGTATGTTTCATGTGATACTGCTCTTTTGAACACATATAGACCAAAAAATGAGCGCCGAAATTTCCTTGTAGTATCCCTTTAAAGGGACCATGAAATGACCTTTTTACTTTTTCCAGATAACTTTTACATTAAACCGTCAATGTTCACTGAATGCCGAACAGGCATCCGTTTTCGTCTCGGTTTATTAACTTTTACACAAAAAATTATTGAAATATCGACTTTTTCATTCTCTCCAACTGACCGCAAAAGAAGCCGTGACGTAGACCGTTTCCGGAACCGGAAGTTCTCTCGGCAGTAGGAGAATGGGAGTGTTAGCGGCAACGAGTTGGGGTGCGCCGGTAGGTTTTACTGCGCTGATGTCACCGACGTATTTCCTGAATCGGCGCCTCTCATCGCCGCATCGCAGCTGAGCGAAATTCAATGAGATATGTTGCGCTACAGCGACAGCATGGGACTAGTCCCATACGCCGGTATGCCTGTTGGGAAGTGCAGCGAGTCTTTCGGTGAAGACTCCAGAAGTCAACCACCCTGTCATTGTTGGCAGAAGGGCCGGCCCGTGTCAGTCGTTTGCAAAGCGACGTAGATGGCGTTTTTCGCGGCCTCGGAGATGCAGGAGCGAGCCGACGTTAAAAAAGATACGTTTGAACTACGAGTGTCAGCAAGAGCCACGTAAATACCTGCTTACACTCGGAGCGGACGCGCGCGCTTGATGGAAGTCTTGTATTCGCGCTGTTGGTAAGCGCTTCGGGACCGTTCTTTTACGATTGCAACTCGATACTGACGCGACACTCGGCAAAGAAAGGTTGGACCGGGGTCGACAGTGACGTGCAGTCTGTCAGAATAAAAATGGCATACCAATAACAAAGTGTACATACCGTGTTACGAAGGCAATCCATACGGCGTTTATTTCAGCTCTATATCACACAAAACAAGAAGATAGAATCGACGAGAGTCCCTTTTCGACGAGTGTTCGTCAACACTGCCTCGGAAAACAAGGGGAAGAGATTGACCTCCTCACCTCTTAATCTAGAATTGAGGTCAGTGATCAAACTATAATACGGGAAGGGTCCACAAGGGTCGCGCGGGCATATTCCATTTAGCACGCCAGCCGGTCGTAGGCAGACGGTCTTGCGACGAAGCAACGCAGCGCCGAGTCGGAATGCCTGCTAGGCCTATACGCTTCGTCGGAGTCGGTGAATCCAGCGTTCTTGTTCGTCGTGGTCTGTTTTAAGTACTGTTTTCTTGCTGCTTGAAGTCGGCACGCGCGGGAAGAACACGTAGAAAAATAAACGTTCAGTCAGTCAGAGTTTTGAGAGGAAGGAAAACAAAGAAAATAAATGTTCGTCGGTCGCCGTCACCCAAGTAACTGGCGGCCCTGCCCTACTGCGCACGCGCAGTAGTTGCTTCGTTTACCACACGATAGATGGCGCTTGGCTCTCAGCATTATCAAATTTGGCAATTTTCGCCACACATCTCTAATTATGCTACAAAATGTGGATCTGAATATTATTTAACAAAACTTTTAGGAAACATTCGCCGGCTATTTATTGTTTACGATCGCGGTGCTGGTGAGGTAGGCTCTTACCCAATAGGCGATGTGGATTCGGCTGACGTGCACCGATTCGGCGTATGCATCGTAGTGAACAGGCGAAGGAAGGAAGGCGCAAAAGAGTCCAGTTTTCTTTTAAAAGTTCTATAGCAAATAATTTTTTTGGGCTCCCTATTTTTGTGTTTTTGTGTTTCTTTTCACACCTTTTACGACGTGCGGTGGATGAAACTCGATTTTAAAATCATTTCATGGTCCCTTTAAGGCTCGTTCACAGAGACCCGTTTTCATACGTTACGTTACGAAAAGTCACTGGGAAACCCAAAGAAAGGGCAGGAAAAGACGGCATAGTTCTAAATTTCAAGCTCATCTAGTTTCAGATATGTACTGACAAGCTCAACTCTTAACTGTTGTACCTTTGATTTTCATTCAGGTAAAATATATGTTACTGTTAAACGAAGGGATGTTGGGTCGTATGAACGCGACGTTATAGACGTTAATGTAGACTTTCTTCTACAGTTGCGTCGAAATTAAATAACTGAATTTCATTATTTTGGTACCTGAAAACAAAAAGTGAATTGCCCGGAGGATAAAAGAAACTATATAATTAATCGTTTCACGGCGTGAATAGTGTCTATTGCCAGAACAATGCGGAAAATATATTCTCAATTTAGCTGTTCAAACTGGTTCGAACCGGTTCGAACCAGTATGAACCGTTATTTTTCGCTCCCCGCAACTGAACCGGAACCGAACCGAAAGCCGCGGGAACCCGAACCGGAAACGTACCGATAAAAATTTCGGTTCGACACTCTGCTGAGAGCATCGTCTTCGAGGGTACGGACGATACTTCTTCTGGTTTACTTGTCTGGGCATAATGGTGGAGTCCACGCCTCATTTTACAGTGGGAAAAGGGGGGGGGGGGGGGGGGGGGTTAGACCATCTGGTCTAAGTAGTGCTGACAGAGAGTGAGAGAACGCGTAAAAGTGGTGTGATCCTTTATTGTTCTGTGAGGCGAATGGCCACCGCTTCTCTCTCTCTCTATGCCCTCCCCTTCCCTGGCCTCCACGAATATTGGCATGAAAGTGAGATCCGATGAACGATGGATAACCCGTAAGCGCCACTTTTTCTCTGACTGGTCGAGTTTTCGGTCATGGAGTGTGCGTCGTCTCCATGGCCATCTCTTAATGAGATGTTCAAAATTCAGGGCATCAACGATAATGGAAACCTAGAGTTTCAGTGCATACACTCTCAAGAAAAAAGGGTGTAAAAAGGGTGTATCGTTACACCCTTTGTCCCATACAATACACCCCAAAATTTCATTTCGACGTACAGAGCCCTATATATAGTCGAACAGACGTCCCCAAGTATTACGAGGGACTTGATAACGGTGCGATATAACTTCTTAAGTAGGTAAAGTACGTATCAAAGGCCACATAAAGAAAACACCGAGTTTTTACAGTAGGGCCAAGAAAACCCCGATTATTTTTTTGTATTAAGTACAACGTACATTAGCTATTTTAATAAGTTGTACCACACGGCTATCAAGCCCCTCGTAAAATTTGGGGCCGTCTGTTTGACTGTAGGGCGCTGTACGTCGAATTAAAGTTTTGAGGTGCATGATATGGGACAAAAAGTGAAACGATACACCCTTTTTTCTTGAGCGTGTACTTTGCTTGCGAAAAAAAAAAAGCTAAAAAAAAAGCACACACATTGTTCTCACCAAGAATAACACACTCTAATCAACGGAAACACATCCAGGTAAGCTGGGACACCTGCATTCTGCATTGGCTACATTGTAACGCTAGAACCAAGTTTTTCTTTTCTTGTGAATAACGGGCGAAACACCCGAGCCAACACGGAGCGTTCCTGGATCGCTTCTTTAGCTCCGAGTCTCGTAGCGGAGGTAGACGCTGCTACTGAGCATGCGCACCGCTAGCTTTGTCTGCAGAATTCCAAAGATCATTTCCGGAGGCCGTAAGCTATCGGGATGGCGGGTGTGGTTGCAGTTTTCGGTGCCTTGTTAGCTTACTGCTGAACAAAGTACACCGACACTCTTTCTCTTCAATGCAATATTTTATTTTTACATTGACTACCATAATACGGGCGTATGTGAAAGGAAAAGTAGTGTTGCGGAGCATTTAAAAAAAAATATTGTTTTTATTGTTTTCTGGATAAGTGCACGGAAAAAAAGTAACGTTAAAGTAATTTGTAACGTTACGAATAAAGTAATCCGTTACTTTTCAGCGAAAGGAATTTGTAACGGTAATCCATTACATTTGAGGCTCGGTAGTTTGCAATTGTAATCCATTACATTTTTCAAGTAACGAGCACAAGTCTGATTTAATTGCAGCTTTTTGGAGGCCACCAAAATAGGATTAATATTGTTTTTCTATTTTTAATATCGAATGTCTGCCTTATATCACCCACGACTTTGAATATATTTGGAATGCCGTAGACGACTGGAAGCACGCATCTGGCCGCCGCTATGTTTTGCTCGTGCGGGCAAGTACGTGCAATTACAAGCTTGCCAAAGCTACGTTCACGCTCACGCTGCACATGCTTGCACGCATTGGGCACCAGTGTGGCGTTACGCTTGCAATTAGTTATGTAAGGTTTTCACTGGACGCCATAGTTGAGGGCGATGTTTAAAGGGGTGGTGCAACGATTTTCGGACTTCGGTCAAAGATTTCTGGAAGTTGCCCCCTGACACTTCTGAAGTAAAGAACAGAAAACCGATTTCGCCTGCGTGTCCTAGTTGTTGCGTAAAAAAAAGATAAAGATGGGCATTTCGGGCACCCCTCAACTCACTCCCAGCCTTCAGGGTCACACCTGGTCGCACTCCCAGTGACGTCATTCGGAGTGCCGTGTAGCTTCCCGTGTGCTATCTCGGAGGACGCTTCCCCTCCCTCTCTCTGCGTACATTAGCGGGCGCTATGCTGCAGCTTAGAGCCGAGCGAGGTCACGCAATCTTTCCGCCGTAGTTCCTTCGGCTGCCACTTGGGGCTGCAGGTGGGGGAAAAAGCTCGACTTTTGCTTTGCGATTATGCAGCGGAATCGCGACATTTTTAATAAACGAGGTGTTTTCTCTATCCTCTGAGACACGATAAACAACGTAAAAATGACGAGATGCAAATTCTTTTAATCATAAAATCGTTGCACCGCCCCTTTAAGCGCATGCATGATCAGAACAAGCTCACATTAACAGCCTGCTAAGACCGGTAATCATGATGGTGCGGTAAGCACGTTGCAAACGAACTGTAGAAGCTCGCCTTGAGCACGCGCTCAGCAGCCGCGCACACAGCTATGACCGCCTGTAAATACTCACTATATTTTGAACCCTATAGGTTACCAGGGAAAGAGAGTGAGCGCGACTGAAACCGGCTGATTCTTGGCGGAAATAAAACGAATTTCGAGCGATGAAAAAAACAGTTAAAGTGGAGGCGAGCTGGTGTAAGTTATGCATGATGAATAATAAATAATTAGGGCTGTGTGGGTTTTTGCGCAGCGTGTAGTTGGTCAGCCATTTCAAAGTTGCGAAGAGTCACTCGCTGTATATGGATGAGCAATTTAGCCCGTGCAGTACCACCGTTAGCCTGGGGTCCTTAACGTGCACCACGCAGTAGTGTACACGACCGCACGCCGGCCCGATGCTCATCTAGATTGAAATGGGCACGGGTGGGGATTAAACCCGGAATCCCTGGGTTCTGCAGCGCGAGTATACATGATGGTTGAAACCTGAGACTGTGATTTGAAAAGCTGAAACTCGTGAAGGAGGAAGAAAAAGGGACAGACAAGCTAGGGCTGGGCAATTGATCGATTAACCTTCCGATTAATCGATTAAGGCTTTAATCGCGATCAATTTTTTTAACCAGTTAATCGGTTAAAATGAGGCGAACAAAAGTAAATAAATATACGTTTTTTTCCTTTCTCCTGGTGCCGTTCCCTCTAAAACGAACATACAAACTTGCTCCTTGTTCACCTCGTAGGTAACACCCAACAAACAAATCATTCGTCGTGAGTCACGCGGGATTGGAAGAAAAAAGCGAAAACAGAAGCAGAATGAAAGCAGGCTTTACGGAAGTCCGGTGACCTCGGTCATGAATTTGGACGCGCTCTTTTTGAGCACACGCAGCAGCTTTTTTTTTTTTTTTTTGAAGGCACGCAAGCATGTTGGCTTACGGGTTTGCAGCGACAAAGCTAGAGCTCTTCCGAAGGCTGCCTTGATCCCCATTGTGGGTTATGCTCCGTCCTTGCGGTCGCTACAACGTGACCTCGCTCGTCTCTCCGCTCGTTCAGCGTGGTGCAAAGCCGGCCGTGGTCGTGGCTTGCTTCAGTATTCGACCCTGTGTTTTATTTGTGTGGTTGGAATTTCTCTCTCGGCGTCGCTTTTGCCTCTTGACGCAACGACCTTGGCGGACCTGCACTGCCCGTGGCAAAGTGCTTCCAGATGTTCCCCCTAGGGTGCCTACATGTTTCCGCCGCTCGTAGGCACCCTAGTTCCCCCGTTCTCTCGTCGTCTTTGACGAGTTGGCGCCGCGCGCAGCCGGATGGGCTCGTTTCCCTTTTCCCCGTAAAAAGGGGCCTTTCCTTCGCCGGGGATTTTCTGTTTGTTGAAAGCTTCAAGGACGTCGTGGAATTAGAGCGTGCGGGTAAAGTTACATGAACGACGAAGATGTTTCATCCTGTTTTTGTCCTTCATGTACTACTCCTATAACACCTTCAGGGACGTCCTCGACGGATCGACGCTCCCCAATTATCCCCGTCTCCCTTGCCCCCGTCTTTCCTCTTCCCTTCATGTCGCGCCGCAGTCACTTGTTTGAGAAGTATCTCATCACAACATCCTGCGCAGGCATGGACGAATACAGGAGTATGAAGGGCAACCTTTCAGGGAAATTTGGGTTTAAAGTAAACTCCGCGGGCGAAGTTTTTGACTTAAAGAAATTTCACTGCCTCATCTGCAAGAAAGCTTTCACATATAGCGGAAGTGTAAGCTCGCTTCAATACCATCTCAGAGCTAAGCACCCAAGCATCTCGCTGCAACAAGAATCATCTGCAAAAAAGCAGACGACTATCGACGTTTTCTCTTCGAGGCCGGTTTCTCTGAAGAAAGAAGAAACTACTGCACAAGCCCTTACATCTTGGCTTGTTTCTTCTAGCCGGCCTCTCAACATTGTGGAAGATCACGGGCTAGCGAAAGTTCTTCAGATTGCCTTGGGTTCTCCGTCTTACCAGCCGCCGTCTCGTCGTGCAGTGAGTGCCAAGGTGGATGCCCTGTATACCTCGAGACGGGAGCGTCTTCAAGCAGAACTCTCGGCAGCCAGCTTCATCAGCTTAACAGCGGACTTCTGGACCTCCATCGCCAATGACGCCTACCTCGGGATAACGGCGCATTGGATCGACGACGACTGGATGCTTCGATTGGCAACATTGCAGGTGAGACATGTACCTGAGCGCCATACGGCAGAACAATGTGCCAGTGAGGTATTGGAGACTGCTACAGATTGGGGAATCGTTGAAAAGGTAGAAGCTGTCTGTACCGATAATGCCCGCAACATCTGTCTTGGGGTGGAGAGAGCAAACTTTCAGAGTCTGAAGTGCGCAGCTCACACGCTTCAGCTGTGCGTCCACAAGGCGCTCAGCGTGACGGGCGTGGAGCGACTGCTAGCCGCCTGTCGTCGTACTGTGGGCCACTTTAAACACAGTTCGAACAACCAGGCCGTCCTTTTAAAACATGCCGCTGAACTCGGAGCACCTAAGAAGAAGCTTCAGCAGGACATCGCAACACGGTGGAACAGCACGTACATATATAACCAGCCTGCTTGAACTGAAGGAGCCTTTGCGCCGCTCCATGGAGGACAGCAGTACCATTAAATCGTCGATTCCCCACCTCACAGACGTCGATTGGGACATGTTGGAGCAGCTTCGGGAAGTTCTGAAGCCCCTGCTCGACATTACTGAGCTCCTTGGAGGGGACAAGTACGTTACTCGGTCTGTACTTATTCCAGCCGTAAAACTGCTAAAGAATAAAATGAAGACAAATGACTGTGACCCTGCCTTCATCTGCCGCTTCAAGGCCATGCTTGTGGACTCTATCGATGAGAGGCTTAGCGCGTGGCCGCGGTACAACGACTATGAACTGGCAACGTGTCTCGATCCTCGTTTCAAGAGCCTCGCATGCATCGAAAAAGATCGCCGCGAACTTGTGTGGGAAAGGCTTTCCCAGCTAACACATGCGTCTTCGGACGACGATTCTACTGATCTGACGCCCAAGAAAAAAAGAAAATACGTTTTCTCGGAGGAAAACGAAGAGCCCACCATCTCCTGCCAAGTGTCGCTTTATCGATCGATGGCCGAGGTGACGGACGATGAACTGGACCCCCTACAGTGGTGGCGAGCTCAGGGCTCCCTGTTTCCTCAAATTGTGCCAATTGTGAAGAGGGTGATGTGTGTCCCAGTCACCTCAACGCCCTGCGAGCGTCTGTTCAGCGCAGCAGGGATGATCGTCAACAAACAAAGAAACTCGCTCCTGCCGGAAAATGTCAACAAACTTCTTTGCCTCCGCAGCTGGGGTTGTGATCTGTGAGTGCGTTACATCAACGTTTATTCTCAATTAAGTTTGTATATATGCGCCGTTTATCATACAATAAAACAAATTGTAAGGACAAAATGTCTACTTTTGCTTTTTACTAAAATCAACCGATTAATCGATTAATTAATCGATTAAAGGGTGGCGATTAATCGGGTTAAAAATTTTAATCGACGCCCAGCCCAACGTCTCTGAGACGTTGTCTGTAATTTTTTCTTCCTTTTCACGAGTTTCCACAGTCTCAGGTTTCAATCATCATGCAGAATTTCGAGTCACAGATTGTGTTCTGAGTAGTTGGTCTCTTATAGGTCATGCTCAAATAACAACCTCTGCGAGCATAAATAACGATGTATAAAAAACGTTGTTGTTTCTCGACCGTCAAAGCGACACTTCTTGAGCTTCTCTCCATTGTGAGCGAGTGTTTTTTGCCTGAACATGATAGAACTTGATAATTCACAGACTAAACGCTAGTGATTAATCGATCACAAAAGTTTAATGTGCGCTAATCTTTACTGTGATCCAATGGCCTCGACCTAACTAATCAGAGCGACGCGTGAGACGCAAAGCGTCGTTTGCGTTCGCGTCGACGCTTTCGCGCCTGACGGGACCATGTTCCTCTCACAGGGGAATACCGCACGAGGGAGTTCAAATTAGATTCGGGCACGCCAATGATCTCACGTTTACTAATTGCGAACGCTTCATATCGTTTCCGCAGTTTCTTTTGTCTGGAGCGGACTCCAGCGGCGATATGAGTTCAGGATCCCCTGAGGTTTTAGGGATCGTTTAATTAGCGCCACATCGGTCAGTCTGACGTCGTTTGAGCATGTGGCGATCGCTGGCTGTTATTATATAGCCTGTTGGTTTGGGTCAAGGTGGCGGAACCGGCCGAGTGGGCGCACCTATTCCCCTCGACAACGCCATCCGTACACAACATCCATGCAACATTCGCAAAAAGAGATTTTGTCGCGATGTTGCGGATACCTCTGTATGCAACGCGCATTGTTCTCAAAGTAACGTTACAAGGATCTTATGATACATGCTGCGGCATTATATGACATTTACAACGTATCATAAGCGTTGCTGACATGCTCTTTGCTACCTGGCAGAGCTATTGACTGATTGAACGCGAATTCCAGCCGCCCTGTGACATACATGCTCGGGTTCAATATGTGCTCCGCGCTGGCCCTCAGTACGTGACGTGTAAACTTCAGCAGTACGGCCTTCTATCTAGGTAGTGGTGTTGTGGTGTACACGTGTCGGCCGAAAGAAAAAATGAAAGCCGTTTACAATTCCCTGTAACGCCGGTTAGAGCGCAGCTCTTGAGGAGGAAGATGGAAGCGTACTGAGGGATAGGTGACTCCTTGAGGTCACGTGACCTCAAGGGGGTCACGTGACTTCAGGGGGTCACGTGACCTCCGGGGGTCACGTGACGTGACCCCATGAGGTCACGTGACCTCGGGGGTCACGTGACCTGAAGGGTCACACGACCTTAGGGGGTCACGTGATCCCCAGAAGTCACGTGACTTCAGGGGGTCACGTGACCTTAGGGGGTCACGTGACCTCAAGGGGTCAGGTGACCTCAGGGGGTCACGTGACCTAAGGTGGTCACGTGACTTCAGGGGGGTCGCGTGACCTAAGGGGGTCACGTGACCTAGGGGGGTCACGTGACCTGGGTGGGTCACGTGACCTCGGGGGGGGGGGTCACGTGACTTCGCGGTTACGCCGACGCCGACGGCGACGCCGACGCCGCTCAAGCCGGAAACGGGCCCCTAAGAGCTGCGCTCTAAAAGGCATGGCGTTCAGCGATGGTGGTACCGCGGTGTGAGGATCGAGCTCCCTAGCTCTTGGACGATCGGCTTCAGATTAAATGTACTGTCGTGAGCAAAAGTCTGGATAACACGGGAGCGCCGACCGAATTGCATCGCCGCGCTCCCTGACGGCGCGGCGCCTGGTGCCGAGACCCGCGTAATGCGCACGCGCGTCCTTTCTTATCTGCTGGCTCACTCGTTCGCTCGCTTCAACGCGATGCGCTCCTGAGCGATTAAATGGGCGCTAGGTGCCGCCCCGGGAACCAAGATTCCGAGAGCCTCGCTCACCGCTCGGGACGAGCTCGCGTGCTCCGCGGCACGCGCCGTTCGCGCATATCTTTCCCGCGACTCGGCGACGCGTTAAAAACTCTCGCTTATGTTGATGCAGCCGCAATGAATTGTAGAACTTGTTTTCGCGTACTCGAGGCAGCCTTGGGCTTCCTTCCGAGTGATCATGCACGCGCGCTAAAGTGGTGAATGACGAGCAAAAAGGAAACACCAAATAAGAAAGAAATATTTTTTCAACCCACCTCCCAAGAAAAAAGAAGAAACAAAACGGAAGGAAAAAGAGGAGCTGGTTCAGTTTGGGTGGCTTGTAATTTTTATATTGTTGATAGCGTCAGAAAGAATCGAAAAAGCATCACTTTCCTGCAAAATGTTGCAATTCTGTTGTGTAATCGCAAAGCAGAAATGGAAATATTTCCCCTCTGCAGCCGTCCGCGGCGGCCATGGGAAACGCGCCGTGACGGTGACGCGGGGATCGCTGCAGCTCAACGCCTCACGAAGAGCAGTAGAGAGAGAAAGAGTAAACATCCTTGAGGAGAGCGCTCGGAAACCGGTGCATCCTCACGTCGACGTCACTGAGCACGTCATTCGGAGAGTTGAGGGGTGCCGGAAGCTTGAATCTTTGCTATTGTTTAAAATTATAATTAGGGCACACAGACTAAATCGCTTTTCAGTTCTTTACTTTAAAAGTGTCGGAGAACAACTCCTATAATTATTTGGCCATTGTCCGTAAATCGTTGCATAGCCGCTTTATTTTATGACTTCCGGTACAAGTCATCACAGCTGATGTCAAACTGAACATTTTAAGGTCACTTCGCGAACAACCATGCTGAGAATTTGTGGCCAGTACCATGTTTTTTTTTCGTTGTTTACTTGACTTCTTGACCCTTTACAACGCGTGCATAATCAATTGAGCAGCAGCTGTTTGCATTGTAGCCGGGGCATATATAGGGGGAAGCTTAAAAATAACGAATGGAGGGAAGCGACAGTTTTTAACGCGTCGCCGAGTCGCGGGAAAGATATGCGCGAACGGCGCGTGCCGCGGAGCACGCGAGCTCGTCCAGAGCGGTGAGCGAGGCTCTCGGAATCTTGGTTCCCGGGGCGGCACCTAGCGCCCATTTAATCGCTCGGGAGCGCATCGCGTTGAAGCGAGCGAACGAGTGGGCTAGCAGATAAGAAAGGACGCGCGTGCGCATTGCGCGGGTCTCGGCACCAGGCGCCGCGCCGTCAGGGAGCGCGGCGATGCAATTCGGTCGGCGCTTCCGTGTTATCCAGACTTTTGCTCACGACAGTACCTACAGCTTCCTGACGTGGAAGTGAGGTGCAAGGCTCTTATATCGCTGGCATTTCACAAAAATTAGATTTATTCACGGGCCGCAGACCCAACCTCGTATGCCGGTCTACGACAATCCTCCAGATGATAGCCATTTTGATAGGAACTAGTGCGCCTCCAAATTGGAGCGCTTTCGTGTATGTCACATCGCCTTTTTTACGGCATAAATAGAGGAAGAACGGAAGGGAAAAGCCTTAGGGAAACACGCCTTAGGGAAAATTTACGGCTCCCAGATTTTCTTACGCTCATCGGGTAAGCAACCCGGGGGCCGGCTAGAGGCTAGAGCGAGAATCCATGAGGCGTACTTAACTAAGCCTCGCCCCCCCCCCCCCCCCCTTCCCCCCTCCCCTCTTCCCCCGATAACCAAACGATGTGACATTTACGAAAACGCGCCAATCACGAAAATAATCCCTGGAGAAGGGGAACAAGAGGGTAAATTGAGCGTATGGTTTTCTCATGAACTTTTCCCAAAGAGCTCGATATTCCAGCGGACGGCAATGTTACGGCGGTGGACGTTCATCCGAAGTTATTTGTATTCGCAGCAGACGACTCTTGACCTGTTTCTCCGAGCTTCGCGTCTGGCGCAGTGACGCACACGCAACCGTGACGTGGTGTCAAGTTCTTCGCTCCGAAACCCTTATTGGGTCGCATGGGCCGTAACCTCCCCAGTTCGCCAAGTTATCCTGAAACGGAGCATGGTGGCACGAGTTTTCACTGTGCAAACAATGAAAATTCAAATTGGGCGTGGAGTGCTTACACATGCAGTGAGAGGTCAGTCTGCCTCTTGAGATATGTAGAGGCTGGTTCACGCAGGATGAGAAATACAGTCAGTGCTCTATGCTGCTGACCTAGAGCCTTTAATGGGCATCACGCAGTATTGACGATACACGAACGCAGTTCACGCTCACACAGGAGCAACGCCAAGCAAACAAGAACAACAACAACAACTAGTCGAAGTAACGTTGATGGGTAGTACTGTCGCAGTTGAAAAATTGTAGCCCAACTTAGACCTGCAAAGTGAAAAAATTCCAAGGACACCTAAGCACTTCTCATGAGTTGGGAATGCGAAAACACGAATGTCTCTCTTCCGCTCGCTTAGTTCGTCTGCGATGTACTGGCGTGGACGGGCACTCCCCGAGGTTGTGGCCGGCCGCCGAGCGGGCGCTCTCGTAAAGCGGCCCGTCGCCAAGCCAGCAAATAGCACTTTTAATATGCCCAATGTGAGTGCTATAATCAGTGTCTTTATATTGAAATGGCTGAATCGATTTTTAGTAGATACTTCACAAAAAAAGAGAGGAAAACGACAATTTCGAAGGAAAGTATATACAGGGTGTTATTTTTTATTCGAAACAGATTTATTTTAAAAAATCCGTAAAAGATGGAATGATACGGTTTGTGAAGGTGAGTTATACGGCCAGGGGGACATTTTATAGGGGGCTAATCGTAACGATCAGTTGGCTAATTAATTAAAATTCGTTAATTAACTTTTTAATTAATGAAAATAGACATATGGTTCCAATTAGAAACTCGCACAGCGTCACCGAAAACCACTAAATCAGTCATTTTCAGAAAGTCTTTGAGCGCGTGAGAAGCGTAGTAGTGCACTAAAGTTACGACTCGTGGAGCAGGTACAAGGCTGGGGCTAGATAAGAGACGGAAAAATCGCGCGGGCGCCTTACCGCAACCGCTAGCCTTGTACCTGCTCAAAGAGCGGTAACTTTAGTGCACTACTACGCTTCTCAGGCGCTCAACGTCTTTCTGAAAATGACTGATTTAGTGGTTTTCGGTGACGCTGTGCAAATTTTTAATTGGAACCATATGTCTATTTTCATTAATTAAAAAGTTAATTAACGAATTTTAATTAATTAGCCAACTGATCGTTACGATTAGCCCCCTATAAAATGTCCCCCTGGCCGTATAACTCACCTGCACAAACCGTATCATTCCATCTTTTACGGATTTTTTAAAATAAATCTGTTTCGAATAAAAAATAACACCCTGTATATAAAAACACCAGGAGAATCACCAAAGCAAAAACAAATCAATCAGTAATCAGTCAAATCAATAACAGCAAAATCAATGGACTCAATTACAGTCAACAAAACATAAATTCAGAAAAAAAAAAATAATTGCTAGAGGGCTGCTACTGATTAACTTTTCCCGAAAAGCATTTTGGCTCTTCTTTTAAGCTTAAAAACTTTCTATATTTGGAAAACAATCAAGAATTGTTTTTGAGAGGAACCTTCGTATCTTATCCAAAGCTTCGTTCAAGACCATTCTGCGCATCCGCCCAGTTCAGTAATATCATCTCGGTTATTTTAGTTTTTGGTCCCACGCGACTTTGTTCCAAATGGAAGTTCCCCCTCCCCTCTCCATCTCTCTCCCCGCGGACAATTATTTCCTTTACAACCTCTCTTACTCACAAAGGGACTGTTCTTGCGAGGGAAACCCGTGGTAAATGACTCGTCCGTCCCAGTGGCGTGGCCTTAATCAAACCTTTATTCAGAAAAAGAAGGCGGGGAGAACAACAGCAGAAACAGAAAAACAAGGCGAACCAAACACGAGCTTGGTATATATAGCGTTTGCGAATGCAAAATCAGGAAAATAGAACACGACACTAACGAAGAAAAAAAAATAAAGCATTAAACTTTCCGGCTATGAATCACTCAGATCGCGTGAGCACTATGCAGGAGTGACACATTGTTGAAAAACGCGCTTTATGACCTAGTATTGTGAGCTCCAAGCACTGTGCTTATCTAAAGCGTGGAACAACGCTTGTTGTTAGCAGGGTTGTAAAGTACCTAGGTACAAGTAAAGGCCCGTTCAGACTCTTGCGACCTCTTAAACCTGGGTTCCTTAAAACTTCTTAAACCAGAGAACACACTGGCGCCATCTATTGGGAAGCAGTGTAAACTCGGCGGTCCGGCATATTTTTTTTTATTTCTCGCGCATTTTCCTTTCTTTCTTGGCTCGAAAAACTTTTTTCAATGTTATAAATGAGTCTTTCCATGGGTATTACGCACATTTGACCTCGGAAATCCCGCAAAACCTTCGCTCTTGTGAAATGCAGTTCCAGTGTCACCGCATAGATGGCGCCACAATGCCAGTGTGTTCCCTCATTTTAAAAACATTTAAGAAGTTTTAAGAGATCTCGTCTCTCTCAGTCGTACTCGGTCGCAAGAGTGTGAACGGGCCTTAACTGGAAATCGGAATCTAGGTGCTTTTGTTATACCTGAGCTACAAACCTAGGTACTTTTATTTCTCGGTATCTGTGTCTGTATCTTAGGTACATTTTACAGTAGCTTGTAACTAAGTGAAGTTATTTTTACAAAAACTTTTATATTCACTTTGTCGAAATGGTAGGAGCTATAAATCTTAAGGTAATAACACACTACCATGTACCGTGATTAACGTTGAGTTGGGTACGACCTGGGAGGCACTGACTTGATCGATCGACGGTTTCGCGGACGAAGCCCCGCCCATGATGTTTCATCGAACAACATTTTATCGAATGGCGGTGTTCATTTGAGCGAGCGAATGATTAGCGATGCTGTTCTAGCGACACCAATTTATCGAATTGCTTCGGAACTCCGTTTAGGGAAAAGAGCGACCTGCTGCCTTCATCTCAAACCGAAATCGACTTCATTGCGTGTTTGAAGCTCCTCTGACAGCTATACAAGGGAGGAGATAACTTGAAAGATGTGCGCAGTTTCTGTTGCCCGTATCTTGTCCTCGTGGTGACTCTCTTCTGCCATAAATACAATATAAAATGTAATTAATATCGTTCAGCCTTTCCACTCTCGTGAAGAAGGAAGACCAGCGGAGCTGTATTCAATACCAACGTTACTAGATCAACTCAGTTATGGAACTTCCCATAGACGCTGTACATTGGAGGAGGTCCGAAACCGTGTCCGATTTTTTGCAGCTAGGTGGCGCTGCCGGCGCATTATTCCACGCGTTTTCGTCTGCTACTGCTCCGCGACTGCTTGCGAGTCCCGACTCCTCTCGAGGTTCAGCATGGTTTTTGGTTAATGTCTGCCCTTTCGCCAGTAAAAATTACAATTTGAGCATGAAAAGCGCTACGACCGTTTTGGCATACGCTTTGCATTATTGTAAAATGCTGCTGCCTTAGCTGTGCTGACAGCGCGAAGCGTTTCGAACGACCCAAATTCGTCGGTGCCACAATCCGGTGGCTACAATCAGGGCAAGTTTGTACATACTGTAATAGTAGATGTGCCGATGACTACCAACTGCAGCAGAAACAATTTGAATGTCGTCTGCTACTGTCAGAAAAAGCGCCACGAACATCCGTAAGCTCAGTAGGCCAGATGCAACGGCCATGTACGATCTCTATGGCAACGGCCACAAGCGCGCCGTCAATGATGATGATAGGGAGTATTAATGCGGAGCGCGCGCCCTCTAACAGGCGCCACGCAAAAGGACCCCCCTCCGGAGCGGAGTTCCAGAACTGAGTTGGTTCTAATAACGTTGCTCGATACACTGTGTGCTTTTTCTTCGTCGTCGTCTGTTTTTCGCGCTGTTTCCTACGATCAATTCCCACCAACGAATTTCGTGGTCGATTTGAAGGGCCTTGCC
Source organism: Ixodes scapularis (assembly GCF_016920785.2). NCBI lineage: Eukaryota > Metazoa > Arthropoda > Arachnida > Ixodida > Ixodidae > Ixodes > Ixodes scapularis. The sequence goes on from NW_024609882.1 coordinate 59,935,491, forward strand.
GCTATTTGCGACACCCTGTATACCAATGTTTTAGCAGTAGATGAGTGGCATAAATTTTACAGGTCTTTTGTTTAGTACTTCATGGAATTTATTCGTAATAAAGGCTCAGCAAGCTCATTAAAGGGATACTACAACGAAATTTCGGCGTTCATTTTTTTGTCTATATGTGTTCAAAAGAGCAGTATCACATGGAACATACCAATATCTTGTTAAAAAAGTCTCGAAAAGGAATTTTAAAACGAAATAAACCATTAGCAAAGAGCACCTGGTGGATGTCGCTAACGCCTCGTTTGCAATGCTCGTCTAGGAACCTTGACAGCTAGTGACGGAGGTTGTCTCGTCTCCGGCCACGACGAGAGAAGGGGGGAAGGAGGAACTCCTTTTCCCGATAATCCTTTTTGTCTGTCGCAGAAGTCGCTATTGTCCCCCTAGAAGATTATAGAAGATTAACCCGTCACTCAAAATTCTTACAAAAGCAGCCGCTTCGGTGGCTGGAACGACTAGGCCATCCTCTCGACGTCAGCCTCGCCGTACGCTGTGCTCGTCTTGAGACGACCTACGTCACGATTGCGTTGGATGTCACGTGCTCTAAGCTGGGCCTTCTCCCAGCGCTTGCCAGAGTGGGCCGTTTATAACGAAAAATACAGCCACCAGGTTCAAAATACAAACGTGCAATTGTCATTTACGGATATTGTGGATCATATTCAACTTATTTTTGAACACGACGGGAATATTTCAAATTTCGTTGAAGTATCCCTTTATGAGGTGGGAATACAGCAGTGTTGTAGGCGTTACCGAAAAAAAAGTAACGAAATACGTTACTAGATACTTGCAAAATAAAGGAACGTGTTACCGACCTATGTTACGTCAAAATAAAAGGAACGCGTTACAGTTACCGCTAGCGATAAAAAGTAACGTTCGGTACTTTTGCTGACACAGAGGTGCGGGCGAGTTGGTTGCTCATGATGTACAGGGGGAGCAGCGCACCCGCGAAACAGTCACTCAAGTCAACACACGCACAAAAGGAGACACTTACGCAGCGACGCTTTTGCGTTACTTTTTGATTATAAATAAAAGGCAACAGCGTTTTTCTTCTTTTTGTTTGCGACAGCGGTTTTTTTATTAGGGCGATGGCGTGGGCGTTGATATTTTTCTAATGTGGTACCTTTTGAAGGTAAAATAAGGCTAGGAGCTAAGAGGACCAGTCAAGCAGCTTCAAAAGCGCAAACCACGGTACATTTTTTGTTTAAGATTGGTTCAGCGGCGACAGAACACATACAGAAGCACGAAGAACAGAATTATTATTTCTTTAAAACTGTCTGATTCGTCCCTTTAGCTCGTAGCGTCGGCTGCGTCTGAGCTTAAAGGCCGACGACCAGACCCGAGATTCTGCAAGGCAGAAGATCCTTTTCACCATGGGGGATGAGGAAACTGGCAACGTTGGACAGGGTAAAAGGTGGAGAGAAGGAAGCGGGGGAAAAGTGGAAAGCGCGAACTGGTCGTCGGTCTTTAAGGCGAAACGAAGTGTAGGAAGAAGAAAAAGAAAACAAGTGGTAGTTTTTTCAGGTCTTAGCAAGAAGTGTAACGAGTAAAGTAACTCCGTTACTCGAAATAAGCAATGCAAACATGTTACCCGTTAATGTTTTGAAAGAGTAATGAGAGTGTTACTATGTTACTGAAAAAAGTAACGCGTTACAGCCAAAACTAGAATATAGCGATTTCTACATTTTTTTTCCATTCCGTGTGTAAACTCTTGGAACCTTGAACCTCTCTGTACGCCTTAGGTCCCTATGCTTGTCTAGTGTATTCTAGAACGTAGAATCGTAATATTAATTTATAAACATAACATATTTATGAATATACTTAAAAAATAAAATGTGGAGCTTTTTTGTTTTATATTTCTCCTCTAAGGCTCTGTACGATGTTCCGTATGCAGTGTTTTTCACCATGAGTTTTAAGATGTTCTCTATTGATTGCTTCTTATATTGAGAATAAGGGTCATATTAAGTAATCCCTTACCGTAGAATAGGCTCAGTTAAGGACCTGAACACCAGTAGTATTATCTTTACACTGCATAAACTTCTTATCCTGTACAAATACGCTGAAACGGCACGCAGTCTTTTATTCACTAATTCCACATGCTGATTCCGTAATAGGTGCTCGTCAAGGTATAAATAAGCCTAGACATCTGGCACGATTATTGTACAGCAATGGTTTGCAATGACAACTGTTATACGGCGTCAAATGAAGTAATATTCTTGACGACAATGCAACATGTTTGTGATCATTTTGGAAATAGAGTAGCTTAGTTTTAGGAGCATGCATTTACTGAAAGGGCATTCGAATTAAACCAACCTATTTTTTATTTATTTATTTAGGAATACTGCAGGCCAATTGCGGCCCAAGCAAAATTGGGGGTTAAAATTAAAAAAAAACAAAAAAAAAACGCAACACTAGGTAGCTATCTATATCCGCTTGAAAGAGTGAAGCTGCATCATCATAGTTTTCAGAGGGTCAAACTAGCGCTGTATCATCAGCATAATGAAACAGCTTAGCATTCGGCAGCAAAAATACCTAAATTGGTTGTGTAAACATTAAATAAAACTGGCTCCAGGAGCTTTACATTGTGGCACAGCACATCTGACTTTAGCTGTGCTTTTTATATTATTCACAATTTTAATCATCTGCAATCTGTCGGCACAGTAGTTCTAGAAAAAAGTGACATAACTGTCCTCTGAAACTTAGTCGGTAGCTTTTCATCTAACAAAGAATGATCAATGGTACCGAAGGGCTGCGATAGATCTATAAAATGAGCTAGAGCTATCTTATCGTTTTCTAGTGCTTCGTTAATGCAGTCAGACAAATCCTCTAAAATGTTAATATTAGTTTTCTGCTGTCGAAAACCATACTGCGTACTGGTAGATAGATCAAATGTAACACAAAAGCTGGTCGTTGTAATTGGCTCTTAGTTTTCGGTAATGTGAGCTAAACAGGTAGAATAGAAATTTATCTAACTTTCTAATTCATGTTTTTCACCTTTCTTATTCAGTGGACGTATGATATATATTCAAGCCCTAGGAACTCTTCCGCTATGAAAGGTGTCATTAATTATTTTCAGTAAAACGTGCTACAATTTATTAATGTTAGACCGTATATCTCGTATTCTAATGTTAACAAGTTCTAGAGACTTAGTTTTTGGCATATCATTTATAATCCTCAAAAGGTCATTTTTTTTTTGTGATTTGAGGTAAGAACGCCGAATTAAAGCCGCTGACTTATGGAGTGACAAGTTTGTGACCAATCTGTTAAATGCTATTTTTTATTCTTTTTTTACAGAGTCAAGGAATTACTTGTTAAGTGGTGCTGAACCAAACATTTCAGTCCCCTATTGGGGGATATGATGACGTCAATTTCGTTCCGTGTGCTCGCGCGCACCGGCGGCTGCTGACCTATGGAAAGATAGTGCGCCACTTATTATAGACACGGAAGTATTCGGTTCAGCATCCCTTTAGAGGACTTTGATGACGCTGCATAAGAATTTGACGTATAGGTAAATGTGTCGGCATTGCATCATGCACGCTATCTTTTAATTTTCAACCAATTATTTGGTTTATTAGGTTCTATGTCTTTTTTTTTTTGTATTTCCTGTCGATAAAGTGATCTGATTTATTTATTATTCCCTTTTTATGAACTTAGTTTTGCTGTCACTTTATTGCCCATCGCACGAAATTTAATTCCAAGTCGTGTGTTCTCGAGACTTTGCTTATATCTACTCCAAAACCTGTCGTTTTGATCGCACAATTCCAAGATTTCCTCGTTTATCCAAACCCCCCCCCCCCCCCCCCCCCCCCCCCCGGGGTTTTCGTTTCTTCAACTTTATTTTTTCGTACCTTTAATATAAATACCCCGAAACGTGTCCCCTAGTTTATCGTAGGTTACAATGTTATCGTACTCGCATGAAGAATTCCGATCAAACAATTTTATTAAGTCATAATTTTTTTTTTACTATCTGCTACAACATTTTACACACTTTCTTGATCTATATTTTCAACAGTAATTTTACCTAATTTTGAGAGTAGACTGATGTCATGGTCGGCTACCTTTTGCTGGATGACTCGACAGATGGTGTTTTTAAATTGTCGATCCTTGCAACTGGTCTACACGATCTTGTGTCACGATAAATATATCTGATGGATTATGAAGTAATCGATTACAAATAATTGGATTACTTGTATCGAGTACCGTACAAATCTGGACAAATGACACGTTCGTGTTGAATAGCCCCACGTCACTGATAGATTAAGAAATGCAGTGCGTGACACGCTTCTTGCTTCCTCATCCGCTCTTGGGCGTCCTCATTGGCTAATCCGACAATCTCATTAGCTGCGGACCGATAACGAGAGGATCGTCACGCCTTCCGTTTCTTAAGGTGGCTGTGACCTTACGATGTGTATATAATCAATGAACTTTGTTCTAGCGTGACGGCATTTAAAACTAAGTTGATGAACTTCGACTGCGCGAAGTCTCGTGCAGTAGCAGCACCAGCCAAAGTAACCGCCCGGGCTTGTATGTAGCTCTGGCGATTAGTCCACTTTAAGTTGAACTTTAAAGTCTCGTTTTAGCAGTAACACTTGTTTCGGGGAGATTGGGCTCCCAATCTTATACAGGTACGTGCTTTACGAACTATAAGATAGAAATTTAAATCGCGTTTTTTTGTTTGAGTAGCGGAAGTCGCGACGAATTTGATTATGTGAAATTCGCGTACAGCATTAGGCGCCGGCAGCTGCACGTTCAACTAGCGGGCAAGGGGAAAAATGCTTCCAATCGCCATACTTGGTCACTGGATAACTCTTTGTAATGTTTGAACGACAGCGCGGCAACCTACGCCTCAAAAACCAATTTAATGACGCGATTGCTCCTCCCTTTCAGAAGTCCTGAGGCCGCACAAACACAATGTTTGTTCTACGGGGAACGGCGTGTTTCTGTCCCTCTGTATTAACAACGATAAACGGTTGAAGCTCCTTTTTTTTCCTTCCCGAAGATGTTGATTGCTTCCTCGAACATTTCTTGGTAATGACTTCTGTATCTGGCGTCGTAGAAATGTTTAGTAAGGTTAACTGGCCATTGTGGAGGCTGCTTCATTAGAAGGAAATGAACGCGAATGTTAATATTAGTCTCTTCCTGGAAATGACGACATAGCAGGCGCCAACGCACGACACGTGACCGTGAACTTTCCCCGAGCACGTAAGAGATGACTAGATTACAGCACACTCCTGGAATTGTTCTCATTATGTGCTTGGTTCCCTGTCAAACGGGGTCATGGATATTTTTTTTTAAACGTGGAATGTTTTTTCAACGAAAGCCATAATCTTAGAAATTCATTCGTCCGTCCCTCCGTACGTTTGTGAATTTGATTGCTAAATTTATGGGGGAGGTTGACGTCACATGACATCTCGACGTCTAGTCACGTGACGTCACGTAACGTCATGGTTTCTCTTTACGTCACAGTGTGAAATCGTGGTGTCACATGATACTATAATTTCATGTCATGTCAATGTTTCCGTATAATGTAGTGGGGAAATCAATAGAATATGTATTCCTCCTTCACAGGAACGTTTTAACGGTTTTGTAAACAAACGGAAACAATTGCTCCTTAGACGTTACGTTATGTGCGTTATAGGACTTCGGGGATAAAGGTAGCTTGTAATATTTTACATTCACAGTAAATGAACTCATTCAGAGCATTCGGAAACATACACTGAGGTTGTTTTTTTTGTGCACCCCAGCCTTCTCTGGCTCTACCAAAATATGAAAGAAATCAATCAATCAAACCAAGACAAGTTACTGAGCCGGATTACATTTTTTTATTAATTGCTACATGGGCTTTCTTTCTTAAGGCCCGTTCACACTCTTGCGACCTCTTAAACCTGGGTTCCTTAAAACTTCTTAAACCAGAGAACACACTGGCGCCATCTATTGGGAAGCAGTGTAAACTCGGCGGTCCGGCATATTTTTTTTTATTTCTCGCGCAATATCCTTTCTTTTTTGGATCGAAAAACTTTTGTCAATGTTATAAACGAGCCTTTCTATGGGTATTACGCACATTTGACCTCGGAAATCCCGCAAAACCTTCGCTTTTGTGAAATGCAGTTCTAGGGTCACCGCATAGATGGCGCCACAATGTCAGTGTGTTCCCTCATTCTACAAACATTTAAGAAGTTGTAAGAGATCTCGTCTCTCTCAGTCGTACTCGGTCGCAAGAGTGTGAACGGGCCTTTAGTGATATACATACATATGTTACGTATTCAATTAAAAATGTAACGATTTACTAGGAATTACGAAAATATGTAAGGAAATTAGTTTACAATTACCCTAGCAAATATGTAATTATTATGTTACTAAATTACTAATAAACGTAAGGGATTACGAGTAATTTTGGTACCTGTAACGTGCCTTAACGGATTACGTACGAGCGTGGTGACATCCACTTGTCCGTCGAAACGGACCTCTTTCACCTGATACACGTGGCATGATTCGTGAAGGAGTTTCTCTTCGGCAGGTTGGCACCACGGAAGAAGCTTTCTGGATTTGTAACTGCCTTAAACCTCGTCGTAACCACGACGGGCATACTGTCCGCTTTGCTGTTTCGTCGGCATTGCTTCCCGATGATTCTGCGCCGGCTACCGCTAGGTGGCGGCGAACAACAGGCGACCGCCGCGACGCGGCCGGCTCGCCCGCTTCCTATAGGCGCCATACCTTTTCCTACTTCATGATGATGATGACTATGCTTTGTCGCACCCAGGTGTTTGCGAGAAGCAGTCACTCCACGTGAAGCGTCTTTTGTATCAAGCACACCCCCAACATACAAAGTTTATTAACATCAGAAATACAACTCCGAAATTGCGCAAGGTACGCCCGATGTCTCGGCGTAATTACGCCATCCATTCACGATCGCGTGTCGCTCTTTTTCAGAGGACGCCATAAAAAGACGCGAAAAGGATCGATTTGTCGGAGCTACAGAGGCGTGGGGGGAGTTGTGTGCGCGCATATGTGTGTGCGTAGGGAGGGAGGGGGGATGTGGAATCCGGTTCTGCGAAATCAAGATAATGAACTGCTACTTCCCAAACCCGTAGGTGGGAAAGGGGAGCCACATGATCAGCGCCCTCATCGCTTTCATATTCACACGACGTCATTAGAGACAACGAGAACGCGGTCTACATCGCATGTTCCATGCTCCGTTTCACTTTAGTATGGACCGCAGTGGAGGCTATGAGCAAACCCAGCCAATGCAGCGCTGTGAACCTATGTCGTGCTTTGCGCGTTACTGAACCCTTCCAAAAGGTCTCGTGCCATTTCCACGTCGTTGAATTGGCTTCGTTTCCCCGTAGCGTCTTCTGCAGTCCACTGCAAGGGGAAACAGGGTATCGACAACCAACGCAGGTCACTGTCGCTCGGCTAGTAAGAACCGGTTGGCGTCGGGTGGACGCCATGAACGCCACAGAATAAACAGAAACAGACGCGATATAACGATTCCCCCGTGGACCATTAGCACACTAAAAGACAAGCTGCAGTTTCCACGAGCGATGACTTGGTGGTGCGATTTTGAAGACAAAATATATATTAAAAAAAAAGTCATTCACACGGCCGTCTATTCCCAGCGGATAAGGAACGCTGCTGAAGGAACTTGCGAGCACAGAATGCAGGGCGAAGCTGTTGTTTGTTGCCAGAGCGCCATAAGGGAGTATTCTGGGGTGTAAAATGACCCATCAACGGTCAACTTAAGTCAACTTGAAAGGGGTTATGCCCTCGAGGATTAGGCCTAGGAGGAGGCAAGCCCGTCATTTGGTCGAACATTAACGACTCCGAGGATCTACGGGCGATGCGCATTAATTGCAATAAATATTCTAAATATCACTATCACGTAAGTGAAAGTTGTATACAGTCCACGCCATAATTAGCAGGAGTGCGAACGGGCTTTGTTGTTTTATGCCGAAGAGAACTAACGTGGAACTTCTCTAGGGACAAGTTTACGCGAGCCGAAGGAATATCGGTAAAAAACGAAATGAGTAAAAAAATACCCCTCAAGGCCAGGGTATAGCTTGAAAATTTATTGCTTGCAACAAAACTACACATTGTAAACGGCAGAAGTTCCTCAAAATGGCTAGCATTTAGTAATTAATTACAGTCGCTTTATGTTACCAGTAGTGCTTCATTCAGCTTTGTCCTGAAAGTTAACGGGGCGGTTATCGTAACTTGTGTACTACGTCGGTCCGGTCCATTGGTTGGCCGATTACTTCTTATCAGAGTATCTTGACGAGTTATACTACAGTCGAACACTCCGATGGGAATGTAGCAGACGCTAATTTACTCGATTGTGAGATCATTTGGATGTTTGAGTCATTTATGCATTTATGCATTTCGGTACCTTGGGGTCACCGAGTGGATGACTGCTGCGGTAATATTATGGTGCCTGGAACGCGTCTCCGACTGGTGTGTTTACCGCGCCCAAAAAAGTGGTCCCTCGATTTCCGCCTGATGAAGCCATAAAAGTGCCATGCTGTCACCAAACGCGACCTTGGCGGTGTCTCAGCAGCTGTGGTGAATATAGCAGACGCCTGTTCTGCTGCAGGTCGCTCCCCACTGTGACAGTCCACGGAACTTACAGCAGCCGAAAGTTGGGACGCCTGGGACACTGTGACGACAGCGAGACTCGCGTTCGCTCGCGCTTTTCGCCAGCATTTCTACGGCCAACCGCCAGGATAGCGACAGGCGATAACATGACACTCCGGCTTCTGTGACGTCATTTGTTGCCACTTGGGGACCACTTTTGATGTATGGGCAGTATAGGACGCCAAGCACACCAGTCGGAGACGCGTTCCAGGCACCACAGTAATATTAACGGACTCCCGCACGGTCCTGCGTAATTTAGCTAATGCCGGCGAGGGATCGCTGCTCGCTCAGAAAACAGCCCATCTTGCAACGAGACTACAAGAACGCGGGTGGACTTTAGCATTACAGTGGGACCCGGCGCACTCAGGAATTGTGGGTAATGAGCGCGCCGACACCCTAGCCAAGAACACACACGCTCTGCCCTCACCTACTTACCACCTCCAACACTTTCATGAAGCGAGACTTCTTATTGCCAGAAATATCAGGAGTCGGCAGCGCGAGGCACACCCCCCATCCCAGTCCCTGATTCCAGACTGACAAGGGCAGACGCATCGCTACTCCATCGACTCCGGACAGGGAGTGCGTGTACGAGGCTAGCACTTCATCGCTACGGCCGAGCCGGCAGAGCTGACAGCCCGAAGTGCACAGTGTGTGGGGACCCCGAGGACCTCACCCATATGCTCCTCATCTGCCCAGAATACGACGCAGCAAGGAAAGTGCTCTTCGCCACTGTTTTAAACGCAGGAGGGCAAACGGCTACAACCACGTGCCTCCTTTTCCCCACTGGTAGCCGGCGGCAAGCATGGAGCATTTTCCGTGTCGTGCTAGAGTTTCTCCACCAGACAGAGCTTGCCGAGCGCCTGTGGCGCCTGCATGTCCTCTCCCACTCCTACCGCGCACGTTACCCACTCCCCACACCCCTTCCCCTCTCCCCTCTCCCCTCCCAACCTTTAAATCTGCCTGCAACTTTGAACTTGTGATTCCTCTTTAACACCCTATCCCACTTTTAATCCCTCATCCCTTTGTTCATGCGAGTCTTTTCCCCTATTAGGGTGAATAATAGTGCGCATGGACATTTACCCCCTTTTTCCGTATCTCAACACTCTCTCTCCCCCCCCCCCCCCCCCCCCCCCTATGCATTTCGGGGTTTTCGTATTGCGTTTACAAACTACGCTTTGGCAAACGCCCAGACAGCGACCAAATGCAACGCTATTGGTTGGTATAAAATACCAAAGTTTCAAGACAGACCGTTATAGTTTTTTGTTTAATTCATTTCGCTCGAAGGCCATCCCAGGAGAGGCTGAAAAATATAGTTATGCAATTGCACACGAGTTATTTTTGTGACAATCAAAAATATACTTAGAGAATAGCGTCAACGTTATCTTTTGCAGCGAACACTGAGATAATTGCACCAGTTATTACCCATAGAAAACAAACAATTTGAAGATTGTTTCAACGATATCTCTTTTAACAAACAAAAAGATTCTTAGACAATCCCATCGGATATCACAGGTAACAAGCAAAAATTTACATAGAGAGTGGCAGCAAAGTTATCACTTGCAACAAACAAATTATATTTATATATACTTTGAGAATTACTCCAAAGCTGTCACTTGCAACAAACAAAATATACTTAGAAAATTGGATGGTAACAAACAAAATTATGCTTAAAGAATTGCGAAAACTAGGTTATATCTCTTGTAAAAAAAAAAAAAAACACAAAAAACACACGTATAGAACTAAAGGGAATGATAATATTCAACTAAACTTGGTACATATGAGAACCTAATATTTCAGGGAATAGTGTTAGTAATTGGCACTCAATCTTAATTGCCATGTTTTTAATCGCGAAAACTGCTGTTGGAAGGAAGGTTCAAAATTATCCACGTTTGCAGAAGGAAGAACACATATTCGAAGAGTCTCTTACAATGTTCAATTATTTCAGCACAAAATAAATGTATATATTATTTATCCTACTGTTGTACCGATCAATTATTTTATCGCGATTTAGTCTGCGTGGTCACTTATGAACTTCTTTCAGAGGAAAGAAGTTCATAAGTGAAACATTTAGGCTTAACTGCTGGTTGTTTTGTTATCACATGATATCTTTGCCTCATGTCTGGCACTTTAACAATTATCTGGCGAACCAGAAAAAAAAGCTAAAATTATAATTTACCTGGCAAGACATATGACCAAAGTAAGCTATGGCAACGCTAACTCTTCGCAGAAAGTCCTTATTGTAGACCGAGCACTTATTATTGCCGACCTTGGGCCAAGCTAGGCTTCTCTCTAGTTCGTTGCCTGGGTAGCACGATGCGTTAAGAAACCTATTTATGGGTTCCCTTCAAAGTGCCAACTCACCATCGGGTTCACCCTGAAGATTACGATAAAATATCAAAAGAAAAGTACAACCTTGTTTGAAATCTGTGAAAGGACACAATACGTTATTCTAAAAGGATAGATTTTAAAAAAAGAACTTGCACAATTGAAACAAAAATTATGTAGCTTTCAAACAATTTTTGCATTTTCATAGGTTAATTTGTGTTTTGAAAATCAAATGTAACGACCACGACCTGAAATGCGCTTTCCATTAAAAAAAGAGCGGTCCATGCTTGTTGAGAATGCATTGCAGCTCACTCGAAATAGACTTAAGGCATGCTATTTTGCTCCTTGAAAGCGTACACTTTCGGTACTTTCAGCGTATTGCGTTTCGTTGGCCAAGAACTGTTGTGCCGTAAGAGGAAGAGATCTTGGCCGCCCTTGTGATGCATCCTCGATGTTCCCTGAGAGATGTTTATTCCCGCCCTGCAGGACAGCGCTTTGTAAAGTCCACTAGAGAGGAAAGTCAGCGACAGGAGGAAACAAAAAATGGCGCCCGGATTTCACGGTTAGTTATTTCGAGCGGGAGCCAAGGCGCAACAAAGGTCCGACGTAAGTAGACTCGCGTGCGTAAGACTAGAATAGCAAGGTCGAGACCCTGCCTGCTCCGCCTATGTCATTGAGTGGGCTGGAAAATACCGACCGCTTCTTCTCTCTCGAATGTCTGCTTCGCTTGCTCGCGTTGTCTGATAATTATTTTCTACCGGCTGCTACCAGAAGGATTCAAGGACGCCAAGAATTCTTTTTTTCTTTCTTACTTCCGGATACCTGCTTTATCCGGCTCTCTAAAATGTAGGCAAAAAATAATAAAGATTTCTTTCTAAAGTATGTTTTTTGTTGAAAACTGTGAAATCCCTTGTTTCCTTACGTTTTCTTACGTCTGCTCACGTCTGCTTATGTCGATAGTCACCGGCATATCCGTGCTTCGTGTGAAGCGTGGGAAACAGTTTAAGGAGTAGCCTTGCACACGACATTTCAGGCACGGACGTTCTGGTGACCCATAACGGAACGTAAGAAATCGTAAGGAAACTCTCCTGTGTGAATGGGCCTTAACGTTGAGTCACCTGGACATTCGCGATTCGTATCTCGCGTTCATAGGTACTACCTGAATTAGTTGTCACGCTTCGTTCGAAGCACAATGATATTCCGATGACTTGCGACGCAACCAGACGTAAGCGTTCGTAAATTAACGCAACGTAAGCAAGCAGTACTGTGTGAACAGGATCTTAGAGTGGACGTGCAAAAGATATTTGGTATTCTTCTCACTTTACGCAAGTTTACTGGCACTAGTTGGACCCAAGGATACTAGCACGCAACGCCGCTGACCAAGAAGCTTCTTTGTAGCAGCATAATTTAAAGAACATAATCAGACGTTTTCTCTCTCTCTCTCTCCTTCGCATAACGAGAGATCCTAGGTTTAATCCTCGCCTCTGCCCTTTTCTATCTGGATGAGCATCGTTCCGGCGTCCGGCCATGTGTCAGTAGCGCGTGATGCACGTTTAAGGGGTACTCCGGCGATTTTTTGGAGCTACCCCAACTAACTATATTTTCAGAACCACCGGCCTTTAACCTTTTCGGTATGCTATTTAGTATCGCAAAATTCATAATAATTATTGTGAACTAGGCAAATCGAAATAATGCAAAAACTAACATTCAAATATGCCCAAACTTTTCAGTGCCCTGATGTTAGTGGCAGACAGGCTGGTTAGTCGAGCAAGCAGTCTAAGAAATAGACTATGCCAATGATTTGTTCCGTGTTGTTGCGCGGGTACTGGAGAGAGCTTCCAAAGCATTCATTTGACACCAGAAACATGTTTGAAATTAGTTGGAAACAAATTCTACAGCCCTAAGGGTGAACCCCGACCTTCCCTGGCGTCACTTCTTTGTTGTGGTCAGTAGAGACTTTCAGTTTGAGAAACACGGTGGGGACCAACATTGTAAATTCAATAATTTGGCGAAAAAAATATTTTGACCTCATAAATAGGATACTATTTCAGTGATGATTGCTCCTGTGCTTAGCAAATTTTCAGGCGAATCGGGGACCATGAAGCTGTGCCAGATAGCAAGCTTCGGTGCCGACAGTTTCTGCACGGTTTGTGTGGAAATGTTTGTTGAGAAGCAAACTTTCCACTAAACTTCGAAAGCAATTTGTAATTTGAGGTGAAGGTACTCGTACAAATGTTTAAAGCAAATGACAGGCAAAATAAAAATGTAACTAAAAGTTACTAAATTAGAAAAAGTGTTTAAACTACAGTAATATAAGTAGAGCAGTTGAATTACATACAAGTCTGCCTCAGAGTACATTTGATAAACAGATAAATAAATAAGTTAGGATGGCCGCGCCATGTGACCGTATAGTCTCAATATTTAATCTCAGGCCCCCCTCAGCAGTCTCTTGTTGCTAACATCGCAGACAGAACAGAAGGGCAAATATTAGACGCATAAGTAATTCAACTACTGTACTCAAGTTACTGTAGTTCGTTTACATTTCTTAGTCGTTTTGTAACTTTCAGTTCTATTTTGATTCCTGAATTGGTTTCCCTTAAGTGCTTATTTTATTTTCGAGCTACTTCTACTCAAATCACAAATTACTTTCGTAATCTAGTGGTTGATTTCTCATTAACTAAAATTGTAAAAACATAATAGGTCGGAAGAGCATCTAATATTCGCAAGGAGGGAGAACATCAAAATACAAAACAGTCCAGATAAAAATTGATCGCTTTTGCAAGCTTCTCCGTCGCTTTCTTGTTGCGACCAGGCAGCATTGCCCTCAGCGTCGTCTGGAAGCGTACACAAACCGTGAAGGTATCTTAAAATGTGCATTCAAGTGGGCTGAGCAAAAGCGGGAAATGCACCAGAAACTGGCAATTATGTGTTATCCTGAGAAAAGACCTTGGAACACTTGAAGAAAGGACTTGTCCCACCTTTCCCCCCGTTCTCACCCATCACATCGTATCTCCTCACCTATAGGAGACAACACGCTGCAGGGCCCACACTGAAGCTGGCGTAGTGCTCTCATTTTGCAGTACGCAATTAGCATCAACTGCTTTGTGCTGCACCTCAAAAAGCGCTATAATTAAGAAAAACAAAATGTAACTATGATACTTGGAAGTAACTCGCTGCTTTTCATGCTAGTTAGTAATTTACTGAGCTACTATTTTAGTTGGGTAATTTGTACTTCACTGGCTTTTGACGACGATATTCAGTAACTTAACTGCATATTTGAGTAACTTCTTCAGCTCATCACCGCGTGTCAAGGAAGTGATTTTTATTTTCGAATGAGCCAGTAGAAAAACGAATAGAATGTTTTTTTGAGCATTTTTTGTTTTTGTTTTGCTGATGCTTTGTTACTGTTACCTGCTGAGCAATGTGAATGGGCAACATGGCTTTGCCAGGCAGAGCAGACCTGCCTTTTGTGACGCAAACTAGACGTTGTGTCTCAATAAAACAAACGAACACATTTTAGAAATTCTAACATAGTGTATATATTTTATCGTACGACCGGTACGACGGGTTCGTTGCAACGGAAACCGATTGTAAAATGAACCGCGGCGTTACGATCTCTAAGCCCAACTTGCAGGGCAAGCCGTAGCGGGGACCCCGCGCCAACCGGACTAAACGTTGGGCTTTCCCACGGGACTCCTTAATCGTGCTTAGCGTTCCCCAATGGGCGTGTTGTCGACAACTGCAGCAACGTTCATGGCATTCGGAAGTGGGGTCGTCGGTCTTCGTTCCCTTCTCGACCGGCCTCTGACATGGACCGCAGTGGAAGGCACAGGCCTGCAGGACCCACCAGGAATTGCAATGCAATCGCGCCATCTCGTGCGTATAGACGTCTGAAAGGAGGCAATCTTCAAAGGCTAGTCTGGCCACCGTGGATGGAACGCACTCTGTTGGGACGCCAGTCTGACAATCCTGGGCGTGCTCCCAGCGAAGCTTGCCTATCATACGATCTACACATGCCAGCAGCAAGGTGGCGGTGCCCTGAAGACGTCCTTGCAAACGTCCATGCATCGTTTCACCTTAGGATGAACCGCATGGGATGCTACGAGCCAGCGAAGCCAATCTAATTCCCAGCTAGTATCACGTGACCTTCGGGAAGGGTGCAGCGACGCATGGGGTGCCTGGTCACGTGACGCCTTCACAGCACAGGATTGGCTACGATATGGCTTTGTAGCGTCCGTTGTGGTCCATCGTATTTTGAAATGGAGTATGGAGCTGCATTCGCTTGTTCCGCTTGGCCTTGGCCGCGGTCCAGGTAAACAAAAGGGGAGCGGACGTGCAAAGGGGCCTTCTGCGCAGGTTAGGGGTCGCTGCACGTCGTCGTTATTGTCGCGCGTCCCTCTTGATCTCTGCCGCTATTTCTGCTCCATCTGGAATGGTCCGGCCAGCCTCTGTAAACACTTGGGTGCCCGGCCATTTGCACCCATTGTGGCGTCTGTCTCGGGCCTAGAATAATTACGACGAGAAGAGACGTATGCGGCTCAGTATAAACTTCCTCGATAGTGACGTTAACGACGCGTTGGCCTTTCTCTTTAAAATGTCTATTAGCGGCTGTCTCTTATATTACGCTCCCGTGTCAGTGCAAACGGAAACGAGGTGTGTTTTGCCTATTACTACGGCATTTATTGAGAACTGTGTCGGCGTAAATTTTGTTCCTATTTATGTAATTAATGCGAAAGCATGAACTGTCCCATGAAGCGAACCGGCGCTATCAACTTTGGAAACCTCGCCAAGCGGCACCTATCTCACCCAGCGTTCCACGCATGCGTGACGCCGCCATAACTGTAGTTCATAGGAAGCAGACGCCAGTTCACGAGAGAGATCATGCCGCCTCGTGCTCTGCTCGCGCAGACCTCCAGCGGGGTTGTCGCGCGTGCAGAAAGACTACAACTCCCACGATGCATGGCGGCAGCGGTGGCGTAGTCAAACTAGCGGGTGAGATCGGTCTATTGAGCGAAGCCTGTAGTTTAAAATGGGATGTGAGTATGTTTATGCAGCCAATAACTTGGTCTGCCTCAAAGGGCTACGAGTCTCCCAGCTGTAGTTGAGGAATTTAGGCAGTGCAGCAGAACCGCTAGCCTGGGGTCTTTAACGTGCATCACGCAGTAGTGATACACGACCGCACGCCGGTACGATGCTCCTCCAGATCGAAACGGGCAGGGGTGGGATCCTGGGTTTTGCAGCGCGAGACTTTCGCTCCACGTGCTCCGAGCTGGTGTGCGCAAGCACACTCGGCAACCGATCCCCCTTAAAAAAAATTGGGTTGTGTGTGTGTTTATACAGCCTAGAACTTGGTCTGCGTCACAGGGGCGACGAGTCTCTCAGCTGTAGATGAGAAATTTAGCCGGTGCGGTACAGCCGCTAGCCTGGGGTCTTTAACGTGCATCACGCAGTAGTGATACACGACCGCACGCCGGTACGATGCTCATCCAGATCGAAACGGGCAGGGGTGGGGCTCGAACCCAGGATCCCTGGGTTCTGCAGCGCGAGCTTTCGTTCCACGTGCTCCGAGATGGTGTGCGCTAGACCACTCGGCCACCGATCCTTTTTTTTTTTTTTTCTTTAAACAGTTTATTTTTAGTTCGCAGAAATATTTGAAAATGTTCAAGTACAAAAACCATTCACCACACTATTTACAACATCCTAACATGAATGGTGAAGTATGAAACACACGTGAGGTATGATACATGGTAGACATACACGCAGTTCTCACTCATTCCAATCAGTACATAAAGAATGCACATCAGCGTCGTTGGCTTGTAAAGTTCAGCACGAACATGTCACTGACACTTACAAAAAGTCGTTTCAAAAGAGTCCCAAACAGTGATCTTTAACAACTATAGCACATATGTGACCAATGAAAGAATTACTTTTAGAAAGGTTTCATTACAATGTTATTACAGCTGCTTCATTTGAATGAGAGTATCTAGTAAAGGTGCCCACTCGGGGGTTCCCTCCGCGGGGGCATAAATACTCTTAATCTGCGTGACAAGTTCAGTGAAATATACATCCACGGTGTGGGCGTTTATGTCTGCGTGTCTAACAGCCATGCGGGATTTCCAAATACTGAAAAGCCCCAGAAGCACAAATAGGTCGTAAGGGACGAACTCATGTTTGTCGACTGGAAGAAAACGAATGTAATAGGGTGTGATAATCAGATCTTTTTTCAATGTCCTCTTTAAGATGTCCCAAAATAGTACGGCGTCCCAACAATCAATGAATACATGCTCAACACTTTCTGGTTGTTTACACAATAAACAGTCAACCGACCATGGAACAAACATTCCTCTTTGTTTCATCCATACTTTCACAGGTAGTGTTCCGGTGTGTAGTTTAAAAAAGAAAGTATTTACTGCAGGAGGGATATACATCTTTTTGACTCGACATAGTACATCCTGACCTGGGCCATCTGCGAACAAGGCGCGATAGATAGGTACTGGAAAAAGTATGTCCAAGAGTGCCCGAGTAAGGTCTTTTCTGTTGACACTGGAAAGGTACTCCCGTGAAAATCGTGCAGATAGAAAATTAAAAGAGTCGACGACCTCTTTTAGAAAACCTACGGCAACCATAGGTTTTAAATTCTCGGATGAAACCAAAAAGGATGGGAAGTGACAAGCCAATTTTGTTTGAATCATTGTACTATCGGGGAAAAATGAAATGCGAACAGAGGAGCGCGTGGCTCGCGGTGCAGGCTGCGCCACCTGTAAGTGAGCCTAGGGGCGAGGGTGCGTGGCCCACTCCGATGTGTTCACGCCCCTCGCTCAGCGCTCTCCAAGCTTCGGCAGTTCGCCTCTCAGTACGCTGCAAGCATCACCGCTATCTTTGTTGGCTCGGCGCGTGCGGTGCGAAGAAGCTCGCCGCACACGCCGAGCTAGCAAAGATAGCGGTGATAGCTTTCAGCGCACTGAGAGGCGCACTGCCGAAGCTGGGGAAACGCAGAGCGAAGGGCGTGAACACATCGGAGTAGGCCACGCACCCTCGCCCCTAGGTTCACTTCCAGGTGGCGCAGCCTGCACCGCGAGCCACGCGCTCCTCTCTTCGCATTTCATTTTTCCCCGATAGTACGTAGAAATGGCTGTTCCTGATCTCGGAGGAAGAAAAACCTCGACACAAGTTGTCGAACATACAAATGTGGTAAGCCAATCCCACCAACGGAAATACGCCGGAAGAGGTTGTCTCGGCTCATCAGTTGAGATCCGGACTTCCAAACAAATAAAGCACAAATTCTATGAATTTTTTGCACGTTCTTCCTGGCACAATGCAGAACTTGCAATACATACATAATCCTAGCAATAAGAAAAATATTGCATGCAGTCGCTCTTGCAAAAATGGACAAATCTCGATTCGGCCATTTTGACACTCTCCGTTTCAAATCATTAGTGACTTCGGACCAGTACGATGTGCTATTACGATATTGATGGAGTGGTACACCGAGATATTTACAAGGCGTATCACTCCACCGGACGCCTTCGTATTCGGTTGGCCGCGTTGCCCATGAGCCATGCCAAAACCCAGAGCATTTCTCCCAGTTCACTGCTGCACCAGTTTCATTGCAAAACACCTTGGTTAGGGAAAGCGCCTCGGTAATGCTTTTTTTGTCAGCGCAAAAAATGGCAATATCATCAGCGTAAGCTAAGACTTTTACCTCAACCTCCTTTAGGCTATAACCGCGAACGTTCTCGCTTTTAGCGATGCTCAAGCAGAAGGGTTCTAGGTATAAGGCAAACAATAGTGGTGATAGGGGGCACCCTTGTCGGACCGAAGACAGAACTGGGATGCTTGTAGTAAGATTGTGGTTTATAATGAGTTTCGTTGTGCATCCCTTATAAGCCATTTTTACTCCATCAAAGATAACTTTACCTATTCTGACATGTGTCAGCACCTGCGAAAGAACTTCATGGCTGACGCGGTCAAATGCTTTTTGCAAGTCTATTTGGACCATGGCAACCTGTTTTGTTTCGTCTGAGCAACATTCCAACACGCTTCTTGCGATATGGATATTTGTTTGTATACTTCTTCCTTTAATGCCGCAGGTTTGGTGGCTACCAACTAGTTGGCTAATAACACTTTGAAGCCGACGTGTCAGTATTTTTGCGAATATCTTATAGTCAGTATTGCACAACGTGATCGGTCGATAGTTAGTAAAATTTCGCAGTTTTACGGGGTCATCCGATTTGGGAATTAAAATGGTGTGAGTCTTCAGGAAAGATGGCGGCAGCATTCCCACCGCGTACGCTTCTCGTAGCACACCCAGGAGCGCTGTGCAACTACGATTTTTAAACTTTTTGTAGAATTCCGATGAAATTCCATCTGGCCCTGGCGCTTTGTGATTGGGCAGTTCTTCTACCGCTTTCTCAATTTCGCCGAGCGGGATTGGTCCTTCGAGCCATTCTGTTATGTCATCTTGCAACTGAGGAACGTTCGCTATCAAACCGCATAGGCCTGTTGAGTTAGGTCGTAATACTTTACTCCCAAAGAGCTCGGTGTAGTATAGAACGAAGGCTTTTTCAATACTGCTAATGTCAGTTGTAATCTGATTATTAAACTCGATTTCGTAGATGTCTTTTGCTAGTGCGTATTGTTTCTCAGAAGCCAACGCTCGTTTTGTAGGCTGCTCTCCAAAAAGAAATTTGTTCGTTCGAGATCGCACAACTGCACCTTCTTAACGCTCCCGATGTAAGAGCTCAATCTCTGACTTCAGGAATTGTATGTCCTTTAGCCCAGCGCCAGGATTTTCACATTCTGCCTTGTGAAGCACGTGCAAGTCCTTATTCAGTTGCCGTTCTTTAGCTCTCGCTTTTGACTTTATAGTAGTTGACCGTTCAATTGCGACTTGCTTGAGGTCCTCTTTAAAGTGCTCCCACCTTTCCAGTAGGCACTGTCCATTTGTTTCTGCATACTTTTCGAATAAGTCGTTTACGTGAGTAACAAAAATTTCATCTTTGAGAAGATTTGCATTTAGCTTCCAGAGTTCCCATTTGAACTTGTTCGTCGACGGTGCTCTCTTTCCAAATGTCGCCGTTACTAAGCAGTGATCGGTAAAAAAGAAAGACTTCACGTTATACTCTTGAAAATTACTTATCAGGTCGCATGACACGTAGATCCTATCGAGCCGAGCATGCATGGATGCTTGGAAATGCGTGAACTGAAGCTGTCCCTTCCGTCCACTCATTTCCGTTACGTCGACCATGTTGCATTCATCGATCATATTGCTTAAAAGGTTCGCGCTGTTGTCATTGGTATCTCTACGCACCGACCTATCTGTAACGTTGCATACACAATTGAAATCTCCAAGAAATACAACAATGCGGTCATATTCCAAGTACTGACGGAGATAGTTAAAGCAAACCTCTCTTTCTCTTGTCCTATTTGGAGCATAAATACAGATAACTCGCCAGGACAGATCTGACATAGTGAAATCACATACAATGAAACGACCTTGGTCATGAGAAATTACCGACAAATTAGTAAGCTTTAAGGATTTTTTTAGGAAGAGGAAGCATCCTGCTGATGTACCTACGGCATGACTGACACACACTTCGTATTTCAATAGAAATGGTTGTAAGGCTCGCTCAACTTGCTCATCTTCAGACATTTTGGTTTCTTGAATTGCTAAAATATCTAGTTGTTCTTGAGCTAGCAACCGTTGCAACTGGTACTGTTTACGGCTAGAATTCAGTCGCCTAACATTTAGAGATGCAAAACAACAAGGTTCTTGCATTTCGCACATGCCTTAAAGTTATGGATACTATGTATGCGAGCTACCCGTAGAGGTTATTTTCCTTTCGTTTCCGAATTACTTGCCTTATGACCATGCTTTTGTAAGTTCGAATTGTCTGTCGTCGGGTTTCCTTCGTAGGCGTACCAGGCTTCCGTCACTGTTTGCTACTGTGAGTTCTGCCGGTTGCGGTGCTTTGCATTGTAGCGTCCTTTCTTGGTGGTAACAAAATTCCACTTGGCCTCCTCTTCAAGGTCTTTGTCTTCGGTCTCCAGGCTTTTTACGTTTTCAAGGGGTCTCTTGTTTACCTGACTTGCGTCAGGCATTTCTTCAACGATTTCTGTTGATTCTTCTTTTGTTTGTTGGTCTTCAAGGTCGCATTTTTCCTTAGTTTCAGATGCCCGTGGATCTGGAATACTCTTCACTTCAGTTGCCAGAGGCAGATTCTGTACAGCAACGGTTTTCTCTTGACCAGCCGCCACTTCTTTTTCTTTGGCGGGACATGCATTCCCACCTGTACCTGGAGTGATGAGAGCTGCAGGGGCAGTACTGGCTGCCGTACTCTCTGCCTCATCAGCATCCATTAACAGTTCATGCACCGGGTCGATTTCTTGGCGTCCAACGGCAGTGGCGTATGTCTTCATACAATCGTCTGACTCATGACCGAAGCGGTGACACTCCGAGCACAGCGGTACACGACAGTCACGACGTATATGTCCCGTGTGCTTGCATCGCAAGCACAAAGGCGCGCGCCCGGGAACCACAATCAAGGATTTCGCTCCAAACAGCCGTAACTGGTGTGGTATACCGTCAATAGTCGTTCCCTCTTTGAGGTTGATCCGCACAAGTTTTGTCGCTGACTCAATGCCTTCAAAACCTTCCGCTTTCCAGGTTTCTCGTGCGACTTCTGCGACTTTGCCGTAAGGTTCCATAGCCTTGCGTACCGCATCATTCGAGACGTGGAAAGGGATCCAGTGTATCTTGAGTCTGACCTCTGCGTTGCTCGGGTCAATGACAAGACACCGTCTGCCCTTGACCGTGAGCTCTTTGGCCGAGACTAACCTGTACGTGGCCGCTGACGACCGAAGGGTGACGATCCAGACGTGGTTCATCTGGTACGCTCCTATCGAAGCCACTTCCTTCAGGACGTTCAGGCGTTCCAGCTCTTGTTTGAAATCTTCAATCCTGTACGGGCGGTTCTTGCAATCGCAGTGAAGAATTACGGTGTTCAGAGCAAGCGCTCCGCGTGGCAGTGATGGCAATACAACCTGGTACTCATCAGTGGGTGCAGAAACAGAAAATCCACGGCCTGCAAGGGCCGTTGTAGACACTCCTTCGGAGCTCATATTTGGTACGTCTTGCGTGACCAGCTTCTTCTCCTCCCCGGCCACCGATCCCCCCTGATCCCCCTTGAAGCCTGTGGTAGAGTGTACTAGAAAGAACGAGTGGGGCCACCGGAGTGTTTTTTTGGTACCTCCGCATGTGGAAAAAAACAGCTAATTCAAGCCACTTCGCTCGTAGCGCACTCTCGGGCACTACGAGTGAAGTGGTTCGGATAAGCCTCTTTTTTATGAAAAAAGCGTTTCGTCCCAACGCCAAGCTAGACCGGCACTCTGGTCAAGGTCATAGAAACGATAGAACGCCGGACTATATTTTTTATACAACCTAGACGTGAAACGTCACGTACACAAAGTCACCGCGACCTGACTTGTCGTCACAACGCCATGCGACATCAGGACCACGCCTTGAAGTAAACGTCGTCATCGACGTTGACGACGAACGTTACCCGACATCAATACTGCGTTCTGACGTCATATTCAGTTGACAACGACGACGATATCAACGTTGACGTTGATGACGTCGACGACAACGTCACGGGACGACAAGATGACGGCGTCCTTGTCAATCCAACGTCATAAGAACGCTTGGTGCCAGATCGTGGACCTCGTTGTCGACATGACGCCACTCGACGTCACGAAGACGTCCCGACAGCTTCACGACGTCGACGTCGTCGTCGAAGACGTTATACGACGTCAAGACTTCGTCGGGACTGCCCGTCGACGCTGATGCTGGCGAAGGCGACGACGTTACACGCCGTCAAGGCTTCGTCATGACGTTGAAGCTTGTGGTGACGTCATAGTGATGTTTGACGTTGCGTGGGGCGTCGACGTCAACGTCGGCATCGACGAACACGTCCACATCGTCCTCGATTTGGCACTCGACGTCATGACCACGTTACAAGGGCGACTTGATGTCACTTAACGGCGTCGTCCTCGACGTGACGCGATGTCACGATGGCCTTACGACAGCATCTTGGAGTCGCGTAACGTCGTCGGCGATGACGTTGTAACGTCGTCGTGTCGTGGTGCTTTGACGTTACCTCTAATGCCAAAATCATAAAAAAAAACACAATATAGCCCCTAAGGGGCTATATTTCCCATATGATCTTGACCTGTGTCGTTGCTTGATCGCAGCGAATGTGGTGCCGCGATCGAAGTGGCTTGGTTACACCTGATCGCTTTCCACATTTTGAGGTACAACTGAAAGTATGAGCGGAGCCTGTAGCTCGTCCCACTCGTTCCTTCTAGTGCACTCTACCTGTGGTCTGTAGCAGCAAATCGATGGATAGATTCCCATTGGCTCCGTGTCACGCGTGCCCCGTGGCTAGCGCTCAGCCGCCGCTCTGGGTGTCACGCATTGCCGGGGCTGCAGCCGCCTTGGCGCCGAGGAACATTGCGGCTCTTGAAGCACCTATATCGTCGGCGGCCGCAACCTCGGCAGTAGCGAAACGTGGCCGCCGACGTCAGTACACCGCAGACAAACTAAGGGAGCGGAAGAATGACATTCATGCTTTCGCATTCACAGCTCATAAGAACTGCCTACGTTTCCTCGGAATTTTTCTCCCGCCACAGAAAAAACCCTGATGTAGGCCGAAATACTTTTCCCACCACAAGAAAAAAAAAAAAAAAAGTAAGAGGAATAAATTTCCTACATTAAGAATTGTTAAAGCCTTGATTGTGCCTAGGGAGGAAGGAAGGAAAAATTAGCCATAGAATACATAAATGGCTGCTTTAATGGGAAGTGAAAGAGATTTCGTCCATATGTTGGATATGTCTATTTCGAATCGTATGTTTCTTTTCTTAAGCAAACTGGAAATTTGTGACGTTCAAAGGAAACACGACGGATGATGTCGCAAATATCTCAAATAAATATAGCGCAGGCGAGAGGATTGAGAAACTACGTTTTTTAACCGCGTAAAATGATAACGTAAAAATAAAAACATGTCGGGAAACAGCACAGAATTGATGTATGACAAGGTCTTGAGTTTTCGACGTAAGATACCTCGAAACCTGCATCGGAAGAAAACACACTGAAGGAATCACATTTAGGCGCGTATGCGTTAAACGTGCCTCTTAATTTCAAGGGTTGGGGACACATGTGCAGAGCGTGCATTGGAAGGACGCGATTATTTTAGATGCTATATTCAATTGATTATCAATATTAATTATTAGGGAGTAATTCGTGGGATTAAGAAAATTTTAAAAAATTTAGAGGGACGCAAGTCCGCTAAAGTTGGCGGCCGTGTGACGTTGTTTTGTAACGCTCTTTCGTAACTTCAAGATCATCTCACGAAACACTCTGTGTTCTATATACAAACACACTGATAGTTCCGTGTAATAATGAAACCCGGTTTCTTGGCCAGTCCTGGAAATGAGCGCTAAATTCCTGCAAAGGAACGATATTCGCGATAAATTTAACGAAGCAATTTTTTTTTGCTAAATGTAGCGCAAAAAGTTTCCGTTAATTTTACTTTCAAAACTGTGACTTCATGTGAAATGACGTCACGTGATACTTTGACGTCGCTAGGTCACGACACTGGGGTTCCCGCTAAGTTTAGCGATAAATTGTCCCACTTTGTTTAGCGGGCAACGACGTGCGTACAGAAAGAACAAATATAGCGTACGCTAAAGATGCTTAAGACTGCTTTCGAGTAGGAATGCGAAAGCATTCCTACAAGCAGCGCATTCCTACAAGCAGCACCCCACGTCTTCCTTTTCCACACGGTGCTCCGGCAGTGACATCCCGCTCCCCCACTGCGCAGGCGCGGCGAACCCCGCCGGCTCCACGGCTTCCGTCACGATGCATCTGCGTTTCTGTGCTTTTCTTTGTGTTTTATTCCTGAGGCGCGTCCGCTTTCACCTTGAGCGCCCCGCCAGCTTCCGTGACGAAGCATCTGCGGTGCTGCGCTTTTGGCCAATGGGAATTTTACTGCCTTTTCGCTGCTACAGGCGGTTACAGACAACGCCGGCTTCGCTCCATATAAATGGGACAGTTAATGCTTTCGCATTAAAATACACGCGGGATCCGTTGCGAAACCTCGCCAATAACGACTAAAGCTGTAAAAAAAGCAACAGCAACAGATATTGCCGCACGCTT
This sequence comes from Ixodes scapularis, assembly GCF_016920785.2. NCBI lineage: Eukaryota > Metazoa > Arthropoda > Arachnida > Ixodida > Ixodidae > Ixodes > Ixodes scapularis. Next base: position 59,960,698 of record NW_024609882.1, read on the forward strand.
ACGTAGCCAAGTCTGTAGCTCGTTCGGTTCGCGCGCAGATGACTTGGGTTCGATTCCTGGCACTACGTTTCGTTTTGGGCACAAGTTCGCCCCATTAAACGTTTAGTTTCTTCAGTTATTCGTCGCCTCATCAATTGTCATCAGTTGTCCAACTAGAGCCAATACATGTCTTAGAAGTGTATGTTGTGGCATAGGTTATGATTAGGATTCCGTGTTTTCGGAGTTTATTTTTTTTCAAATTAGGAAAGTGTTTTACGGAATTTATTGTTTTCCGAAAACTCAGAGTTTATCGGACTCGATATTTGTTTGATTCCCAATTCTTCTAAATTCGGAGTTTAATTTCGCAGTGTTTCCTATTAAAAAAATTTCCCCGCTAAATTTAGGGCGAACATTTCCCATAACGCAGCGCGCGCGTTACGTCGACGCCGGCGCTGACGGCGACGGCGACGCGGCTCAACCAGGAAACGGGCGTCAAAGAGCTGCGCTCCAATCTCCGGGTGTTAACGTACGGTAGATAAAATAATAAAATGCGGTATTATCACTTAACATTTCTTCAAATCGGTTTGGCGTTGGTGCCATTGCCATTGGCAATACTAATTTGTTTCACTACAAAAGTTGCACACCAGTGTTGATTCGATAAACGTCGATACCCTAAAATCAATAAACTCCTGGGGGTAATCGCTCGGAAGCTCGTATTCATCCCATCCTATTCCATTAACCTACCCCGCGGCCGTGGGAGGTGGAGGTGTAAAGGAGGTAATAGAGAAGTCTTAACTTGTCTATTACACCGGTCTGGCACATGGTCTTCTGGTCGGAAATGCAACGAACAAATCCTGACACCGCTGTCCACAGCTCTACGCAAGACGGCGGCGCGCAACCAAATGCTGCGCATTGCTGCATCGGTCGGCAGTTTATGCAAACTAACGTCGCCCTATCGACCGCACGTCTTTAGCCGACCTTTCGCGCACATAAACGCGGCATGATTGGTGAGACACCAGTTCGCAAAGCGAACACGAGACGACGCACGAAACGAAAACCACGAGTCCGCCGACCCCGGCGCTCGTACCTCTTTTTAATAACAGGTTGAAGTTGAGCTAGTTGGTGCATAATTTAGGTAAATGGTCAGCTAGAACGAGAGGGACAAACACAGACAGAGAGAAACAGAGACATACACACCGCTGACTATCAACTAAGACTTTATACTTCTTCTTCATCACTGTGACCCACAGATTCACACTTAAAGTAATGCCAATAAATGACCCTAAATCCTTACAGTACACTACTAAATCAAAAGACTGAATAAATAAAATTAAATTAAAATTGAAACTAATTAATTACATTAAATTATTAATTATTAATTTTGGTCCAACCCACAGACCACCGCCGAAACATATCCCTCCTAGTCCCTTTCACGGCGCCGTGCCACACTGCAAAAACTGCCTTTCTTTCTTGCTGACCGTGATGGAGGGCATGCTCACGCAGTCGTCGCCGGTTTGCTCAATGGCCAGGGCCTCGAGGATCTCGCGCGCAAAAGCATTCCTGTGTCTGTTAATAATGGAGACGCTAGTAAACCGTGGCCTGCACCCGCACGTGCGGCAATGGGCTGAAAGGTGCCCAGCTCCCGTGCCTTGCACCGACGCCGCGTGCTCCCTGACTCTGTCGTTAACGCAGCGTCCCGTCTGCCCAATGTAGCAGCTCCCACATGACATAGGAATCTTGTATACCCCACCGGTCTGGCACATGGTGTACTTATTCCTGTGTGCAGTATTGCAGGTTGGCTGGCGGTTCGTGGCCCGATTTACCTGGCGGCACATAGAGTTCCCTCTGTTCGGTGCCGAGCACACCACCCTGACGTTTTGTCGTGCAGCGACCTTTTGAGCCGGTGGGTGACACCGTGGATGTAGGGTACTACTGCGAAGTTCGCTCGTGAAGTCTGTCTGTCTCGCTCGGTACTGGGTGATCCAAGAACAGATCTATGCGATCTGTTCTTGGCGGCGTGTGGTAGGCACATCCAATCCACACTGAACGATGCTAGAGTAAAAGCGTGGACGACTTCTTGATCCTGTGCAGCACAGACATCGAAAGTGAAGAAAATGGATGCAGGAGCACGATCATGAAAACATTCCACGAATGTTGCCCCGACCTGCTCTTCACTCATGAACTACCCGTGGGCAAGTCTATTAAGTTCCTGGACCTCGCACTTGAGTTTAAGGATGGGCATGTATGCTGGAGGTACGAACCTCGTTCCAGTAAAGGTTTTCTTCCGTTTGCATCCTGCCATTCGAAAACCGTAAAAAAAGTGTTGCCAACACGGCACTCGTGTCAGCGCTGCGCAAGTCATGCAACCATCAAGCTGACGCCAGCTTTCAGAAGCAGATGGCCCGGTTTCGTGACTCCGGGTACCCAGGTGTCCTCCTTGGAGCCGTATGTGAGGCAATTTGCAGACAATTTTCAAGAGGATCACCCAGTACCGAGCGAGACAGACAGACTTCACGAGCGAACTTCGCAGTAGTACCCTACATCCACGGTGTCACCCACCGGCTCAAAAAGATCGCTGCACGACAAAACGTCAGGGTGGTGCGCTCGGCACCGAACAGAGGGAACTCTATGTGCCGCCAGGTAAATCGGGCCACGAACCGCCAGCGAACCTGCAATACTGCACACAGGAATAAGTACACCATGTGCCAGACCGGTGTGGTATACAAGATTCCTATGTCATGTGGGAGCTGCTACATTGGGCAGACGGGACGCTGCGTTAACGACAGAGTCAGGGAGCACGCGGCGTCGGTGCAAGGCACGGGAGCTGGGCACCTTGCTGCCCATTGCCGCACGTGCGGGTGCAGGCCACGGTTTACTAGCGTCTCCATTGTTAACAGACACAGGAATGCTTTTGCGCGCGAGATCCTCGAGGCCCTGGCCATTGAGCAAACCGGCGACGACTGCGTGAGCATGCCCTCCATCACGGTCAGCAAGAAAGAAAGGCAGTTTTTGCAGTGTGGCACGGCGCCGTGAAAGGGACTAGGAGGGATATGTTTCGGCGGTGGTCTGTGGGTTGGACCAAAACTAATAATTAATAATTTAATGTAATTAATTAGTTTCAATTTTAATTTAATTTTATTTATTCAGTCTTTTGATTTAGTAGTGTACTGTAAGGATTTAGGGTCATTTATTGGCATTACTTTAAGTGTGAATCTGTGGGTCACAGTGATGAAGAAGAAGTATAAAGTCTTAGTTGATAGTCAGCGGTGTGTATGTCTCTGTTTCTCTCTGTCTGTGTTTGTCCCTCTCGTTCTAGCTGACCATTTACCTAAATACCTCTTTTTCTTTTTTTCTTTGTCCATGGTTGCTCGATGCATGTTACGCGCCCGAGGTAGCAGTGCGGGATGCGTTCAACCAGTAGCAAACGGAGGGATCGCTTCAGATTATGCTTTTATACACGGTATGAAACCTATTAATTCCCAACTACAACTTCAAAAGATTATCCAACGTTCAATTAAACTTTTTTCATCACATCTCACCACCGAAATCGAAACCAAGAGCGCGTCTATCGTTTGAACCAATCGCCAGATGAGGAGCCCGTTGTCGTCACGCTTCGGCGCACTTTAGTTCACCTTTCTGCCGCCGCCTCGGTGGGGTCTCAGGCATCGTTCCCGGCGTTCCCGGCGCTATTATTACCGCGCCTGCTTGCTCCATTGGTGCGGCACCCAAACTTCTGTTCGGACTAGAACTAGGTCAGCAGTATCTGGGACGTGCCAGACATCCATTTCAATCGTCGAATAAAACTTCGAACTGCCTTCATGGTCCCTTTAAAGGGATACTGAACCAAACAATTTAGTGTATATAATCAGTGGCGCACGTGGTTTCCACGAGCCAGAAGCCGCCGGTGTGAGCGAGCGCGCGCAACGAAATTGACCTCATAGTCCCCCATCCGCGCTTAAGATGACAGTGAAATGTCATCTTAAGCGGGCCAAAATGAGAATAAAGGCAGGCTCTTTATCTCCACAAGTGAAAGCTATGTGCTTGTCAAACCAATTAATCGCTTACCTTTTACACCAAACCCCACCGTGGAATGAAAAGCTTGTCTTTATTCTCATTTTCCCCGGAGCCCACACGTTTCACTGTCATCTTCACCGTGAACGGGAGGCTTTGACGTCCATTTCGTTGCGTGCGCTTGCGCACACCGGCGGCTGCTGGCTCGTGGAAAGTTCTTGCGCCACTTATTATTCACACTGAAATGTTTGGTTCAACATCCCTTTAATGGATGTTGACGAGATAAGCCGTAAGACCCCATTGAAAATGGTCCAATATTTCGAAGATAACTGCGGTGGCATTTTTCCATTGAACCCGTGCGCTGATAAAACTTAATTGTAAAATACCGTCTTTTGTTTTCCTTTTTCATTTTGGCCTTGGTGCATCGAAATTCGCATCTTATCAGATAAATCCGAATTGACAAAAATTTTACAGGCGGGTGTTTTTTAGAGATGTTTTTTATTTATCTCAAAACACGGAATCCTATTTGTAATTTATGTTGTTTGCGCCAAAGGGGGAATAGTTGATCTTTATTTCCGGGGTGTCGTGCACCTAGTGTACTGATACGGGGTACTAAATCACAGTCGCGCGCTTCCGTCCATCGTTCATGCCTTACACCGCTGGCTGGCCTTACGGGCTCTTCCGCAATGGGACGATATTGCTAGCCGAAGGACGTACAAGGCAGCGAGCGAGGCGAAAAACCGGTGAGCTAAATTTAGAATGCAACAGAATCCAAATCGTCGTAAGAACCGAGCGCAAGCGGTGACGCTTGACATGCGCAGCGTCTATTGCATCTGCCCTCGAAACTTGCCAGACCACTCGAGGAGCTGCTTGAAGAGACAACCAAATTCCCAAAATGAAAGGCACACACACAGCGTACACGCTCTGTAATTCAACCACGCATCGCGAGTCCGCAAAACGTTACGCAACTTAGTTGCGCCAATCCGCGAAAGTCTTGTTTTATCTAGCCCCTTTCTGCTCTTCGCTTACTCTTTCGTCCTTTTATTTTTGCTACAGGGAACTAGCCGCTCTCGTAGCTTTGCGGACCTCTGTATTGTGATTTCTCTTCCTCCGTCGGAAAACCGGTAAGTGGTTTTGGTGTGTACATTGAATAAATGTCATCACAACAGAGCAACAATGGACGAACGCGTACCGCAGACATAAAATACAGCTTTTGAGCATTTGTGGCGATGCTGAAGAATGCGATATAAAAACTGTAAAAGAGCCTTTGGTGTAAAGCGAAACAATAAAAGCTAAAGTAATTCGAGATACTCAAGGAAAACAACGACGAAGAATACTAAAATTGTTTAGATTAGTTATGTATTTCCGGGGACAAACCATTTCAGGTGAGTGGTACCACCGCGCCGGACTGTAAGAGCTGCGATACCCTGAATAGATCGTGGCAAGTTGAGAACTTTTATTTTGCGCGAGGATGATGTTTTGTGATTTTCATATTGGGATCAGATACAGATTATGATATATCACCAAGTAAAACAGTAGGTTAAATTCCCCGCGAAGAACACTGTGATAAATAGGATAACCCTGCATTCAAAATGACCAGTCCTTGGGACATCAAACTCGGCAGTTTACACTAAGGCTTTCCTCGATGTACCCACTTAATAAAGTTTATTCTAACCAGATCCGACTGTCCTTGCTACATATACGTCACAGGTTCATTCTGTGGATGGCTTGCACAGCCGCCACGCGTGCCAAGGTCGCTAAACTCGTCAACAAAAATATTCTTTGTGTTATGACATAGAGGAGGGAGGAGCCGAAAGATTGCCGCGAAGTTTTCTTTTCTCACAAACCCGCAGATCCGTCTGTCTTCGTGACGTTTTTCGTTGAGGGGACGAAAAATCCCTACGCCTCCCTAGGCACCGAACAAGAGCAGCACTAGGGAGCGCGCGGAGACGACAGTGGCTCATACGTGTGACGTCACAACAAAGATTATCAGCTGCGACCGTCATGTTTGATGGTCTCTAAAAAGCACGATGGATGCTTGGGAATTGCATTTCAAAATCAACACCGTCGAAGTTGATAGTCTGGTATCGTTCTTATTTCCGCCGATAAAGCAGAATTTACTAAAAAGGGTTCCTGCCGTTCTTTTGATTTATCTCGGCCTTTGGCCAAAGTGTAGCCCGATGTGGCTAGGTCACAACCAGCCGACTACCGTTGTCCACTTTCGGGTGAATTTCGCCTCCGGGCAGTTGTCCCTTCATCGGCGGGATAAAATCATTTTATAGTAGACATTCGAAGATCAGTCAGTTGGGGTTAAGTATGTTTATCAACGGAAATAAGGAAATAAAAGTAATGTCAGGTTGTCAATATTGGCGGTGATGGTTCAAGAACGCAAGGATTCTAAACTTGACATCGTCGATTTGAACACGCACCATCAAATTTGTCGTTCACAACTGAGAATGCTGACTCCATTGTCAAAGGTATGAACTATAAATTGACGTCACTGAACGCGCCCGCACACTATATAGACGCTTTCAGCGCGCGCCAAATTGAGCCGTCATAACCGACCTTCTCTGGTCTTACTGAGATGCCGAGCCACTGAAGCGGGCGTTGATGAGTCTCCACAAGGGCCTATGCTGGGAAGAAGAACACAGTAACACTTAAAATTACAATAACCTGTCCTGCTGTGGTAATGATGAAGTGGAGCGAACGGAATAAGAGGGAACAAAACTGAAGGTCGGTTATGGCGGCGCCCATGCACAGCTGCCTGAAAGCGTCTATACGTGCCCTGGCACGAGTCTTTCGCTTGAAAGTATGTCATGGCCACTCTTGAGTTCATGGAACGCGAGCCGTTTTAATTCCAGAATCTCTTGAACCGTTACTTCGAAAATTGCAGGCTGTGCTGCTCCTCGTCATTGCTCATTGGAACACCTCTAAGCAGGGTCGTTGAAACAGGAGGATGGGGAGGGAGGGGGGATTTAGCCACCCCCCTCCCCCAGTTGCGTCGAAAGAGGGGGCAAGGGCCATAAAGGCGGAAAAGGGGGGGGGGGGGGGGGGGTGTCGCCCCAGCCCCGAACCACCGTAGCATTTCAGAGAGTTATAATAAAATATTAGGGGAAAGGAATATCCCCCTTCTTCACCACCATCACCTCCTCTCTCTCTCTCTCTCCCGAACAATTTCTACGGCCCTTCTTGAGACTCCTATTTGTTTGTGCGCGTGTGTGTTAGTCGTACCTTTATTCTTTCTTTAGAGCGCAGCTCTTCGGCGCCCGTTTCCGGGTTTCGCGGCGTAGGCGTCGCTGTCGGCGTAACTGGCCCGCTGAATTTAGCGCGAAATTGACGTCGCATGACCTCAACACCAGTTCAATTCGCAGCTACGTGACTTGAACGCCAATTCACTTCTCCGCTAGATTGTCATGTGATGTCCTTTTCCCTGCTAAATTTAGCGGAGAAACTGAATGGGAAGAGGAGAGGAGGAGAGGAAAAGGGGAGGAGGAGGGGCATACCCTTCTCTCCATACCCTCCCTTATTCCTCCTCAAGAGTTGAGCTCTAATTTCGCATTACAAAGATTTGTAAACGTCTTTAACTTTTTTTATTTCCCTTTCTTCGGCTTTTTTTTTTGTTATCCCACGTTCCCTCTCATCTCTCGGACATTACCTACGTCTCTACACAAACCGCCTGTGGGTGACCCCGGTGGCGTTGTTGACAGTGGCGGAAGATGAGCCCTATAAAGCCGCCCGCGTACACCGCGCACGGCTCCACGACATCACAAAGTTCAATCTTCGCCTCGATTCCGAAGCGAAGATTTTGGCCTCAAATAACTCCTTCCCAAAGTTGTGGAACGTCACTTTGTCGTCACCAATAACTCCACAAACGATCGACGTTGACGATCTTGCGACGAGAAAGTTCAGAGTATTTACTGGCCGCCTAGGTACAATCTACGCATCATTGACTCTAACGCGGCGTAGGGATGTAGGGACACTCGGGCGAGACGTCACGAGTGCAGCCGTTCAATCGGCTGGCACCACGGTGTTGCTCGCACGCGCTTCGATGGAGCTCGCTACGACTTTGTGTTTTACATTCCCGCTGGAATTTGAGCACCGAGAAAGCTTGGATGATTGACACCTCGCTCGGCTTGACGTCAGCGTCGCGAGAGTCCAATTAGCGCGTTCCGCAACTTTCGGACACAAAGTTGTGCTCGACGAGTTTAGCTACCCAAGACTGAATGTTAGGAAAGGCACGCACCGTCAGCCACTCTTCTTCTTTTTTTTTATTGCTGACGATACCGAACAAGCCCATTTTCGTCCAGATACGCAAGATGCACCCAGTTTCTAGAATAGAACATTCAGCATTGTCTTGGCCGTCTGAATTGCGTTTATTGAACGTTCTCTCAGGTTGTTCTTCTTTCTCAATAAAATAATGCAACATGTTTTTAATAGAAATGAATGCCGAAATAAAGTATAACAAAATACCCCCCCCCCCCAAAAAAAAAAAAAAACAAAAAAAAACGAAGGTTTTTTTTTTTTAAATTCGCATCGGACTTTTTCGTTGTTTGATTGTTTCCCACGTTTGCCTTAATATAACTTGACTATAGTATCACTCAGATACCTCACTTTTTTTAAAAATAATAACTATATAGAAGTAGAATACTCTCTGCAAGTTATATAATAATGATTAAATTATTTCATGAGATACAGACATCAAAATTTTGCCATTTGTCGTTTGAGGAGGCATGTTTTGTAATTTGCAGAAAAATGAATATAATCGAAATAAATATAATTACCATATGTTACAAGCCAGCTGCACCCATATTTTGCGTCTAAAAAGTATTAGAATTCTACTAATGTTATCATTATAGTTATTCACTCTCAAAGTCTCTGTATTTCATGGTTAACTCATCACGTTTTGACTCGTTACATAACTACATAAAGTTTCTCGAGCCAACTGCAACTAGGAGCCACCACGAATTAAACATTTTACCTTTTCATCCTCGTACTGATATGTTTAAATACAGTTTTTTTCCTCACACCATTGAACGCTGGAATTTATTACCAGGAAACATCCGATCACTACAACCAGATGAATTTCTGTGTGCCGTTGACAGTGGTCCACAGTGATGTCCGGACCGTCTGTGTTTAACTCCCACTCCTGCCATAGCCCCAGTGGGGCTGCAGTATGTATAAATAAATAAATAAATAAAAAACGCCCCCCCCCCCCCCCCCCTATCAGTGCGCGTTAATGCAACTGTCCACCTCTTCATGCCTTACAATTTTTCCTGTCCCCAAATATTTTTTCTGGTCAAAAACTAAGTTTGGATTCTTTTATACCAGACACTACACAACACGGAGTTTTAGAATAACGTATGAAATTTTAGCGCACGCTAGCGCTAAATTTAGCGCTTGCTTTAGCGCACGCGACGCAAGAGAGTTTTAGAATAGCGTTTCTCCGTCGCGACGCAAAAGCCCAACCATCTCGCGCTTGCGACGCCACCAAGATACAGTCACGATTTTTATTTCACACACAAAATGCTCCAACTTGAGAAAAACAAGATTTTTGGTCCGGAGTAACAATTTGACATTTGTTTAAACGTGAGAGTGCGACGCGAGCGGTCGACGGGTCGTGTCCGCCGCATGCGTCGCCTCGGCAAGAGAGTACTGACCTTCGCCGACAAATGGTCGCTCGTCGCAAGCATCAAGTTGCCGGTGATCGTTTCCCACCCTACTGGGTTTTCCAAACCGAGTGAAATGTCGTCCCGTATTGAAAATCGCAGTCGGGAGGATGGCGCCGACGTCGCGCTCACGACGCCGCCAAAGCGACCGCAGCTATGGTCCTGGGGGCCGCCATTTTTTTTAAAACTGTGCTCGTCTTGGCTTTAGCCAACTTCTCAGCACGAATCCTCCTTAGAGGAGCGCAAAGACCCTTTGCGTACGCACGCTATTTCCGAGAAATAGCGCACGCTAAAATTGCGCACGCAAAGCGCAAAACCTGGTTTGCGTTCGGAGCACGCGCAGTGGCGACGACGCTGTTCTTTGCGTATGCAAAGCTTTAGCGTGCGCTATTCTAAAACTCCCTAATAGCGTATAAAAACATCAGTTGATTTAAACATGTCGACCAGCCACCCTTTAGTCGATCTTATCTGAAATCGCCCAGCATTTGCTTCCAGGCAAAGCACTTGGGAGAGTCCATCACTGCAAATTACGGAAGGCGCTCGACGAATGACGAGGCTGGTAACATGTTATAAAAAAAACTGTCTGCGCCTTGGCACTGGAATTGACGTTTCACTATGCTCAGTTGCAACAGCGCAGACAGGTTTTCTGGGGTCTGAATATATCAGCCGCGTGATTCGCGGCTGATATATTGCAGTTATTGGCTCTCAAGCGCTTTGTGAGAGAGCAGACGCGGGAGACTTCTTATAAGTGGAGGGTGAAAACTCGCCGCCCCCCCCCCCTCCCCTCTCTCATCTCCCGTAAATATTCTAATTCTCTTAAAAAATCCAAAACCCGCGATATTGAATGTCTCACAGCACCCTTGCGGTGTATTGACTTAGCAATAAACACAATGCCAACGAGGTGCGACGTGCCCGCGCCTGTCCTTCCTTTCACCGTTCCTTGGCCTTAGTCTGCTGGAGGTAAGAGACATTGCCGGCCGTCGACACAATCGTAACGCCGTCCGCCGAAACATAAACAGAGTACGGGACCGCCACGCGCCCCCGATCTCCGCTTTATCGCGGAAATGTTCTCATCGGCACCTCACTCGCGAAAGGATTAGGTTGTCATTCGCGTATCGCGGTGCGCGACAGACAACCCTAGTAAAGAAGGGGACGACCGGTGACAAGGTAATCCCTCGCTCACGCGTTGCGCTGTTATGCTTGTATACATACGGCCGGCGAGGTTGTCGTTCCTCGTCAAGGACCCCATGCGTAAGATCGCGAGGGAAAAAACACGCGCCTTATCTCGAGGGTGCTGGAATGTGGGAGGCTTCGGTTTCTGCCATGGGTCGGTCGTGCGGAAGGAGTGCGTCGTTGAAGAAACTCTTAAAGCACACTGGGTCCGAAATTTTTTCTAGACTCCGTTCCACCTCAAGTCCGAACGCCGGCAAGGCTATCGTCCTCGAGAGCCAATCAATCAACGACAAAAGTGCATAGTCACGGCACTCCTTGTTTTTCTGGGTAAGAAATCCCCGGCTAAGCTCATCACGCGCAGAAACAAAAACGCAGGTTCGCGGCGCAGTCACCGTATGTGATTCGTTCAGCCGGGGATAGGGGAAACGCACATAGGTGAGAAGCTCCGTGGGCACATCGATACCCATGTTGTAAAAAAAACTATCTCAAAACTCCTAAAAGCATGCTTTTCGTGTAAGGTTCATCAAATTAAGAGACACTGGAGAAAACCAACCTTCTGCGTTAAGTCCTTATTTCGAACTTTTTTGTTCGCATTCCGGCCATGGAAAAGCACTTGCGAAGGGCCTCAGCACGCACCTCGTATCGCTGCGCCGCAGTGTTCCACAGTGTATCGGCCTTCTGCTTTCATCGCCCTGACCATGGCAACAAACGCCGATTTTCCCAACGCCATTCTGGTAGCGAAAGTTTAATAGTTTTGTAATGAGCAGCCGCAGACTGTCGCCGTCAAGCAGCATGAACGCAGGCGGGGGGTGGTTAACACGCTCCCCAGTGATAGACGCGCCATCCGAAAAGGACATTCGGCGTTCGTTGCTATGGTGACGGCGATGAAAGCAGACGGCCCCTTTGTTGCGGAAGAACACTGCGATACAGTGATACAAGGTGCGTGCTGAGGCGCTTCGCGCATGATTTTTAATCAGCGGAACGGGAACAAAAAGAGTTCGAAAAGAGGACTTAACGCGGAAGGCTGGTTTTCTTCAGCGGCACATAATTTGGCGAGCCTTACAGGAAAAGCTTGCTTTTTTGGCCATCCCGCGTCCTGCTTTTTTTTTTTTTTTTAATCCGTAACATGGGTCTAAAGTATCAAACTGCCGCGCCGTGACCATTAACTCATTGAGTTATTACAATAAACGCTAGAGGCTCAGCTGGCGCTAGTGTCTACGGGACTTCCGGTTGCAATTGAAGCAGACGGCATGCAGTCTACATTTCCAGCCCCCCTGCGTATTCCCATGGGAAAACGCGCGTGAATTTTGTTTCTTCGCCGGAAAATAACATGAATAACTTTTGTCATTTTGGTTTTACCAGATAGTATGTACCTTTATTGGTATTGTGAAAGTGTAATTGCTTTAGTTACAGCATTTTTCTTTACTACTGAACAATGCTAAACCTCGCTCTATTTCAGGCCCAAACCTCTGCTGCAAGGAAGGTATGTAAAAACAAGCGACGATTCTAAGCAAACTAACGATCGAAAGGAATGTAGAGTGTGTTCAAGGTTAGCTAGCATTTCGGTGGGGCTTATATACTGCTGATATGCCCGTCCTGTCTTTGGATGAAAATGACCCCGTCGTGCATCTTTACGATCGGTTAAAAAAACATTCGAACGCAAAAAATAAAGTACGTGAGCTACGAAAGGTGTGTCTTTTTATTATTTCCTATGTAGGGCAGTTTTTATCGAACACCTGCTCTCTGGCTCCCCCTATTTACAAACATTTGGAGCGTGTGAGTAATGATTTGAACCCAGAACAAGCATCTTCGCACATACTCATGAGCAGAAAGAATAAAGCAGTAGTTATTTATTGCAAATCGGACTATATTACGTGACTTTCAATTAATTTTGATCGTCTGCATGCACAAGGAGTTACTTATTCAGTGTTACTGCGTAGTTCTTGCCGTCTCTCTTGGTTTTCCTCATGTCCCTCGTACGTTTGGCACGTATATCCCCCATGCTGGAAAGCATCGACGCCGTGTTCGCGCTAGCAGTGCCCTACAGTGCACATAAATACACGCACGAAGCGGTTTTAACACCGTTTTTCATGCCCCGAATTTAAAATAAAAATGCTGTAACTGACCAAATATTTTGTCTGCGTGACTGAGAAAAGTTCCAATGTGCCTATACTTCGTTTCAGCTTCGGTCCGAGCGCGGCCTATGTTATGAGCCGAATGGCCAATCAAACTGCGAAAGAGGCACAACGTCATGGCATGCTCTCTGCAGTTGATAGGACCAGCCGGTATTCGCCGTCTCTTTGTGCGTGCTCCTCCGCCGGCATGTCTTATCAAGCGCAGAGAGCACGCCATGACGCTGCGCTTTTTGCGGTGTTTGATTGGCCCTTCGGTTCATAACATCGGCCGCGCTCGGACCGAAATTGAAACGAAGTATAGTACGTACAAATTATTCGTGATATTTGCTTTTATAATAGAGCGTGGAGAGAAAATGCACTCGTTTTTTCCCATAGAAATGCATTACCGGAAATCAATTTCTGACTGCTTGCTGTCTGCTTGAAAATACAACAGCACACTAGCGCCATCTGAACCTCTAGCGTTTATTGTAATAACTCTATGCATGAACTACTTTTGGCGCTGCTTGGTTGGGTCCATCGGGTCGTCTGCTGGGATCGGACTTGGAGAGAAACAGAACCGGGTGGTTTTATCTGAGATGGAAAATCATCCAGTAATGTTTACCGACAGCCTAAAAAGCCCGAGGTGGGGTTTATTGTGTTTACGCTCTGGGCTTTGTGATTAGTTGTTTAGCGTTCTTATTAACCGATGTCGCAATCAAATTGGCTGCGAAGCAATGCAGAGAGAAAGTCGTCTGCTTCTTGCACAAGACGTCAGAACGACGCCGAGCTCTCATTGGCTTTAATTAAAAGGATCCCAAGCGGCACGGATTTTGGCCAAGCAATGGCCAATGTCTGGCGATGGTCTTTTGGCCAGTGGCCAGAGAGCGGCCATTCATTGGCCAATGCTTGGCCGATGGCTGATGGCCAGTGGCCATCGGCCAATGGCCAGATAAAGGCCAGTCACCGGCCAGTCTTTGGCCACTGTCTGGCCACTTGGCCAAGGACCATCGCCAGCCATTGGCCGATGACTGGCCAACTCTGTGCTGCTTGGGATAGTGGGAAGACCTCAATGCTAGACTTCTTGAGGTCTAGCCACTATTTTTTTTTCAATCAGCCAATAAGAGCTGGGCGTTCTGACGTCATCGCAACTAATGCAAAGAAGCAGACGAACACCCAGGACTCGCCCTGCGTTTCTTAGAGGGACACCGACGGGGCATTATGTGCTCGCCGAGGGTTTTATTTTAACGCGACCTTTTAAGAGCTAGATTTCCCAGAGCACAATTTGCGGCTCCTAATTCGTTACCTTTCCGCCCAAAAACAGCCGGTCGAGAATTGGCCGGTTTCAGTGGCGATGACTCTCTTTTCTGTGGTCGCGTGGCGCCCGAACTGCGTTTACCAAATATATCCAAAGTCATGTGTCATCTAAGGCACATATTCAATATTAAAAGTAGAAAAATAACACGAATACCATTTTTTTGTGGTCTCCAAAAAACTTCAGATACGTTGATCGAACAAACAAAAAAATGTTTCGCAGATTACAGGATGCACGACATTCTGAATATGGAGACGTACCGTGGAATGGGCGACGCGTTCCGTACGACATACTTCTGTTAGGCTTGTGTTGAAAAAAGTACGCTTTAATTTTTTTTCAGCCTGGTTAGGTAGGTGGAAAGTATCTTTTCAAACCCGATTGGCTTGACTTTTGCAAATCGCTCACCGAAATGGGGGCCTTTTAATATGCACGGCAAAATACTTGTAGAGTGCTTTAATGTGGTACGACGGAAAACACCTTTATTAGTGTAGTAAATAAAAAAGAAACTGCTTGTGCAAAGATGGTTAACTGGGGATCGCATGGTTTGGGGTTCGATTGTCGCTGACCTCCTTGGTAAATCTCTCAGGCTTTTCTCTGGTTTGGATGCTTATACATTGCCTGTAAGCGGCTATGCAGCCTTCATGTTGCCTTGTCCTGTGTTTAGTGCTTTCTTGCGACACTCATAGCGTTACAGCTTTCCATAAACACCAACTCGTAAACTCATTCTGTGTAAAAAAGTAAAAGTAGCAAAAGTTTATATTGTATTTGCATTCTTTGCACTGCTCGTATTCGGATAAGGTTAACTATTGTCCCATTTATTAAAAGACAGTGTCTTTTTTCTTTTACTTTTCCACTCCTCTGAAACCACTTATTTGATTTCATTACATGGCACACAGATTATTTTCCCCAAACTATTCATTGGCTTTTAAGTCATGCTTCAAAGCATTAGACACAGCAACAAGAATGTTGCGACAAGCACCATTTTACTCGCGACGTCTTGTTTTGCCTTTGATTTGCTTTATAAAGCTTGAAAATGTGCCATATTTCCTAATCCGAGAGTCTCTGAATTTATTCAAGCTGCACACCAATTTCAAAGTGGTAACCAATTTAATCGAAGCGCCAATAAATTTAGTCAAAGTTATCGCTAATTTAATCAAAACGTCACACATTTTAATCCAAGAGACTTTCAATTTGATCCATTTATATCTGTGCATTAGCAATGACTGCTGCTCATCTGCCAGAATTGTTTGAGAGGCCTGAGGTGTTTGCAAGTCATGAATGAAGTTTAAACGCATATTCTCGCGTTTCATGCTTGCCTTTTTATATTTCAAATCCTTGCCTTCGCGGTACGCTTGCGCCGGGCCGCGGCTTCATCGACGGGCGTTGGCTGCTCCTTTCAATCGCCTGCAAGAAAACTTGGCGGTATGCTGGCCCTGTACCGCGGTTGCAGACGCCGCATGTCGACTAAACGATCTGTCGATGAGATGTCGTTCGACGAACTGCAGGTTGCCACCGGAGTTGTCGCGCTTTTGGGTACAGGCAAAGAGAGGGTCAATACATCCGGTCGGTACGTTGCGCCGTGGTATTATACAAAGTGAAGGTGACTTGAGTCTGTAGCCAGCGGGAATTGTCTCTTGAATTGAAGCTCCTTGATAGGCAGACGAGAAATTTGGCCGTCTTCATGATGACCGCGGACCGTCCCGAGCCGCCCTTAGTCTCTCCGGTTTGCGGTTGTAACCCGTCAGCGTTGTTGTGGCCATGATGCTTGCTCATGCCGGCTTTCTTCGAGCCCGTGGCTTAGCTACGCGCCCGGCATGGTGGGGCGTCAAAACGTCAAACGGTGCAAAACATTGGGATTGAGTCCCCTATAAAACTCACCGGGGTAACCGCTTAGTTTCTTATATCGAGTGGTATCTAAGATGCGGGTGTTAGGGGTCATAAAGTTCCAAAAGGATGATTTTCCGGAACCCGATGTCAGCAGGCGTTCTGCAGAGCGAGCGATCGATCGTGCGCTCGCTCTTCAGAAGAGGGGTGCACACGCAGAAGAGGTGCACATGCAGAGTGCGGTCTTATATGAAAATGGTGGATGGAACGTATACGTAACGTCGGTAAGCAGCGGTTGAAGACTTGAAGCCGGAGCACACCATAAATTAACGCGTTTTACAACGAACGGCATGAACTGGTTCAATTCGCTTAAAGGGTTGCGACACGCGTGTCAACAAATTAATTTTACATGCACACAAAAAAAAAAAAAAAATAGAGCAATATTGACGGCGCGAGATGTGATTCAGTTGGCAGTTACCTCCTTTCCACTTGTTTTCTCTCTCGGCATTTCGGGCGCGTGGTAGAGAGGTGGATCGGCTCAACATCGGCTTCGCCTTCACGACCGAAATGGTCATTCCGGAATGACCCGTGACGTCATGGACTTCGCGCGCTGAATTTCAAATAAATATCTCGCCGTCAATATTGCTCTAAATTTTATTTTTCGGGTAAAATATATTATACGGTACGCCTGTCTCAACCAGACTGCTTAAAGAAAACATTTTTTTTTTTCAGGAGCCCTTTACGTGGTTTGGTATTGGGGCTGTATCGTTCTCCGCTGTCTGCGTGCTGCATGCTGCATTTCGCTTGGCGGTGTGCCCTAGTTCAGCGATAAAGTTCGATACAAATGAAACATTTGGCCGTTTTTAGAGACGCTCAATGTGCGGGGAAGTTGTCACCATTTATTTTCCTTGAGGGCCCATGTGGCGTTATACAAAGAAATTGCAATAAAAAAAAGAAAAAAAAAAGAACAGAAAACATAAGTGAAACATTGCAAGCTAGCTAGGTAGGTTAGCTAAAAAGAGGGTAATCGCTTCAACGAATTTAGTAGTACCATTAATAGAAACGATGTTGTGAGGTAGCAGGCACGTAGCCAGGGGGGGGGGGGAGCCATGGTGCCCCCCCCCCCCCCTTCGCCCCCCCCCCCCAAAAAAAAAATCTTCCATTTTGCTGGGACCTCCTTTCCGCCCTCCCTCCCATACAGCATTTCGTAAAAGGCGCCCCCCCCCCCCCCCCCCCCCCCCCACCCCCCGAAACAAAATCCTGGCTACTTGCCTGTGTAGTGAATTCCAATCCTTGATGGCCAATTGTAGAGTGGAAGTCTGGCGAGAAACAGTTGATTATCGAATTTGACGTAATTTACATAGGTGATCTAGACGCGGGAAAATACAATGGGGAGGTGATAGCAGTTATTCTTTGAGGTGGCTATTCTGATAAAAAATTCGCTGGAGGAGAGAAAGGCGTGATACTCGGCGGCGAAGGGAAAGTGAAGGAAGGTTAGCTGATTGGCGTAATGTGATATGCTAGTGTATGGTGAGTAGTTGTTATAAATAAAACGAAGGACCCTGTTTTGGACGAATTCTAGATTATTTGCGAGGTAGGAATGCCATGGAGACTATATAGATGAGGTGTATTCTAACTTCGACCTTATAAGAGTAGTATACGCTAGTCGTTTTACGGAGGGCGTAGCAAGTTCGAGGTTACGGCGCAAATATCCGAGAGATCGGTTAGTATCAGAAATAACTGAAGTTCTGTGAGTAGTCTATGATAGGTCACAGGTGAGATGAGCACCTAGGTGTCTATAAGATGAACATTGTATTACTTAAGTGTTAGTGAGGCAATAGGAAAATGCTGTGTTTGGCACGCGAACTGCGGGAAAATGATAGGGATCTACATTTATTAAAGTTTAACGTCATCTGCCACTTTTTACACCAATGAATTACATACTCAAGGTCTTCCGGGAGAGCATGATGATCATGGTCTCCATGGCAGACCAACCTGCCATGGAGACCATGAGGCATTTTGAGGTTATTCTGTAAGTTCCTTTTTAGTCATAGAGGAAATCGACGCGCATTACCGAAATAGCTCATTTACGTTTATACGGAACAAGTTCAACTGTTCGTGAACAAAAACAGTACATTGGATGCAATGCTGAAAAAACGGGACATGATCTATTCGTCCTCTCTGCGTCTATTGATAGATTGTTTAAGCAGTGTGGAGGTGGTAGAAAGCTTTAGCAGACCGTTCCGATACCTCCGACGATGATACCCGAACACGATACGATGCATGCGGAAAGGCGTCGGCGAAGTTTCGGGTATTGCTATCGCGGTCGTCGGAGCGATCTGCATAAAGATCGTCTACGCCTTTCGTCGTTGTCGACGTGTAAGGTAAGGTCGGCGTGTCCATGTAACAAAGCGTCGCACCGTGTCACGAGCACATAACAAAGATAAGGCTTTTTCACGGTCTGAAGAAGCTAAGTCTTGACGAAATATCGGCTGCAATCTTGAGACCTGCGTCGCCAAAAACGCCGTAAACCTTTGCGGCGTTTGTATTTTAGGGACAGGTTTTTTTATTGGTTTGATCTGGGTACTCTGTGATCTCATTGGGTGCTGCGATAATGAGACGCGTGAAACTGGCCCCGTTCTTGTCGTTTCTGAGCTGCTGAATCGACCAATATGTGACTGCAATATCATATGCCGTACTTTTCGCTGTATAAAACGCGGTCTTTTGTATACAATTTAAAAAAATCCCGTGCGTCTCCTTTCACGCACAACACTCGAAAAGCCAATTACCGCAACATACGGAGGCAGCTCAGCGAATGACGATGCCACAACGTACGTTTAGACCAAAAAACGAAGTCTGAGTTGTGACATTAAGCAGTGCAAGCGTGCCGTTTTGCATTGCTTAATGTCACAACTCAGACAGCGCTTTTTTAGTCTAAACATATGTTTTAGCATCGTCATTCGCTGAGCTGCTTCCGTCAGGTGCGGTGATTGGCTCTACGAGTGTTGTGCGGGAAAGTGGACGCACGGGCTTTTTCTAGAGTGTAGTTTCGTTGGTGCGTTTTATACAACGGTGCGAATTTTATGCGTTTGTTTTATATAAACGTTAACTGGGTAAATTTGTCACGAAGGCTACATTTTTCGTTTATCCATTGACGAGGGCATTTAAACTGGCTCCCAGTTGCGCATGTATTGAGATCACAATACACATATGCGGGCTTATCACTCTAGTTTCGCCGCGCCAATCGCAGGAATGCGTATGATCGATTTAAGCCCAATTCACATCGTGCGATTGTACTCACTATTTCGCAAGTGCGGCGGTAAGCACCGCAGCTTATACCTAACCACGCTTTTCCCGACGTCCAAGCGTCGTCACAACTGCGAAATCGTACTTTATATACAAACCTTTAGGTGAAAACGGCCCTTTATAAAAGAGTGCGACCTATACGCAAAACGGTGCGATTTACAGACCGAACAATATACCGTAAACGAATGTTTTAAAACCATACTTTTCAGCTGCAACATTGGACTGAAGCAGCCCCCAGCGATATACGGGCCGTTTGTCAGAAGACAATTTGTAATTGGGCAACTCGTATCAGAGCGATTCCTCACAGAGTGCAATTCGTCATAGGGCGATTCGTCACAGGTACAACTTGTCGTAGAACCGGAGATAATGTTTGAAGATTTTGTTGTTCGCGTACTAGCTTTTTCAGTGTTCGGTCCCTTTTGTTATTCAGCTTCTGTGTTCTGTCCTGTTCAGAAAGTCTAATCTTTGGTTTCCATTTAAGTTGTTAAACATTTTAGTTTACATTGGAAACATAGAATGTAAAACGTTCAGGTCTCCTTTGTAATCCACCTCCTAGTTTTTTTTAGCGCATGTGTGAGGCAGGCAGACACTGTACATGCGCGATGCGGAAAGAATGTAGCTCGTTCACGTGCGCGACACAAACACAGACTGCGCATGCGGAACACAGATGGAATATACGCGACACGGAAATAATGCAACTCGTCCATGTGCACTACACAGACAGATTGCGAACGCGCGAGATAGACACAGACTGCGCTAGCATGACCCACACACATTCCGCGCATGCCCGACACGGAAAGAATGTAGCTCGTCCATGTGCGCTACACGAACGCAGACTGCGCATCCGTGACCGAAACGTTTGCCATCCATTTTTGCCATCAGCGACCGAGAGAAGTGCCAGGATTGTTGTAGACAAGGCATAATTAATCAGTGCCTAGTAGAAACAAGTAAAAGTGATTTTTTTTGGTTTCGATTAAAAGCAATTATATTAAGAAAGGGGGTCGCTGGTAATTGTACTTATTTGGAAGAAGAATGCTCGATAAATACCGGGAATGCTACAAAAATAAGAAATATGTGCTGATAGTTTGACGAATCGTCACAGCGACGAACTGCACTCTGACGAATTGCCCTGTGTGACGAATATACCTGCTACCAGGTGACGTGTGACCAATAGTCATCCGACGAACGGTCCCACAGCCCCCTCCAACTCATTTACGCAAAAGTGTACAATTTCACTGATTTCTTCTCATTCATTTTGGCATGAGGTCTCTCTCTTTAAAGTTGCTATCCCGGCCCTTTTAAACGAATGTCATTAAAATAATACAATGATCGCGCACAGGAGCTGGTGTAGGTTTTTCATTTGGTTAAAATGCTTGAGGTTGGGTGAAGAATGTGAAGCGACCGAAGGAGAATTTTTAAACAGAAAAGTAACGCCTGGGGGCAAGGTTTAAAAACAACTAAGTATGACGCCAAAGGGTCTGAGCGAGGTGCTTGTCAAAATCCTACACTCACTTATTCTCGGTAAGTAATGTTTGCCATTAAGTTTAACCTTATTGCCACTTTTTAAAACAGCATGATACAGCAACAGGATCCGTCTGAGCAAACTCGTGTCGCAAGGTTGGCCGGCAATGTTTGCTTACGTCTTGGTGGCACGGTGCTATTTCCGCCAAAGTCGTTAGAGCACAGAGCAAACGCGAATATTTGACTCTTTGTTTTACTTCAAGCTGTCTTTTTCCGCATGGGCAACAATTTACACGCGCAAAAGGCAATAGTTACGGAAAACGTTTGGGTTAGATATATATCCGCTTCAATTTCGGCTTTATCTCAGTGTACTGCAATATCCACAAATACAACAAAAGCAAAATAAAAATGTCAAAATTGAGTGTTTAGTTACTATTTGTATAATAAATACAAAATAAGATGAATAGAAGTACAGCTTGAGTTGCAGTCAATTAAAGAAATACAATTTTAGCAGTTTTGGAGTGCATTTCAAATACAATTGTCTGGATAAGGATTACGTTTACGCGAAGTATAGTTTCAATATAATGAGATTATGTCTGCCGAATAGTGTCTACGTAACAGAACGTAATGTGCAGTGACATTCAAGAGAAATAGGCATTTTGATCAGCCTGACCAAGCAACAATCACAGGCATATTATTCTTGCGTGCGACGTCGAGAAATGCTCTCATTCAGAGAGAATTTCATATTCTCAGTACATACTCATATTCCCGGTACACACCTTTCAAAATTAAAGTTCCGATTGTTCAAAGCCTTAAACGCAGTGAACCATATCCGGACAGTTGAAACCGTTGAATTCTGTATAATCGTGTTCCCACGAAGAAAGAACATTTTGCGGATTGTTCATGTGCTACGCGAAGTGGTTTTTGCACGATTTGGTTGTCGAAAAAGCAAACGATGCTTTTGACGCTTGCAACGTGTAAATCTCGATAAAATTACATAGTTGATCTAAAATTTATCTGCATATAGCGTAATTCACCACACAACGGACCACATTAATAATGCTCCGCGAGAAGCTGGGCCTTCTTGTTTTACTACTCTAAGAAAAAAGTTGGCCTCAAGGGACTAACGGCAGCATTTGGTCCTCTGAACTCCCAGTTGCTCCCCGAAAGGTGTTCAAGCTAGGTAGCGTGCGCAAAAGCTGGGGACTGACTGCGCTCGACTGGGACTAACCGATAGGCGTGCGCGAGCAAAAGCAGCCATTAGTCCCCCTCAGACAGGGTGCATCTGTAGGATTAGTTCCCGAAGGCAAACGGAATGTTCGCCAGGAGGACGGATGATATTTCGCTTGTCTTGGAGTCGGCGACACTCAGCCCAACACGGCTGAATGTGTGGACAAAACTCGGGCGAAACTGGCGAATTCGTTTAATGTGCCACGAAAGTTCAGACATTACATGGTAGAGCTTCGCGCGTTGTGCGAATGCGAGTTAACGAATCTGTTGACTCGACTTCACCCAACTATCTCGTCAAAAATGATCTGTTGACATCTCACAAGTCCCATTCACGTAATTTGCCATCGCGCAAAAAAATGAACATTTATCCAAACGCAAAACCTCCGAATATTAACACTTTTTTCTCTTAAACGAACCTTTAAAAGTTTGTAGAAGACGCGCTTTCAACACCGGAGTCTCGCAGTCAGAATAAATGGTGACTTCAATCGCTAAAACTGAGTTACTGAGAACAAGTTGAGCCTCGTCTCTGCGTCTCCCGGTAACCAAACTTTCTTGCTAGTCCAATGTCGAACTCAACATTCGGAACGACACACTTGATACACGGCACGTTCTACTTAAAAAGCACATTCAATCAATCGATCAATTTCAAATTTATCTCCTCTCCATCTGGGAGGGGAAGGCATGGGGAAAAAGCAGCATGTCGCTACTTGACGAAGACCCCGCCTCCCCTTTACATCCGTAGAAAAAACACAACATAGGAGTGAATGAACAATTTAACATATATAAAGACAGGTAATCGAGTATTAATTTATACAGGACAGTGATGCCAATTATATAGAGTGAAAATGGTTAAACGAGGTAAACATAATTCAGAGTTACACACGCTTGCTCCGAGAGTTTAGTAAGGAGCACACAGCAATGCACACTGACTTTCAAAAATATATACGCGACTGTCTCTATACCTTCCAAACATGACAACATCTCTTCAATAGATCACTCAAATAGGCCACAAATTTCTTTTTTGCTTGTGTCTGCCACGGAAATTCCCTTTGCTTTAAGGTTGTTTAGAATTCTTGGGAGAGTGAAAACCAGTCTCTGGTCACCATAATGGGTTCTGGAGCGCGGTGCTCCCCAGTTTCGAGAATGACGAGTGCTGCATGTTGCGTCCCGCGACTCCAAACTTGAGACTGAATTAAAAATGCTGACAGGGTTTTAATGATCTTTTATATGACATAAAGAGCTTATATCTATAGTAATTCGTGATTTTTAACGTGTCAAGCTTTTTAAACAAAACTTTCGTGTAGTGATCATACGCTACATTACATATTATCGTATTGCCCACTTTTGCATTATAAAAAGTCTCTGAACATTTGTTTTCGAAGTGGTACCCCAAACCAGGAAACAGTAATCGAAATATG
This sequence comes from Ixodes scapularis, assembly GCF_016920785.2. Classification (NCBI taxonomy): domain Eukaryota; kingdom Metazoa; phylum Arthropoda; class Arachnida; order Ixodida; family Ixodidae; genus Ixodes; species Ixodes scapularis. Next base: position 59,984,192 of record NW_024609882.1, read on the forward strand.
AGCAGAACAGGGCGTGATTTATAAGCAGCATTATTGAGGATGGTAAGACCTTACGGTATTTATACAAAACGGCTACAACCTTCGAGAGCTTAATGGATGTGTCCTGCACCGACTCATCCCACAGCATATGTTCATTAAAAGTTACGCCAAGCATCTCAGCACTTTATACAATTTCCACATCTCGAGAGGCAAGAGAGAGCCCTACCGGCAGGTTGCTGGTGCAGCTTGTATTTTTTGCGCGGAAAACGATTGGCTTAGTTTTTGCAACATTTATTGTTAATGAATTTGCGGTGGTCCAAACTCTTAGACTCTGCAAGAATCGATTTACTCTTTTTATAATGACGTCAATATTAGTTACAGAGAAAAACAAGCTTGTATCATGTGTGTATATTATGTAGTTGATGTTATTATCTAAGTTCACTATGTCTTTTATAAAAATATTGAAAAGAAGGGGCCCGAGAATACTCCCTTGCGGTACGCCTGCCTTTATTTGGCGCATGTTTGAACGCTTCCCGTCAATTTCAGCGTACTGATAATTGTTTTGCAAAAAGCTTTCGATCATGTTCAGGGCGACACCCCTGATGCCATAAAGGTCCAGTTTCTGCATTAACGTTTTATGGTGAAGGCGATCGAATGCCTTCGGGGCAGTATCTAGACGCCTTAATACGACCGTCGTCGCTGTTTCAGATAATATTCCAGATGAACAACGAAGAACGAACCGCGCCCAGAACGTCATCCATGGCAACACCCTGCTAATACAAAACAAATGCGAACTAAAAAAAAAAAGGCCCCCGAGAAAACTTAAAAGAGAAAGAGAGTGAAAAAAAAAGTGTTTGCTTGTACGTTACTTGACCGGCGTGTTGAAAATGGCGATCTTCGACCTTCTCCCATCCTGGAGCATCGCTGTGTCCGAGTGTTGTGTGCAGTGGGAGGGGAAAACATATTTTCGTGTACGCGCCCTTCCCCCTCCCACCAATCCCCTACCCGCGTTCTTTCTTGCGCTCCTCTCAGGCACGGGGCTGGACAGATGGGCAGGTAGGGTCCATCGGGAAAATGGGAAGGGGTCTTTGTTTGAAAAGAACTTCTTTTAGTACAGCCTTCGTCAGAACTTAGAAGCTGGTCGCCGTTTTTTCTCCCTCTGTCGTCTCCGATCATTGCGGGATCCGGTTTGGATTCGCAGCTATCTGTTCTGGAGTTTCAAGAAAAGGGAACTCACTTAAGGTATGTCGAAGTGCTTCTGTTTATGGTATATTCATTAATTGCGGCTTCAGAAAGCGTTTTATTTTGAGCGCGTTCTCTGGCTTCTAAAGTGCGCGCCATGCTCTATTCTTTTTGGCACCATGGTTGCTCATTTTGTTATGCAGCACAGAGACCTGATATTCAATCGTATCGAGCAAAACGACAGTTCTACCGATGGCTTATTTTTTTTTTGTGTGTTTTGCAGACCCTGCAAGGATCGCTTTACCATAAAGGCCTGTTCACACATGCAACAGAGAGCTACAAGCGTAGCGCTGACCTAGCGCTAAGCGCGTGTTGACGGGAGCTTTCACGAGCTTTGTATCGCACCGTCAAAACTGTTGCTCATGGCAGACGAAAAGCAGCTCACAACACGTGAGCAGCGCTACTTCAGCGCTTCGCTGCGTGTGAGAACCGGCCTTAATGGAGACATTTATTCGATTTTACAGACTTTCGCGTTGATGGCGGGAGCTCGTTCCGTCACTTTGAAGCATAGTTTGAGCACGCACACGCTTGGTCTGTAAATCGCTGCGAACGGTCTACTAAAATTATAATATTGCGCTGGTCTGCTGTCAGCAGATCGCATGTTAGATGTGAAACATTGTATCACTTTTGTAGCCTATTTGTTATTTTATTATGTGTGTGTTATATCTCATACTTTTGTTGAGCGATTGGGTATTTCATGCTGTTGCTAATAATCCAAATTCCTCGCAAACAGGCAAGAAGCTGCCGGTGCCCCAATAAACGGTGCTTGGACCACGACCGGTTTGGACAGCCATCCCAGTGTTCAAGCCATCGTCGACGCAAGTGCACTCTTCGGAATTTGGCCTTATTGTGGATTCTACCGCTCAGGAACTTCGACTTCAGTCATTCTACAATGCGATGTGTATCTACGAGGCAATAAAGCTACGTTTAGCCTGAACTGCACAATTTTGTTTCGGAGATTTGTGGCTCGGGACCGAATGTAAATGATAAACCTTTAGTCCCAGGGGTCTAAATCTAAGGGCGCAACGTTTAGACCCAGGGATCTAAGTGCAATGACCTAACAGTTGGTCCTCGGGGTTCATTTGAATAAGGTGTAACAGTTAGTCCCAGGGGTCCAAGTGCAAGGGCCTAACAGTTCGTCCTCGGGGTTTAATTAAAACGGTGTAACAGTTGGTCCCAGGGGACCAAGTGCAAGGGCCTAACAGTTGGCCTTGAGGTGCAATTGAAACGGTGTAACAGCTAGTCCCAACGGTGCTAGTGCGAGAGACTAATGGAGGGGTGCAACTGTTAGTCCCCTTCCTGTTAGTCCCCGAGGGGACTAATGGTTGTGGCAACGCACTTGCTCCCCTCGGGGACTAAGTCGCGCTCCCCTTTTTTTTAGAGTGTATGGTTCTTGAGGTGAATACGAGTGTAGAAAACTATAGTCGGTGAGAGTTTAAGAGTAAACTGGAAGCTCCCTCCTTTTACATCTTCCCACTTTAGTAGAGCAAGCGCAAGAGAGGAGGTCACCTCCTCCACAGCGTTCGCTCTGCTAAAGTGAAAGGGGGTGGGAGGAGCTTCCGCTTCACTCGTAACCTCTCACCGACTATACACCAATGATAACGGTGGCTTGTTTAAGCATTCTTAAGCCCGATTCACATTGTGTGATTTTGCTCGCCATTTCGGAGTTGCGACGGTGAGGACCGCACATTGCCGCAGCTGTAAAAACGCACCATGTGAATCGGGCTTTAGCCGAGCAAATGTAGTGCTATTTGTGAATGCCACTGACTACGATTAACAGACCTTGCAGTAAATTGCTCACTTTAGTAAGAAGTTGGTCGACTAAAGAAGTTAGTCGACTACTGTAAACGTAGAATTAAAGGGACACTTAACTCACATAAACGATTTAACGCCCATTATGTTTTATGGGATGTCTTCCGTTAGACCGCGCGTGGTGCACGTGTGGCACGAAGGAGTGACACGGTGGAGTATCACACGACGTCACCCGCTACCCATCTTGGAGAATGACACAACGCAGTGGTTCAACAACTCGTAGTCTTCATTGACTGTTGCCGGCGCACGCTTCTACACAAAAGCCTCCCGCGCACACCTAGGAGCCAGTCTTTTACCAGTGGCGGAACGCCACTCCCGTGGCCGATTGCACTTGCCACCTCGCGGGGGAAATCGCCAGGGGCGATTTAGCACGCGGGAAAACCGGTGCGACGCCTTGGATCACTAGGTTGCCCGCAACGCACCTACGTTTAGCTCAAAGATGAATTCGGAACCTAAGCCGTTCATACGGATACGTCGCAAGGCCATATTACACCAGGAAGTATTTTCCCGATGTCCCATCGCGGTGCTTAAATGTCAGTCGGGGACACTTCGTTTTCCACAGACAGCACAGTTCACATCCTATATGAGTTTTCTCTTTACATTTTTGTTTTGACATGCGTTCAATGAGGAGCTTGAGCAACCACCTCGCTCCTTCATCGCCCAGGAGAATGATGCTGGCTAACAGCTCTCGTAAATATCAAGGCCGTACTGCCGGATTGTCTACGTCACCGACCGGAGGCGAACGCGTGTCATCGCTTGGACGCGAGTGTTGTGTCACCACTCGGAAGAGACGTATGTTTCATTAGCGATGCCACGAGTCCCTAACCAAACACGGACGGACCCTCGCGTTCAATCTGTGCCTCGCGATGGCCTCCGCTAGAGGTCGTAAAGCAAATTTCGCACCATACGCTCTCCTTACCTAGGGGGCGTTGGTTACCATCGTCATTTTTTAAGAATACATTTCTAGATATATAACCCTATGTTAAAAAAGAAAGGCTAGGAAAAAGTGGCACAAGCCGCCGACCGATTCGAAGGGTTCATCCTCACCCATTCGTCTAGCCATACATTCATCCGTTCATCCATCTTACCAGTTGACTCGTCTCTCCTCTCTGTGCTTCCCACGCAGTTTGGTATAGTAGGTAACACCACTTATGACGGAATAATAGTTTGGAGGAAACTCCTCCCACGTGGCTCTTTCCACTTTAGCAGAGCGAACCTTGGACAGGAGGCGACCACCTTTCCAGCGATCGCTCTGCTCAAGTGTAAAAAGACGGGACAAGCTTTTCTCGAATTCTTAACTTGTCCCCTCCTGTACAGAAGACAAGGCATGCGTTTTTTTCTTTATCTAACGTTCTCACCATGCTCCCTTTTACCATGCGATGGCCGGCAACGGAGGATATATGAGCTATCAAAGCCAATGTCGTGTTTACGTCAAGTACAAAAGGGAGGTGCGCAGCGACGTACTGGACTTATTCTCACGCGATACGTTTCGACTTAACGCATCTCTTTTACCTAGTTACTTTTTCACTAAGGAAGCAACGACCTGGTTACTTTTTAACGGAAGGACCGAGCAACGCATTTTCGTTATTTCTTTTATAAAGTAACGGGTTGCGATATTCAGTTACTCCTGGAGGGAACACTTGTTAAACGCAAGTATCCAGCCTAGTTCTCACCCCACCTCTGGCCTGTAACTTGCACGGCAAGAAAACGACAGGTAGATCATGAAAAGATGTGCTCGAAGTATGTCAGTATAGCCACAGTTATCTCTTTATGGACGCGTAAGAAAGCGAGCAATGGTTAACGACGACACACATTGGTAACGGCTGCTACTTCATAAAAACGACACATTCAGAATAACGAGAAAATAATGCCTTACTTTCAAGCTGAGTTAACGGGCTCCTTTCGAATTGCAGTAACGAGTAAAGTGTACTCAGTTACTCTTTGAGTGAGTAAGCAGAAACGGGGTTTTGTTACTTTATTTCAGTAACGTGTGCACGCCTAAGTACACCCATGAGCGATATGAAGGTGAACAGCACTCTTCTTGTTTTTGACGCTCCTGCAAGTTTTGGAACAAGCTCTGTTTCAGAAGATGGCTAGAACGCAAAGTTTAGACCCTTGGCAACGTACCATTTGAGACGTTGAGAGTTAATATAGATTTAGGGAGCCGTAAAACAGGCAAGAAACCAGGTGAGGTGTTCACCTTCATACTGCCGTCGGGTGTATACGTTCACGGCGCTGGAGGGAGTGCGATGACCTTCGGTAGGTCACGTAGAAAGCCCAGCAAAACGGACTTCTTATCGAGGAGGTGTCGCACTGTCTGTCACCTCATTGTGATGGCGGGCATACTGTTTGTCTACCTCCATCAGGTGACTGGGAGTTTCGCTGGCACTTTTATGTTTGCAGCCTCGATCGTGCTTTTCTGAGAAGCGACTTCCAAGGACGTCGTTTAAGCCCAGGTGATAAGATTCGAGAGCTATACTTGTATGCCTTCAGCGGTCGTTTTTGTTTCGAAATGAAACCTGAGACACCCATAAAGGGGGATCGTTTGCCGGATTTAACGGACTCTCGTACCGCTTTGTCGCGGCTGGTATGATTGCTCGAGAGCAATTCGAACGAGGCCTCGCAAAAGCGTAGCGGGCGAAATAAGTTGAAACAAGGGCCGGATTGATCGAAACAAAATGTGTCGCTTCTTAAAGGAGCGGTGCAACGATATTCAATTGAAATGTTTTTTACTTGACACGAGCTTACTGGCACACCAGGGACTCAAGGATACTCACACGCAACGCCACTGGCCAAGAAACTCCTTTGTTGAGGTGTAATTTCAAGGACAAAAGCGATCATTTTCATTCAATCTCTCCTTTGCGAAATTTGATGACGTAACTCGGGGATCGAAGTACACCCAAGTGACGAGATTTGAATGCGGCTCATAGATTGGACCCGAGCATTGCGTGGGCACTCGACTTGGGCTCGTGATAATTGCTAGCTCGAGAAGCATTCGGGTAGTGACCCGTGTCGAATCGCTGCAACGACGACAACAGCCGAGCCATAGCAATGTCTGGAACTCAGCGCGTGCCCTGTGCTTTGCCAACCCCAGCGCGTGGCTATGATCAACACTGGCGGCATATAATCGGCTCCAGATCACGTGGCCGCTTGTTCTGGCTGCGAGTTGAGGGGGTGAACGCTGCTCGTTTTTCTTTTATTTTTTTCTGGGACTTCTATTACGTGGGGTGAAAAACGAACGCGTGTTTCATAGGTCATTAACGTCAGGGATCCGTTTTAAGCGGTATTTGCGCAAAGTACAAAAATTGCTGCATCGCTCCTTTAATGAGAAGAGCTTGAAAGTAAGAACTGCCAAAATCAGAGCACAAGTGCCATAACACATGAAGATTGCACTTCATGCTCTTGCTATCTATTTTAGTGCCTTTGTTTTAGAGTGACATAACAAACACCAAATCATTTTATTACGAGCATTTTGGCCCGAAATCCGAAAACAGCTCGAAGGCATATACTGCCACAGGATCCGCAGCTATTTTCGCTTTTCTGCGGGTCTTTATTTTTGTATTTATTTATTCGTTTTCTGTTTCCTCAGTACATTAGCATTACACAGGGGAAATAGGTACACTTAAGTCGAACCAGAACATAAGACACGGAAAACGTGTCTTATGTTCTGCATTGGTTAGATAATGACCAAATCTAAGACGCGTTTAGAAATACCATGATCCGTGATTCAGACTATGCGAAAAGTAAAGTGACCAGTCACAGGCTTTAGGTGGTATGAAGGAGTGGTGAATGGCGTTCGTGCGAGCATATGGGATGCCATATGCACTTTTGTTTTGTTTTTATCTGTTTGTTGCAATAGTGGGGAATGCCGCTTCCATCTGAAATTGTGAAACTCGATTATGCTTCGACGTTTATTTGTGCGCATAAACTTGTCTTTGTACCGATTATTTTCTAGTGCCATCCCTACAATCGTACTGTAATTAGGAACGTTACATGACCGCAGTGTCTCCAAAACCCGTGGAATTAGTGTCATTAATTTAAGAATTTATTAAAAAATATCAAGGAATTGCAAAGTTTATTTAGCGATAAGTTATACAATTATACAATTTTAAGTTTTATTCTACATTGCACGGGGTCTCTGGAGTATTCGTCACTTCGAAGCCCAGGAAAAGAAAAAAAAGCAATGATGTTTCCCATGTTTACAACGCTCACCTTCCAATCCGTGGAGATGGCCAGGCGATAGTTTCTTTTGTTGCTAGGATCTACGGGAGCATTCTCGAAACGTCGAGAAAGTATGAGAACTCCACTTTTAATTTTGAAGGGAAGTCGTATGTTGTAGGATGTTATACTAATACGATAAAGCGCGAGACACATGGACGGCAGAATCGTCCGATCCGACATGCGATCCGACAGTCCGAACGCCGCTCCGAGTCGCCGCACGCGACAGTTTAGACACACGCTTCCGACCTTGCACGCGACACGACGATCCGTTCGGCTGCGCCCAGGAGATCCAAGCACCCTAGCGGAGGTCCGCGTTCACAGATCTCTGGTCCCAGGTTGACGGTTTAGCTTGCACGAGCGAAGTTCGAAGGTCGTTCTCGTTAGCGCGTGCATTCTTTGCCGAAGCCATCTTTCTCGAATGGGTCAGCGGGATCCACGCGTCCGGCTTCCCGTCGCCCGTCCCATTTTCATGTTCGTCCCGACAGACCCAGTCCGTCATCATGACCTTCGCGCTAGCTGTGCTGTCATTAGCTGGACGCATCCGTCAATCCGTCCGCCGTGCGAAAATATCTGGCGCGTTGGACGCATGTCGGATCGCCGATCCGACGTCTGAAGCGACCAAATTTTTCGGATCAGGCAGTCGTACTGCCGGATCGGACGTCGGATTGGATGGATTTTTCGCGCCTGTGTCTCGCGCTTTTGAGACACACGCTTCCGACCTTGCATGCGACACGACGATTCGTTCGGCTCCGCCCAGGCAAGCGCTCCAGCAGAGGTCCGCGTTCCTATACATAGCAGATCCCTGGTACCAGATTGACGGTTCAGCTCGCACGAGCAAAATGCTCGTACTAGCGCAACGCTCGTTCTCGCTAGCGCATGCATTCTTTGGTGGGGCCATCTTTCTCGAATGAATCAGCGGGATTCACGCGTCCGGCTTCCTGCCGACCAAGTCATTCCCGTTTTCTTGTTCGTCCCGCCAGACTCAGTGCGTTATCTTGACGTTCGCGCTATCCGTGCTGTCATTGGCTGGGCGCTTCAGACAATCCGTCCGCCGTGCGAAACTATCTGGCGCGTTGGACGCACGTCGGATCGCCGATCCGACGTTTGAAGCGCCAGACATATACACGAAAAATCTGTCCGATCCGACGTCCGATCCGGCAATACGACTGCCTGAGCGCGAGACACATGCGCGAAAAATCCATCCGATCCGACGTCCGATCCGGCAGTACGACTGCCTGATCCGAAAAATTTGGTGCGATCCGACATGCGTCCAACGCGCCAGATAGTTTCGCACGGCGGACGGATTGTCGGATGCGTTCAGCCAACGACAGCACAGCTACACTCTCAAGGAAAAAGGGTGTAAAAAGGTGTAATTTTACACCCTTTGTTCCATATAATACACCCCAAAACTTTAATTCGACGTAGAGCGCCCTACAGTCGAACAGACGGCACCGCATTTTACGAGGGGCTTGATAGCCGTGTGGTACAGCTTATTAAAATAGCTAGTGTACGTTTTACTGACAAAAAAAAAAAAGAAGAGATAATCGGGGTTTTCTTGGACCTACTGTAAAAACATTGTGTTTTCTTTATGTTGTATTTGATACGTACTTTCGCTATTGAAAAAGGTATATCGCACCGTTATCAAGCCCCTCGTAAAATTTGGGGCCGTCCATTCGACTATAGGGCTCAGTACGTCGAAATGAAGTTTTGGGGTGTATTATATGGGACAAACGGTGTAACGATACACCCATTTACACCCTTTTTTCTTGAGAGTGTATTGCGGGAACGTCATGATGACGTACTGGGTCTGCCGGGACGAACAAGAAAACGGGACGGGCGACGGGAAGCCGGACGCGTGGATCCTGCTGACCCATTCGAGAAAGATGGCCCTGGCAAAGAATGCACACGCTAACGAGAACGAGCTTCTAACTTCGCTCGTGTGAGGTAAACCGTCAATCTGGGACCAGACATCTGTGAACGCGGATTTCCGCTGTAGTGCTTGGATCTACTGGGCGGAGCCGAACGGATCGTCGTGTTGCATGCAAGGTCGGAAGCGTGTGTCTCAAACTGTCGCGTGCGGCGATTCGGAGCGGCGTTCGGACTTTCGGATCGGACGTCGGATCGGACGATTCTGCCGTCCATGTCTCTCGCGCTTCAGACGTCGGATCGGCGATCCGACGTGCGTCCAACGCGCGGATCAGGCAGTCGTATTGCCGGATCGGACGTCGGATCAGATAGATTTTTCGCGTATGTGTCTCGCGCTTAACAAACCGAATTTGTTTAAAGAGCCCTAAACAGCGCCAATTACAAATAAGATGGGAAATGTGCTCGGAAAGAGAGTTTGTGGCTTTGTATTTGTGTCATCTCTTTCTTTTTCTTCCACGCTTGATGTTTTCTACACTAACTTTCAATTCAAGAAACGTGGTAAAAAAAATTCAGGTACCTTGCGGAGCATTACTAACTCCTCCCTTTATTTATAGAATTAAGATATATCTAGGCATTTTAGACTAGAGTTACGTTATCTTATCAATATGTATATGTTTCAAAACCAAAAGCGTAGCTTTTTCCTCCAACAACCAAATCTTAAAATAACTACTTCGCGCGACGTATAAAGAACGCGCGAAAATATGTAACATCGACGAGGATGGGATTCGAACCCACGCGGGCAGAGTCCAATGGATTAGCAGTCCATCGCCTTAACCTCTCGGCCACCTCGTGAGTATGTGCCCCGTTACGCACGCACTATCCCTTGCGGTCGCTCTAGCGATCTATGCATCCTTATGGACTAACGAGCGTCGCTTAGGGGTTGTTTGTGAAAAACAAATGGAGAGGCAGCCCAACGTGCTTCCGCTCATCAGTACACATTAATGTCTGCGTTGTTTCGGTTTTCATTGCGGTTTATGCCCCATACTAGCGATGCTGAGGATAGTCTAAAGAGGGGAAATCGCGTAAATATAAGAGCTGACAGTAGCGAGTTTTAGTAGACCGTGTTTCCCCCTCCGCTAAGCCCCTCCGCTACCCGGAACTCTACAGCCAAGGCCATCGGCGCGCAGGCACAGTGGCCGTTTCTTCGTAGCGGAGGGTTAACGGAGCGGGAAACACGGTTTACTAAAACTTTATAGTAGCGAGTTTTAGTAGACCGTGTTTCCCCCTCCGCTTAGCCCCTCCGCTACCCGGAACTCTACAGCCAAGGCCATCGGCGCGCAGGCACAGTGGCGGTTTCTTTGTAGCGGAGGGTTAACGGAGGGGGGAGCACGGTTTACTAAAACTTTATAGTAGCGAGTTTTAGTAGACCGTGTTTCCCCCTCCGCTAAGCCCCTCCGCTACCCGGAACTCTACAGCCAAGGCCATCGGCGCGCAGGCACAGTGGCGGTTTCTTCGTAGCGGAGGGTTAACGGAGCGGGAAACACGGTTTACTAAAACTTTATAGTAGCGAGTTTTAGTAGACCGTGTTTCCCCCTCCGCTAAGCCCCTCCGCTACCCGGAACTCTACATCCAAGGCCATCGGCGCGCAGGCACAGTGGCCGTTTCTTCGTAGCGGAGGGTTAACGGAGCGGGAAACACGGCTTACTAAAACTTTATAGTAGCGAGTTTTAGTAGACCGTGTTTCCCCCTCCGCTAAGCCCCTCCGCTACCCGGAACTCTACAGCCAAGGCCATCGGCGCGCAGGCACAGTGGCGGTTTCTTTGTAGCGGAGGGTTAACGGAGCGGGAAACACGGTTTACTAAAACTTTATAGTAGCGAGTTTTAGTAGACCGTGTTTCCCCCTCCGCTAAGCCCCTCCGCTACCCGGAACTCTACAGCCAAGGCCATCGGCGCGCAGGCACAGTGGCCGTTTCTTCGTAGCGGAGGGTTAACGGAGCGGGAAACACGGTTTACTAAAACTTTATAGTAGCGAGTTTTAGTAGACCGTGTTTCCCCCTCCGCTAAGCCCCTCCGCTACCCGGAACTCTACAGCCAAGGCCATCGGCGCGCAGGCACAGTGGCGGTTTCTTTGTAGCGGAGGGTTAACGGAGCGGGAAACACGGTTTACTAAAACTTTATAGTAGCGAGTTTTAGTAGACCGTGTTTCCCCCTCCGCTAAGCCCCTCCGCTACCCGGAACTCTACAGCCAAGGCCAGCGGCGCGCAGGCACAGTGGCCGTTTCTTCGTAGCGGAGGGTTAACGGAGCGGGAAACACGGTTTACTAAAACTTTATAGTAGCGAGTTTTAGTAGACCGTGTTTCCCCCTCCGCTAAGCCCCTCCGCTACCCGGAACTCTACAGCCAAGGCCATCGGCGCGCAGGCACAGTGGCGGTTTCTTCGTAGCGGAGGGTTAACGGAGCGGGAAACACGGTTTACTAAAACTCTATAGTAGCGAGTTTTAGTAGACCGTGTTTCCCCCTCCGCTAAGCCCCTCCGCTACCCGGAACTCTACATCCAAGGCCATCGGCGCGCAGGCACAGTGGCCGTTTCTTCGTAGCGGAGGGTTAACGGAGCGGGAAACACGGTTTACTAAAACTTTATAGTAGCGAGTTTTAGTAGACCGTGTTTCCCCCTCCGCTAAGCCCCTCCGCTACCCGGAGCTCTACAGCCAAGGCCATCGGCGCGCAGGCACAGTGGCGGTTTCTTCGTAGCGGAGGGTTAACGGAGCGGGAAACACGGTTTACTAAAACTTTATAGTAGCGAGTTTTAGTAGACCGTGTTTCCCGCTCCGCTAAGCCCCTCCGCTACCCGAACTCTACAGCCAAGGCCATCGGCGCGCAGGCGCAGTGGCGGTTTCCTCGTAGCGGAGGTCTAGCGGAGCGGGAAACACGGTCTTTTAAAACTCCCTAATATTAGTCGTGTGGGACGGTGCCTTCCGAAAATGGTGACAGCGGGGAGCAAGACCAGGGAAGAGCGTGCGCTAATGAGCAGAGGCTTACTGGAAAAAGATTAATTAGTTCCCTTTTCAGTCATGATAACTCTCGGTCTCTTTTGTTTTATTTTGGCTGATTGGTTAAAAGTAGAACAATCAAGTCGGTCTCTCAATTTTTTTTTTTTGAATGTGCGAGTTTTACTTTGGCTTAAGTACATAAGCAAGATATGCCTTTTGGCCTTGTTTTAAGAAAGTGAAACAATAATATTCCGCTTCTTTCTAGTTAGCTCAGCTTGCTGTACCTTTACCTAACAACATGATCATAATAAGGGAAACACAAAAGCATAAAAAGGTGTTAAAATTAAGTTGCAGTAGGAATAGAAAATGAAAAAAGAAATTAAAGTATCACATATGATATTAATCGCACCGATTTGGCTATAATGATTTAAATGAAGCACCTTTCCCTGAAATAATCTTAAAATATTGTCTGTTTGCCGTTTGTGTATCGGTGCTTGCTTCCCATAGTCAATTATTTCGTATTTGAAAAAGGGAATGACCAAGCAGAAAATATTTATGACAGGCAGTCATAAATATTTCCTGTCATCTAGCTGAAGTGATTTAAATTATGTAAGTTTGATCTAAATCAAATATATCTAATTGAAATAAAAGAAATGTAGTTTATATAATTAAAAGAAGTAATATATTTTTTACCCTTGTTAGAGTGAGCAATTTTAGAGCACAATACATCAACCCCCTTACAAAAGAAAAAAAAAACACACACTACAAAATGATTGTTTTCAGAGTAATAAATACACGTTTAATTGTTTCAGGATTCCTAGACAGAATCTAACCTACTACACATGACACACGGTTCCTCCTTTTCTGTCAGATCTTACCCGATGGCGTATTTCTGAATAAAAAAGGTATTTCAGACAGGAGTATGCGTCGTCTTCATTCGCTTGTGAGGATATTGTTTTCTTCTAGGTGTAACGGATCAATACTACACCAGCTTTGAAAAAAAAAAAAAAAATTAAATTCCTATGCAACGCGTTCTCATTAAAGTTGTTGACTACCTGGTATTCTATAGTGTTCTGACTACGCAATCATAATTTCCCTATTGAACATAAGTTACATAACTAATCCACCCTGCACAGTAAAATAATGCCAGACGAGTGTATAAACCCATTTTTGCAACAAGAACGGCACCTTTGAGGTTCCTTTCAAAGATTGTACATTAATATAACGTGCACTGATTTCAAACATGGTTGTTCATGACACGCATCGTTTTAGCGTACACCTACCCATGTCGCACTAAGATTTGGAACACACCCGAAAACACTATACACGGCTTGCATTGACGTTACATCACCTGCCATTGCTCTGCATCATGAACTTGCGCCCGTGCCTTTTTTGCAGCCTAAATTTAGCACCCTCAAATTTGTTCTGCTCCTCAAGCCTTGTCAAGAAGAACAAATTCCTTGGTGATAAATGTACGCTGCGTAAGGTACGGGCACAGAAGTATGGTACAAAGGCTGGTACGGTGCCGTGATGTCACTTGCAAGGTGCGTATTGCTGGATTTAATTTACACAAACACAGAAGATGTTTACGCTATATTTAGGCTCACCTCTGCCTGAATGGGTCCACTACCCTGCCAGAGTGACTTCTAGAATGATGGGCATACCAAACATCTTTTTATTCTCAATTTTCTTTATTCTCTCAAGTCTTTGGTCACTTAGAGGTGACACTAGATTAAGAACAACAGGGTCGCTATTGGGATCAGTTCGCAGCGTCGGCGACTGAACACAACGATCGCACAGAAAGTTCCGCCTATAACGGGAAAGCATACGAGCGGTGCCCTGGTTTTTCCGGGTTGTGAAAGCGGCTTGTGTAACCTGTTCCAGATAGCCGCTGGAATTTGTTAAGCCTACAGCCGTACGGCGTCTGTACGGGGCATTTGGCCTCTAGTCGACGAATAAAGATAACGGTAACCTCCGCGTGTTACCCAAGAATATTCCGCGGTCTTTCCCACAAAGCGCGGAAGATAAGCTTCCTAAGGCAGCGCATGCAGTTCTTTCTTTAATCCAACATATGATTTTAATCTGCAATGTTAGGGCCTTAGAAAAATCGACAAAGCCGAGGTAGAGCCAAGTTCGACCTTATTAGGCTGGAATCTTGTTATCTTAACCCTAATTCTCCAAGCAAGTGTCAAAGTTAGAACTCACGGCCGGTAGTTTCCTAGTCATCTGGAAACTTTGAACAAAGGTCGCCAAACAAGTGCCAGAGTTGGGCTTTACTTCTGGTGGTTTGGCTTTCACTTGGCAACTTTGTCACTAGATTGCCAGGAAAAGTTCCGGATTTATGCTTTACTTCTGTGGCATCGTTGGCTTATGCTTGGCACTTTGGCAATTATGTGGTCAGCTAGTAAAAAGCCACATAGGCGCAAAACAAATACTCTGGAACTTACTAACGCCATAGAGAAAAACCGTATTAGGCCCAAGTTAGGCCCCTAGGACTGCCAAGCTTGGGACAAATTATGCCTTGTCTGGCGTGCTACCTTGCACGGGGGCATCGAGAAATGTAGCAAAAATTTTGTAAACAAAAAAACAAAAAAAAAAAAAACACGCAGGAATGTGTGAAGCGATGACACTACTAATCGATCTTCGACTCATTTCTTGGTATTGTGTCTGATAGATAGTGTGACCTCAACACCGCGGCGACATGCTCCAATGGCCACCGTATAGATGGCCGCTATCGGTAAACACTTCAAGATGAGGTTCGGAATTTTATCTTTGAATTCTTTGTACGCGGGTCTGTCTTTTTGCACGTCCGATACCAAAGATTGTCAGTAGCAGTTTGGGGGGTTTCCGTTGTTGACCCACCGGCACTGAAGGTACCCAAGAAGGGTGGATAAAGCGGAACCGTGGGACGACTTCCAACTTTTACGTTGACGTCATTCGAACATCAAAAAAGTCACTATAGTAATGTTGGATAGGTCTCTAACTTGAACTTATAATGATATAATCATTGACATGAACACCGTGGCTAATCAGACGCGATCAGAGATCGATACGCTTGTATTTTTAGGCTTTCGATGAACCTTAGAGGTGGAGTATAAAATAACAACACATAGAAATTTAATGCGTGCAACTGTCTTTTATTCTAACTTAATATAACTTAACCTAAGCAAACCTAACCTAACCTAACCTAGCCTATCCCATCCCTACATAATGTAACCTAAGTTAACCATGTCATAGAAGATGAATTCTTTTAAACCTGAAAATTATTCGAGTATCTTGCGTCTAGAACTTGTTTGGCCATCTGCCGGGTGCGCGCTTGGGAAGGTGATGGGTTTTTCTTTTGACGTAAAGGCGTTTGCAATTTACTACTCGGAGGTACCTTAAAAGACTCCATTATCCTAAATCTGTTCGAAAAAATTGTTATACATTGATCATTTCAGAATGTAACGTGAAGGTTGTTTTCAACGGTAGATATTTGACCTAAATGGTTAGTTTGCAAACCTCACACGCCCGTTTGAACACATTCTCGCGCAGGGGGGGGGGGGGGGGGGGGGGGAGGGGGGGTTTGCTGAAATTGTTTCAATGAGAACATTTCAATCAGAACACAAAAATAAATAGAAATAAAACAGAACGTTTTTAAAAGTAGAAATGTAACAGTAGTATAAAAAGTTTACTTATAAAAATCACAGAAAAATGAAAATTTTGTTTCCAATATGTCGTTGAACAGCGTACACCAGGGTTCAATGAATTACAAAAAAAAAGAAACATAATTTGAACACATTTAATACTTAAGTAAACTCGAGAACACATTTAGATTTAATGATACCAGCAGTTTAATATAAAACAAACGTAAAACTTTGAGACAGGTGCATGTTGACGTCTCTGACTCACGAACTGAGGTGTTTCAGTGTTGCTATGATATTTTAAACTGTTCACAATTGAGCGCTCTCTGTCTTCATCTTAATATAACAGCAGTTGGAGATAGAGTTATGCCTTTGAATCTTAAGTTTTCTCTATCAACGGCTCAAATTATTTTTTCTCCAGCATTCACGAAGAGGTTGTTCTTCTAAATTCAGAAAACGTCAATTGAGTCCTTGTTAATTTTGAAACTGTAATGTGGGTAATGGTGTAATAGTTATCATGATAATCGTTAAAGATTTAGCCTAGTAGAGCAGACTTCTGATGATCACGGGAAGTTTAGTATCCATTTAATTACTTAATATGTCACTACACTTTTAGTGTCGTATAAAGGGAGCAATGTTCATTGTGTTATGTATTTGTGCTCTTTTGCCATTGTCAATGCCACCTTGCAATGACTCCTTGGCTTCTCTTCACGCGTTTTTTATTTTCATGGGCACTACAACATTGTATATTCGTTAAAAAACAACTTTGAAAAGGCTAATTTCTACTGTTTGCCTTTATATGAACTCAGCTGGCAGTAGTGTAAAATGTTGCTTCGGTTTCCGCTAAACGGAGACGGCGTCCCAGTTTGCTGGTCCGCTTAAGGAACACTGATACGGAGGAAACACGCAAGCAGGAAAACGCCTAAACATAACCACTGTACGAGAAAGTGGAAGCCGAGCTACGCGTTTTCACGATAACGGTCTATTTTCGAATCGCGCGTGTCTTATCACTTGCCGCATTTCAAGGCGCAGGCTCACTTAAATCAACTATACTCAGTTTCACCTTACGTCCGGACGCAGCAGACGCTACGAGACATCCTAGCCAATCCCGTTCTGTGGATGTAGCCCGTGACACGCTTTCCACGCGTCATTTTGCCCCCTCTCCAAGGTCACGTGACACTTTCACGGCCTTGGATTGGCTCCCGATGGCTCATAACATCCGCTGCACTCGGACGTAAGGGGAAACGGAGAATGGAATGCGGCTATACACCGGCTTATGTTTACAAATAAACCGGAGCGCCCCTAGCGGCACGCCACCGGTTCGGCGCATGCACGATGGAGTGCGGGCAACAAGCCCCGCGTCTCGTATCAACAAACCATTAAAATGGGATGTCGGCGTCGGTGTGAATCTCCGTGTGAGTTTTCGCGTTAAAACTGTGTCTTTGACGTGTTCCTAGCAATGCCTTACCACTTAGTTGGTTTGAGCGAAACGAAGAATTATCGTTACATTGCAAAACGTCTTGTAAATATTGTGACTTTTGGCTCTTTACTCCGCGTGAACGTCGCAGAATGGATGCTAAAGCCTGATTAACAGGATGAGATTCTGCTCGTTATTTTCAGTCGCGACGTCGCTTGGGCTGAAAAAGCTTGGACGGTACTGCGATGCTCCACGCCTATATCGAACGTCGCAAGCAGTATAGGACCGAGTGAATCAGGCATAACATGTCGGTGGTGGCCACTGGGAACAATGATCAACATCATCTTGTATCTGCTGTTTACACTGAGCCTACTTACCCGAAATAGCCTTCATATTTAAAAGTCCTTTCAAGCCTGCACTTTCCTATCGCGACATTTGGTCTCAGCAGTCGATAGAGCGAGCAGACGACAGTTTGAACGTGAAGGCGCACTGAAAGTGGTCCGTAGGTGGTTCGAACAACTTTTCGGTTTTCCGCGTTCATGTTGGAACAAAACGAATAAATCAGCCGACCTCACGTATCCGTGAATTAAATCCGAAGCGCTCTCCGCACAAGCAATCAAGGTCCGACGGTGTCTGGTTTTCGTTTTCGCGGCACCTATCCACCCTCTCGGACGAACCCTGAAGGCAGAAAATACATGCAAACTGATCTCCAAAATTTTCCCGGTTCTTTTGGTACAAACTTAGACCCGACTGTGGTGTATGCTTAGGTTATGATGGCTCGGATAGAAGGACGAGCCAGAAGGGCGATGACGTGTTTGTTCACTCTGCCATTGCACACTCATTGTTGCCTACTGTACATCTGTAGTCGGCTAAACGCAGGACACTACATTACCCTCCTTGAGGTAGGGCTGAACTGTGGTTATACAGCACAAAATAAATGCTAGAAACTAAAAAAAAAAAAAACTGTGTATGAGAGATGGCGCTTAGCTGAACATCAGTTGGGTATTTTTAATTTATTTATGTATTTGATAGGAATGAGCACTTAGAAAATAAACAAAAATGCAATGACATCAGCATTCGAATTCTGACATGCACACGCAGACAACATAAATTGTTCTTTACATACCGCTGTAAATTTACATACATTCCAATCATCCGGATGAATATTAAAACTAGACGACACAAAAATACTGCCCAGGTATACAACAGTAATAACATGAATACGCCCATTTCATTTCTTACATCTTAGGACTTCTTTCAAACTCCGGTACAGTTTTTCTCAAACAGTGCTTTCCGGCAACGCATTTCAATCTCTCATTGTTCGGGGGAAGTAAGCCTTTTTTTAAAAAAAATATTTTTTGAATTTGTATTTCTGACTTTTTCTTGTCTGTTTCTTTCGCGTGATTGCAGAAGTATGAGGTCGAATGAATTTGTGTTTACCCATAAAAGTGTTTCGTCTAAAATTATGTCAAGCATTTTTGTCCGTTTGTTGCACCACCTGTTTCCCAGCGTTGTGATACCTTCCGTTCTTTCTTTCCTGATTAATACTGTTAATCTGCATTTCTCCAGCCTCCCAATCACCACACGCATCTGTGGTTAAAAATAAATTCGTATCGTATCGTATATCTTTCGAGATTGTTACAGGAGTGGATCAAAACATAACATCACACAGGTTGCACTTGCTGCAATAACTTGGAACAAAAATCTAAAAAGTTAGTAGTATTTACAAGATCAGGTGGCAACCTATTCCAATCAATAACTGTTCGAGAAAACAAGAAGTATTTAACTGCGTCATTTTTATAATTATATGATATTATGGTTCTGCTGTGAAAATGCCTAGTATACCTGGGGCAGAAAAATGTAGTAGACCTGAGGCAGAAAAATGTAATATAATCATCGTTGTCCGTTCCATTTCGTCTTTAACGATAAGATAGAGAAATCTTAAACGATTAATTCTCCTTCTCTCCTGTGGGATTTCCAGGCCCGCCTCAATACAAAGTTTTGTGGGGTACACATAAGAGAAATACATATTGTACACAAAACGCACAGCTAATCTCTGGAGTCTCTCGCGTTCTGAAATACAACATGATTTGTGGGGATCACAGATGAGAGTAGATATACTAACATTGGTCTATCCAGAGTTGCATATAATAATAACTTTCTCTCACGGGAGCCATGCTATATATACCTGCGAAGAAAACCCAACTTACTCACTGCTCTACAAGATATGTTACTAACAGGCACATAGCCAAGAAGGCGGAGGGGCCATGGAGCCCGGCCCCCCTCCCCCCCCCCCCCCCCCAAAAAAAAAAATCTTCCACTTTGCTGGGGCCTCCTCTCCCCCCTCCCCCGCATAAGCATTTTGTCATGGGTGCACCCCCCCCCCCCCCCCCCCCCCCCCCGAAACAAAATCCTGGCTACGTGCCTGGTTACTAACATGTGTGTTCCATCTTACATCGAATGTTATAGTCAAACCCAGATACTTATATGAGCAAACTCTAAGAAGGCTACAGTTAACTATAGAATAATAAAAAGTAAAGGACTTTTCTTTCGAGTTATGGACCATTGCATTGTTTATATGTTTATTAAATCACAGTCCAGCGTGCCATCTTCACAGCCCAGCACGTGCCTGCTCGTCGCTGCGGAAAGCGAGCAAAGCACGCGCCATACGCACGAACACTCAGGATGGCACCGGCCACGCGCTTTTTTTGAAAAAAGTCTAGAGACATGCAAACAGTCTTTGGTAGATTCAGTGACATTTGCCAGTCAGCACACCATCTAGATAATCTTTCTAGCGATGCGTTTAATATGCAACAGTCTCAGACTTTTGATTTCGATAAAAACAACACAATCCTCTGCAAACAATATTATCTTGACTGGAATTTAACAAACAATATCATTAACAAATATCAAGAGCAAAAGATGTCCGACAACTAATCCCTGTGGGACACCGGACTTGTGTAGTATCGGAACACGCGCTATCAAATTGTACAAACTGCTGTCTCATAGTTATATAACTTTCTAGTTACTTCAAAATATTAGCATTATTTAAGACAACCGCCAATTTTGTTAGTAGCTTCTAATAGGGAACACGGTCAAAGGCTTTTGAAAAGTCCGAGTATACAACGTCAGTTTGCCGTCAAATATTATTT
Organism: Ixodes scapularis; assembly: GCF_016920785.2. Classification (NCBI taxonomy): domain Eukaryota; kingdom Metazoa; phylum Arthropoda; class Arachnida; order Ixodida; family Ixodidae; genus Ixodes; species Ixodes scapularis. The sequence goes on from NW_024609882.1 coordinate 60,004,493, forward strand.
ACTGACGGGAACTCATGCACTGATTCGGTCAGTTGAGTGATGGTAGATACTTTTCGGCGGAAACCATGTTAAGCCTTAGTAAAAAGAACTATTTTGCTCAAGATATGCCGATATGTGTTTAAATGCAACATGTTCCAAAGCTTTAATACTAAGCAAGGAAATAGGCCTATAATTGGATGGATAGCTGGTATAACTTTATTTACAAAAGGTCAGGAAACCATCGAGTCCCGGTCGGAGCCCTTAGTCCAGGGCTCCGTTGGCTTTTCTAATCCGGTGGGCACGCTGGTCCACGAGCTCTGGGCTGGACAGGGCCGCCTCCCAGAAGGTTGGGGTAGGGGAAGGAAGGGGGCTGATGCCCCTGCCCGGAGGGTTAGGGCATTCCCAGACGGTGTGGTAAACTGTGTGGCGGGGATTCCCACATCCCGGGTAGATGCTAGGGTAGTGGGATGGAAAACAACGGTGTTTATGAAAGAGATTAGCAAAAGAAAGAGTTTGGATTCGTCTCCAGTCCATCGCCTCGGCCCGGGTGAGTTCTGGATGGGGAGGTGGAAGTGTTCGGCGGCTAGCACGGTAGTATTTTGTGACGAGTGTGCATGTGTCTAGGATGGCGTGTTTATGTGTTGTGAGTACATTGGGGTCAGTCGTGTCCTGCTGGGTGTTGGTGTTGGGGCCCTCCCACTCCGTCCCCTCCGGCAAAGCCCGGTTCATAGCTGCATCTCGGGCAAGCGCATGAGCGCTCTCATTGCCAGGTAGACCGGAGTGTTCTATGGCCCACATAGTTTGGATGTCTGGTGTAGAAGACCAGTCCGTGGGTATTGCATTGATTATGTGTGCCGCGCGTGGGGAGATAGTGTTCCTCGCAGACGCGCAACAGGGCAGTTTGGGAATTGGTGATGATCGTAATCGTGGGGGAAGTGTCGGTGTTGTGTGAACGTATTATACCGTTGTCGTGCACTGCGGCATGAAAGACGGCCAAAGCGATTACCGTTTCCTCCACCTCCTGCACTTAACGTTGTTTATAGAGCTAAGAGTACGGAGGGATCCGTGGTTGTTAGTAACGGCTAGGACCGTAGCCCCGGTCCTTTCTCTTTGTTGTGCGGCGTCTGTGTACCATGCATGCGGGTCGGTGCCGTAGGTCTGAGCAAGAGCTTGGATCCTGGCCGCCTTCCTTCCCGCGTGTAGGTCCGGGTGCATGTTTGAGGGTATTGGGGCGGCCCGAAGCCGAGCCGTGATCTGGAATGGTAGTCGGGAATATGAAGGGGGGTTCTGCATCTGTCAGGAAGGGTCCCGAGATACCGAGCCTGCGCAGGGTTACCCTTCCCGTCCAAGTGCTGCGAAGGCGGGTAAGTTGTCCCATTTTGTGAGCTTCGATAAGCTCTTCAGCTGTGTTGTAGATGCTTAATTGCAAGAGCCGGTGTGTGGTGGAGTTTGCGGGGGGAGCCCGAGCGCTGTCCTTACCGCCATTCATTAGGTGGTATTTAGGCGATCGAGCTCGGTGCGGCGTGAGGCGGTAATCGGGGGTAGGGTATGTAAAACGGCTGACGATGAGAGCTAGAAATATACCGATGGAATCCAGTTCTAGAAGTAACCTTTCCGGTTGGAAACAGGCATGATAAGGTGTGCGATCTGCATGGCCTGCTTTCTAAGGAGGTGCACCGTGTGAGTTGCCCTCCCATTGGAAGGTGTAAAGGTGCAGTCCATGCACTCTTAGTTTGTTGACTTGGGGTATGGTTAAGCCTCTCAAGTGAAGATCAATCTCGGGCTCCTTCTTGTTGGAGGGCGCCCGTGACCGTACCACCAGGAGTTAATTTTTCTCTGCGGCGCAACTGAGGCCAGCTTCTTCCGCGTAAGTGTGTGTTGTATCTATGACCTCTTGTAGGAGGTCCCAGATCTTCCCCAATAGAGCCTGACGTCGTCCACACGGTAACGTCGTCGCCATACAGAGAGTGTCGTAAATTTGGTATTTGGTCCAGTCTCTACGGTAACCCCACCATGGGCCAAGTTGAATTGCAGGGGTGAGACAAGCGAGCCGTGAGGTGTACCCTTCCCCGTGAGGTGGATGGGTTCCGATCGGATGTTCCCGATCCCCAGGGTGGCGGTCCTCTCCATGAGGAAGGACCGCACATAGTTGTACACCGCAGCGCCACAACGAGTCCCGGCCAGGTCTGGGAGGATGGCGTCGTGGGATACGAGCGGTCCTATCCCGCCGAGAGTTCCGGTTGCCGTCACTGCGACGTCCAGCTTCGCCGATGCACCGACCACGACGTGACAGCCTGTCCCCCCTCGCTCCTCGCCGGGGAAACTAGGCGCGGCAACCCCTGGAGGGTGAGTTGCCGAAGACGACCGACGCCAAGCTCCTCCACGAACGTCAAGGGGTCCCCACTCGAACGCTACCAGAGACCAAAACGACGCCCCTGCAGTGGTGTCCAATAACCTAAACGTCGTCATCGACGGCCACGACGCATCAGCACTCGTGGACACCGGAGCAGGCTACTCAGTCTTGAGTGGGAGGCTCTCCCGCCGTCTTCGAAAAGTCACGCCGCCGTGGGATGAACCTCAAATACGAACCACCTGAGGGCACCTCATCACACCAATCGGGAGATGCACTGCTCGCGCCGAGATTCGCGGTGAGACGTGCCCTGTGAAGTTCGTCGTTCTACAAGACTGTTCCAGAGACGTTTTTCTCGGCATGAACTTTCTGTGTGAATACGGCGCCGTCATCGACCTTGGTGAGAACAGATTGACGCTGCGCAAGCCTGTTCCGTCCTCAGAGAAACCTCGAACAGCGTCAGCCGCCGTCCGAGTCGCTGCCGACCACGTGAACCTGCCGCCGCGATCAAGTGTTGTCGTACCCGTAGTGGCCGATGCAGCTACCTGCGGCGAAGTTGTTCTTGAAGGCAACCTTCAATTACTCCTAGGAAGAGGAATAGGCGTCGCAAGAGGAGTGGTTGAACTTCAGGATGGGCGCACCGTGGTCTTCGTGACGAACTTTCGACAAGAAGCGCAACACCTCACGAAAGGTACCGCTATAGGCCACGTCGATGAAATTCGGAACTCCGCCGAAATCGCCGCGATTGCTGAAGACTCATTCCCACCTCAGCAACACATTACGCCGCCAGCGTAGCTCGACATTGACCCCAAGCTTCCAGGCCCGAAACGACGGCAGCTAAGTGACCTCCTCGCCGAATACAGTGACTGCTTACCGACGTCGTCGAGGGTGCGCCAAACCGCCGTTGCGAAACACCGCATCATTACCGAGGACGACGCGCGAACTGTGCATCGATCGCCGTACAGAGTCTCCGTTAAAGAAAAGGAGGTGATCCAGGAGCAAATGCAAGAGATGCTGAACGACGACATAATCCAACCTTCAAGCAGTCCGTGGGCCTCTCCAGCTGTACTGGTTAAGAAGGACGGAACGCTTAGGTTCTGCGTGGACTACCGGCAGCTGAACGCAGTGACGAAGAAAGACGTCTATCCACTCCCCCGCATCGACGACACGTTAGACCGGCTGCGCCACTCCCGATACTTTTCATCCATGGACCTGAAGAGCGGCTACTGGCAGATCGAAGTCGACGAACGGGACTGAAAGAAGACAGCTTTCGTCACGACAGATGGGCCGTACGAGTTCAAGGTGATGCCCTTCGGACTGTGCACGGCTCCAGCAACTTTCCAGCGTGTCATGGACACCGTACTGGCAGGACTGAAGTGGCAGAGCTGTCTCGTCTATATCGATGACGTCGTAGTATTTTCCAGCGACTTCAACGAGCACTTGCGACGACTCCGAGCAGTTCTCCAAGCCATACAGACCGCCGGACTCACCCTGAAGCCGTCAAAGTGTCGGTTCGCCTATGACGAACTGAAGTTCCTAGGTCACGTGGCTAGTAACGAAGGCGTTCGCCCCGACCCAGAGAAGACTCGCGCCGTCGCAGCATTTCCAGCACCGACAGACAAGAAGGCCGTGCGAAGGTTTCTTGGACTATGTGCCTACTATCGGCGCTTCATCCGGGGTTTTGCAAGGATTTCCGCACCGCTCACAAACCTCACAAAGGACGCCGAGAAGTTCGAATGGGCCGAGGAGCAGCAGCAGGCATTCGACGAGCTGAAGCGACGACTGCAGACTCCTCCTGTTTTTGGACATTTCGACCAAGATGCGGAAACCGAAATTCACACGGACGCAAGTAATGCTGGACTTGGCGCGATGCTGGTTCAAGTGCAAGAAGGCACCGAGCGAGTTATCGCCTACGCAAGTCGGACACTGTCCAAGGCGGAGAAAAAATACTCCACGACTGAGAAAGAATGCCTTGCGGTCGTCTGAGCAATCACGAAGTTTCGTCCGTATTTGTACGGGAGCCCGTTCCGTGTAGTCACGGACCACCACTCGCTCTGCTGGCTTGCGAACCTCAAGGACCCGTCAGGACGCCACGCTCAATGGAGTCTACGACTACAAGAGTTCAATATGACTGTGGTCTACAAGTCAGGCCGCAAGCACAGCGACGCTGACTGCCTGTCCAGAGCCCCCGTCGAAACACCTTCCGGCAGCAGCAACGACGATGACGACGAGTGCTTCCTAGGTGCAGTGAACACCGACGACATGGCACGACGTCAAAGAGACGATCCTGAGTTGCGCGCGTTAATCGAGCACCTCGAAGGACGAGGGGCTACTGTCCCCCGTGTCTTCTCGAGAACCCTGCCGACTTTCGTCCTCCGACAAGGTGTACTTTAGAAGGAGAACTTCGGAGACAACAGCACACCATGGCTGCTGGTAATCCCTACCGACCTTAGGGCGGAGATCTTCCAAGCCTGCCACGACGACCTGACGTCCGGACACCTTGGTTACAGCCGTACGCTGGCCCGAATTCGTGAAAGGTATTACTGGCCCAAGCTGCCGTAGACCGTTCACTTCTACACACGGTCCTGCCACGAGTGCCAGTGACGCAAGAAACCACCGACGAAGCAGGTCTCCTGCATCCGATCGCTCCCCCGACCGTACCGTTCCAGCAGATCAGAATGGATCTACGTGGTCCTTTCCCACCATCGACGCAAGGAAACAGATGGATTATTGTCGCCACAGATTATCTCACACGGTATACCGAAACGAAAGCCTTTCCTGCAGGGACTGCTGTGGAAGTCGCCAAGTTCTTTACCGAGTCCATCGTCCTCCGGCACGGCGCTCCCGAAGTTTTCATCTCAGACCGTGGATCACCGTTCATGGCCCAGCTGACGCAAGAAATCCTTCGTCTCAGCCACACCAGCCATCGGCGCACAACGGCGTACCACCCGCAGACCAGACTTGTACGTAGTTCAACTACTCTACTCAAGTTACTGTAGTTTAACTACTTTTCTAAGTAGTTTAGTAACTTTCAATTACATTTTTATTGCGGTAATTAGTAGTTTACTTTAATTACTTTTTTGAGTAACTTCTATTCAAGTTACAAATTACTTTCGAATTTTAGTGGTTGTCTTACCTATTAACAAACATTCCTGCACACAAAAATAAGATGTTGGAAGATAGCTGATACTTGCAAAGAGGGGGAAGCATATGGCATAGAAAAAGGGGAGGGGGAGGGGGAGACCGAAGATGGTTTGGAGAGTCCGAAACCCCCCAAAAAGTTTCCCGAGCTCCCCCTCTGCAACAACACTGCTACGAAGCGCGTAGAGCGAACAGGCACGACGCAAGAGAGGCCGAGTTAACTGCGGGATTAGCGCCGAAGAGTGGCGTTTTTCTATGTCCCGAAGCTCAAGGAGACTTGACGCATTTGAAGAAAGGGCTGGTCCCCGCTTCTCCCCAACGTAGAAACTCTCGCCCACAACAGGAGGTGTACATACTGCATCCTCACTCAAAGGAGGGATCAAAATGCAGCACCTGCTCTGAAACTAATCTGGTGCTCCCGTAGTTTGTGCTGTACTCGAAGAACCGCGTGCTAAAGGGCAACGCAAAGATTACGTTTTTGCTTTGCCTTTCCTCCCAAAACTCAGAATATGCAGATCTTCAAAGATTCAAAAATAGTTCAAGAAACCTGTAGTAATTTCACCAATGTTTTTCTATAAAAAATAATATACAAGCAGTGTAGGGAAGTACTCCATGTATAGTAAAGTACTACTGTTTAGAAAAGTTGTACTTTACTTGAAGTAAATTCTCCGAACATGTACTTGTATTTCTGCAGGAAAGTAAAACTCCCGACTTCACTGTACATTCCACGAATTGGAAAACAAAAAATGGCGGTATCGTCGTGTGAAAACGCGCTCTTTCGAGACGTCGTCTGGTCATTTATTTGAGTGAAGTAGGTGCCTTATAAGTTTATTGTGTCATATAGCTCGTCAGCGGTCTGCGGCGACTTGACTTTATGAAAGATTTGCTGATATTTCCGTAGAAGACTGATGCACCTCCGATTACCCCTGGAGCAATGCATGCCAGTTAACAAAACACTGTAAAGGGACTGAAAGGGCATCATGAATGATTGTGTTAAAAGTGCTTGTACTTTACCTTGAAATATATTGTATTTATATACGTTACTTCAAGTACATCGCACCCGGTGTACTTACTACTTTACTTGAAGTACATAACCTCTCATTTACTCTGTACTTTACTTCAAGTACTTCTTAGATGTACTTTACGCAACACTGTAAGCAAGAAAACACTGTCCAAAAATTCAAGCTCGGGCAGTGCTAAACCTCAAAGTAGAAATAACACACTCGCAGTCCATCATCGACCAAAGAAACAAAAAAGTAAAAAAAAAAAAATATTAGGCACGCAGAAGCAGAAACAGCTAATAAAGCATTCCTGTGAAAAAAACAAGCCGATTCACATTTGGCTAGCACAATTTCGCTAACGCATCAAAACCTCTGTACTTTTTTTTTCAATAAAAATATATATAAAAGTAACTTCAAAAATAACTTCAAAAGTAATTCGCTACTTTTTACGGTAATTAGTAATTTTCTCAATTACTTTTTATTTGAGTAATTTCTACACTACTCAGACTACTTTTGACGTCGATACTCAGTACCTTAACTTAATTACGATTTTTGAGTAACTTGTACACGTCTGCCGCAGACCAATGGGCTGACGGAGAGACTCAACAAGACTATCGCCGACATGATCTCCCTGTACGTCGACGTGGAGCACAAGACATGGGACGAGGTGTTGCCGTACGTCACATTTGCCTACAACACGGCCGTGCAAGAGACCACCCGGGTGACACCCTTCCAACTGGTTCATGGTCGCAAAGTAACGACAATACTGGACGCGATGTTACCCCACGAACCGGCTGTCGACGGAAGCGACGACGCCCAGGTGGTTGCCCAATGGGCAGAAGTCCGCCAGCTCGCCAGACACCGTATTCAAGCCCAACAACGTGTCGAAACTGGCCGCTACAACCTTCGTTGTCGGGACGTCCACTTCCAACCCGGAGACCGGGTGTGGGTGTGGACACCGATCCGCCGCCGCGGTCTCAGTGAGAAACTCCTAAAGCGCTACTTCGGGCCCTACGTAGTACTTCGTCAACTCGGGGATCTGGATCTGAACTACGAGGTGATGCCCGACGGAACACGGACTTCATCACGCCGCGCTCCACGACCGGAAGTCGTCCACGTCGTGCGCATCAAGCCGTACTACGCGCGATAAGACTGCGAACTGTGATCTTGTGCACCGCTTGATAGGATTGTGTTTCGCGAGCCTCCGTATGTTCCCATTCTTTTGTTTGTTTCGCTCTTTTTTGTCGCCTTTTACGTGGCATCGAGACGATGCCTTTTTGAAGGGGGGGAGTAATGCCACTCTCGTCGGCGAGCGACCGCGTGCGTGGCCGAGTGGTTACCGTGCTTGACTGTCACGCGGAAAGTCTGGGTTCGATTCCAGTCTGTGGAATGCTCTTTTATTTGTTCTTTCAAAATTGCGTTCTAGTGTGTTCGAGAACATTCTCGTATGATCGAGTTCCGAATGTTCCAGTCGCCGAACAATCTAGGCCGATTGTTCCAGAACCCAACGCGCGGACATAAGGGACTCCGCGTGCTGATCTGCAGTCAGTCTCGCCCCAGCGTTCGACTCTGCTGTTACGCCAACTTCGACGCCGGCGACGCTCTGTTATTATCGTTTGTACCCTTTTATTTTTGACACAAGTTCGCCACATTAAATGTTTATTTCTTCCTGTTTATTTATTGGTTTTTGGTCACCACCCGTGACAATATCTAAAAGCTCTTCAGATCTTAACGCTTAGTTTCTCCTTAGTAAGGTTCAGTTTATTCCTCCGACTTTGAAATCGCTCATCATGATTGCTTTATTGGAAATTAAGATTGAAAAAAAAAAAAATTATCCAACTTTTTTTAAATATTCACGGGGCACTTGTGGAGGTCGATACAAAACACCTATAATTAATTCACTATTTTCTATCTTGATCTTACACCAAATATTTCAATATCTGGAGCGCCATGCATTGCTGAGGAAATCAAGGAATGTTTAACGATTAGGGCTACTCCCACTCCTCTACTCTATAATTTCGAAAATGTTGATAAGCAGGTGGTACTATAGCATCGTTAAGCACAGTCGATTCTAGCCAAGTTTCGATGATGGCCACAACGATGGGTGGCCATCATCGAAATTATGTTCTGCCAAATTATGTTCTAGTTCCAGCGTTTTCTTGACAATGTTTCGTGCATGCAGGTTAATTAGTAAAACCCTTTTTCTTTTGGGCAGTATAGGGTCTTGCCAATACTTCCGCTCAGGAGTAGGTACATTGGGAGCAGAAAGTTAACTCTCTGATCCCTTGCAACTTCTCATCTGTACGCCACTTCATTAATCTTCAGCTTATCATACTATAAACACATTTTCTCAACTCCTCTCGTTTCCATTCGCACTGTACCATAGTTTCCCCCTGATCCCTCCTACATTTTTCGAATATATCTTTATCAATAAACATCCGCCTTCCTTTTAATTCTTTCGCATTTCTAAGGACATTTTGTTTGTCCTAATAATTTCCAAAGCGCATGGCTACTCGTCCTGGCTTTCCACTAGCCTTTCTTCCAAGACGACGAATAATTTCGACGGATGTAACTTCAAGACTCATTTTAGATTCAGAAGGCCTTGAACTACTTTCTCCATAAGGTCTTGCACTGATTCCTTCTCAGATTTCACTGCTCCGTGAATTACTAAATTGTTTCATCTACTCCTGTTTTCAAGATCATCAATGTGTTACGTTCACTCTCCTTCAAAAATAAATAAAAGCGATTTCATGTTGAGAAATCAACGAGATTCTAGTGTGGTCTGCGGTCTCCGACATGATACCGTCGACGACGGGGGCTCTGTTGCCTCACAAGCACTTAGGATTCTGTCACTGAGGAGTGACCGTTCATGGTGGATGATGCTGGCACGGGGTCATCATGCCCAGGTTCTGCTCCGCGTCTTGGCGTCTTGGAAGAATGCGTTTCGTGTGATGACTCGGTCACCTTGAGCTGCTTTAATTTCTGATCTCTGGATACTGATTACGGTATACGGCATGGGGTTATAAAAAAGAAGTAAACTTGTTCAGTTAGCCTTGTTTACGGAAGGCTCGTTGACCGGTAACAAGACCGGTCAACGAGCCTTGTTACCTTGAGCCTTGTTGTTGTCTTGAGACAAGACAAGTCGGGCATTTCTTTTGTTGTCGGCATGGTGATTGTGGTACGTTGTTCTTTTAAATTCAGTTAACCTCAATCCTTCATAGTCTTGTTTTTGGAGACGGTGAGGCGTAGCTGGGAAGGAGGTTCCTTATAGGTCTACCGAACAAAAGTGCTTCGGCAACAAATATGTGTTTATCTCCGCTTGAACTGATGTCTCGGGAGGCTCGGCTGATTGCTTTCACTGTCTTGCTCGTCGATCGACACACCTTCGCAAAGTGACAGTTTTGTTGCAGGCTGTGCATGTTTTGCCCCATGCAGGACAGTTTGATCTTCCGCCGTTGTGTGGCCGTTGGCCGCCGCAGTTTCGACAATATGTTCAAGAGCCGTGACGCTGTTGCGTGTGGTAGCTCTGTCGTGAATGTGGTTTTCGTTTCGTCTTAACTCGTTGCTGCGGTGCTGCTCGTTCTTCTGTACTCCCGAGTGCTGCTTTATCTGTACTCCGCTCTTTCTGAGGCACGTCGTGCTCCACATCTTGGAACATACGTCCTGGCCTGGGGGCTTCTGGAAGGTCGAGTGAGTCAAGGATCACGTATTCTCAGTGTTGTACACGTTCCTCAAAAAAAGGAACGAAAGCTCGTTCCTCGTTCCTTCTGATTTTTGGAACGCGTTCCCGTTACAAGTTACATCTGTGAAAAAGGAACTCGTTCCCGTTACAGTTAAAAAAATGGAACGTATCGTTACATATGCGTTACACTTGTAATTTGCTAACTACTATATTTAGTTTAATCAAGCAGAGTTTTTTTTTTATCTATCCCATTAGTAGTCAACATACGAGTTTTTATGTTGTTATGGAAGGGAACAGGAGAAGAAAACAAGCGGAAGCAGGGTTTCATTTGTTGATATATTCAAGTTAAAAATCTCAGCTTTCAACCATATTCATGTTTGTAACGGAAAATTCAGACGAGCCGAATGTACTTTTACCCAACATTGTACGAGCGTTTTACAGCAACCTCACACGTTTCAATTGAGCAAAGTCCTTTGTTCGAACTTAACAACAGTTGCTTCTCTGTCCGCAAGACGAGCAAGTCGAGGAGAGGGCCTTTGGAAGGTCAGTCTTAAGAAATACAAATATTTCTTAGTAAGGTTGGCTTTGTTGTCAATTTTGAAGGTGTGTGTGTGGGGGGGGGGGGGGGGGGGGTGACAAGAAAATAAATATTTTTTTTTTGTACCTTTTAAATGACCAATGTTCGGGATACAAGGGTGCGTTCGATGTCTGGCAGTCTGTGATCTTGTTGTAACTGTAGGTCTCGTTATGGAAGTTCACAAGTGGCTGTAGTCGGCCTTAGATTTCTGAAAGGATTCGTGGAAGCAAAGAAAGTAGCTGAGCTTGAAACAACTATCTTTCTTTGTCTTTTCCTATGACTAAAAGCCTTGCTTTTTGTACGCAATTTGGGGCACTCAATACGAATCAATATCCACCAGCTCTCCTGCTCCCGAAACTGTTAGCAAGCGAGGACCACACAAAATAATTTACGAGATTAGTAGCCAAAAAGGTAACGAGATCCTGCACTTCGTAAAGATATTGTTTCTGTACTGTCAAAATTTCCCTGTTATAAATAAAATAAAAATTACTAAACTAAACGAAAAAAGGAACGCCGTTACCCTTTCCATTCCAGTAAAAACGTAACGCGTTCCCGTTCCAGTTCCAGCGATGCAAAATGGAACGGCGGCGTTCCTTCGTTCCTCCTAAAAGGAACGCGTTCCAGGAACGCCGTTCCTTGGAACGCCGTTCCGTACAACACTGCGTATTCTCATAGACAAGACGATGTCATAGCGATAACTATTTGCTTTTTGATTTCGAGATCGGCGTCGGCAAAGTTGCAGTGACGAAATAGTTGCCGGAGCCGTGCATAGAGCGCATCTAGGGACTCATCGACTTCATTAGTTGCGGTTGACGAAAACGGTAGACCGAAAAAGTCGGGTTGACTCTCGGCGCGAAGTGAGCGTCTAGTTTCGCTCTTGCTGTTTCATACTCCAATGTTGACGCTGCCGAAGCGCCTTGAGCTTGGGCGGTGTTGGTGACCGTCGATGGTTTTGGCAAGGAGTCAGGCAGGTACCGGAAGATGCGTAACACGTCTTCTCCCGCTTTGTGAAGAAGAAGGGCTTTCTTAAGCGCGTCTGAAGTGATGTTGCACAATATGATGAAGTTTTCGAACCTTTCCACCCATTTTGCTCGCTTCAGGCTGATGTTGCTGGCGTTGGTTGCTTGAAGATTGAAGTCTCGAAGTTTCAGCTGCGACTTTCTCACGTGCATGAGGCGCACGTTTTTCAACCCTACGTTCAGCGGGCCTTGAAGAAGAACCGCTTGTTCCGTACAAGATGCAGATCCTGCAAGAGCTCCCAGAAAATGACAAGGCGAAGCGCCTCGCATTTTGTCAAGCTGAGCTGGCCCGAATTGCAGCTGACCCAAGCCATCTCCAGTTTCTGAAGTTCAGCGACGAGGCAATTTTCCACCTCGATGGCCATGTGAACAAGCAGAATTTCCGATATTGGAGTCAGGAAAACCCCCACTGGCACCAGGAGGAAGCTGCCCACACGCCGAAGACTACAGTATGGTACGGGATTTGGAGGGAAGGAATCGTCGGGCCAATTTTTTTATAGCTCAGTGACCGGCGAGTCTTATCTTCAAATTGATTCTTATCTTCAAATGTTGCAGGAAGAGTTCCTTCCCGAACTGGAGCAGCTGCACATGCAGAAAGAAAACTGCATATTTCAACAGGATGGGGCGCCTCCGCACTACGCGTCCGCGGTGCGCGCCTGGCTAGATAGCACGTTTCCAGGCCGGTGGATGGGCCGGGCATCCTCCTCCATGCCGTGGCCACCACGCTCCCCGGATCTGACGATCTGCGATTTTTTCGTTTGGGGCTTTATTAAGTCCAAGGTGTACGTCGGCCGCATCGCCACCATGGCCGACCTGAAGGCTCGTATTGAGAGGGCCTTCCTGTTGATATCTGACAGGATGCGAGGCGCAGCCTTTGAGGAGTACCTCCGCCGGCTGCGTTGTTGGGTCGACCTCCATGGAGGGCACGTCGAGCTCCGTTAAACGTGCTGCCCAGTTTTTTTGATCTTGGGAGAGGGGCCGGGGGAGGGGGGGGGGGGGGGGGCGTTTGGTTTGTTTTGAAGCCTCTCATCGATTTTTTGTTTGTTTTTATTGACAAGCATCTCGAAGACTGAGCTCTGCCAAACCGCCCTCATTAGGGCCAACCACATATGAATTTGGATTCATCCATCTCTTCCCCCGCTCTACCCAAAAAAAAAAAAAAAAAAGCAGTTGCCGCTTACACGAACGAAAAAACAAACAAAAAAAAAAAACGCATGAATACTCTAATAAACATATTTGTGTGTTCGTCACCACGGTAAGCAGAAACACGATAAAGCGTAGGCTGCGATTGCCTCTTCCCGAGTTCTCTCCGCCTGCGGAACGCACGCCACTTTTGAGTCGCAAAGATCGTCTGCTAAAGAGGCCGGATCTCGGCGCCCGTACGCTCGTTCGTTGGCGGCGTTCGTTGCGCCATCTCTTGTGTCCCGTGCGAAACGGCGCCGTCTTGTTTGCAGACCGGTGGCGTCGCTGCGTTTCTATAGGAGCTAAGCCTTTTTCTTTCTTTACTTTTTCCTCAGGTAAGTTCGCTCTTTGCTAATTTCAAAAAAAAAAAAAAAAAAAAAAAGCACGATTTGTGGGCAACGTTGCACAAAGTCGTAGCGCGATAGGTTAAGAAACCGAATTTTGCGGTTGATTTAAAGAGCCTGGCGTCTCCTTGAATCACCCGGTAGTTCTGCACCCTCCTCCTCTTTCGAGTCTTCTTCCTTCTTCGTACCCTCCTCTTCCGTAGCCTCCCCTCCTCCGTACCCTCCCTCCTCCTTGTTTCTCTGCTAAATTAAAAAAAAATTGGCCCCACGTGACCTCAACACCAATTCACTTTGCCCACTAAATTTAGCGGAGAAAATGACGTCACATCACTTCGTGTCACATCGCCTATTAACAAATTCAGTTTCTCTTCTAGATTTAGCGGGAAGATTGACGTCACGTGGCATCAAAACCAATTATATCCCCCGCTCTATCTAGCGGGAAAACTGGATTGGTGTTGAGGTCATGTGACGTCTGTTTTACCGTTAAATTTAAAGGGGAAACTGAATCTGCAGTGTTGCATTATGGGGCGTCAAAGACCTCAACACCAATTCGATTCCCCGCTAAATTTAGCGGGTTTTGAAATCGGTTTATAGGTCTGTGGCATCCCATATTGCAACGCGCACGGTTACGCTGACGGCAACTATGGTGGCTAGAGAGTTGGGTGTGTCGAGCGCGCCGGCTCTCCCATGCATCGCCGCGGCCGGTTTGGAAAATCACCGTCAGGGGCGCTCTAATCAGCCTGTATGCTAGGCGCGCGCAGCTGGCGCACTGATTTCCGTGCGGCAAGGCGGGGAGCGACGCCCGATTTCATCTGTTCTTCAGCGCTCGTGTGAATTTTTTTCAACCGTTCCTGCATGCCCGTCCGTCAGGTGACACGTGGAGACTATGGACGTTGCCCTATCAACCTCCGGCGTAAAGAAAAAGCAGCGAGCGAAGCACTGCTTCGTTCCAGGATGCACGACAGGCTACAGGTCTGCGAAAGAAAAACACCTTGTTCTCCCGTCCCGAAGGACCCAGTTCTCTTCTCTCACTGGGACAGGAATATCCCGAGGAGAGACACGCATTTTCAGGAAAACTCCGGGGTCTGCGCACTTGACTTCGACGGGCGGTACATCGCTCGATCCGTTCGAGATATCGCTGTATGAGTGGTGTTTTAGGGGTAATAAAAATAATAATAAGTTTATTCACAAAGAAAGCATACATACAATTTACTCAGTCTCACAAAAGAACTTGCGTGCTTGTGCGTGAGTACTTACTCACGCACAAGCACGTAGCGTCCTGCTGAACACGTCTGCGGCCAGTGTTGGGAAGTACTTTAAGTGCATTGTACTTAAAGTACTACTTAAATTAGGTTTGGGAAACTTGTACTTTACTTGAGGTATATTCTCTGACTAGGTACTTGTACTTAAAGTATTCTTTTCTGCTACTTTCCGAGGAAAGTACAGTTCCCGACTTCAAAGTACAATCCCCAAATTTGGTTTTGTTAAATTTGTATCACGAAGTGATGCCTTGTCAACTCCCAAGAAAAACTGGGAGGGATATTCTACTCTGACCAGAAACGTGAGCAGACGACGCATCGCCCCGTTTGTACTGGGAGCAGCTTTCCCGTAGGTTTTTGAACTGTTGCCACTTCTCGGTCGGTCAGCGCAAACGAGGAGGTTTAAAATATTAGGAGAGAAAAATTAATCATAATGCAGCACCTAAGTCTGTGGTGCGAAAAAATTAAATTTTCAAGTCGAAGTATAAGAGTCAACAGAGGAAAACGTTGGTTTGAGACATTCTCTTTTGTCAATTAAAACTTGTTGTTGGCCTAGTTGGTTTATGATGCAGTCTAGAAGCTTTTTGCGCGACACAAGGGACAATCACAAGCGAGTAGACACGGACAAGCGCAAATTCTCTTTTGTCTTTTCCTTCTATTTGAAAGTTCCTTAATTTTTTTCGCACCCCAATCGCAGGTGTCACATCATGATTAATTATCACCAGCACGCTTGCACACTTATTTCTTATTTTTTTTTTTTATTAAGGCGAGGGCATTTTTTTATGAGAGGATTGCTTGCGAAAGCTACGGTGCTGACGTCATGCTCTCTCCTAGTACATTTAACCCCCTTGGGTGCAACTAATCCAGTGGAAGGGGCGCCAAATTCAGAAGAGGGTCTTCTGAAATTGGCTCCATTCTTGAAAACAAACTACTCTGTGGCCGCTTGACTTTATCAAATATTCGCCGCTGTTTTTGAGGTCATGCTCCCTTGATTACCCCTGGGTAATGCATACCAATTAAAAAAGATCACTGTATAGGGGAATGAAAGGGCATCATGAGATTGTGTTAAAAACCTTGTACTTTACTTTGAAAGTACATTGTATTTATAGTACGTTGCTCCCAGTGTACTTAATAATTTACTTGTAAGTAAACTATTAAGTACACTGGTACGTAAATGAGACGTTATAACGTCTCATTTACTTTGTACTTTACTAGGAGTACCTTTTAGTTGTACTTTACCCAACGCTGTCTGCGGCCTTATTTTCTGAGATCCGAATTTCGGTTCAGCATCCCTTTAAGCTGCTTGCATGCACGTAGCAACACGACTGTATGAAGCTGGCCTTTCGCACAGAGTTTAATGTGCTTAATTTTATACCATGGACTCTCCAAAAAAATTTCCGTCGCAATTTCACAATGGTGTCCACTTTTGTTGATGGCAGTTTCTATGCAACGACATAAAAATCTAGCGGAGGTGTCATCATTGGACTGTTCGTTGTGCCTTAATATTCAAGAGGTTATATTCGGCTAGGCCAAAATATACTTCCTCAGACTCAGGCTGTTTCTGTCCTTTGTGTTTTGTTGTAACCCGTTTGAAGTTAAGTCACTAAAATGCGACGTGGTACCTAATAACTGTTTGCGGTACTGTCATTCTTGTCCTGATAGACTTCAAAGCAGAACGCTGACTGCAAGATATGCCTTTTCATGGTGCCATGTAGGGTATGTTCATTCTCACAGTGCTTGCGGGTCCTGCTAATGGCTGTAAAGATCCTCGCTGTACTTCGATCCTGTGTTCCTATACCTATGTCCTGCCTAAAACAGAGTGATCCCGACAATCAAACTGCAGTCATCTGGTGAGGAGGCACAATATTTTTGATCAATCGAAAATATGCCTTACAATGTTCAGTAGTGTCGCGACTATAGTGTGGAGAAGAAGGTATACACACGAGAAAGATATACTTGTTACCATGTGGAAGATCATATCCCATAAGCCATTTTGTATGGGGGTTAGCACAAAAGTAATGCTTTTTGCTTTTTCTCAAGATTTTTTATTTGCCAAAATTACGACAATTACATTGCCCATTCCTGAATATTTCGTTCAGGAATGGTTCATGTAACATCTACAATATGTTGCTTCGCTCACTCTCTTTTAAAATCAAATTTGTATTTCATTGCTAGTTTTCCACGTTTAAAGTGCCAGAAATGCATTGTTTGCTTTGTGTCAAGACAAATTTTCGCGTTGTTTCCCGCCAGTCATGTCTGCTCTTGAATCACAGGGGAATTGCACCAGAAGTCTCCAGTGTCCTCAGACATATTTTAATGTTAAAGTGCCTGCGCGGATTAGCATCGATTCATTTGACAGACGTGACACAGGGGCTTGGAACGCGAAATTTCGTCACGGTTGCTGATACCTCGGTGGACGTTTCACGTATTTCGAAAACGTAGTACACAAGAAAAATATATAAAAAAAAAATTTTCCCCATTTTTCCATATTACCGCGGAATCGACGCCTCCGCTACGAGAACGTTGCGGTGAGAATTGAACGACTTTAAGTGCACATTTACCTTCGTCGACACTCCGAAATCGGGTCGACTATCGAATCTAGGTTTATCAGACCTTCATTACGCCACGCCAATTAATTCTGTAAAAAAACACAGCCGACTAGTGGCCGCGTAAAGGTCCGCACGCCGGGCATTTCGGAGCCAGCGCAGCCGAAACGCCGCGGTCGGCTAGCATACAGGCCTACCGAGGCGCCTCCTGGCGACAGATTTCCGTTCGGTGCCGCGCGCCGGCCGCCGCTCGACACACCCAACTCTCTAGCCACCCTACGGCAACGGCGACGGCGGTGCCGGCGCCGGTAAAGGTGGATGAAACGCCTAAGTTGCGCGCTAAAAAAAAAAAAAAAAAAAAGGGAAAGAAAAAAAAAACTGAAAGCGGGAAAACCAATTTGAAAGAAAAGTTGATAATCTTATAATACCTCGTTTTTTTTTTAATTGAACTAGTTTTTCTAAATTGTATTATAATACAATTATTTCACAGCAATTTGTATTTCTATTTTCTTTTTAACATTTTTCGAAGTATTTTGTTAGCATTGCACGGCGGAGTGCCGAGGAAACGCATCTTAGGCGCGCTTGAACAATTAGGAAGCAATGCGAATTTTTAAAAACAGTTTAGTATCTTTGGCGCAGTGTTGGGTAAAGTACATCTAAAATTACTTTGAGTAAAGTAAAAAGTAGATGGTAGGTTATGCACTTCAAGTAAAGTAGTAAGTACACCGGGCGTAATCTGCTTAAAGTACTATAAATTCAATGTTCTTTCAAAATAAAGTACAAGTACTTTTCAACGCAACCTTTTATGATGGCCTTTCCTTCCCCTATAACGTTAAAAAAAATTGGTATGCATTGTCTTATGGGTAATCGGGGTGGATCAGATATTATCGGAAATGACGGCGAATATAGGATAAAGTCAAGTGGCTTCAGAGCTGAAAAAGATTTTTTTTGAACACGTTTAATAAGATGAGATCTGCAGAATGTACTTGGAGGTATGGAGTTCTACCTTCCTCAGATAGTACAAAAGAAAAAAAAAAAACTTTAAGTGAAGTACAAAAAACATACGCAAAAAAATGTATTTCAAGTAAAGTATACTACTTTGGTGTGACTAAACTCGTTTTTTTTTTAATTCATTGTTTTTTTTTCTTTGTTTAAGGACTTATACAAGCAAAAAAAAAAATACGACGAAGATGGGATTCGAACCCACGCGGGCAGAGCCCAATGGATTAGCAGTCCATCGCCTTAACCTCTCGGCCACCTCGTCAGGACGACTCGCATCTCCTTCTGCTTACACTCATAGCTATAAATGCCTCGATCACTATTTTTGTTCTATTTTTCTCAAGGCAGATGTCATTTTTTTTTTCAGGATGTGATTCATAAACTCAACTGCAAATTTGATAGTTTAAAGCGGTGTTAAACCGATAGTTAAAAGCCGCGAACGAACCAAGACGAAAAAAGACACGTACGACAGGAACAGGCGCCAAGCGCCAGGTCTCGAACGTGTGTCTTTTTTCGTCCTGTTTTGTTCGCACCTTTGAACCTTTTAATCAATATGAACCAACTAGCCCCAACCAAAGTTTTAGTGCTAAACAATTTGGGAAATAATATATATACAAACACAGACCATTCTCCTCGCATACTAGTTCTGCACCCTCCTCCTCTTTCGAGTGTTCTTTCTTCTTCGTACCCTCCTCTTCCGTACCCTCCCCTCCTCCCACAGTTTCCCGCTAAATTAAAAACCAAAAAACTTGACCCTACGTGACCTCAACACCAATTCAGTTTACCCACTAAATTTAGCGGAGAAAATGACGTCACATCACCTATACCGAATTCAGTTTCTCTGCTAGATTTAGCGGGAAGATTGACGTCACGTCGCCTCAAAACCAATTATATTCCCCACTCTATCTAGCGGGAAAACTAGATTGGTGTCGAGGTCACGTGACGTCAGTTTTACTATGGTGCCTGGATCGCGTCTTCGACTAGTGTGTTAAGCGTCCTATCCCGCCCATACATCAAAAGCGGTCCTAAAGTGGCAACAAATGACGTCACAGAAGCCGGAGTGTCATGCTGTTGCCTGTCGCTATCCTGGCGGTTGGCCGTAGAAATGTTGGCAAAAAGCACGAGCAAATGCGAGTGTCGCTGTCGTCACGGCGTCCCATTAGGCGTCCCAACTTCCGGCTGCTCTAGCTTCCGTGAACTGTCACAGTGGAGAACGACCTGCAGCAATACAGGCATTTGCTCTTTACACCACAACAGTTCAAACGCCGCCAGGGTCGCAACCGGCGACAGCACGACACTTCTATGACGTCATCAGGCGGAAATCCAGGGACCACTTTTTTGGAGGCCGTAAACACACCAGTCGGAGACGCGTTCCAGGCACCATAGTTTTGCCGTTAAATTTAGAGGGAAACTGAATGTGCAGTTTTGCATTATGGGACGTCAAGGACCTCAACACCAATTCGATTCCCCGCTAAATTTAGCGGGTTTTGGAATCGGTGTATAGGTCTGTGGCGTCCCATAATGCAACGCGCACGGTTACGCTGACGGCAACGTTACTAAACCACTCAGTTGTTAAACTGCCATAGAGACTTCTCTGAAAAAGTGGCCCCGATCTGTCTTCGAGAACCGAGCTAATGGCGAACACAACGTCGCCACTTTCAGTAGAACGCCGCCACTTTCAGTAGAAAGTCGCGGACACGCCGCGACTTTCTACTGAAGTTAAAATGCCAGGTCGGGACGCGCTATCTGAAAGCACTACTGAGGCATGGTTGTATAAAAACAATATTAATTTTGCCGAAAAACCCTGCAAACTAAAAATTTTAAAAACATCACGCGCCCAGCATTTTGTACTAAACTTTAATGAATTTTGTACAAAAAGAGTCTTTTCCGTTTCTTTTTACGCAAACAAATGCTTTCTAAAAGCTCAAGGTGACCACAGTACAGATAAATGATAAAGAGTGGCGCTGTTGTCGTATCTAGCTTAGAGTTCCTGTATAAGCTCCCTACGGGAGCCACTGTTGCGCATTTGTTTTCCCCGCACCGCCACGCCGCTATTCGCCGAGATCCATCACGTGAGGAGCAAAGCATCCGGTGGCGTGCAAGAAAGCCACCTTTACGGTCGCTCCGCCGACGTTTCTCTTGCCCCGGCGTATGTTTCTCTGCTTTCCGCCTCCTTTCCCTCCTCTCCTGTTTTCCATGCGCGGCGGCGCGCGCGGCGCCGCTATTCGCCAAATTTAGTCACGTGAGGAGCAAAGCATCCAGCTTGTGTGGGAAAGCCGGCGCTACGGCCACGCGCCGAGGCTGAATGCGCAACTCTGCTACCGTAGGTAGCTATACAGGAACTCTAATCTAGCTCGGTCTCGGTGGACGCCAGCGGCCCAAGTTTCGACGGCGAGTTTCCCAACTCAGGGTTCTAGTAACGTTGGTTGCAGGCAACGGCGGCGTTGACGCCGGCGCCGCTAAGCACGGATAAAGCGCCTAAATTGCGCTAAAAAAAAAGAAAAAAAGAAAAAAAAATGGAAATTTTTAAAAGAAAAGTTGACGATCTTATAATACCTCGTTTTCTTTAATTGATTTAGTTTTGCTAAATTGTATTACAATACAATTATATCGCAGCAATTTGTATTTCTATTTTTTTTTACATCTTTCGAAGTATTTTGTTAGCCTTGCACGACGGAGTGCAGAAGAAATGCAACTTAGGCGCGCTTGAATAATAGACTACTTCCATAAACCACTGCATGCAACACAGAGCGCGTTGCACTCTGGGAACTAGTTGGCCATGGAGGAGAGTGGCGTGGTTTCGGTTTCAATCGACACTTCGACAAAAGATTATAGACCTTTTCACTTCAGTAGTTGCCTGACCGTCGGGTAGAGGGCGCTGGCGCACTCACCGCCATGAGGTTGCTTCAATTTGGTTGATTTCGTCTTCAACGAGCACGCGATTGTGGAGCTATTTCATGCCGTTTTCGCTTCTTTTATGTTACAAATTTGTTCCTTGTACCACACAGCGAATGAAACAATGGAACTGAGCCACCTGGTAAACCAGGAGGTGGTTTCGGGCCTAAATTGCGAGCACTTACACGAACACCAAATGCGTCTGATAACGTCCATGGTTCATTCCGACCACTTTCGGCGGTGAAACAATTACGCTGATGCACAGGATTACTATCATTCACGGCCGTACCCGTGGACACTAGTTTCCAGGAAAATAAATAAATAAGGAGCAGGACAAGCTCCGCTTCCAGCCGCTCCAGCACGCGCTCGTTTCCTGCCGCCGTGCTTTGGCTGCGCGTGCACCGTGTGGTACGGCAGGTAGATGGCTCGCGCTCAAGTAAGAAATTATATCTGCTCATCTTATATTGCAAGAGACTATAATGCATGAGTGCTTAGTGAAGATGCAGGTTGACAACATGATCAACAATGTGCTGAATCACGAAGAGCAGATGAACGGACAAGTTTATTGCTCGATGTTTGTTTTTTGGGCACCAAGTTTTTATAAAGTTCGCACTAGAAAAGTATTTTATAATGACGTAGAGAATATTCAAAAGAACTAATATTGTCTTGTCCTGTTTCATTAAAACAGAAATAAGCTAGAGAAATATTTTTATAGATCACCTACACCGACTAGAAAATTTCTTTAACTAAAGTAGTCACTAACAACATTTCACAATATTGGCCTTATGAAATAAACTATTTGTTGCATGTATGGACATTTGCTTACGACGTTCTCAAGGTATAAGATAAGTGACTTGCCTTCAAATGTGGTCTGAAATTCATCTCGCGTAAAATTTCACAAAGAAAATTAAAGGGCGCAACAGAAGTGATATATAGGAAGTTTGGCTGAAGTCGAGCGCCAGGCGCCACGCCATGCATGGACCTATGCAGAAAGCTCTTTACTGGTTTGAGCCGACGCGCTTTGTAGATTTCGGCGTCGCCAGCCGTCAGCCGCCAGTCGTCAGTAAATCCCTATTCGCCGTCAACAACGTTGCACTCGGGCGATTTTCGTGCGGACAGATTTTTTTCGGTGTCACATATTGTGTACCAAATGCACTCTCAAGCTGTCTGTAACAGTTTCTCACAAAAGGAGTCGCAATATTTTTTTTAATTAAATAACTGAAATGAACTGTGTGGTTATCTTAAGAAAATAATTTAGGCAATTAAAAGGCGTATGGCACCAAGCACGGTATACAGTTTCTTGGAAATCATATATAAAGCGATCAAGCGAAAATTTATATCACAGAGACGATTAAGAACGTAGGTGATATTGTAAAGGAATTGTTTGGCGTTGACGTACCATTATTCATAGAATAAAAAAAATCCAAATTAAACGTTTGTACTCCATCTTGTCCACAAGTTCCCCCACATACCGTAGTCGAGAGCAACCGTTTTCGCTCTGTTATACATACAAAATTCGATGCTTTCAGGAAACACACGTGATTAATTTTGCTGAGTAATTTACTAATTTTGTCCCCTTCCTTGAGATCCTAAATGCGCGATCATATATATACTTACCGTGTTCTTCCTATTACGAATGTTCCGCCGTAACAATTAGGAACCAAACCTGAGTTTTCATATGTTACTGACTTTTGAGTCCTCGTGCTGTTTTAGAGTCATGCATGTATGACTATGTGCGTGGGCGCTAATGCTGATTTATGAGCCCATATACTATAGCATCTCAACAAGTATCCGGCGAACCGACGGTAAAAATGGTCAAATTTTGTTACAAAACTAACTGCAGAAGTTGTGCACATAATGATGTAATGCAATTATATGGTAAAGATAAGTATCGGACAACGCCTTCTGGAGTAAGGTAAGAAAGTCGGTGAAACGCGACGAAAAACACGAATTTAACGCATCACCCAAGGCGAGGAGTAGCGCGGAGGGGAGAGCGGAGCAACAAGTTGAAGCAACCTAATGGCGGCCGCATCACGTGATTCCAAGATGGCAGCGCCCATGTGGCGGAGGGTGAAAAGGTCTATACACAGAGCGTGTTTTCTGGTTCCGAGAGCGTCATTTGTGGTTCCTAAACTAGCATGAATGGCCAGACCTCCAAGCTTCAGCACAAGCCCGAGACGTATAGCTTGTCTTAACACATGCTTTTTGCATTTTTGTACTTGACTGAGACTTTCTGTTAGCGTTTCGAGGTTTGTGGACGAGCGAGTGCTGGGAATCTCGCGAAGCACGAGGATCTTGCTTGTGTACGAATCAACAAGGTGTAGCAACCAATAAGTATGCATACATCGAGCTCGCGCCTTTACATTAGTCAGGGATGGGCAAAATACATGCAAATATGTATCAAAATACAAATACAAAATACTTCGTCAAAAATGTATTTAATTACAAATCTAATTACATTTACAAAAAAGCATTTAATTACAAGATACAAATACAACCAAATGTATTTGGTCTCCTCTAAATACTTTTCCAAATACATTCCTCAAAATTTGCGTCAGCGACTTCAGAGCACCTGCAACGGGTTTCTGGGCATCTCATTTTAATTTTGCATCGCACACTCGGGAGTTAGTGTGCGAGGCTCTAGTAACGTAATAGAAATATAATCACAAGAAAATGTAATCAGCTTGGACGTAGTAGGTGAAAGAAGTACAGAGCTTCAAGTAGCTTTTTTATCGATTAAATTTTGGTATAGACCAACAAAGAACCGAGACAACCAAGACCCGCAGCACTAGCTAGAAAATATTTTATTGTTGCAACTCGCACCAGTTAGGGAAATGTGGACGACCCACGCATTTAGAATGTTCCAGGCGAAAATATGCAGGGAAATCAGGCTGGAAAGCATCACAAGTTGTCACAGGCACTTATTTAGCCAGTCTGCCTGTGTACGTCGATTTCGTCACTATTCTTGCCCTGGACTAGTACCGCAATCACAAAGTCACTAAACTTGTGTGCTTGATTGAGAGACACTGCATTCGGTGCAGAACGTAGTTTTCTTCCTGCTCTGGACAGTGATAATAAATTTGAGGGATGTATTTTCGCCCACAAAATTGTATTTAATTACAATTGTATTTGAAATACGTACGTTTTAGTATTTAAATACACACGTCAAATACATTACCCAATTTGTAATTAAATACAAATGCAAAATACACGAAGTATTTGAAATACGTATTTCAAATACTTGTATTTGAAATACTGCCCATCCCTGACATTAGTGTTGTTGACCAAGAAGTTTGTTTGTTTCGTGCGTCCATAGACGAAATATAACTTTTTGCAATTACTGTTTTTCTCAATACGCCTGAGTACGCGATGTAAAACTCGGAGGTGCAATTGAAAAGCTCCATTTGAACACTTCTTATCTCTTATCTGTACTGACCCGCAGCACTGCACAAAGTGAAGTCCCCACCCTGCGTGCATTCCACTAATATTCAACATCGCGTATGCGCATAAAGTATGGCACATTCGCACATACAAACCGTTTTAAGAAAGCAAAAGTCGAGCACTTGTGTAAAGATCGAATGTCGCACCGTTCGCCGGAAGTGCGCCGGACGATGATGAACCCCTATGCGGTGGGCCAAACGAACGAAATTATTCAAAGCGCATTTGATGGTTGCTAATGGCCATAATGTTTCTCGTGTGTTTGCTTTCTTCCTGACTGAGTATGCCGAGATAATTTCAGACGCACCAATCAGGCGCAAATCTTGGCCGTCAGTAAAAGCTCGTCCAAAAAGGCTTAGCGAGGAGTAGGGGACGCTTATTAGGGCCTCTGTCGTAGCTAGACGATCTCAGCGTTTGCGAAAACTTAATCGTCTATCAGCATAAAATTTGTGTGGGAGATATATGATGACACGAGGAATACATCATAGTAAGTTTTGTGCGGTATCACCCCACGAGTTCATCTTTGAGCTCAATTAATAATCCCGTCTAGTACCAGTGAACTACAACTGAAATTTGGTCACCTTGAACCTTACACGTATTTTGTTTGCCGAACGTCCGCTTCTAGACGGGATTATTGAAATTGAGCTCAAAGATGCACTCGTGGGGTGAGGTGACTAAAATAAGCCACGTCTTACTATGTTTGCATACGCACGCACAATATCCGGTGTTTCGGGATCCAAGGAAAGTGCCCCGGTCTTCGTTTTGTAACGCTCGAGAATGAGTGTAGTCTACATTTGTAAGAAGTCAGGTAATAAACAACGCAAGCAGCGCGTTCGGTCGCTGCGTGATTGCATGAGATGAAGCTGCCTAGTCGAAACCGAAACTGAGTGGCCAACTATAGTTCCCAGAGTGCACTGCGTGATATTTCGCCGCGATGGGGTGCATCGGTTTTGGAAGAAGTCCATTAGGGAGCAATGCAAATTACAAAAAAAACAAAAAAAAAACAAGAAAAAAAAAAACAGTTTAGTATCTTTGGCGCAGTGTTGGGTAAAGTACAACTAAAGTTACTTAGAGTAAAGTAAAAAGTAAATGGTAGGTTATGTACTTCAAGTAAAGTGGTAAGTACACCGGGCGTAATCTGCTTAAAGTAAAGTACTATAAATTTAATGTTCTTTCAAAATAAAGTTCAACTACTTTTCAACATAACCTTTTAGGATGGCCTTTCTTCCCCTATAGTGTTGAAAAAAAAAAAAAAACTTGTATGCATTGTTTTATGGGTAATCGGGGGTGGATCAGATATTATCGGAAATGACGACGAATACAGGATAAAGTTAAACGGCTTCAGAGTTGAAGAAGATAAATATTTTGATACAAATTTGATAAGATCACATCTGGGGAAGGTACTTGGAGGTCTGGAGTTGTACTTTCCTCAGATAGTACAAGAAAGAAATACGTTAAGTAAAGTACAAAAACATACGCAAATAATGTATTTCAAGTAAAGTATACTACATTGGTGTGACTAAACTTGTTTTTTTCTTAATTCAATGTCGTCCTTATACAAGAAAAAGAAATACGACGAGGATGGGATTCGAACCCACGCGGGCAGAGCCCAATGGATTAGCAGTCCATCGCCTTAACCTCTCGGCCACCTCGTCAGGACGACTCGCAAGTGCTTCTGACAACACCCATAGCTATAAATGCCTCGATCACTATTTTTGTTCTATTTTTCTCAGGGCAGAGAGGTAATTTTTTTTTGTTGCAGGATGTGATTCATAAACTCAAGTCCTAATATTATTGTATTTTGTGTGTGAAAGTATTTCCTCCGTACTTCGTAATAACAGTCAATAGTTTTTTCAACCTATGTCAGAAATAAATGTCGACATAATATACGCCTAAAGCTGCATTTTAAAGCGGTGTTGAACCGATAGCGCTGTCAACCCCTGGTAGTTATTGAATATTTTTTTTTTTGCACAACGTTTCGCACTTTTTAGGAAAGCAGCAGCTGGGAAGTGTAATGCGACACGCTGTTTGTAAACGATCCCGCGCTTACCCACGCCGGGCCTGGGCGCTGCCTAAGCAGGTTCACGTGAGGCAAAGCTTCTGCGCTTGCCGAGTGCCGACAGCGACGCCACCAAGGTGGCATGACGTCAGAGAGGTAACCTGGTGTAGAGTTAGCAACAGAAGTCGGTTGGTGATAATCACGTTTGTCCGACCTACACATACAATCCGGCATATTGTTATTGCATTATGCGTTACCATTTCATGGAATATCTATAATTGCACATGGCGTTATGGTGCTTCTCATTCACCTTTTTTATAATTGTACAATATTTGAGCTTAATAAAAATGAAAGCTAAACTTCTAATTCCGGCTTTATATTTTGCGCGAATTTTCCTGGCTCGTGACTTTTCGTTGTTTTTTTAATCTCGTATACCTGGAGGCGTTTCGTATGGTATTGTTTTAGAATAAAATTGTAATGAGTTATATTAACCGGTCACCTTAATTTGCAATTTTGCTGACGTTAGTGTGTATACATAAAATCTAACTTAATCCAAAATTTGCTCGAATCGTTACCAGAGACAGAGCGGCTAAGTTCTACAATGCAACTGTCTGAAAAACGCAAAAAAATAAAAAAATAAATAAAAAGGTTTCGCAGCTGTACCCGCATACGGTGGAACCTTTTTATAATTTCATTGTGCTGTGCGTCATTCTGTAACAATGCTCACAGAATGTTACAACGCTCTCTAGACCGACAATGATGGATACCGGCCTTTCTTTCGCGTCATGGTAATGTTTATTATTCTATGAAGGCGAAAGTAAATAATGTAACGCGCATGGTGAAAGAAGAAAATATAAACTAAATTGCCATCAAATTAGTAATTAAATGCATCTGCGGTAGCGGATTCATCGGATCAGGATTGGGAGTAGGGGTCTTGCAGAGTTATGTGACGTCACGGACGGATGTGACCTCACAAACTATACGTTGCCCACATTTATTTTGTTCACCTAATATTTTGTAATTTATAAATAAATACGAACATTATAATAAAAAAAATCTAGCATTTTCCACTGCGACATACTGTGCCGCGTGACCTCAACACCCCTTCTGTTTGCCCGCTATATTTAGCAGAGAAAATGACGTCACATCACTTCGTATCACGTCACCTATAAACAAATTCAGTTTCTCTGCTAAATTTAGCTGGAATCTTGTCGTCACGTGACCGAAACACCAATTCAATTCCCCGCTAAATTTAGCGGGGAAACTGAATTGATGTTGAGGTCATGTGACGTCAGTTTTACCGCTAAATTTTCAGGGAAAACTGAACGCGCAGTGTTTCATTATGGGACGTTAAAGACCTAAACACCAATTCAATTCCCCGTTAAATTTAGCGGGGAAACTGAATTGATGTTGAGGTCACGTGTCGTCAGTTTTACCGCTAAATTTCAAGGGGAAACTGAATGCGCAGTGTTTCATTATGGGACGTCAAAGGCCTCAACACCAATTCAATTCCCCGCTAAATTTAGCGGGGAAACTGAATTGATGTTGAGGTCATGTGTCGTCAGTTTTACCGCTAAATTTCAAGGGGAAACTGAATGCGCAGTGTTTCATTATGGGACGTCAAGGGCCTCAACACCAATTCAATTCCCCGCTAAATTTAGTGGGGAAACTGAATTGATGTTGAGGTCATGTGTCGTCAGTTTTACCGCTAAATTTCAAGGGGAAACTGAATGCGCAGTGTTGCATTGTGGGACGTCACAGACCTCAACACCAATTCAATTCCCCGCTAAATTTAGCGGGGAAACTGAATTGATGTTGAGGTCATGTGTCGTCAGTTTCACCGCTAAATTTCAAGGGGAAACTGAATGCGCAGTGTTGCATTGTGGGACGTCACAGACCTCAACACCAATTCAATTCCCCGCTAAATTTAACGGGGAAACTGAATTGATGTTGAGGTCACGTGTCGTCAGTTTTACCGCTAAACTTCAAGGGGAAATTGAATGCGCAGTGTTTCATTATGGGACGTTAAAGACCTAAACACCAATTCAATTCTCCGCTAAATTTAGCGGGGAAACTGAATTGATGTTGAGGTCACGTGACGCCAGTTTTACCGCTAAATTTCAAGGGGAAACTGAATGCGCAGTGTTGCATTGTGGGACGTCACAGACCTCAACACCAATTCAATTCCCCGCTAAATTTAACGGGGAAACTGAATTGATGTTGAGGTCACGTGTCGTCAGTTTTACCGCTAAATTTCAAGGGGAAACTGAATGCGCAGTGTTGCATTATGGGACGTTAAAGACCTAAACACCAATTCAATTCCCCGCTAAATTTAGCGGGGAAACTGAATTGATGTTGAGGTCACGTGTCGTCAGTTTCACCGCTAAATTTCAAGGGGAAACTGAATGCGCAGTGTTGCATTGTGGGACGTCACAGACCTCAACACCAATTCAATTCCCCGCTAAATTTAGCGGGGAAACTGAATTGATGTTGAGGTCATGTGTCGTCAGTTTTACCGCTAAATTTCAAGGGGAAACTGAATGCGCAGTGTTGCATTGTGGGACGTCACAGACCTCAACACCAATTCAATTCCCCGCTAAATTTAGCGGGGAAACTGAATTGATGTTGAGGTCATGTGTCGTCAGTTTTACCGCTAAATTTCAAGGGGAAACTGAATGCGCAGTGTTTCATTATGGGACGTTAAAGACCTAAACACCAATTCAATTCCCCGCTAAATTTAGCGGGGAAACTGAATTGATGTTGAGGTCACGTGTCGTCAGTTTTACCGCTAAATTTCAAGGGGAAACTGAATGCGCAGTGTTTCATTATGGGACGTTAAAGACCTAAACACCAATTCGATTCCCCGCTAAATTTAGCGGGGAAACTGAATTGATGTTGAGGTCATGTGACGCCAGTTTTACCGCTAAATTTCAAGGGGAAACTGAACGCGCAGTGTTTCATTATGGGACGTCAAAGGCCTCAACACCAATTCAATTCCCCGCTAAATTTAGCGGGGAAACTGAATTGATGTTGAGGTCACGTGTCGTCAGTTTTACCGCTAAATTTCAAGGGGAAACTGAATGCGCAGTGTTGCATTGTGGGACGTCACAGACCTCAACACCGATTCGATTCCCCGCTAAATTTAGCGGGGAAACTGAATTGATGTTGAGGTCACGTGTCGTCAGTTTTACCACTAAATTTCAAGGGGAAACTGAATGCGCAGTGTTGCATTGTGGGACGTCACAGACCTCAACACCAATTCAATTCCCCGCTAAATTTAGCGGGGAAACTGAATTGATGTTGAGGTCATGTGTCGTCAGTTTTACCGCTAAATTTCAAGGGGAAACTGAATGCGCAGTGTTTCATTATGGGACGTCAAAGGCCTCAACACCAATTCAATTCCCCGCTAAATTTAGCGGGGAAACTGAATTGATGTTGAGGTCACGTGTCGTCAGTTTTACCGCTAAATTTCAAGGGGAAACTGAATGCGCAGTGTTTCATTATGGGACGTTAAAGACCTAAACACCAATTCAATTCCCCGCTAAATTTAGCGGGGAAACTGAATTGATGTTGAGGTCACGTGTCGTCAGTTTTACCGCTAAATTTCAAGGGGAAACTGAATGCGCAGTGTTTCATTATGGGACGTTAAAGACCTAAACAAAAATTCAATTCCCCGCTAAATTTAGCGGGGAAACTGAATTGATGTTGAGGTCATGTGACGCCAGTTTTACCGCTAAATTTCAAGGGGAAACTGAACGCGCAGTGTTTCAGTATGGGACGTCAAAGGCCTCAACACCAATTCAATTCCCCGCTAAATTTAGCGGGGAAACTGAATTGATGTTGAGGTCACGTGTCGTCAGTTTTACCGCTAAATTTCAAGGGGAAACTGAATGCGCAGTGTTGCATTGTGGGACGTCACAGACCTCAACACCGATTCAATTCCCCGCTAAATTTAGCGGGGAAACTGAATTGATGTTGAGGTCACGTGTCGTCAGTTTTACCACTAAATTTCAAGGGGAAACTGAATGCGCAGTGTTGCATTGTGGGACGTCACAGACCTCAACACCAATTCAATTCCCCGCTAAATTTAGCGGGGAAACTGAATTGATGTTGAGGTCACGTGTCGTCAGTTTTACCGCTAAATTTCAAGGGGAAACTGAATGCGCAGTGTTGCATTATGGGACGTCACAGACCTCAACACCGATTCAATTCCCCGCTAAATTTAGCGGGGAAACTGAACTGATGTTGAGGTCACGTGTCGTCAGTTTTACCGCTAAATTTCAAGGGGAAACTGAATGCGCAGTGTTGCATTATGGGACGTCACAGACCTCAACACCAATTCAATTCGCCGCTAAATTTAGCGGGGAAACTGAATTGATGTTGAGGTCACGTGTCGTCAGTTTTACCGCTAAATTTCAAGGGAAAACTGAATGCGCAGCGTTGCATTGTGGAACGTCACAGACCTCAACACCAATTCAATTCCCCGCTAAATTTAGCGGGGAAACTGAATTGATGTTGAGGTCACGTGTCGTCAGTTTTACCGCTAAATTTCAAGGGGAAACTGAATGCGCAGTGTTGCATTGTGGGACGTCACAGACCTCAACACCAATTCAATTCCCCGCTAAATTTAGCGGGGAAACTGAATTGATGTTGAGGTCACGTGTCGTCAGTTTCACCGCTAAATTTCAAGGGGAAACTGAATGCGCAGTGTTGCATTGTGGGACGTCACAGACCTCAGCACCAATTCAATTCCCCGCTAAATTTAGCGGGGAAACTGAATTGATGTTGAGGTCACGTGTCGTCAGTTTTACCGCTAAATTTCAAGGGGAAACTGAATGCGCAGTGTTGCATTATGGGACGTCACAGACCTCAACACCAATTCAATTCCCGCTAAATTTAGCGGGAAAACTGAATTGATGTTGAGGTCACGTGTCGTCAGTTTTACCGCTAAATTTCAAGGGGAAACTGAATGCGCAGTGTTGCATTGTGGGACGTCACAGACCTCAACACCAATTCAATCCCCCTCTAAATTTAGCGGGGAAACTGAATTGATGTTGAGGTCACGTGTCGTCAGTTTCACCGCTAAATTTCAAGGGGAAACTGAATGCGCAGTGTTGCATTGTGGGACGTCACAGACCTCAACACCAATTCAATTCCCCGCTAAATTTAGCGGGGAAACTGAATTGATGTTGAGGTCACGTGTCGTCAGTTTTACCGCTAAATTTCAAGGGGAAACTGAATGCGCAGTGTTGCATTATGGGACGTCACAGACCTCAACACCAATTCAATTCCCCGCTAAATTTAGCGGGGAAACTGAATTGATGTTGAGGTCATGTGTCGTCAGTTTTACCGCTAAATTCCAAGGGGAAACTGAATGCGCAGTGTTGCATTGTGGGACGTCACAGACCTCAACACCAATTCAATTCCCCGCTAAATTTAGCGGGGAAACTGAATTGATGTTGAGGTCACGTGTCGTCAGTTTTACCGCTAAATTTCAAGGGGAAACTGAATGCGCAGTGTTGCATTGTGGGACGTCACAGACCTCAACACCGATTCAATTCCCCGCTAAATTTAGCGGGGAAACTGAATTGATGTTGGGGTCACGTGTCGTCAGTTTTACCGCTAAATTTCAAGGGGAAACTGAATGCGCAGTGTTGCATTGTGGGACGTCGCAGACCTCAACACCAATTCAATTCCCCGCTAAATTTAGCGGGGAAACTGAATTGATGTTGAGGTCACGTGTCGTCAGTTTTACCGCTAAATTTCAAGGGGAAACTGAATGCGCAGTGTTGCATTATGGGACGTCACAGACCTCAACACCAATTCAATTCCCCGCTAAATTTAGCGGGGAAACTGAATTGATGTTGAGGTCATGTGTCGTCAGTTTTACCGCTAAATTCCAAGGGGAAACTGAATGCGCAGTGTTGCATTGTGGGACGTCACAGACCTCAACACCAATTCAATTCCCCGCTAAATTTAGCGGGGAAACTGAATTGATGTTGAGGTCACGTGTCGTCAGTTTTACCGCTAAATTTCAAGGGGAAACTGAATGCGCAGTGTTGCATTGTGGGACGTCACAGACCTCAACACCGATTCAATTCCCCGCTAAATTTAGCGGGGAAACTGAATTGATGTTGGGGTCACGTGTCGTCAGTTTTACCGCTAAATTTCAAGGGGAAACTGAATGCGCAGTGTTGCATTGTGGGACGTCGCAGACCTCAACACCAATTCAATTCCCCGCTAAATTTAGCGGGGAAACTGAATTGATGTTGAGGTCACGTGTCGTCAGTTTTACCGCTAAATTTCAAGGGGAAACTGAATGCGCAGTGTTTCATTATGGGACGTCAAAGGCCTCAACACCAATTCAATTCCCCGCTAAATTTAGCGGGGAAACTGAATTGATGTTCAGGTCACGTGTCGTCAGTTTTACCGCTAAATTTCAAGGGGAAACTGAATGCGCAGTGTTGCATTGTGGGACGTCGCAGACCTCAACACCAATTCAATTCCCCGCTAAATTTAGCGGGGAAACTGAATTGATGTTGAGGTCACGTGTCGTCAGTTTTACCGCTAAATTTCAAGGGGAAACTGAATGCGCAGTGTTTCATTATGGGACGTCAAAGGCCTCAACACCAATTCAATTCCCCGCTAAATTTAGCGGGGAAACTGAATTGATGTTCAGGTCACGTGTCGTCAGTTTTACCGCTAAACTTCAAGGGGAAACTGAATGCGCAGTGTTGCATTGTGGGACGTCACAGACCTCAACACCAATTCAATTCCCCGCTAAATTTAGCGGGGAAACTGAATTGATGTTGAGGTCACGTGTCGTCAGTTTCACCGCTAAATTTCAAGGGGAAACTGAATGCGCAGTGTTGCATTGTGGGACGTCACAGACCTCAACACCGATTCAATTCCCCGCTAAATTTAGCGGGGAAACTGAATTGATGTTGAGGTCACGGGTCGTCAGCTTCACCGCTAAATTTCAAGGGGAAACTGAATGCGCAGTGTTGCATTGTGGGACGTCACAGACCTCAACACCGATTCAATTCCCCGCTAAATTTAGCGGGGAAACTGAATTGATGTTGAGGTCACGTGTCGTCAGTTTTACCGCTAAATTTCAAGGGGAAACTGAATGCGCAGTGTTGCATTGTGGGACGTCGCAGACCTCAACACCAATTCAATTCCCCGCTAAATTTAGCGGGGAAACTGAATTGATGTTGAGGTCACGTGTCGTCAGTTTTACCGCTAAATTTCAAGGGGAAACTGAATGCGCAGTGTTTCATTATGGGACGTCAAAGGCCTCAACACCAATTCAATTCCCCGCTAAATTTAGCGGGGAAACTGAATTGATGTTCAGGTCACGTGTCGTCAGTTTTACCGCTAAACTTCAAGGGGAAATTGAATGCGCAGTGTTTCATTATGGGACGTTAAAGACCTAAACACCAATTCAATTCTCCGCTAAATTTAGCGGGGAAACTGAATTGATGTTGAGGTCACGTGACGCCAGTTTTACCGCTAAATTTCAAGGGGAAACTGAACGCGCAGTGTTTCATTATGGGACGTCAAAGGCCTCAACACCAATTCAATTCCCCGCTAAATTTAGCGGGGAAACTGAATTGATGTTGAGGTCACGTGTCGTCAGTTTTACCGCTAAATTTCAAGGGGAAACTGAATGCGCAGTGTTTCATTATGGGACGTTAAAGACCTAAACACCAATTCAATAACCCGCTAAATTTAGCGGGGAAACTGAATTGATGTTGAGGTCACGTGTCGTCAGTTTTACCGCTAAATTTCAAGGGGAAACTGAATGCGCAATGTTTCATTATGGGACGTCAAAGACCTAAACACCAATTCAATTCTCCGCTAAATTTAGCGGGGAAACTGAATTGATGTTGAGGTCATGTGACGCCAGTTTTACCGCTAAATTTCAAGGGGAAACTGAACGCGCAGTGTTTCATTATGGGACGTCAAAGGCCTCAACACCAATTCAATTCCCTGCTAAATTTAGCGGGGAAACTGAATTGATGTTGAGGTCATGTGTCGTCAGTTTTACCGCTAAATTTCAAGGGGAAACTGAATGCGCAGTGTTGCATTATGGGACGTCACAGACCTCAACACCAATTCAATTCCTCGCTAAATTAAGCGGGTTTTTGAATTAGTGTATAGGTCTGTGACGTTTTATTATGTAACGCACGCGGTTACGCTGAGTGCAACGGCGACAACGCCGCACCTAAAAGCGGCGGCGGCGCGCGAAAAAAAAAAAAAAGAAAAAAGAAAGACGGTAAAAACCGCTTACAAGGAGATGTCGATGATCTTCAAGTACCTCGGTTTGTTTTGAATTGAAATTAGTTTTCTAAATTGTTTTATGATACGGTTATTTCACAGCAAATTGAATTTACATTTTTTTTCTACATTTTGCGAAGTATTTTGTTGGTTTTGCACGGCGGTGTGCCGAAGAGCTGTAACTTAGGCGCGTATGAACAATTAGGGAGCAATGCGAATTTTTAAAAACAATTTAGTATTTTTGGCGCAGTGTTGGGTAAAGCACATCTAAAATTACCTAGAGTAAAGTACAAAGTAGATGGTAGGTCATGTACTTCAAGCAGTAAATACACCGGGCGTAACGTGCTTGAAGGATAGTACTATAAATTCAATGTGCTTTCACAGTAAAGTACAAGTACTTTACAACAGAATCTTTTATGATGGCCTTTTATTCACCTATAATAATAAAAAAAAGCAAAAAAAAAAAAAAACAAAAAAAAAACTGGTGTGCATTGTCTTATGGGTAATCGGGGGTGGATCAGATATGATCGGAAATGACGGCGAATACAGGATAAAGTCAAGTAGCTTCAGAGTTGAATGATATAAATATTTCGATAAAAATTTAATAAGGTCAGATCTGGGGAATGTACTTTGAAGTCTGGAGTTGTTCTTTCCTCGGAAAGTACAACGAAAAAATACTTTAAGTAAAGTACAAAAACATACGCAAGTAAAGTATTTCATGTAAGGCATTCTAAACATATTTTAAGTAATAGTTTAAGTACTTCCAAACACTACTCTGGTTTGACTGAACTCGATTTTTTTATTCAAAACCGTCATTAAAAAAAAAGAAAAAAAAAATTACGACGAGGATGGGATTCGAACCCACGCGGGCAGAGCCCAATGGATTAGCAGTCCATCGCCTTAACCTCTCGGCCACCTCGTCAGGACGACGCGCAAGTGCTTCTGACAACACTCATAGCGATAAGTGCTTCAAACACTATTTGTGTTATATTTTTTTCAGGGCAGAGAAGTCATTTTTTTCGCAGGATGTGATTCGTAAACTCAAGACCTAAAATTATTGTCTGTTGTTTGTGCAAGTATTTCCTCCGTACTTCGTAAGACCAGTCAATAGTTTTTTCAACCTATGTCAGAAATAAATGTCGACATAATAAACGCCTAAAACTGCACTTTAAAGCGGTGTTGAACCGATAACACTGTCAACCCCTGGTAGTTAATGAAGATTTTTTTTTTGCACAACGTTTCGCACTTTTTAGGAACGCAGCAGCTGGGAAGTGTAATGCGACACGCTGTTTGTAAACGATCCCGCGCTTACCCACGCCGGGTCTGGGCGCTGTCTAAGCAGGTTCACGTGAGGCAAAGCTTCTGCGCGTGCCAAGTGCCGACAGCGACGCCACCAAGGTGGCATGACGTCAGAGAGCTCACTTGATGTAGAGTCGGCAACAGAAGTCGGTCGGCGATAGTCACGTTTGTTCGGCCCCCAGATATAATCTGCCATATTATTATCGTATCATGTGTTACCATTGCATGCCATATTTTATAATTGCACATGGCGTGATGGTGTTTCTCATTCAACTTTTATTATTGTACAATATTTGAGTTTAATAAAATAAAATTAAAGCTAGGCTTCCAACTCTGTCTTTATATTTTGCGACAAATTTCCTGGCTCAGGACTTTTTTTTTAAATTTAAACCTCGTGTACCTGAAGGATTTTTGTAAGGTATTGTTTTAGAATAAATTTGGACTCCTTTATATTGACAAGTTAAATTGAAATTTTGGTAATGTTATTGTGTATCCATAACATTTAACTGAATCCCAGATTTACCCGAATCGTTACCACAGACGGACCAGCTACGTTCTTACGATGCAGCTGTCTGAAAGAACAAAAAGAAACATCAACGAACTAAAACGCTTCCGCAGCTGCACCCGCATATAGTGGAAATTTTTTATAATTTCATTTTGCTGTACGTTACTTAGTAACAATGCTCACAGAATGCTAAAACACCCTCTGGACCGACATTGAAGGATGGATACCTCCTTTTCGTTTACGTCATGGCAATGTTTATTATTTTATAAACGGAAAAGTAAATAATCTAACACGCATGGTGGTTAAAGAAAAATTAAACTTAACTAAGCTTACCATCAAATAAGTAATTAAACGTAGTAGCCGGAGCGAATTTATCAAGTCAGGATTGGGAGTAGGGGGTCTGCAGAGAGATCGGACGTCGCGCACGGGTGGGACCTCACGAGCTATACGCTGCCCAGATCTGTTTTGTTTACTTAATTTTTTTTCTGTAATTTATAAATAAAACGAAATAAATGAATACAAACATTCTAATAAATAAAAAAAATCTAACATTTGCCATTGTCATGGATGAAGAAAGAATGAACAATTAAAACAGGGACAACACAACTACATCTTTCAACTAGCAACAGACGAGTAAACTTTCAACAGCGAGCAGCCGACTATACCCAGTAGGGGTAGGAGAGAGAAGGGGAGAGAAGGAAAGATAAAACACGCGAAGTGCAAGTCAGGGTGGTAGGGTTATCTCGGATTTTAAAAATTCAACCTCAGTTTTCGTCAGCAGAAGGGAAGGGTTTGACACGTTGTTTTTGCTGTGGTCATGGCGAATGATTCTATGATTTCCCTGCCGAATCTGCTGTCATGCCCCCCAAGGATTTTTGTGCCATCAAAGAGGGGATGACAACGCAAACACGAACGGGCATGTATGACTATGGGATGATAAGAGTCTGGAGAGGCCTTATAAACTTCGTTGTGATGTTCGCGGAGTCTGTGATTGGTGCATCTGCCGGTCTGTCCTATGTATTGATGGCCACAGCTCAAGGGGATGAAGTGAACTTTCTTCTCTTTGCATGGAATGAATTTCTTTTCGTGCTTGACAGTGCATCCAATCGGAATCCGGTTGTTGTTTACTTGTTGACAGAGTTGTTTAAGACGCATGCGGCACGAGAAGACAACATTCGTGTCGAACTTTGGGGCAATGGATTTTATCCGGTGGGCTGAATTGTGTACGTAAGGAAGGACGGCGAATCGGGCTTTCTTTTTTGTGGCTGGTGACTGGCGATCAGGCCCGCGAATCATCCTTTCCGTTACAGATCGGAGAAGGTCGACGGGAAACCCTGCCCTGACGAGCCTCATGTGCTGCAGTTTGAAGCTATCTTCTGAAAGATGACAGCAAGACTTCGTGAAGGATGAAGAAAACAACGATTTGATGATACCGTGCTTTACCGACTTCGAATGGGCGCTAGAAAACGGTAGGACAGGTTTGGAAGACCTTTGTTGAAAGGCCCAGCAGAGTCCAGTAGCACTGACATGAAGCCACAAATCTAGGTACTGAAGACCTTCATTCGATGGTTCTTCCTTCGTGAATGTAAGGCCTGACGAACAAGCGGAAAAACAGCTGTAATGCTATCTGGAGAAGTTCGAGCAGGATGAATGATTAGGTAATCGTCTACAAATCTGAAAACATGGCAGCAAGGCGCGGAGATGTCCATTGCCTTATATAATGTCGAGTTGCAAAATTTTTTTGGTCCTTCGGCTGCCTTACTTATCCGTGATTGGCTCTAGAATCGAAAACATGCAATCACCGATGCCACTATAGACGTTCTCCTTTCAGTTCACGATTTTCTCAATAGGCGCCGTGCGATATATTGAAGGCGCATAAACGTTTGAAGAATTTCCCGCCTCACTATATGAAGGGTCCAGTGATGTTTATTCATTAAATGGGAGTCATCATCTTTAACTAAATTTATTTTTTTACGTTGAGGCCTCCTGCTTATTAAAACCAACCTTCGCAAACGCAATTTGGAACAGTTTTTTATAACCCCTTTTAAAAGTCACTTGCCGATTTTTAGATGGTCGGAATCAAACCAATGCTCAATGGCGGAACAACTGCCATCGTAGAACGCGCAAGTCATTCCATAAGAAAGCGAACGCGGGAGCGCGGCCATCGCTACGAGGCGACGAGCCAACCAAACAGCGTCGAAAGTGCAACGTCACTGCGCTCATCACCTTTTACAGCGGGTACGTTTTTGCCTTTATAATCCAACAAAACGCATAGAGTGTGCCATGACGTTGCGGTGTAGTCCGCCGTTGTGCAGGAATTTCACAGCTGCCCACAGGCAGCAGACCCCTTTCTTTTGAAAGGGGTCTATTCTCAATAATTCAGGTTGATTGCATTAATTAATTAGCTAGGGGTGTGCGGATAGTGGTTTGAATCGAATATCGCAGCGTCATACCTAGTTTCTGCACTACTAAAAGAACCAGCCGTCTTGGATTTACCTTCCATAGCTAACCGGCAACGGCCAGGCGGGGCCAGCAGGGCGAGGGCGCGCGGTTATACCCTGTCTCATTGTAACTTGGCAAAGGGTAAACGATAAGCCCCACATTGGGTGCCGAAGGCTTCGAAATGCGCGACGTATACGAGCGCAACGCACATATATTGGAGTATGACGTAGCGAAAAGCCTGATACTACTCCGGAGTTGAGGCGCGCTCCAGTGATAGGCAGTCACGTTTCGATTGGCCCGCCAGGGCCGTAGCATCAGCTCTACTGGCACGTTACGCGATCACGGCTTCCTGGGATACCCAGTATTTCTTGCTTCAGACACAAGGCTAAGCGACGCCACCAGAGTAAAAGCTCACGTTTGAACAATGCAGCCGCCACTCCCAGGGGTCCCCAATATTTCTTTTTTCAGTCACTAGATGGCGGCAAAGCAAACAGCATTGCAGGTTGCCTATTATCAAGGCTATGAATGACGCAGCGCTGTTCGATTAGAACCTCTATTCGCACAACCCTAGAAATTACAGATTGAAGGACGTTGCTACGCCACGCAGGTAATCCAAAATTCACCTCTCGTCTATTCATTGACAAGTTCCCTCTCGGAAGATCAGGTCACAGGTACGCTAGTTTCCACTGTGTCAAGCTTCGCTCCTTGATGAAGGCAGCCACGAGCTTGTAGGAGTTCAGACGGTAGAACCCCAAGGGTTTTTGGAACGAATTGTGCCACGATTGTACGTGGTCTTTCGATTGCGGCATTCCTCCGCAGATTCGCTCATGACAGTTGCAAGAGTAATGTGGGAAGAGTTGTGATCTTGGCGCCCGCACTTACGAAGATGGGCCCAACGTATACCTTCTCTAAGTACTGGAGCATCTTGTGAAGGCGTAGCTTCATCTGTTAACGAGGCGTCTTCCTAGAGTTCTTCGAGACCGAGGGAAACAACGCAGAGTGGAATTCAGTAAACGTTATGCTCAGAACATAGCATCAAGCCACAGCGTTTATAAAACAAGTAAATTCTTACTAATATATATCAAATGTAAATAACATGCGTTTGACTAAAAATGATTCAAATTTACTGTACCTCGAGCAAAGTCCCCAGGTCAAACGAACGCTAGCGCTGATATCGAACTCACTTTTCTAGGGAAGTCGGCGCTGTCGCGACACCTTCGAAGATAATATTTAACGTAAAACCCCGTAATATTTACCGCTTGTTATCGATTTTAACTTATCTCACAATCAGTTCATCCTTTCGAAGTAACAGAAAAAAAAAAAAAAAAGAAACAGTTTGAGGTGGATAGAGCTTCATTTCGCTCTGTCTTACTGAAACAGCGATTGTAAGACCCGGCGGACGCTACTACAATATCCATTATCAGCGTCTCGAGTGCCATTCGGGGGCAAGTATAGTTGAGCGTCGTGTAAATGCGATCACACGCCTCTTGGTTGCGCCTGGTCACGAGGCTGAAGATTAGACCTTGCTATGGGCTTTCCCGCGTATCGTATAGACCTGGAAAGGAACAGCGGTCAATTTTTAAGCGACTAACTGTATTGAAAGCGGTACGCTTTTTGCCGAGAAGCTGACGGTGAGGAGGAAACGAGAGCGCGCGGGGGCGTCAGAATTCCCAGCATTGATTGGAGTGAATAATGTGTAGACCTAAAGCTAGCTGCATTTTCCTCCACTGCGCTCGTTGAACGCGTTGGAACGCGGAATGCAGGCGTCCAGCGTTTGGCTCTCGCATTCGAAAACGTTCGACAAGTGCAGTAGAAAAGAAGACAGCTAACTTTAAGTCTGCCCACTACTCATTCTAACCAGAGCTCGGCATTCTGAAGTCCCCGCGCCCTCTCGTTTTCACCTTTCTCTGTTTTCCGGCACATAGCGTCGTAGAGATCTAAAACAAGCGGAAAACGGTCAAACGTTATGCAGAAAAAAAAGAAAAAAAAAACAAACGTGACGTGTTTGATGAAAGACAGATGGGGAGACATTGAATGTGCCATCGCAAAACCAGTTGGTATACTGACTGAGGAGCACCAGGTTTGCATTAGTGGCTAATATGAATAGGCGATCTCTTTCTTGTACATTGGAGTCAAACAACAAGAAAGATACTGGTAATACTTCTGGCTCGGGGGGTAGGTTTCTTTATGTCCTCAAGACGTTGTATGCGGGTAGGGGAGACTGTATTGAACGGCAAGTCCTCTGATCTGAGCGTACGCCGACGCGCTGAGCAAGGGGAGCTGCAACTGTTCGAAGCCTGAAATTGAAGTCGGCAATTTTATCTCGGCTAACGACATCACCTGACAGAAGTAACTTATTTCAGCTATGTAGTTATTTTATTGAACTGGCTACAGTTTTTCAAGAATGCTTCGTGACGACTTACTCCTTAGTGTGCTAGTTGCTTCTGAAATCATCCTTCGTGGTTCATAATCCGTTTCTCTGGCTTGCTCTTTAACGGCAGCAACGACCTGCTCCGCCCGACACGCATCGGGATTTGGCCCGTGACCTTCGTGTGTACCAGTTTTCCGCTCAAATAAATTATAAAATGCAAATCATCAGAAGCATAACTGCGCAAAAAAAAAGGCAAGTTGAATACGAGAATTTGTTCAGAATAAAGGCTCTGGAAAACATTCACTCTTCACGTTTCTTTCAAGTGCACACAACCATTCGTGGCAAAAATAGGAGAAAGGCGACGAAATGGGCGAAAACAGGACAAAATCTGTATTCGTCCCTCTTTTATGCCTGCAACAACTATTTCACACCTGAGGCACGTGCAGCCAGTGAGTACTGCGCCGCCATTTGCTTCCAAGTGCCTATCGGACACACTATTCTTGCATTGGCGTATTTGTTGGTACTTGAAAATCCAACCTAAAAGACGAACGTTTTTAAGGGTCTAGTTCAGACCTTTATGCCTGAACCACGTGATGAATTTTTGAGTGCGATTTCGTAGTTGCGACGTCGTTGGTGCAGCAGAAATTGCGCGGTGGAAGTCAGGATACTCAACGTCAAAGCTGCGAAATAGCAATCGAAATCGCACCACGCGAATCAGTTCTCAGCTTGAGTATTATGGAAAATGTAGTTCAACTTGCTTCTATCATAGCGTTTTGACAAGTGAAAAAATGCCCGACGCTTAGGCTCAACGAATTGATTTTACTAAATTATTGCTCGCTTCCAGTGAAAACAGTCTGCGCTCTCCCCATCAGTCAGTTGCGGCTCGACCGTTGCAGCCTTTCTTAGAGCATTTCCATATCCGCCGTTCGGTGTCCGCATTGGCACGATCCAGGCGTTCAGAATAGCCATCGTATTGCAAGATCGGGTGATTTGTTTATGGCGATATTACAACGACAGTTGTAGGTGGGACACTTCGCGGTTTCGCGCCTTCGACTGCACTCCATATCGATGCGGACAATTTTCGGCACTCCGCCAAAACGTTCACGGGCCGCTGATAATAAGATAACAAGCAAGCAAGATAACATGCATGGCCATGCATGGCAACAACATAGCAGGCACGACCAGTAAAACAGTTCCCTCTGGGCAATCTGACAATGCGCTGGGATAAGTGCCCATGTGACCCAGAATTAGCACACATAACAATTCCCGGAAGAAACGCAAACTACCTACGAAATTTACGATGCATTTTGTATCAGAAAGCAAGGAAAAAGAGCGTTAGTTCCCCGTCATTTTACCTAACAGGTAGAGTTTTATTTTCTAAAGGAATAGCCAGACAGACAGTATTAATAGCGTTTGTTTGTTTTAATAAGCATTCAGTTGACAGTGCACTTCGTCTTTTCTACTGCCTTGTCCCTGTTTATTCGCCACTTTTCGTTTGACACATGTGACTAGTTGTACCGAAGTAACGTACAAAAACACGCCCCTTTTTCAGGCAGACAGCTGTAATGCTCCCTACTTAAAACACCCTAATTTGTTCCAAAACGATGGAAGTTTCGTCAGGTGTGTAACTCGGTTTAATACGAAACGCCTATGCGAACTCAATTGTGCGGGCGGCGGAGCAAAGCTCACCGGAGAAAAGCTCACCGGAGAAAAGCTCACCAGCTCACCGGAGAAAAGCTCACCGCAAAACCGGCAGATGCGGAGAAAAGCTCACCGGCCTTTGAGCGGATGCGGAGAAAAGCTAACCGATCTTTTTCTTTTTAACTTAGCGGATTTCGCGTTAAACGCGGCAACTTAACACAATTCGCAACTCTCACTTCATTATAAATATGTCCTCGGTTTTGTAATATTCTTGAAGCTCATTGGGCATATTTACTAATTCTTTAGAAATTAGTAATCACCCATTCTGTATATTAATGAAGTCACAAGTATAAAATCAGAACATCGTACACCGGTAAAAAAGGCAACAATCTATTGACAACTGACAGTGCGCCGTCGCTAGCTCCGTCAAATAAAGAGGTTTGTTCTTTGCGAGCTAATATGAATAGCGGTGTGTAAACCGTTTCAGCTCCAAATAGTGTGTTGTGCCTAATAGATAAGTAGTAGGTGTTTGTTGATGAAATCAGTGTCGGCTACGCTGTTTTCTTTCTGGTGGCACGAGCCCCGATGCCCCCCTGTAGTCTACGCCTATGGTCACGAGTAACAACGGTGCCAATGTGCAGCTCTGAAGGTCATGGGTGGCTCACCGTAGAAGAGCACTATCACAAAAAGGCAACATGTGGAAACACCAGCACGAACGGCTAGAAAGCGTGCATATGTCAGTGGAAGAAAGAAGCCTCGATATCCTGTTGACTGTTTTATCCTGTTTTCAGAGGTTAACAAAAGCTTCAAAGAGAATTTCAGGCACCGCGATGTTGCACATGCACTTTCAGATTTTCGGCAATAACAGTTTTGATTTTTACGTTTTAGGCAAACATTATTAAGTTTTCGAACTTTTTCTTGTTTTTCAAGTTCATTAAGTTTTCAGTCAGGCTTTCGATGCCACAGAAAACACTCGCCCCCATTTATTAATTTGGGAGCAATATACCTAATAAGCTTAACAAATATTACAAAAAAGGACAGTGTCTTTTTTACAAAGCTGAGGAATTTTAATGATAATAAAATTATATATGTTACGCATGATCCAACAGCCTCCATAGAAAAAGATAAAAACAAATTGGTGAGCTTTTCTCCGCATACGCTCAATGGCCGATGAGCTTTTCTCCGCATCCGCCGGTTTTGCGGTGAGCTTTTCTCCGGTGAGCTTATCTCCGGTGCGTTTTTCTCCGGTGAGCTTTTCTCCGGGATTCTAATTGTGCACGCTCGCACCTTTAGCGTTCATTAAGTCTGCCTGCTTCGAAATTACACCTTGTCGGCTCCGACCCGACGCCACGTGTCCGCTGTCGCTGTGTTACGGGTTGCGTA
The DNA here is from genome assembly GCF_016920785.2 of Ixodes scapularis. Taxonomy (NCBI): domain Eukaryota; kingdom Metazoa; phylum Arthropoda; class Arachnida; order Ixodida; family Ixodidae; genus Ixodes; species Ixodes scapularis. The sequence continues at coordinate 60,048,825 of NW_024609882.1, forward strand.
AGCGTTTAGAATTTTTGCACTGGCTGATTGCTAGCATTTGAATAACATTAAACGATCAGCAGCCAAGAGGAAGGTCTAATCTACCAAATTCGTAGTTCAAAGTACCATACGGCACATTTAGATTCACCTTGAAATCTTGGTTGCCGTAGCTTTCTGATTCTTTATAGGTGAACCCAAGATGACACTTATCGTGACAAAGTTCAAACTGGAACATATTGTACATTGTTCGGTATAATGACCGGCGACTCACTTGAATGGCTTTCCCGGAATCTTGGGCGTCAAGATGCGCGCTTTCATGATACCCAAGGTCAAATTTTGGAGGGCGCTCGAACAAATCAGCCTCCCAGGCCGGGGCTACCTCTCAAGGAAGGGGGGGGGGGGGGGGGGGAGGGGGGGAAACAAGGGGAGGTCACACTTCCTAGCAATCGAATAAGGGGAGCCCCTTCTCAGGGGCCCTTCCTGCGATGATGGAGCTAACAAAGAGGGTGGGATCTCCACGAGGCGAAAGTGGCATGGCCGGTTCCCCTAACACATATTGTGGGGGGCAGCAAAGATCACTGCGGCGGGGCTACTCAATTCAGTATGGTTGCCTTGCGATCACGTGGAACTCACTGTGCAATGCATTCAAGGCCCTTTCGCTGCGGTGAGAAGTCGGATGGGGGTCGGGGTCTCGGGGTCCTTCTTCCAAGTGGGTCCTCCCTGTGTCGTTCTCTTGGGGAGACGCAGTTTTATTTTCTTCATAGTTGAGTTCCTAACTGTGGGTCGCTCTACTATACTGCTGCCCAATCGGTCCCTGCCTGGGCCGCCCTCCCAAGAAGTCACACGAGCAAGAATGAATTCAAATCACTTTACTGTTTCGGCTGGTCGCGGTGCCTTGCCGTTGCAGTCCTCGTCCGTGTCTTGCCCCAGTGCCTGGCGGAATCCCTCGTGCACTCTGTCACGCGCACCGGGCCGCCGGCCACCGCTCCTGCCCCCTCGCGCGCCGTCGTCCTCCTCGGCTTCCCACACTTCCCCCCCCTCAAGGCCCGGTCTTCGGGGGGGCCCCGGGTGCTCACTGGTTTTGGCCGACGAGTTGTTCTACCTCGGCCATGATGGCGTCGTCGGAAGTCGAGGGGGACGGAGGGGGCTGGTACACGACACTGGCCCGATGACTTGGCCCGCAGGATGTGGTGGCGGCCGGTGTTGTGGGGGCCGTCGTGGTGGCGGGTTCGATGGCGGCGGCTGCGGCAGCCGGTGCGGTGGCACGGTTTTCGGGAGGCCGGGCTGGTTGAACGGAGGCCAAGGCAGCGGGAGCCAGGAGGTCCAGGCGGCTTGCCCTCAGGGTCTGGACCGCTGCCGCCACGTGGTCCGGGAGGGGCTGTGCCTCCAGCAGGTCAGCATGGAGTCGACCTGCTTCGTGGGTTTCCAGATGTATTATGGGGACCCCGCACAGCCAGCAGGTGTCAAGCGCTCCCAAGACCCGTGGCGCCGCCGGCTGCGTGTGGCCACGGAACGGGAGTGGGACTTGGTGGTCGGGCTGGCCAGGCGTTGGTCTGGGTTGATGCTTCCAACGCCGGCGGGAAACGAAGTGGACGGCCCCTCCTTCCTCCCACGCCGTCCACGTGGCCACGGTGTGGCAGGGGGGCCGACTCTAGGCAGGTCCCCCGGTCGTAGACGGACCCGCTCCGTGGTGCGGGGGCTCCGTCGCGGACGGCCCTGCCTGGTGCCGCGATGTTGCTGCGGACGGCCCTGCCCCGTGCCGCGCAGGCCTGCCGGCTGCCGGGCTCGCGGTACCTGCGGAGCCCGGGCGGCGCTGGCCCGCTCCGCCGTTCGGCCATCCCTGGTGTTGACGCCCCCCTGGGCGGCCGCTTTCTGGCAGGCTGGACAGCTGCGGGCGTATCGGAGTGCGTCTTGCCTCATCCCCGGCCAGGTCGCGGCGCGGCATAACTTATGAAAAGTCTTGCTGCCACTGCCATGACCTGCCAGAGCCGAGTCGTGGAAGTACCCGATAAACCTCTTCCGTAGCTTCCTGGGAATCACCACCCTGAAGGGAGACTCATTACTCTCCCCTTCATCGATCGTTGGGATGTAGCGAAGCAATAAGCCGTCTTCGCCCAGCAGATATGAATCAATTTGATCATTAACTCGACCGCCAGCCTTCCCGGTGTCGACGGCAATTTCAGCCAGTTTACCCAACACCCGCTGGCAAAAACCATCTGCTTTCTGGGCTTCGACAAGCTCTTCCTTGCTGACCACTTCACCCCAAGCGACGATCCTTTGCTCCTTCGTGCCGCGCGCTAAGGCTGCTACGAGTGCCGGTTGCTTCGCCTCCTCCCAACCGTCCGTGAGGGACTTCACCCCTGCATCAGTAGACATTCTCCTGTTCTTCCCGCGCTTCTCGTTACACTCTGGTTGCGTCACCTCCTCCCAACCACCATCCTGGGGCGCCCGAGAGAGCGCATCCGCGACCTTGTTGGTCGATCCCTTTCGGTACTCAACCGTGTACGAGTAGCGCTGCAAGGTTAGTACCCAGCGGGCCAGCCTTCCCGCGGGCTCTTTTAACCTCTGAATCCAGGTAAGTGCTGCGTGATCAGTCTGAATAACGAAAGTCGTACCGTCTAAATAGAGGTCGAACTTCTTCAGAGCAAACATGACGGCCAACTCCTCCTTTTCCGTCACGCTGTAGTTGCGTTCCGACGGTGTGAGCGTTCGACTAGCGAATGCCACAGGGCGCAACTGTCCATCGTGCTCCTGTAGCAATACTGCTCCGACACCGTAGTCGCTAGCATCTGTCTGCACAACAAAATGCCGATTAAGATCTGGTAACCGAAGGCTAGCGGTGCTTGCTATTGCCCTCGCGAGAGACGAGAAGGCAGCACCCTGCTCTGGACCCCAGACCCACCTCGAGCCTTTCCGGAGCAGCAAATTCAATGGCCGCGCCAGCTCCGCGCACATCGGGATGAACTGCCGGTAAAAGCCAACCATCCCCAGAAACCTTTGAAGGCTCTTTACATCGTGCGGTGGTGGATAATCGAAAATGGCCCTCAATTTCTCATCGTTCGGCTTGAAGGTACCATTGTCTACGACAAAGCCCAAAAGATTTACCTTTGAGGCGGCCAGTTGCACCTTTTTTGGATTAATTGTTAGACCGGCCTCACTCATTCGCCTTAAGACGATCTCGAGATGAGTTAGGTGCTCTTTGAACGACTTGGAGAATACCACAACGTCATCCATGTAGGCCATGGCGAAGTTAAATTTCGCATCGCCCAGCACGATGTCCATGAGCCGTTGGAAACTCGACGGCGAGTTCGACAACCCAAACGGAAGACGCGTAAACTCAAATAACCCCCTGTAACAGGGGAACGCCGTCTTTTGGACATCGTCTGGCACCACCTGGATCTGGAGAAAGCCCCTGCTACAATCCAGCGTGGTGAAAACCCTCGCGCCTCCAAGCGAATACATTATAGACTCAATAGAGGGAAAAGGATACGCGTCCCTTCTAGTGACCTCATTAAGTCTTCGGTAATCAACGCAAAGGCGCGCGGTGCCGTCTTTCTTTGGCGCAAAAACTACTGGAAACGCCCAGGGACTCTGCGATGGCCGCACCGCCCCTGTGTCCAGCATCTCGTCGAGAGCCGCGTCTAGGAGGGCCCGTTTATGTACGCTTAGTGGTTTAGGATTACACCCCCACGGCCTGGCCTCATCCTGTATCTATCTTATGTTGTAAAACAGTAGTAAGCCCCGGTCTCTCGGTAAACATAGCTGCGTGTTGGGACAAGGCGTTCGCTAGCATCCGCCGTTGGTCGGCGGGCCCATCGAAAGGCGCAATTATCATTTCGACGTTCCCGGGCACGACTCGCGCAGTTAATACCTGCTCCTGGCGTGACGCAGCGAGCGAACGTTCCATTCCCTGCACCAGAGATGATGGGGCAACAAAGGGAATAAGAGGAGAAAACGCTTGATAACGATACCCGTTGTTCCTCAAGTCCAGGATTATGCCCTCACGACAGACGAAGTCCTGCCCCAAAATAACAGGAATCGACATACCGGGCAAGTAAACGAAACGTTGCCTCCTTCGTCTGCCGTCAAGACCAAGGTGGAGGCGGATCGCCCCTTGCGCTTCGGCCAATCCTGTCGCTAAACGCAGCGGAGTTACAAGTTCCCGCGCGCAAAGGTTCCTGTTACGGCAGTCCTCGTACACATTATCGCCAATTAGAGAAAGGGTAGAACCGGTGTCAATTAGTGCCGAATATTCTCTACCACCGATCTCTACACGCACGTACGGGCCCTTCTCAGGTGTCGTGCTCTGAGCACGACACGCCGACGGGGCCATCGCCACGCGGTCGCCGGCCACAATTTCCGCCCTGTCGGCACACTGATACTGGGCCTCGGCAGCGGCCGGCAACCTCGATTCAGAGGACCTGATTAGTGGCGCCGGCCTCTGGCGTTTCCCTGGGAACCCTGAGAACCAGACCCTACCCACGTGCAATGCCGCCTGATGTGCCCAAGACGGTGACAGTTGTAACACCTTACTTGTGGCCGGTCGTTACGCGCAACCTGTCCATCGTTACTGTCACGCGACACTTCATCTGTGGCAAATCGCGGTGAGTCATGATTCCCGCGACTGTCGTGACCAGTCGCGCCTCTGCGGTGGTTGACCACTGCGCCACCCCCACGGGTCTGCACTCGGGCCGAGTTTGCGTTGGCTGCCCTGCGCCTTCGCTCGTAAGCGAAGGGGTCCAAAGCCCGGGGCGTTATAGTTACCCCGTGACCGCGCTCCGCAACGGCCGTATACGCTGTCCGCGACTCAATGTGAGTGTCTGCGGCGCGTCCTGCCCACGCGCATCTTGGCTCTAGGGACTCCTCGGCCCTCGGAGGGGGGCGGTACTGCAGCTCAGCGAGCAAGCCCGCTTGGACCGTTCGCGCCTCTCTGGCAAGTGCCTCCAGATCCGCGAAATCCCGTCCGCGCAGATAGGCTTTGAATCTAGGGTGACATTGCCGTATCGCTCTAGCTACCTTCTCTGCGTCAGACGCGGATAGTTCGGCCCTCGAGTAGAGCTCCTGGAGCGCGCGAACGTACTCCACGAGGCTCTCGTCGGGGTGCTGAGTGCGATTAGCTAGTTCGTCCCTAATCCGCATCTCGTAATCAGGGGGCAAAAATTCCTCCCTAAACCGCGTCCGGAAGTCCGCCATCGATAGAAACGGTCGTTGCAACCGTCTCCAGCGCGACGCGTCGCCCGTTAACGCGATTGGCACGATCTGCACCAAGGCCGTTTCCTCTGATGCTCCCAACGCGGCTACATACGCGTCTAAGTCCTGTAAGAAATCGTGGACCGATTTCCCGTCGGAATATCCCGCGTAGGTCGGCGTCGGTACGGACAACCGCGGTCGGGGCAGAGACATAGGCGTGGCACTCGCGACTCCTGGAGTCGTCACGATTTGTCGCGAGAACGTCTCCATCATCGCCGTCATGGCGCGCATAAACTCGCCGACGTCTGCCGCGCCTCCAGCTGGAGCTGGTGGTAAAATCCCAGCATCTGGAGATGCTCGCGTACTAGAGCCTTCTCCGGCCCCCGCAGCGTCAGTCGGTTCCTGAGTTCCGCTCTCAGACGAGTCGTCCCCGTCCCTATTGGGGGTCGACCTCGTCTTGGGGGGCATCGTTAGCGTTTACCCTTCTACACCACGCTGAACGCTCAATAGATCTGTGTGACTCCCCGGGACGAACAGAACAAGCAGCAGACCAATCGGGCCCCACGTTGGAAGCGCCAGTTGTGTGGGTCGCTCTACTATACTGCTGCCCAATCGGTCGCTGCCTGGTCCGCCCTCCCAAGAAGTCACACGAGCAAGAATGAATTCAAATCACTTTGCTGTTTCGGCTGGTCGCTGTGCCTTGCCGTTGCAGTCCTCGTCCGTGTCTTGCCCCAGTGCCTGGCGGAATCCCTCGCGCACTCTGTCACGCGCACCGGGCCGCCGGCCACCGCTCCTGCTCCTCGCGCGCCGTCGTCCTCCTCGGCTTCCCACATAACTGGCTTTTTATATGAAATTCACTTTTGATATAAGGATCCAATTCATTTGTATTGAATTGTCTGCAGGGCCTGGTGGCGTGAGCGGACGCAGGGGATAATTATCTTTTAGTCTTTTGCATGCAGCCCCAAACTTAGATTATGTCCGGATCTGGTCACGTTCGGTTCTGGCACTTGTTGCTGGTTACATCGCTTTTAAAACAAAGAAAAAAAAGTTACAATAGAAAGGCAGAAAAATTGAATAATTTTGCTAGCAGCAGGGAAATTGAAAGTATTGGGAGAAAGAAAACTTTGGACAGGGATTGCGACGCAACAAACTCCCAGGCAAAAAATCAAAATCAACATTCCTTTCAAAAGAAAAAAAAAGAATAAAAAAATGTATTACGAAGCTAGCTTTAGAGCTTTCAAGCTCAATGCGCACTAAATCACAATCACATTGGCATTAGAATTAAAACAGCGAAGCAGATCCGCTCGTGTTTCGTCATCTAACGCGCCTGAAGTTGTATTGCATATTTAAGCAACCGCGTTCACAACCGCTTTGCTAAAGCGGTTAAACCGCCAGTGGGAATACGGTTTTAGTCTCGCTATCACTTGATCTCCTCTGGCCAGTCCAAAACACTTGCGTCTCTTCCCATGCATTGTTTGGTCATAGAGGTCGGGGTTTCAGCGCACGAATTTAGTGTCTAGTTTTTTTACGAAAGAAACTAGAGAGCCTGTTTTACAGAGTTTCCAAGAGCTCTATCCGTGTCACGTAGTTTATAGGCCGCGCTTGCAATGGAAGCTGCGAGAAGGAGCCGAAAGCGTTGATCGTTTGGAAGCGTCTCCGACTTTCCGCCTTCTTGCCTCCTCGCCACGCAAAAACGCAGTGCTTGCGCACTGGCGACCAATCGCCGCAGGAGGCGTCCGCCATTAAATTTGAAACGCTCTCCATGGTCTGAGATGGACCCTATCTTCAGCATAGGCTCTTTAAAAAACACTTAACAGAAAATGTCTCCCACACGTGGATCTGGGCATATGGTGGACATACAACTTTTCTAAGAACACGAGGAAGAAAGTGTTAGCTATATAAACTTTGCGAAAACTGTTGTTTGCAGCAAAAATAAAAAAAAGACAATAAAACACACACACAAAACGATAGAATTACAGTTTTTGCTTCTGATAACGCAATTCTGCGAAATTTAGGTAGTTTAGACATTGTTCTGTGGACAGTGTTTACCTGTATGTGAAACCCGGAGAGAAGCTCAACGGACGAAAGCTCACCAAACTCTACACATATGCTCAGACGGAAACTCACCACTCTTACTCGTGAACCCGGGCAAATGCTCACCCTGATAAAATGATTGCTTTTCTACATGAACTCAAATAGCATGAAAAGTTCAGGTGCGCCTTCTATGGAAAAGTATGTAGGAGTCGCACAAGTTATGTTTTTTGTTTCAGAAAATATTGTTTATTGATAAAACCTGTAAAGATAAATGTACAGTGCCCCTCAAACTTAACGCCGCCACTAGATCGTCCGGTTTATTTACTTGCTGAGCTATTTCTGAACCTAGTGGTCGAACTACTTGGGGAACATTCGCGTCCCCGATAAGAACCCAACCAGGGGAAGGTATTCGAGCAGCTGCAGCGACCAATTTATCTTTGGGTAGCATGCAATAGATCAATATTTGCGTAACCGAGTGTAACCGAGCGGCGGCGTTAAGTTTGAGGGGCACTGTACCTTTCCACTGCGACGAGAAGTTTTGACGTGTCTCTGTGAAGGTCATCATTCACAGACAGCTTTTTCAGGCGGTTCTGAAGACCCATTGGTGCCTTCCGAACCCTCTTCATGGGGATTCACCTTGCGTGCTCGCAGCAAAGCTGTCGTGACAAACGTTTGATCCTGCCGAAGACATTCGATCAGCATCCAGACGCTTGGATGGTCCTGTCCCACAAGCTTGACTGCCTCCATCGTAGAACCCATGACCGTTTCCATCGCAGAACTAGCAAGTGCAACTGGCAGTGCCGCAACGTCGCCTTATATAACACACATGGACGAAGAACACTAGGAAATCCCCCAGCACAGCCTCTGAAAGTTTGACCTTGGTTTTTAGTTAACCGGGTTCAAAGAGTATACTTTTCATTATATTCTTTACTCGATGGAATAATGTATATGGAATCACTTATGAGATCCCATTTAGCTTACAGTCTAACCAAAACCATTTTATCCCAAGTAAACTTTTATCCAAATTATATATATAAAAAAAAGTAGAGCCGAGTTTTTGTTTAGGTCCGTCAAAAAATGAGTGAGCTGTTGTCCGGGTCGGCTAAAGAATCGGTTAGCTTTTATCCGGTGAGCATTTGTCCCGTGAGCGTCTGTACGGTTACTTTGGTATGTAAATAAATGTGATAACATTTATTGTTAACGAGCGTCGAACCGACTTATGATCATTGCGGGAAAAAAATTGCAAGTTTTATTAAGCGGATTACAAGAAAGGCCGTTTTAATAACCGCGAAACCATAAGTCCAAGATTTTTACGACAGTGCTTCTCACACGAGAGGGAATTGACACCTGGCATTTCGAAGGGATGAACTTCCCACGGAGGGAACACGGTACAACTCACAAATACAGTCATATGCAAGTTTAATACACAACATAATTATTAAGAACTTGTTGTTGAACTAGTTTCTTGAACGTTATAGAGCATGGTGTAAGGCGCAAAGAAAAAAAAATAAACAACGGACGGGAGGAAAAAGACACGCACACAGGCGCGTGTGTGTGTCTTGATCAAGATACATGCTTATTAAGAATTTTGGCTATGCACATTTATTTGGCCCGTACAACAGTTCGGAGTGGAAGAAAGAAACGCTCTTTAGAAGGCCGAAATGTTTTACGGCGGTTGTTTCTTCACAAAAAGGTACATTTTACGCAATATGTTGTGTAGTTTCCTAATATATCCCATCTCGTTTCTGAGATCCGTCTTATAGTTATTGACACGTGACTGAACACGCGCCGCACTCTTCGCAGCGCCACTCAGCACTGTGATGCTTTCGGTAGGAAGGACCCTTCTAGGTACGAACACAGATGCTTCTTCTAGATTCCCATTGGCATATTCCAGCGTTCTTTAGCAGCTAATTGTCAGCCCCCACTTCTTGACTCTGACTTGACCAGAAAAACTGTTAATCTAGAAACCGTTTTTATCATAATATATCATATAGTTTGCTGATAAGTTGTTTTAGGTATTTAGTCAAAAATATTTTTTGGCAGCCGCTTCCACGAAGGAATGGAAAATTGCCCTGTAGGCTATTACCATGAATAAGAAATTGACACGAACTACAACAAAAATTGTCAAATTTGGCTTGAAATAGACCAATCCGCTATTCCAGTCGTGAACTCGTTTGGCCATATGTTTACAATTTCTAGACTGACGACATGGTCATATGTTCCAAACACAGTTGGGCAACGAGGTAAAACGAAGTGAAAAGCTATCGTTAGATTCGGCAACCTTTCTGAGGCTTTGTATGATTTTGCCGTGTGTGTTCCAAGTGTGACTTTCGATAAATATTTTTCGTGATGCTCCAGCCCACTTCGGCCCCGCTAGCACGTTCCTGTCGCGCGCTCAACGGGTTGTGCGTTCTCGTGACGCGCGGTTTTGTGACATGCGCTCTCGTGACTCGGCGCATTTTTGTCCTGCACCCTAGTGTCGCTGCGCTCTCGTGTCGAGCGCTCTCGTGTCGTGCGCTCTCGTGGCGCTTTTCCGGAAGACAACAAATCTCAGGAGAAGAGGTGGTCCTCTCCAGGAAACTCTCCTGTGTGCTGATATAGGTGGACCCGCGTAATCCTCCCAATCCCGCACGTGAAAAAGAAAGCAGGGGGATGAGGGCTGACTACATTTGACAAGACTTTCATTGTGTGTTCTGAACTCATAAACCTGCAAAGCCTCCTTGTCGCAGGAGTAGGTCAAGACTGTTCGCAGTTTTGGAAGAACATGGACTTCCGTGCTAAGTCAACCTCTCTCGGAGGGAAAGGCCATAGGGCTGATTTTTTTCTCTGCGTCAACTAAATTTATTTATTTATTTCAATACCTTCAAAGCCACACGGCATTACAGAAGGGAGTGGGGGAAAACAAAATTACAAAAAATAAAATTTAACACATATTAGTTAACATAATAGTTTTCAATGGCAGGCTTGAATGCTGGAGCGTCTGTGATTGTGGCGATGGAGGTGGGCAGGTGGTTCCAGTCATTAGTAGTTCTTGGGATAAAATAATCAAAAAAGAGCTTCGTGCGACTGAAAGGAACGTTGACTTTATGGTGATGATCATATCGATGGGATACATACGATGGTTCAGAAAAAAGCTCTTCACTTAGATGCTGGTTGTGATGATAAATTTCGTGAAATAAGGACAAACGAGATAATTTTCTACGCAATGAAAGATTCGGAAGATGTAAATTTAGTTTCATGGATGATACACTGGAAAAACGTGAGAAATTAGACAAAGTAAAACGTGCGTCACGATTTTGTACGGATTCAATTTGATTAATTAGAAATTCATGGCCTGGGTCCCACACCGAACTCGCATACTCAAGCTTGGATCTAGCGAGGGTCTTGTACAGTAGTAGTTTTAATGATGAAGGAGCCCTTGAGAAGTTGCGGCGTAAGTAACCTAGCATGCGATTAGTGTTGTTAGGAATGAAATTAATGTGAGTTTGCCAGGGGAGGTCAGATCTTATACGGACACCTAGGTATTTGTATGATGTCACCTGTTCAAGAGCCGAACCAATGTTGCATTGAGGAAAGTAAGTACAGGCAGCTTTCCGTGAAATTCTCATTACTTTACATTTACTGGTATTAAGGCGCATTTTCCAGACGTCACACCAGTTTGTAATGGAATTAAGGTCAGTCTGATGAAAAGACGTATCAGTATCAGAATAGATTACACGATAAATGACACAATCATCTGCAAACAACCTTATGGATGACTGGACATTGTTAACAAGGTCATTTATGTATATGAGGAAAAGAAGGGGGCCGAGGACAGAACCTTGCGGCACACCCGAACGAACAGGGCAGGGAAGAGAGTCTGAGTCGTTTGCAGATACAAACTGTGTTCTGTTAGAAAGAAAATTTTCGATCCATGCAAGAATATTAAAGTAAATGTTTATTTTTGTTTAATTTTAAACAGAGCAGTTGGTGAGGGACTAAATAAAAAGCTTTTGAAAAATCAAGAAATATGCAGTCGATTGAAAGATTATTGTCTATCGCAGAGAAAACATCGTTCGTGAAACAAACCAGTTGCGTTTCACATGAGAATGATTTACGTAAACCATGCTGACGATATGTGAAAAATGAGTTGGATTCAAGAAAGTTAACTAGGTTAGAATAGAAAAATGAGGTTAACAATGGCTGCAGACTTCACAGAAGCGTGGTGATATCGTCTGGCTAAGACTCGTGTTCTCACAGATTGTTTAACACGATTACCAGCCAAATGCTGACGCCCCACTCGTGCCCATGCCCCTCGTTGGCCCCATTCAGCTGGCGCCAAAAAAATAGCACGTGTCCCTCCCTGTAAAACTGGAGTTACACTGCTCACACATAATACAAAAGACAGTCTGTAAACACGAGTCACCGCAATGTCCGTGGTTCGAATGCCGCGTGCCCAGGTTTTCTCCTTGAACTCATTGCTATACGGCATTTGAAGCTCGGATCTCGCTCTGACTCGCGTTCCAATCTGTATGCAGATTGGCTTTTGTATGGTGCATAATAAGCAGCGTGACCCCGGCTTACGTGAGGTCGGTGCAGTCAAAGTGGACTCACCACCTCTGCTTGAAAGAATATCTGTCATGGGCTCCAAAATGATTTTCTTAAATTGTTGGAGACTGTGTATCAACATTTTTGTGTACGTCTTTGTTACTTTATGAAGAACATATGTTGTATATTGATACATTTAATGCTGGAAGGGGAAAGTCAACATATTTATGCTTCAGTTCTTTACCAGCATGACCTAAAAATTTTAAAAAAGTAGCCGAAATTTGGCTTATACCCAATTAAAGAGACTAGAAAACTCAATATTTCTGAACAAACCAAATGAGTTTGACAGGATGGCCGCCTAATGTTGTCCTACACGGCTGGGCTAAAAAAAAATACTTGAATGCCCTAAAATTTTAGATATTACTGATTTAGTACAATGTCAGAAAAAAAGTTACTAACTGTCAAAATGCCAAACGCTGAAAAATCAAGCACCAAATAAGAAATCGATCATGATGCATGTGAGATCCTTAAACTAAAAGCCCGCTAGTATTTCTGAAAAAATAAATAATAAAAAAAAACAAGCACGCAAAATGAAATTTTGAGAAGAAACATTCCCAGCCCTTTTTATTATGCAAAATAAATGAAGCACGAGTACAGTTTCAAGGTAGAGATGCAAACGATACAGATTAGGGATGAAGCCTTTTAAGCTTGTGTTTCTCAATTTAAAAATGAATATCTGCTATGTACAGCTGGATTTATCTAATAGCGTTATACTATAATGAACATAGACAATATAATACACCTGCGGTGTACGCCGGATTACCTGTCGGAAATCCTGCGTACGCCGCTAGTGTATTAAGAGGGGGGGGGGGGCGAAGGAAGAAAGTTTGCCTCTCGCCCCCCCCCCCCCCCCTCACAACCACACGCCCACGCAAATAATCAAAAGCAATATTTAAGTGTTTTTTCCTGAAAAAAAAACTTCCCAATCAATTAACTAAACGTTTCAAAATGTTTATTCTTGTATAAAGGTTCAGTAGAAGCTGAAAATGCTCTAACGCGGCATATAAATTAATGGCGAAAGTGATAAGTTTAGAACACATAATATTTCTAAATTGCAAAAAAAAACAAAAAAACGCAATGGGTACAATTTGTTATTCATACATGATGAAAAAAGAAAATCCGCAAAGTTAAGCCAAGGACGTGACACGAGAATTTGCAATGTAAAAAGCTATTGGTAGAGGTTTAAAATACTGTGAAAATCACTTGAGCTACACATGGCACCTAGAATGTTTTATATTGTTAGTGAGCGCTTTTAGCGATAAAAGTAACATTCAATGAGCCATATCCAGATGAACTGCTCTACAAAGATATTTGTGTTTGCTAACAATAAAAGTTGATACAATAAAGAGATGTATGACACTATACTATCAAAACGCTCGTGGGTTACGAACCAAACCTGATGTTTTCTTTGAAGGTGTCACGACTTCCGATTTTCATGTAATCTGTATCACAGAAACTTGGCTTACAGAACCGATCTCTAGCAACGAATATTTTACTGACGAATATTGCGTTTACAGATGTGATAGGGATTCAACTGGTTCGCGGGCCACTCTGGGGAGAGGGGTGCTCACGGCGATGCATAAGTCCTTATCATGTTTTTGTAGGTTTGATCTGCAAGAAAGAAATGAATGTGTTTGGGTGCAAATCAGTTTTCCGGGCCAGCCTAGCTTAATATTGGAAATTATTAGTTTCTACCTCGTTCTGACACACAATCATTCATAAGCACTTTGAACTACATTTCCGGTGCTGTCGATTTTTCAGCCAATGATGTGATGATCGTTGGTGACTGTAGCGTGCTTGGCGTTGATTGGAATTCAAACACAATTAGTGCTACATCATGTGAGGCACGTGCTAGGGCCGAAGAAACAATAAAGTTTGTGAACTTCAATGATCTATATCAGCTTAATATTACAACAAACGGGGCTGGAAATACGCTTGACTTGTGCATGACTAACATATCAGCAATCACTTTCGAGGCTGTTGACTGTCCTCTTGCCTCTATCGATAAGTGGCATCCACCATTCACCCTTTCTATTTTACTTCCTGCTCGGACGTCGGCGAGTAATCAGTCTCTCGGGTTTAACTACGCCCGTGGGGAGTACCTTGGTCTTTACAATCACCTTCGCAACGTAGACTGGAGCGTTATTTCCCTCTGTTCCATTATCGATAGCGCAGTTCAAGGTTTAAGAGACATCGTAACTGCAGCCATGAATAATTTCATTCCACGCCGAAGTGGTCGAACTAGCAACGATCGTTTTTGGTTCTCCAGAGTGCTACGTGATACGTTGCGTAAAAAAAGCGAGGTATCATAAAAAGTATAAGACCACCGGCATTAAGAAATGGCAGTCTGTTTAAAGAGTATCGTTCAGCGGCCAAAAAGCTGATACGGCGTGATGGGGAGAACTGGCGAAATTCAGTTGAACGCAATTTAAAACGCGATACTAATGGCTGTGGAATTACGCAAGGTACATAAGGACATCTAGTCGATCGAAAACTATTGCATTACAAGACGACTCTGGATATACATCTGAGCCGTCCGATGTCTATGATCGTTTTGCTACGTTTTTCTCTTCCGTCGGTAACTTGATTACTTTGTGCACTGTTATGACCGATGCTCCTCTTGAATCTACTTGCAGCTTGGCAGTTCCGAATCTTACGCTTGAAGATGTGATTTCCGCAATAGATGAGCTCGCTTCAAAAAAGTCATGCAGTGTTGACAAAGCTCCAGCTTTCATCGTAAAGGGATGCAGGGATATTTTTGTCCCTGTGTTGCTACATGTTTTTAACATGTCCTTAGAGGCCAATGTATTTCCTCAAGGATGGAAGAATGCAGTGGTTGTTCCTGTACATAAATCTGGTCGCACTGACTACTATAGGCCAATTTCCCTTCTTTGCTCTTTTTCTAAGGTATTTGGAAAGGCATTGTATAAGCATATTTATTTTCATTTTAAATCGGCTTTTTGTCTCAACCAACATAGTTTTTATCAAGGGCGTTCAGTGGAAACAAACCTTGCATCATTTTTGGAAGACACTCTACCTAAGGTCACGTCCCGTGGGCAAGTTGATGTTATTCATTTCGATTGCTGTAAAGCTTTTGACCTCGTAGATCATAACTTGTTACCCACTAAATTTTCAGCGTTGGGCATGACTAGCTCGTTTTGCAGTTGGTTGTTTAGTTATCTTGGCGGAAGACCTAACAGAGTGCTGTATGAAGGGTGTTTTTCTGCCTCATAGGTTTTAAATACTGGATTGCCTCAAGGGTCCAACCTGGGGCCGTTGTTATTTAACATTTTTGTGAATGATTTGGTAGCAAGTGCGCAGCATTTAAAGGTGTTGCAGTTTGCAGACGATGTTAAGATTTATCGCGAAATTAATTCAACTACTGACTGTCTAAAGATGCAAGACGATGTTCAGGCAGTTCTAAACTGGTGTTTAAAAATAATTTAGTACTTAACCCCATTAAGACCAAGGTTGTTTCCTTTACCCGTAAGACATGCTGCATTGAGTATCCGTATACCATGTTAGGTTCAGCTATCGCGAGGTCCGATACTATTCGTGACCTAGAAGTGCTCTTTGATTCCCGCCTTTTGTTTACTGAGCATGTTTCGAAAGCTGTGAATGATTCTTATCAGGTGCTAGGCGTTATTTCCCGAAGGACACGGAATGTTCGTACTTACGCTAGCATGGTTCATCTATTTCGCGCCCTTGTTTTGTCTAAACTTGAGTTCTGCTCAGTCATATGGAGCATCATTGGATCGACTCAATCATGTATTTTAGAAAAAGTGCAGCGTCGCTCGTGCGTATTGTTTACGATCGATGGATTGGGAGGCGCATTTATTTGGAATATGAATACTTACTTAATATGCTTGACCTGGTACCCTTGCAGAAAAGAAGATTAGCGCGAGACATGACTTTTTTGTATAAGATAGTGAACGCTACGATTGATGCACCTCTACTTTTAAGTGCGAATTCTTTCAGTGTTCCCCAAAAGCGGACCGAATTTTCATTTCTTTTCTACCCGTAGAAAGTTTGTGTCCAGTCCCAATGACACGCCTTCAGCTCCTTTATAATCGCGATAGGAGGGACTTAGAATTGTTTTCACCCCTTTTAAATTTTAGAAGAGCATTGTTGGCCGCTTGAGAAAAACCACCGGTGCTCTGTTGTTCTCCATTGTTCTCCGTAGTTTTATTTATTTCCTTTTATCGTTTCTAAATCACTCTTGCTTGTTTGTTGGTCTATGTCTGTGTCTGTTCTTTTATTGTTTGTAATATGTGCGCACTAATAAGGCCTCGAGCTGTTTGTGGGCACATTAAGCAGAATAAATAAATAAATAAATAAATAAAAAGAAAAGTAACAACATTCAAAGCGTCATCCACATACCTTTAGTTTCTTTTGAAGCAAAAAAATTTTTTTTTTTTCGTGGTGCATGTTTGCTAGCTAGACTTTAGGTCAAGAGTTCCTGTATCTTTTAGCAGGAGCCAACCATCTTCATCCAGTAAACTTTTCCCAGTACATCTGTTTCTCTGCAAAGGAAAGGCACGAGAAAAGAGGGACTCATATTCAATACACCCACTGAAATATTTCACACACAACCAAGAGAGCCAAGTCTGGGCTTTCCAATAAAAGCACATTTTTTATGATCAGTTTTTAAGTCACCAATAAAAAAAAAAACCGATCTGCATTCAAAAGAGGCACGAATGACATTCTAATAAAATGATTGATTTTATTAGTCTATAGGCACTATAAAGAAATATAACATCCAAAATATTTTTTTCTCGACACGGAGATGTTTTGGTGGCGCCTGTTATGGCTTCTGTTTGTGACGTCATGACCCGGATTTATTTCGCCGTGACGTCACGAGTTGTAATCTTGGCTACTTATTATTAAAAGTTTACTAAGTTTAATGATGCGGTTGCCAAGTAACAGCGTAAACGTACTAAAGTCACTGTAGTGCACGTTTGGCCGATTAAAAATGCCAAACACAGCGACGCTTTTGGTAGCTCATGTCACCAATAACTGTTTCTTTTTCTTTAACTGGAATGTTCCCCTTAATGTCAGTTTCTTTGTCTTTAGATTCTTTCTTTTCGATTGCAGTCTAGGGTGTTACACAAAATTAAAAACTATCACCAGCTTACCTGGACGCTCATTCTCTTTTCGTTGGACTACATCTGTTTACGGAAAGAGGTCCCCTGTTTCATCACGATTTGGTGTGTGCAGTACACTCCCGAGTGATCGGTTACTTCTGATTACAGGTATGTTGCCATATCATGGCAACGTTATTGACATGTTTTGCACAGAGGTCTGTCTTGTAGAAGCGGTATCTGATTCATTTTAGAATGCTTGTAAATTGCAATAATGATATCTTGAAGTTTTGGTTCCAAAGTTGCTTTAAAAAGGGGCTATAAAACACTTAACGTTTAGACTTGGTTAATGAAAGTCAAAAATTTCATCAAACGACCAAGATGACACTATTTCAGAGAAGTATATTCTGGAAGATATGCTTATTACGTCGGCAGGTGTAGAATTGTTTCTGGAAACGGAGATAGCAGATCTTTTTCAATTTTGTTAATTGTAAGCAAGGATGACTCTATCCTACCTTCCACAGAATGTAAGAAATTTGCAACAGCGAAATAAAAAAATATAATACTATAGAGTACAAAAATAAGCGATAGGACAGCAGAAGTTAGAGGGAATACCGCTAAACTGGCAACAATATTTGTGGCACACAATCAACGCATTAAGAACATCAAGGCAAGAGGCCCCAGCATTCTTACAATCAGTAAAAACAAACAAAAAATAAAACAAACGAACACCTTTCAATAACAGATGCTGTATTGAGGCACCCATTAGGATAGTTAATATTCAATATCCAGTACGCTGTCATCAGAGATGCAAGGCTTCGGTGATGCCGGTAGCTCTAAAAAGTTTTTTTTTTGACTCTGAATGAAAAAAAACAGGCATTCGGAAAATTTGAGGCCGACTCCATGCAGCACAACACAAGGCAGGTCTTATTGGGTGAGCGCGTCTTCCCTCTTATGTACAAGCAGGAAGCAGTCATAAATAACAGGGACACGTACTTAAATGTAAAAAAAGCAAGGCAGATTTCACGTTTGAGTAAGAGCAATCAGAACGTTCTCAAAGTATTGAATTTAAGATATTTGTAATAAAACATAGGGTCATGACTAAATGCCGCAGTAATTTTTTTTTCAATATGCGCGAGTGGTTTTGAGTTTCAACTGCGAGAAATTGTCGCACTATAGCCAACTTGCAGGATTCCAAAAAAAAAATATTAATGCAGTAAGTGCTTAAAAAAAAGAAGAGAAGTTTCATACTTATATGTAGGCAATCTAGTCTGTTGCGTGTGGAGCACTGTTTAGAACTAGAATTATTTAAAAGGTTAAAAGCGCATCACAAACCAACTAGCTGAAACCTTATTAATCTTAATATAACAAGGACCTTGGCACAATTGGACTTTAAACAAACATGTACCGGGCGTCTCTTAAAACAAGTGTTTTGACACCGCAGAGACAAACTCTGTATTGCCAAAAGCTCTGTGTCCATCAAAATGCAGCGCTAGCGGTTCGGAACAGATGCCAACATTTCAGAGCTTGCCCTTATCTGGTTCAGAAGTTATTGTAATTTTCTCTCAAATTTAAAATGAGAAAATAGGTCGCGTTCCTTCTAGCTGACACTAATCATTTCTATGCTTTCGTATTGACTAAATGCGTTTTTATTGCGAAACATAGCTCCTTTACCATTTTTGGTCAACGCCCAGTGTTTATTTATTTATTTAGATGACCTCTCCGCACGTAAAAAGCATAAGAGCGAAAAGGGGGGCACTTAGACAAACGTTTCATACATTTAAAAGCGTTAGTGGTTGAGGAGGCGCTGGTTTGGCAGGTTCTATTTGGAGGTGCAGGGATTTTCACCGAGATAAGGCGGACCGGATGACCTATACACAGGTGCCTCGGATTCCTCGTGGCAACGAATTGAACGAGTAGCTCGGTACACGGCATATAGAGCACGAATGTTTCCAGTAACTTGCAGTCGTACCCCGACGTAACGTAGTCAATGGTCGCTGTTTTCCCTCATTGGAGTTTTTTAGGCTCGAGCCGTAAACATAAACCCCAGCAGAGCTTTTTTATTGAATCATGAACGAGTCATTGCTAGCGTTACGGGGAATCAATGAATAAACTATGGTACACGAAGACGTCCAATTCACCAACTGAAGTTCATAGTTTTAAAATTCCTAGTGCACGACTGGCTATTCTTATATTCACCCAGCTCAAAAATGAATGTGTTTATAGTTAGCATTCTAGTACGGTTTTGATTGTAAAAGCTGACTGACATAACTCGGAAGCTGTCATATTGCACCTATTAATATTTCCAACTTGTATACTTGCAGAAAAAAAGCTTAAACAATCAGTCAAGAGCTTGCTTTGATTGACATCTACGGCCGCCCGTCCGTTCCACCGCCAATTCTTCTTTTTGATAGTGATAGGGATGGGGTGTCTCCGCGGTTTGCAAAATCGAAAACCGAAACAATGAGAAATAAAAACTATTTCTAAGTTTATGTATATTCGTCTCCTCTTTTCTAATCGGACTTACCCCTTACCCCCCCCCCCCCCCCCCCCCTCCAAAACGTTCCCAAAATCATGTCATCTTGGCGCCCGCAGAACCGAGCAAGCAGCGCCCTGTGTCGGTATTCTAGATTATAATTTATTCTTACTCGGGATGTAACTTTTGTCATTTCGACCTGCTTCCTTGTTTTCTCAAATACCCGCTCATTCTCGCCCCAAACGCGCGACCCTCGAACCTTCTGGGCCGAGTATTCCAGATGGTGAAGCACACTAGATAAGGAGCTGAGCGGGACCTTGTCGAGTCAGTCTCGCTCTCGCTTGCTGTTACGCTACCAAATCAAGGCCCGCTTTTCTGCTCTCTCGACGCTCGTTCTTTATTTGTTTGGCACAAGTTCGCCGATTAAACCTTTATTTTTAAGTCACGGTTCATTCTCTCGTCGCCTTCATTCGTGACAATATACGCTTCGCCTAGTGTGACTCCGGTCTGTACTATTTCAATGGAGTCGATCTCGGCAGACCAGAAAGAAGGCGTCAAAGGTGTTTTTAGGCGGAAACACCATCTTCTGTGTGAAAGGTGTAATATTTCGTTACCTTTCCGAAGCCACCATGAGGTGCTACAAGACCTCTCTGATACGCTCAGTAGGGAGATCGAAACCCGTAACCTACTGTAAAAAAAAAAAAAAAAAAATAGCGTGTTGAATAGGTGTATTTTGTACTAAACACGTGTCGAACACTATTAAAGGTGTTTCAAAGTTTACTTTGTAGAAATCAAAACCCAAAGTTGTCACGGAAGGTTCACCTGCTAGTTTGTGGAGACGGATTACATATTAGAAATCATTAGTAGACCGTTCGGACGACCCGATACCCCGCCGCCGCCTTTGCTCAAGCATCTTATCGTTATCGTGTATTGTTATCGGAGGTATCGCTGCTACCTACTATAACTGTGTATCTGTCTGGCTGTCGAAACATGACGGTTCAAAAGCCGCTCAAAAGCACGTGATGAACATAGCAAACACCGCTGGGGACGGTTTGCGTTGGTCTAGACAGTCACACCTTGTACAGGGAATCTACACTCTAAAGAAATCTGGAGCGCCTACTTTTTTTAAAGCACTTGGAAGACTCAATCGATGCAATCTCCGCTGGCGAATGATAGGTGCTAATAATATATTTAGACCTCTAAACACGTAGTCTGCACTGTGGCAGTGGGCACGATGTTTCATCATGCTCAGTGCCCCAGCGCAGACTATTTGGTTTGCTCTAAGCATGTTCCCAGCCTCGTCATTCGCAGATATCCCGCCGTAGATTGCAACGGTTCGCTCTCTCAAGTAAATTGCGGAAAAGTAGGCACTCCAGGTTATGCAAAGTGTTAGAAACAAGCACAGGATAAGATTGCGCTTCCAGGAATAGTGGGATAAAATAGCCCTAAGATATCTGTTCCAACCACTTGCATAACACGCGGTACTGTTATCCGCAAAAGGCGCTGTGCATTTTGTTCTCGGAAAAGATTAATTGGTTTGTTTGGCGCCGACCGAATCAGGTGAATATCTCGAGCATTGTTTTCAGCGTTCAAAGACTCTTGGTCAGATGTCTAGACGTGGTATCTAAGGGGTTCTCGTCAGCGAAAAAAAGCAAACAGTCTTTTTTTCATCGGCGAAAATACTTTTTTTTTAAATACCTAGCACGTCTACGTTCAACGCGGAGTGCAAGTTTGTCTGCTCCTTTAAGACGGGTTGCTATGATGCCAGAAGGCCGAGCTTTTATTGGCTGATAGAAGAGAAATAAGTAGCACTCAAGGCCTCTAGGACTGAGGCCCACCCACTATCCTTCCAATCAAAGCCAATCAGAACTCGGCGTCGTTCTGACGTCACCGCCACCCCTGTGAAAGAAGCAGACGAGTTTCTCTCCGCATTGGAGAGGAATTCCAATGCGGAGTAACGGCTCAGTCTTGTGCACGTTACTTAAGAAAGTAATATATTGCAATGACTATTACACTTGGTTAAAAAGTATTCCATAAGATTACTTGATCAGTTGAAAGAAAAGTAATTATTCATTACGTAAAAAGAAACCGTTCTTTTTCCGATTACCTCAGTTATTGAGAACGGCAGATTTTTCTGCTGGTCTAAAACGAACTTTTTGCGCAGTCCAATATTGGATTAAAATCATCGGATTACAAACTACTCATCTTGTCAATTCAATAGTTTCGGTAGACTATCCCCCTGGCGGAGGCTTGGATTGAGAATTTCTTATTAAGAAATTTGTGGAAACAAAGGGCACTATTAGAAAGAGAGGGGAAAAGCATATTTGTGCAAACTTGGGGACGAAAGATAAGTCCCAATGGGAAAAAGAAAAAACGATGTTTCAGGATCTCAATCTAGGCAACAGTAGTTAATTGTAGAAAACAGGATCCAGCTTCATTGCTCAATGGAACGTTTGCACTGGCTTGTGGCACGCTGACTCAACTACCAGAGTATTGGAGTTACCCTAACGCCTGTAACTTTTCTCGATTTTAGGGTTATGACTGTTTTCTAGGCAAGGAAGTGCCCCTGAATTACGAGGTTTAATATTTTATGCCTGGTGAAGTCTTGTTGATATCTTACCTCAAATTTTAGTTTTGGGGGTCTACGGCGAAGCCGAAACTGCCGGCTCGAGCATGACGCCAACCCTTGTGATCAGCTGCATGACGCTCGCGTCACGTAGAGTTTGTACCGCGGTACCGCAAAACGTACGACTTGCCTAGTCGTAAAAAAAATATCGATCAGTCAGTTAAGATGCTACGTCTGTATTACTGACTTGATTCGGAGTTATCAAACATCGGCAGTAAATATTATTACACATTCATGAAGCTGCCGGCCGAAAAGCGAGTCGGCATGATGAACGGAGGCCCAGAGCAGGCTCAGGACGAGACCCACTTATCATCTGAGAAGAAATACAATCTTGGTGGTGCGCAATGCACGTTGCATAATCGTTGTGGAAGCTCTTCGTAACCTCGCGCTGAGCGGGCATGGACTAAACTATGGGCGTCAGTCAATAGAGAGTTTTAGTAGATCGTGTTTTCAGGCCACGCTAATCGTAGCGAGAGCTCGCGCTGCCACTTCGATACATCCCTTAGCAAAAAGAGGCCGTACTTCAAACGAAGTTGAAATATATTTAGTACGAATATTCATTTTGTATTTATTCTGTATTATTTTGGCCGCATTCGAAATACGCGCGTAAGGTATTCAAAATACATTATAAATATGAATAAAAAAATATTTTAGATATACCAAAAATATTATTCCTTCACACTCAAGATGCCATTTGTGCATTAAAAACCGGTTACACGATTTTTTTTTTATTTTCGATTTTGTCAGCAAATGGTGTCCCTGTGGTATTTGAAGGCACTACTAAATACATCTCACAAAGCTACATTAGAAACGAACACAAACACAAACACCATGACGCACTGAACCGCTCATTCACATTCCCGTTGACTGCTCTAGAGCCTTATATAGCCTACATATTGAAGGTAATCATTTTTTCGGGGACCACCTCTGCGCTTATTTAGGTTCCAAGTATTCGATCTTCTCCTCGGGAGTCTGTCCAAGGGGAAACTGTGTTTTGAAGTTCGTGGACGATATCTCTTACTAAAAAGCATTGCTACAACTAATAACAATTCGGCGCAGTCCTTAAGACTATATCCACACAAACGGCTCATAAAATACATGTTATTGGTTCTCTGCGTAGCACCACTCAGGACGAAGCGAATCAAGGCAGTCTCTTCACTTTAAAATACTGTAAACGACTTTATTTTTGTGAGGACCTAATTCTCGCAAAGTTCGCGAATCGCCTACAATTCCGAAAAATAGGTCCCGTGACCTATTCCGGCAAAATGTAAAAACATTAAAATCTATATTGGGATCCCAGCGCGTCGCGAAAATTAGAATTTGCGAATTATTCCAAAACTCCAACTTTGACCTAAATCGCGAAATATTGAGCCCGCGAAAAATAAATATTTTAGAGTAGTTGTTTTGCCTTTTCTTTTTTGTAGTTGACTATTTAATATGGTAGTTAATGTCACTATATTAAAGTCACTATTCACATCACGTACAATGGTGAGTATACACGTTCAGTGAACTAAAATTGTGCTAACAAAACCACGCCAAACGTATCTGTTCACAGCCCCTGCTGAAGCTTTCCAGCATCAGCAAATGTTATGGTTGTAGTTCTTGAACCCCGTTTGTGATTGGTGTGCAAGGAACTGATCAGGTGTGTTCTTGATAGAAAAAAGGAAACAATAACATAAACTGGGCTGATTTATCAGTGCGATGCTGCGCAATTCACTTGACAAACTAATCAAATGTTGTATTTAGGCGCTGCAGTGTACTCCGTATCTGCTTGAAGTGAAGTTCTACAAGGGGAGCTTTTCAATATTTTGGTAGTTTAAGTCAAACTACCAAAGTATTGCAGTCAAAAGGTACTTATAGTATAACACAACAGTATTTACGATTTTCAGGTATTTTAAAAGTATTCTGCACGTACTTTTGATTGTTCCATTTTTTTTAGGGTTGGAGTATATTTTGCATGAATTAAATAAATATTTCAAGAAATATATGTGAAAGGTATTTTGTGCGTATTAATTTGGTATTTACATATTTCAAAACGCATGAAGGGAACTTCAAGTGTAGTTTAAGTAAAGGTATTTTAAAATGATTTTAGAAGTATATTTTAGTACTAAGTAAAAAAGAAAGAAGTTTATATTTTCGGTTTATTTTTTGTGTACTTACAATTGTGAACTGTATTTCAAATACACTCAAATTAGAATGTGGTATATTTCAAACGTATTAGTTTTCGCTAAGGGATGCTCTGAAGCGCGCGCTCGCAGCGGTAGCGGGTCTTTAAAAACGATCTACTAAAACTCCCTAATGCCATCTTCGGCGCCACGACATGCTTGAACGAGCAGGGAGTCACTAGGGAGTGTTTATTGGTGGCGATAGTTGTGTGCGGGACTGCTGAGCGCGTGCCGATGGTGAGCTTCCACAGTTCTTTGGCAGCGTGTATTCTACACCACCAAGATTGCCGGTCTTAGCAGCCTATTAATGTAAGATGGTTCTAAGCACGCGCTTTACACGGCGCCCTCGAATAGGGTAAGTAGTAAATACCCCCCCCGCGCGTGATCGCTGAGGAAAACTTACAAACTACGGCCGCTAAAATATAACGCATCAAGCAGAAATCATCGGCTGGGACGACTGAAAACGCAGCAAAAAAACACGAGGTAAGAAGGGGCACTGGGAACAAGTAATGTCGTTGAGTGCGCACATGACATGGTTGCACAAGTTTGCCTGACAAAGAGCCAACCCGCTGAATGCCCGCTAAGAAGCTGGTGGTATAAGTTTTTATTATTGGTTTTAGAGTTAATTGCGGTTTCCCATTAGGGTAATATTTTGGCAGTGCCAGGAATTATTCTTGACCGAAGTTTGACCGGAGTAAGCCTTTACTTTTTTAATCAAAGCTTTATTTTTCCAGAAACACTGGAAGGAGTCCCAGACAAAAAGCTGTTGAGACAGCTTGACTGGGTCTGGTCAGTGTTGCCAGATGGTCCCATAAAAAACAGCCAAACGATTGGGAGGTATAGCCCCAAATATAGCCAAAGCCGTAAAACAAATATAGCCCAAAATAGCCAAGACTGAAAACAATGATTTTTAAGCCTTATATTGACAATTTCTCACACTCATACAATGCGCGTTAAACCTCTGTTTTCAACCTCAGATGCACCACCTTTTGTGTACATTATGTTACTTGTGAACTTTTCAAAAAAAAACTTCGGAAGGATGAAAATCTGTACAAAAGTGGCCCTTCCTTCGTAGGTTTTCAGAAGTACAAAACACACAAAGACAGCTTTATTGTGAAGCCCGGGAGATATGATCATACAGTAAAAGGACAAAATACAGAAGCAGAACAGTCAGAAGACTGGGTGTTTCATACCTGAACCCCAATATCTCAGGTCCTTACCAATATCCCACCCGTCTCTTTTTCTTTGTGCAGAATATTAGTGTCACCCATTCATGCTCACGCCATTTGATTGTGTTGTCCTCTCTTGAGGTGAGGAATGACTGGAAGGTAGTCAAGTGTTTAGCGGTGAAACTGCGGACTTCTCACTTCTCACTTCTCACCAAACTTGGGTGACTCAGGATTCTCACAATGCGCACCGAAGCAGCGTTGGGAGAGTCCAGTCTACGCACGGGCAGAGCTATTTGCGTCCGGGTTAAAGGCGCGCTACCGGGCATGTGGTAATAGAGCAATCTCTTTGGTTTGCTCCACTGCGCTGTAGGGAGGCCGCTTGAACTCTGAAAGCTTTGCTTCACTGCGCATTGTGAAAACCCCGAAGTCTGAAGAAGTTTGGAGCCTTTCTTCTTCTTCTCTCTCCTCTCGACTAGCCAAAAGAGAAACATTTTTTTTTTCGCAACTGATTAAAAGTTTGCAAAATAACTAGCCGAACCTCGAAGTTCGGCGTCGAACCTGAGGTTCGACGAAAGTTCGCCGCATTCTTAGAAATAGCCCAAAATAGCCACATAGCCAACCACAAAATTTTGACGCCAACTAGAAAAAAATGAAGCCCAATTTGGCTATATATAGCACAATCTGGCAACACTGGGACTGGGACCCAATTCAATTACATGGCAGCAGCTTTGTAGTGCGCAACACTCTCCTAGCGGAACATTTGAAAAAACAAAAAAATAAAAAAATAAGAAATAAAAAATCGGAACTTTGTAAACATTATAACACTAAGTTAAGGAACAACGAAGATATAAGAGCGCAAGTCTCGTTTGCTAATCATGTATATGTTTGTTGTTTGTGAGGCATTTATTTAAACAAGTGGTAGGTTGTAATGTAAAGCTTCTAAGTTGTAGTTTGTGCGGGAACAAGGGAGGACCCATGCTTCTCTGCGGCGTATGCTGATATCACTGCTATGCCTTACAAGCTCAAAAATAGTCAATAAGAAATCGATGAATATAAAAATTGAATTCGGTAAATGGTGCATTCTTGTTTAACGATTGTGTTTTCTCTTGCACCTCAGTATTGCCCTTCGACGTTGTGTAACATTTTCACTTGATTTCATTTCATTTATTGTTGCTCAAATGCATTCGTTTGGGCGTATTACATAAGCGATGATTTGGGAAAAAAAATCTCACGAACGCAAAATACATATAAAACTCTGGGGTAAAAAACAATCAAACAATAAAGAACAAGATCGGAAGTGCGCTTGATTAACTCAAGTCGTGTACATAATGCCAAGCCCATTACAGACGAAACAGGTTATGGTTTTGGAACTAATTGAACAATAAATCATCACATTTATTCCTAAACAACAACACCTCACGTTCGATTGACACTGAGAATAGGAGCCCGTTCCATTGTGAAAAACACAAAACTATTGGAGATGAGAGGAATATATTAGTGCGAGATGCAAATGGTTCTAATTTCGGGGTGTTATCACATCGGGCAAAAATATGGGTTGCAGGCCTACATAACGTTTGTCTGGAAGTAGTCATTGTAATAAATTCAATAAAACAACAACAAAACAAACGCAAGCGCAAAAATGTTCTTGTCTCCAAAAAAGACAGACCCAGATTTTGCTTTAAATTCGCGGCGATGGTTCGATAAGAGTATAATCCAAAAATAATGCGGGCTGCTTTATTTTCTATGGCTCCAAGATTTTTGGACAATGTAATTTTGGTGCGGGTTTCAGATTATATTTGCATGCTCTAGTTTTGGTATAATTACAGTTTTTTTTAGGCAAGCAGGCGTGTTCTTTGGTGTTTCTAGCACACTGTACTTCTTTAAAAAACAAAAAAAAAAAAACAGAGTTATCTGGATGCGTTTAGTATGATGTGATCAATGTGCTCTTTTCAAGTTAAGCTGGACGTGAAATGCACGCCTAGTTATTTATACGACATAGCAACTTCTAGCTCGAGAGAGAGAGAGGAGGCTGTACTGGGTCAATATCACATTAGTTTTATTGTAACTGTCACTAGCCTGCATTTGCTAATGTTAATGTTAGCCTGGCATTTTAAGCGTCAATTACTAATTTTGCCAAAGTCAGTCTTTACAGCGCGACGATCATGTCTACTAGTTATTTTTCGATATATGACCAATTGTCTGCGAAAAATCGGATTGTTGATTTTAAGGTGGATGGAAGGTCATTGATATAAATTAGAGACAAGAGGGGACCAATTGCGGTACCTTGAGGAGTGCCTGATGTCACGGAAAAGTTTGAGGAAAAGGTATCGTTCAACCTTGCTGATTGGGTTCTACCACGCAAAAATGCTGCAATCCATTCTACGAGAGATGGGTCTGTTTGAAGATGGGACAATTTTAAAAGTAGGCGACCATGCGAAACTGTTTCAAATGCCTTTGAAAAGTCGATAACATCAGTCTTGGTGCCGGCATGAGTGTCAAGTGCAAATCTGCGATGGAGTAAAAAAATTGAGTATTACATGAGTAGTTTTGTCGGAAGACGTGTTGGTTAAAAAAATGAAAGTCATTGCCGTCGAGGTGGGACATGATAGCTGCAAAAATGACGTGCTCCATTACCTTGCACGGAACGCTTGTGAGGGAAGTAGGCCGATAATTGGAAGGGCTGGACTTAAGGCCGGATTTGAAAGTTGGTTGGACGATAGTAAAACCCCAGTCAGTTGGAACAGTGCCTGTGTAAAGACGTTTCTATAAAAGGAGAGATAAGAGAAGAGAGGCCGAGTGGTTTACCATTTTGAGTACCTTTCAAGATATGGCATCATCGTCAGCGGCGCAGTGCGACGGGAGTTTATCAATAATTTTGGCGATTCCGTTACTTGTGAATGAAATGGGATACGTGGGTGCAAATTGAAACTCCGGTGGCGAAGGAAGCGGGAATGATACTTGAGTGAATAGAGTCGAGAGAAAACTATTCAACATAGGTCCGGAATCGCTCTCGGAAAGGCAGTCACTCTTTTGGCTTGTAAACAACAAATTACAAGTTTCACTGGAACATACCATTTTTTCAGAAATATGAGGGTTGGATTTTAACACATATGGCAGTTTGTCTCCAAACAACTTTTTTTTTTGCTTTTATATCTTACTTTTAATATTTTTTGACTAAAGACTATGAGCGCCGTTCATCACCTCTGTTAGTTCTTTTTGCTTTCTGGAACAACCTCCTTTTTTGTTCAACATACGTTTCAGGGAATTTTTGAAGCAGGGTGAGAAATAATCGAATGCAATGTTGATCTTAGGAATGATGATGACACCAAATTTTGAATTGCGCGTATAATTAGAGTCTATAGACTGCCTCATCTTTCGCTCATGCTCCGAGATGAGGGGGTACATGGCCTCCGAGAGTTCTGGCGGGCTGGCTGTGCTCCTCAGGCCATTGCATTCGCGCGGTAGACTGATACTGGGGGGAGCTTCATGGCGCCCGAAACCAAGCCAAACAACACAAAGAAAGAGCCGCGAACTATCATCATCACCATTGTTGTCGGTCTACAGAACTTCGGAGCAGCGCGAAATGTGCTCCCTGCCTCTATCCGCAACACACAGACCTTTGGCAAGAAAGAAGTTGTTCGAAACTTAAAGGCATCGTGTCGGCCGAAACTAAAGCTTTCGGCCGACGCAATGAAAAAGCTCGAAAATTGTTTCACCGAGCGTTACAGTAAGAAGAAGTTGCACACTAACAACATATTGGACATTCTTGCCATGGTGAAATAAATGTTTGGCAAGTAAATTGGTTGTGAAGAGCATGCAGCTGATCTCACAGTGAAAGTAATCAGCTTAGCAACCCCCGCGTGCATGCTTTTGTGAAGGGGCTCAACACAAAATGCAAGGCCTTGTGACTGTTCCCTTTCCACAAAACTAAACGTAACCCTATACGTCCGGACACCGCTGCCCATTCGCCGCGCCAACGAGGTCACGCGAATAAAAAAAAAAATGTGGGAGGAGGAGCGAATCAACAGGAGCGCTGTCCGCTATCAGAGATTAAGTGTGACGTTACAGAGGAGAGTACGCAGGCCTTATCACTATCTAGGTGGTGTTGCTCAATACCGATGAAGCTGCAAGAAAAGGCCAAACACGTGAAGATTAGCCGGTGCTCCTAGCCTCCTTTTAGGATTCCAGACAGAACATAAAAGTGCTGTAAAGTGTTGTTTCGATTAAATGGTTTTGTGAAGAATTGTTCATTTCAAGTCACTATTTGTGATATTTTACTGCGGAACGTGTAAACGGCGCTATACCATTTGAATTGTCAGTGAAGGTGTTACGCAATCATTATATATACCAAAAAAGCAGCATTTTGGAAGCTTAAAATATATTAGTCCCGCAAATGTTATCCTCCACAACAACACAAAAAAAAAAAGAGTAAGGTCATAAAGTGTAACATACTAGTAGTCGGTAATGCGGCGCGCACACGCGCTGATACGCAGGCGATCGCCGGAGCGCGTGGGAAAGCTTTAAGAGCTAGAGTGCCTTCATACACACGCGCGCTTTTGCTTGAGTGGTGACATCTCAGCCATTTCTCCGACCAATCGTTTTTCATGCATTTTCAAGTGCGCGCAAGCTGGTGTCACTCAGCTCGAGCGCGTAACTTTGGCCGATGCATAGACGCCATTTTGCCGCCCAAGTCACGCAGCGAGTGCACGAGAGCGCCACGCGCTGGCACATTCAGGGCAACAATGGATGTCTTCACCCTGAGACAGACAGACATGTAGGCACCCTTTTGGGAGCAGTCGACCGAAGCGCCATCTTTTAATTTAGTCATGAACAGCCTCAGCAAGCGGGCGCGGTGAGTGCTGTGCCCCATTCTAAGCCACTGTGTTCGTGCCAGACTTGTGCCTATCTCAAATACTCTACTGAAGATGCTGTATCTTAAATACTTTTTGGAGTGCCTTGGTATCTTCCAAATACCTTTTATGGAGAGTATTTAATACTCTAGTTTAATTACAATTCCGAGTAATGTGTACTCATTATCTTAAATACATTTTTGACATTGCGCCATTTTCCGAGTTTTTCGGTATGAAGCTAGGTGGACGTGGCACGGGCAAACGTGAACATTCTTTCGAGCAACCGAATCCTGTTGCTAGCTCCGATCAGCTGCGGTGACTTTAACTGCGCTCGTGAAAATATCGCCTTTTTGCCGACTGTGACTCATATTTCGGCCCTAAGTTCGTACAATGAAGGTTCTCCCCTCGCCTTCTTAAAGGCGCCTTTTGTTTCTATACACGAACTTAACTCTGTGACGTCACGGCGCGGTGGTGGCGCGTCGGTCGCACTTCCGGTCTGGGGCTGTGGGCAGAAGTACCCACGCCAGACGTGTATTCCTGCGTTGTTTTGAAAGGAACCAGACAAAAACCTGCCTTCTCGTCAAAACGCCGCGACTGGGGTCGTACCAAAACTGTCGAGAAAGGTTTGAAGGTCAGTTTTCATGTGCTTGGTTCATCCGAGAATCTGGATTAATCTGGATATGTGCCGTGAAAAGGGAAAAGCAGACGCCGTCGGACAACGATTGCTTGGGCGGGAAGCACTTTGGCTTGAATTCACAGATACTTCTGGTCATCAGATTTTTTGTTTTGTTCAACATGAACACCAGAAAACCGTCAAGTTCTGCAGACCACCTGTGGGCTACGTTCAGTGCGTCTTCAAGTTCAAGCGGCCGCCTGATCGTTTGAACTGTCGTCTGCTCTTTCAAACGTTTCTGCTTGTCGTCTGCTCTCTTAGACGACGCCGGCCCGTAAACCAAATGTTGGCCCGGTACCTGCGTTAAGAACTAAGTGCAGGCCTCAAAAGACTTGAATTTGAAGGTTGGTAAGCAGGTTCGATGTAAACAGTAGGTACAAAAAGATGCTGATCATTGTTAACAGCGACCATCACCGACTTGTTATCCCTAATTCACTTGGTCCAATTCTGCTTGTGATTTTCAGTATCGGCGTCGACTATCTCAACTACGGTTCACGCTTTTGCAGCCCGAGCGGCGTCGCGACTGAAAATTGCGAGCGAAGTCTCATCATGCGAATCAGGCTTTAGCGTACATTACGCGGCGTCCACGCGGAATGAATCGCCACATGTCGCATTATTCACGCAAAGGTTTGCGGTGTAAAGAGCCTCGATAATTTTGCTGACGCCGCTCAAGTAGTCAGGCATCGCCAGGAAGACGTAGAATCAACAATTCGAACGCAAAAAAGGGCAGGGGGACTGACACCGACGCCGACAACATCGCGTTCCAATGATTGTTTACGGGCGACGGCGAACTTCGTGCCCAGACCCCCATCGCGGATGCGCGGCGCCGGTGGCGTCCGCTAGGGGCGCTCCGGTTTGTTTGTAAACATGAGTTGGTGTATGAAGTTTCCCCCCCGAAAAATCCTCAAACCGGAGGTGTGGTTTTACGGAAGTAAAGATGCCACCCTGAGGCGCAAGCAGACCGGGAAACGACCTAGGAGAACAATGCAGATGTAAGTGTCAAGAAATAACAAATATAAGAAAATGAGAAGTGGTCACACATAAAAAAGTAGACGTTTTTGTTTTGCTTTTGTGTGTATTTGACCCCGCAAAAGCAAAACGTCGATGTTTTCTTTTGTGTTGTCAGTCCGGCACTTATTGCTCTCGCGAACACTGTAAGGGAATATTGATAAGCAGAGAACAGTACAGGAAACGAACTAGGAGCTGGGTGACCTCTCAAAATGCCAACAAAGTGTCCCCCAACGTTGAGTGCTTTTCTGAACGCAACTACTTGAAGAACGTGCGACCACTGCCGTGGCTAGCATGTGAGTTCTCTTTGTTATCCATTCACTCATATCCGTGTCCCAAGTTCGTTTATAGTGAACAATCCATATTCCCCGTATAGGAAATATGGATTGTAGTTAAACGTTGCGTCTAAGGTGCGCCGCAGTATGTGGTATTCAGCGATGTCCCTAATGGCGAAGCGCTCTGACCCGTTTGTCACCCCCACACCTCGGTGTTTACCCAACACAAGGCCTCTGCACATGTCCACAGGCCTTGTAGGCATGTTCGTGTCATCTTTTTTAATAGAGCGCGGGGCATAGTGTAATGAAATAATACCAACAATTAGTGAAGTGACTTTAAGTGCCGGATCTCCCCAAAAGCAGTCGTCAGAGGATGCGAACTTGACCCACTTGGGCTTTTGTGCTGAGCTGGGCAGGGTGCATGCTGCATTGTTCATGCAGGCCGGAGTGGTAATAAAAGAGCCCCTCTTCCCCCTCACCAGAGAACACGAACTCCAGCCGAACGCTGACGCGGCGTTCGGTTAAGTCTGCCGAGCCCTGAGCCATTGTATTTGTTGTCCCCATCCATCTAGTTCTATAGTTAACCGCTTGGGGCGCCATGGTCTGAACTCCTGGATGGATGGATGGATGAATACGGCTGAGCCCTTTGGATCGGGCGGTAGCTTACGCCACCTAGCCATTTTGTTTTACCATTTAAGCTTAGAATAACTAAAGCGACCTCTTTCTTGTTGACGCAGAAATGTTTTGTAACATCTCTCAGTGATATTGCCACGTGCGTCGCCCAGCGAGCGCTTGGCCGAATGGTTACCGCGCTTAGCTCTCGCGCGGAGTCTCCGGGTTCGATACCAGAAAGCGGACTTCTCTTTTATTTATTTATTCAACTTGCCATTCTGTTAAGTTCGAGAATTTTGTCGGTCTGATTGAGTTACGAATGTTCTAGGCGCCGAACTTTCTACGCCGAATGTTCCAGAAACTCACGCGGGTACAAAAGGTGCTCCGAGTGGCGGTCCGGAGTCAGTCAGTTGTAACTTCGCCTCGGTGGACGTCGACCGAGATCCAGACAACAGACACCCGGCTTCGATCGCACCCGCGTTCCAACTCGCACGGGGCTTTTATTTGTGAGACAAAGAAGAAGAAGACCAAAACACGCGACGCCCTCCTAGCGGAGGTAAATCATTCAGTTACTACATTTCCCCACACTAATCCAAAACACACGCTACACAGTACAACAGCAACACTTCAACTTGGTCTACCAACCAGGTAATAAGTAAGCCTGTCGGGTTGCCTACTTATTCGCGTGCTGTGCCTTACAGAAGGAGCGGGCACACCAGGTTCGTCATCGTCATGACTATTGAAGTGGTTCTCAGGCTCCGAGTCCGAGTCATCTGAATCCGTGGATGCTGCCGGCTCACCGTGGTCCACCGGCGAGCTCCGTTCAGTATCAAATCCATTTTGGGATCTTGGCCTCAGGTGATCACGGTGTACAAAACGAATCCTACTAAAGACTCGCACCAAGTATGTAAGAGCACTAATTTTCTTCGTCACTTTTCCTCTTGCCCATCCCGTTTCCTCCCCTCTCACGTTTCGCACCCACACATTGTCTCCGACATTGAACTCCCTCGGCCCTGCCTGTTGGGTGTCAACGGTCTTCTTGGCTTCATTTTGTTTTTCTCGCCGAAAAGAAGCAGAACCGGGTTTCAACAAGGCAAGACGTGTCCGTGGCAAGCGCCCAAGAAAGAGCTCTGCCGGCGTCTTCCCAGTTACCACGTGGGGAGTTGTTCTGTACTGGAACAAAAAGTTTGACAGCTTCAGCTGCATGCTCCTTTTTCCACCCCGCTCCCTGTCCCCCAGCACCTGTTTCAGAAGGGACTTCTTCACCGTCTGAACTGCGCGTTCGGCAAGTCCATTGGATGCCGGGTAGTAAGGAGGAGTTGTCGTGTGCAAGATTCCATTTTCACGCATGAAGGATCTGAACTCTTCAGACACCAGCTGTGGTCCATTATCTGTGACCACTTCCTCTGGCAACCCGAATTGCAAGAATATCATCTGCAGCTTTTCGATGGCGTGCCAAGAGGTCGTAGACGACATTAGAATGGCTTCCAGCCATTTTGAGTGGTCATCAACTAGGATCAGTATATTGGATTGATCTTTCTGTGCGAAATCTAAGTGCACGCGTTCGAAGACCCTAGTAGCCAACGGCCAATGTTGGACCGGAGCACGGGGGGAGTTGTTCTGCGTTGCTTGACAGACGTCGCACGTTCGCACCAGATTCTCAATGGCAGCGTCTAATCCATTCCACCAGACATGCTGTCTCGCCAGCATCTTCATTTTAGATGCTCCTGGGTGCCCTTTGTGTAGAAGACGGATGATGACGTCATGCAATGCTTTTGGGATGACCACTCTCGTGCCCCATACCAAGCATTCCTGGTCGGTAGACAACGCTTCTCTTCTCTGGAAAAAGGGAATTAAGTCCGGATCGTCTACTTTCTTAGGCCATTTTCGTTTCGTGAGTTCGCTGATCCGAGGTAGTAGGGTATCCTTTTTAGTCTCCTCCTGCACTGTCCAGCTTGCGATCGGAACATGATCGAGCGGCGAAAAGTAGTTAACCTGGTCACAGTCTTCTGTTTTCGCGGGAAGGGGGAGCCTTGAAAGGGCGTCGGCGTGACTAATGCTGGTACCCTTCGCGAAAACGATCACAAAGTCGTACTCAGCTAACAGAAGTCGCCATCTCTGAATATGTGCAGCTGCCATGCCGGTTGACTTCTGCCCTTGCTTCAAAAGTGTGGTGAGAGGGTAGTGGTCAGTGACCAATGTGAATCTTCTATCGAAAAGGTACTTATGAAACTTCTTGACAGCGAATACGATGGCAAGCGCTTCCTTTTCTACTTGCGAGTAGTTTTGTTCGGCCGTCGTCAATGTCCTTGAAGCGTACTCAACCGGTCTGTAAACTCCCTTGCTCAGTTCATGAGCCAAAACTGCCCCTACACCATAATTAGAAGCGTCGCAGGTCAACCTAACAGGCTTACTTGGACAGTACAAGGTCAACACATCAGCACTACATAGAAGCTCTTTAGCTTTCCTTACACAGTCATCACATTCTTTTGACCACAACCATTCAGCCCCTTTTTCTAGCAAGTCGTACAGAGGCCGCAGCAATGCTGCCAAGTCTGGCAGAAACTTGGCGTAGAAGTTTAACATTCCTAGAAAACTGCGGAGCTCATGTACATTTGTAGGAGGCGGAGCGCTTTTGACCGCTTCCACCTTGTCGGGGCAAGGCCGGAGCCCGTGTTTGTCAAGCATATACCCAAGGTACTTCACTTCGCCCACAAAAAACTTGCTCTTTTCCAGGTTCAAGCTCACACAATGCTTGGCAAGTCGTTCTAACACGCGTTTCACATTATCGAAACATTCATCATGGTTCCTGCCTCTAATCAACAGATCGTCAATGTAACATGCAACCTTCGGCAACCCAAGCAAAATCTTATCCATGGTAGCCTGAAAAATAGCTGGAGCGCTCGACACGCCGTACGGCAATCGCGAAAACTCGAAAAGACCGAGGTGAGTGTTTACTGTCAGCGCTTTCCTTGCGTTGCTATCAAGTTTCAGTTGCAAATACGCAGCACGCAGGTCAATAACCGTGAACATGCGGCACTCCGTGAACGTTGCAAACAACTCGTTCACCATTGGCAAGGGGTAGTGTTCCGTACGCAAGTTCGGATTTACTGAGACACTGTAATCGCCACAGATACGAATCTTTCCGCTGGGCTTCGGAACAATGACTAGCGGAGTTGCCCAGTCACTCGTCTTCACAGGAGACAAGATACCATCGTCAATCATTCGCCTCAACTCGCAATCAACAGCGTCCCTAAACGCAAAGGGGACGGTACGATGCTTGCAGAACACTGGCTGAGCATTATCCTTGAAAACAAGGCTTGCCGTGAATCCTGTTATTGCTCCGGATTCTTTCTTAAACACCGACGGAAACAACACTTTCAATGTTTCAAGAGATTTCTCTTCTGCTGTAACTGCGAAAACTGACCTCCAGTCCAGCTTTACTTGCTGCAGCCAGTTTCTACCAAGCAGCGTTGGTAGCCGCACATTGCCGTTTCTTACCACCACTAAAGGCAGCACATGTTTCCCATGACCGCTAGCTACCTCGACGTCGGATACACCGACAACGTTAACTTTTTCCCCGGTGTACGTACGCAAGCTGAGCTCACACCGTTTTAGCACTCCTCGAGGTAGAATCTTTCGATACGCCTCTTCTGGCATAAGGGTAACTGCAGAGCCCGTATCAACCTCCAACTCTACCTCGTGACCTGCTATTTCCAACGTAGTCGTAACCGGTGGCACCCCCGCGACTACGTTACAACGCACAACGCACACGTCTCCGGGACCCACCTTAGGCCAGCTCTTTGGCTTACCCCTGGTCTGTTCTCCTGTGCACATTCTTATGATGTGTCTTTCTTTTCCGCACTTGAAGCACTTCGCTTTAAGGAATGGACACTTACAAGGTTCATGCGCAGAAGAACCACATCGAGAGCAGACAGTTCCTGGCTGTCGCTGCTGTTCCTGGTCTTGTCTGTCCCACAACCGATGCACGTCGGTGGTATCCGGACCGCTCTGTCTCTGCAGCTCTTTACTCTGCTCTGTAGCCAGCTCCCTTGCCAGTGCCACCTTGTAGACGTTCCCGAATTTGGAACTGCCATCCATCTCGAGAAGCGGTTGCTGAATCTCGGCATCGAGGTAACCTCGACGAACCGGTCTCGAAGAGCAGTGTCGAGGAATTCACCAAAGTCGCAAGTCATGGCCAGCTTCTTGAGGGCAATCACAAAGTCTGCCAGGCTTTCGCCGTCCTTCTGGTACCTCCGGTGGAATTTCGTCCGCTCCGCTATGGTAGACTTGGCCGGCGAGAAGTGGTTCTTGAGTACACATGTCAATTCTGACAAGCTCTTGGAAATCGGAAGCGCGGGCACCAGCAATTCTTTAAGAGTGCGATATGCATTTGTCCCGAGGAAGTTCAAAAACGTTGCCGCCGCATCCTCTGGTTTCACAGCATTCACTTGCACAAAAATCTGGAAGCGTTCCAGGTAGTCGTCGAACGTTTCTCGTCCGGGCGGAACTCGTGGAACTTCGGCATTCTGTCTGTTCATCGCATCGTCGTCGCCAGTTGTTGTAACTTCGCCTCGGTGGTCGTCGACCGAGATCCAGACAACAGACACCCGGCTTCGATCGCACCCACGTTCCAACTCGCCCGGGGCTTTAATTTGTGAGACAAAGAAGAAGAAGACCAAAACACGCGACGCCCTCCTAGCGGAGGTAAATCATTCAGTTACTACAGTATTTGTTGTCCCCGTCCATCTGGTTCTATAGTTAACCGCTTGGGGCGCCACGGTCTGAACTCCTCCCCAATAACTAAAGCGACCTCTTTCTTGTTGACGCAGAAATGTTTTGTAACATCTCTCAGTGATATTGCCACGTGCGTTGCCCAGCGAGCGCTTGGCCGAATGGTTACCGCGCTCGGCTCTCGCGCGGAGTCTCTGGGTTCGATACCAGAAAGCGGACTTCTCTTTTATTTATTTATTCCTTGCCATTCTGTTAAGTTCGAGAATTTTGTCGGTCTGATTGAGTTACGAATGTTCTAGGCGCCGAACTTTCTACGCCGAATGTTCCAGAAACTCACGCGGGTACAAAAGGTGCTCCGAGTGGCGGTCCGGAGTCAGTCTCGCCCCAGCGGTCGATCCTGCTGTTTCGCCGACATCGACGCCTGTGACGCTAGCCTTTCTCTCTTTTGTTTTAGGAACAAGTTCGCCCCATTAAGCGTTTTGTTTCTTCAGTTATTCGCCGCCTCATCATTTATCATTCGTGACAATATTTTGCTCTTTATAGTCGGACTGCATAAAATAGCCTTACGATACTTTTTTTCCGTTTTGTGTTGTTGCGTGCTAATAAACCATTTTGGTAATCCAGATTTGCGTAGCTGCATAATTGTCGTTGTCAATGACGTCGATACAAATTAAGCAATGCGGAATTATCTTTAAAAGTAGCTGAAATACATTCCTAAGCATTTGTACTCTACTCAAGATACTTTACAGTGAAAGTAACTTGAGCAATATTTTAAATACCTTATGACGCAGGTATTTAGTAACTTAACTTAAATACTCCTACCGAGTATTTTGTTCAGCACTGGTTCGTGTATAAACCATTCCATTTAGCGCTCTCTGGGCGGCACCATTTTGTTCGACCGCAGCGCCCTCTCCACACATCCGGGAAGTTCAGCGGGTTCGGCGGGGTAAAACGAGAGAGAGGGCACGCCGCCGACCCCACTAGCAGACGACAAACCGGGAGGTTGCCGTTCTCCATCTTTGGGCTGTATCGGCGGGCTCTACCGAACACCGAACTCTCGCTCGTGGCTGCCGTTGTGAAGTGGTTCGCGTTCTTAGAATAGTTGTGGCTACTCCAAAATCAGCCTATAGTCTCGGTTGTTCTATTTTGCTAAATGACAAACTAGCATATCTTTTTTCCGTTACTTAAATAACAGTTGAGTCAGCCGGCAGTACTACCCTCAACTACTGCGTGTATTGCGGCAGGAGAGCACGTTTTTATTTATTATTTCAGACTTCCACTCATGGTCGCTAAAGGCCTACACCAGTACGAACTTTTGTATAGCAAAAAAGGTACAGCAACCGGATTTTCTTTTCGCCAAAGAGACCGGCCAATCTGACACAGTTTTCCTGATTTTTGTTTTTTATTTGCACGCAGGTAATAGTGCAATTGGACCCTGTGAGTTTTTTTATCTAGCATAGTATTACACGATAACTGGCATACCAAAATCTGCGCATCTGCGCTTGAAAGGTTCAAAATGACGCAATTTTAAACAGAGTTTGCACGCCAGCCAGGACGCTAGCTACAGCCCACTCGGCGGAACGGACGGTTTGCGGGGGAGAGGGGGAGTGCATTTTTTTTTCTCTTTTACCCTTTCTGCCATGACCCTAATGGAACGGTCTATACTGGGCTGAGGCACTGTCGTTTCTCCTGGCGGATGATGGTGCGGATCAAGTCCGGGGGATTCATGGTGCCGACCGTATTAAGGCGTAACTCCGGTACATTTTCTTGATTCCCACAGCGGAGCTGTTAAGGGCTTGTTTCTTCAGGACGGAATGTCTGACCTTTCTGGAATTGAAGATACTGGCTCTTGATGAATGAAAAGGTGGCGGACGTGATGTTTCGGGGCTGTACCAAGTCAAGGCTAGAGTATAATAAAGAAGCCTGGCAGGCTACCCGCCTCGTAATTTTCAATTTTGTTTTAGATAAGACATTCATTCTTATTACGTCCCAGTTATTTGTTCTTTCTTCCGTTTTATCTATTTAAAGACCAGAATACTGGAATGCTTGGATTACATTGAGTTTGTACTACCACGACAGTGGCAATATGTGGCTCTGGTACTGCACCACCGGCATTGCTATGGCACGCTTTTCCTCCCCCTACTGAACATTTTTTTTATGGGCCGCCGGCAATGGCCAGGCGGCGCCACGAGAGTACTGCATTCAGCGCCACATGCGGAGGCGTCTCTGTTAATGGGGCGGCCAGTTTGCCCGTCGAGCCGTTGCGAGCGGCGGCGACCCCGATTTCAGGAGTCCCCGTGTGCACCTGCGTCTCTGCGTGCCATGTCCCTGGTTCGTTTATGCGGTTTTTAGATGCGGAGCATCTCTTGCTCGGGCTATGTCCCGCGGCGTCGTAGTCCGCACTCACACTACGCATGCGTAACTCTCCTCGCTGCGCGTGCGTTCTCTCTCTCTCCAACAGCTGCGCGAAGTGCACGCAGCTACCAGCTGCGTCCCTCTCTCCAACAGCAGCGCGTGCGTTCTCTCTCTCTTCAACA
This sequence comes from Ixodes scapularis, assembly GCF_016920785.2. Classification (NCBI taxonomy): domain Eukaryota; kingdom Metazoa; phylum Arthropoda; class Arachnida; order Ixodida; family Ixodidae; genus Ixodes; species Ixodes scapularis. The sequence goes on from NW_024609882.1 coordinate 60,088,821, forward strand.
GCTGCGCGAAGTGCACGCAGCTACCAGCTGCGTGCACTTCGCGTGCGTTCGCTTCTACTCACACCGCGCGCGCAGGCGCAACTCTCCTCCTCTAGTTTCTTCTCCTTCAAGTTTGAATATAAGCAGCGGTAGCGCGCTGCGCGCGTTCAAGGGGAGGAAGTGGCCGAGTGGGCTAACGCGTCTCAGCTCGGAGCGTGGAGCGAAAGCTTGCGCTGGGAACCTCCTGGGTTCGAGTCCCCGCCACCCCCGCCCATTTCGATCTGGATGAGTTTCGTACCGGCACGCGTTCGTGTGATGACTACTGCGTGATGCACGTTAAGAATCCCAGGTTAGCGGTTGTACTGCACTGGCTAAATTTCTCATCTACAGCTAAGAGACCGATTACCCGTCGAGGCGCATCTCCATCAAGGCTGTATAAACTTTAAGAGCAAACCAATTTCTGCGCGCGTTCAGTTCACCGCTGTTGACTCCACTTCACTTCGTTCTTCCGATGAAGTGTGATGGAACGATGCTCCGCATCACCCCATGGTTCCCCTCGGGAAGATGGTGTAATTTTTTTTTAAGACCATGGGGAGCCTTGATAGGTCCAAGTATTGAGAGAATATTCTAGAGCCGTCATTTGGACACCAGTTTGAGTTGTCTTCACTACTTGTGGCCGCCCGATCGGTCTGTGCTTCGCTCGTCTCCCAGGAAGTGACACAACACAACGAGAAGGCAGCAAATGGGTTTATTGTACATCCCGGTTGCCCGTCTTCGAGAGCCGGCAGTCCGACCCGCCGACCCTAGTTGTCGCCCGTCGTTCAGAGCTCACAGTCGGAGCCTGTGTCCAGCCCTGCGGATCGCCCTTCCCACGTCAGTGCTGCGTAGGCTAGCTGTTCCGGGCTATCACAGCCGGAGTCTCGCTGCGGAACCAGTCCAGGATCGTCATGGACTAGGCCAGTATGGTCAGGGTTCACCGCTTTTACCGGTCCTGATCCGAACTTCGCTGGTGGAATGCTCCCGGGAATCGCCATGGGCCAGATCAGCCAGAACGGCTCTATCGTTCCTGCCCGGCCCCAGCCTCGTGCAGCACGCTCTTCCTCTTTCCTCGCCGGCTGGCCCCCGCTCGCGCCTCGCTCGGCCGTACTCTCCTCCCGACACCAACACACACTAGAATAAAATTTGGGTAATTAGAATCAAACTGTGCCTGCTACAGAACCGTAGGCACATTGCAGAGCTTGGTGTAAAATGGCGAAAGGCAACAAACTGTACGTGTAAGAAGAATATTTACGCTTCGCACGAGATTTTTCTAAAGAAAAACTTTAGCATCCTGCTTTCTGCACGCCGTCAAAATTGTTACTAGACTCAGCATTAAATTTGGTTGCTGAAACAAACAAAACTTTGTGCTACGAAAATCCCCTATTTGAAAACTCGCACGTTTGGAAGGTTTCGGTTGCGAACACGCGTGCCGAACGGCCGGAACGGGCCGCCGGGCTTTTCGCTTGAAGACCCGATCGTTTGATTCTCGGCGTCACAGCGAAGCGATTGTTCCCGTCGTATTTTCCTAATGTGGCTGTAAAAGCAAATCGTAATACAACTTGTATAAATACATTATTTTGCCGAGTAGTTCGCAAAATGAGTTCGTCCGACCACTTTCCAAGCCTGCACATATATTTTCGTTCACTTCCCCCCAATAGTTTCTGTAAAATTCACTTGTTGCGTCGCACTGCAGTTATCCACTTCTGTCGCCGTGTCGCTTCCCAAGATCCCGAGGGGAAGCGATGAAGTTTGACGCTTGAGTGTGGCCGTCATTCCTCGCGACTGTGGCCGTCATTCCTCGCGACTGTGGCCGTCTTTCACGCAGCAGTAGCAACGTTTATTTTTTGGTGGAACTCTAGGAGTAGGCGAGATGTCACAGGAACCCGGTGAGGTTACAGAGACGTGGAGTTGGGACTTACTTTTACGAAAAACGGTTCCAAAAAGCTCACGCCGATTCGAAATGCAACGTTGACACATGGTTTCTGGATGCGCCCGCCCGCAGCCCCCGCGACCCGCGTAGTCCTGGCCTACCCAGTTTCTTTAATTTGCAGCCGCTAGATGGTCCAACGTGTAGCGCCAAACTGCATTGCAGGTTGCTTATGCTCGGACCCGGGCTTGAGCGTCCACATTCCCCGCAGGGTAGGCGAAGAGTAAATCACTGCGGTCGGCAAAAGGTTTCCGGATTAATGAGGCTTCATAAACTTCTTGACGGATGACAAACGTCCGTTCAAAGTTTTATTTTTAGTGGCTTTCGGCGCAGAAGTCATAAATAAGGTAGTGGGTTCTGTGCTTCTTTTTCAATGTGACTTCTAATCCCTAAACACATATACACACACACAACTCACTCAGACGCACACATACACACACGCACCATGTATGGGTACGAAGGAGGGTGCACAGACGAAGCAGTTGAAGAATGGAAAAATATTTATAGAGCAGGCTAAACACACTTAAGGCAGCTTACGAGTAGGAATGCAGCTTATGGGTAAGAAGACAGCTTACAAGTAGGAATGCGAAAGCAATCCTACGAGCAGCGCGCCACGTCTTCTTCTTTCACTGTGCACTCCGGCGGTGACATCACGCTCCCTCAGTGCGCAAGCGCGGCGAACCCCGCCGGTTCCACGATTTCCCTGACGATGCATCTGCGTTGCTGTGCTTTTCTTTGTATTTGTTTCATTTCTGAAACGCGTCCTTTTTGACCTTGTGTGCTCCGCCGGCTTCTGTGACGGAGCATCTGCTTTGGTGTGCTTTTGGCCAATCAGAATGTAAGTGCTGTCACGCTGCTGCAGCGGTCACAGTCAACGCCGGATTCTCTCTATGGAACCAGTTATTGCTTTCACATTAATAAAAAAAAGTTTATTTGATAATATGAGTGACTTGGAAGGAAGTAAAGCACGCAGTAGATGAACAAGTAATGCCCCCAAAGCCGTGCCACTGCCGAAACTTCCTTGTTTTCACTAATATTTTGCACCAATTTCTTGCGTATAAACTTGTTTATTAAAACACTAACGCGGGACGGGTTGAAAAAGGTGAAGATAGTAAAGAATTGTTTATAATGAGCTATATGCATGTATTGTCTCTGTGGCAGTGTTTTTTTTTTGTTCAAGCTGTTTTCCTACCTTTTGTTTTACTCTTTTATATATTCCTTTACGTGCTCTATTTTTTTATCTATCTCGAACTTTAGTGTATATATTTTTTAATATGTTTAATTTACTGGTTTACTTGCTTTACGTTCTTCCTGTTCACTGATATTATTAAATAAACTTTTCTTAATTTTCCATCCTTCAACTGCTGTGTCTCCACCATCGTTTGTACCCATACGTTTCACGGAAGTATATGTAAAACTTTTCCGCCACACACACACACAGGCGCACACACACACACACAAACACACACACAAACACACACACGCACACACACACACACACATGTATATATAATTGGGATGAAAAAAAAAAAAAGCCTTGGTGAAAACAGCAACAACGGAGGATTTATTCTACGACGTTTCGGCCGGAGTCCGGCCTTCGTCAGGAAGGCCGGACTCCGGGCTTCCTGATATATATATATACATATATATCAGGAAGGCCGGAGTCCGGCGTTCTTGGCGAAGGCCGGACTCCGGCCGAAACGTCGTAGAATAAATCCTCCGTTGTTGCTGTTTTCACCAAGGTTTTTTTTTCGTCCCAGTTATATATATATATATATATATATATATAACGGACAAGGTTTACAAATGTAGCAGTACGAAGGAGAGTGCATAGATGCAGCAGTTTAAAGACATATATATAGAGAGAGATAGATAAATAGATAGATAGATAGATATGTTGTAAGGATATTCCTGGACACAGCACCATATTGATTACCATCCTTATCATTAGAGTGTGCACTGCCCCAAGGGGAGCGCGTGCTTCACACCCAGGGCAGTTGAGCTCCGGGGCTGCAACAGTAAAGATCTCGCTCAACGGCACGCCTTCGTCTTTTTTATAATATGTGTATATGCATAAAACAAAAAGAGAAAAAGAGAAAGTTCTTGCTCTATAGCTATGGAAAGACTATACACGGATGTGATTTAGTGTACTCAGATAGCAAATACATTTTGGGACTGTGAAAGATTCAAATAAACAGAAGATAAAGGTATGTTATGTATTAACATGATCATAAATTGAGCAGAACGCCGATGGTCACTGATTTTTAGGAGTTCACATGCAAAACAAATTGTTTCCGAGCTGGGAGTGTTTTTCAACGGTACCTTGGTTTAGCTGCGAAAATAAAACACAAAAATAAAATGTCGTCAGCATGCCGTTTCAGCGGTAATGATGCCTCCGACATGTTGTGGACAAGCAATAACGTTGCGGTTAGAAAACAAGATTATGGTTACTCGTGCCCATTTACAACCAGCAAGAGAAAAGTTCCACATTAACAGCATGACGACATATAGTGAAATTTTGCCACACTGTTGCTAGTTAAGGAAAGTAGGACAAGCTCTTTTCACTCCACTCCTTCCACGTGTTCCTGATAGGCTATCAGTGCCAGACGGTACGAAGACCGCGTAACTCTTGATTTAGCGCTAAATTCGGCCTCTACCAATCTCTAGTTTTTCCAGCGATATATCACGGCTTTCCGGTGCGAGTCAGGCGCCGGCGATCACCGACCTAATGCTGTTACTAGGGGCACATGGGGATTCTTGAAGGCGACAAATCACGTTCGAGTGGATTGTCGATAGGATTGTATACTGCAAACTCTGACGATCCGACGGTATCGTCACTATGCCGTCAGTAGGGGCTCGAACTCACGTCATAAAATGTACGCATCCAGCAATAGATAAAGACGTTCTTTCATCCTGACTTATCGCTTTCAAAACCTTGGAATTCTCCTACCCTTTCGCATTACAAGGAAGAAGTAGGTAGATAATAGCACCAGTGGAAGTTACTCTTCAAACGCAATTAAACACAATCATCGCGAGAGTTAGCTAGATCTGAAACTAGTTAATTAGAGATAATATTACTACTGGAAAATAATTTATTGATTATATTTGCCAAACAGTTACAGAAAGCAATGCAAGCACTCCACAAATACGTTTGCCACCTGTTTCGAGCTACGTTAAATGAACATCATTTTTCAGCAATGAAATAAATCTCAAGATGTAGAAAACCCGAGACTTTGGTAAAAGCAGGAAAACTTGATCGAAGAAGAAAGACAGGAGAAGAGAACGTCTCAAACTCGGCTACTGCGTTTATTTCCACAATGTCTTATATACCCACAAACTAACCACAAACAAAAATAAACCTGTTTGTTTCCCGTTCTCGCAGGATTTTCAACACTGCCTCTCTCCTGCATGACCACATCATAGTTTGTCACTCGGTTTTGGCAAACTTATTAACTATATATGATAAAGGGAAGGGGCATTTCGCACCATAAAATAATTTTATTATCTTTCTACATTAGTAACAATATTGTCTTTTATCACGGCGATATCAAAATTAAAAGTAAAACTCAGTGGCCGACAGTGTCTCACGCATTGAGTCAAAGGACGCCGGCTCCTTTCGGTTTGTTTTCTTTCTGGCACTGTAAGGAATAATATGCACCGTCTTGATGTAGTCCAGTCGTGCACAATTGACTTCTTGACTAGTAAAAATAAATGTATTTTTCAAATTCTCATTTCCAGAGCTCTGGTTATAACCACTAGTATACTTTGAAATACGTTTTGAGCTCGTGGGTCGCGTGGTGGTATGAAAAAGTTATACCGCCTTCTAACAACAGGCGCAATGCTGACGGCCACGGGGCAATGTTAAACATATTCCAAAACCAATTAGCGATTCTCGAAGATGCGTAGCGAGTCTATAATTGAAAATATACACGTATTTTCGTTCCAACTAAAACATTAATTATCAAAGCAAAAAATTTATTTGCTAGAAAATATTAATAAAACAAATTGAATATAAAAGTAAGTGATAAAGTGATTATAAAAGACTAATGGAGAGCTTAATTATTGTATCTTGTTGAGAATGAATTGATCCGAAAGGCTATGCACATCGTAAACAGGTAGGTGCCTTCATAGTGGCTACACTCAGTGACAACATAACAAAGTCAGGGCGTGGGGCTCCCCGCGCCCCGAGCATTTTTTTTCACTATGCTGCAATTAGATTGCGACTTCCGGAAATTAAAACGCCCAAGAACAAATCAGAAAACCAGAAACATGAACATGAAAAGATGCACTTTGCGTTTTTATTAAGCTCTCGATGAGTATAACATGGCTCCAAACCTTTTTTTGTGCAATGCGAAGAAAAAAAAAAAGATCTTAGCACATTTCATTTGCGCTTGGCGAAATAAGCTGTCATAAAACTGGCTTTCGTTTTAACGATTGTTAACACTCTGGGAAATTGGACGACGACCACACTGCGGGAACTGCTTCAAAGGGGGCTTCTCGAGAATTTCAGATCAGCGGCTGATTTTTCGTCGTTGAACATTGGCTGCGTTAGTTTTTGTTGTCAGTCGACCTTAGCTGTTATTACGAGGACTTTTAAGATATTACATTTTTTAGTTCTTTTGATAAATGTCGGCCACCCATTTGATTTTGTCTTGAGATGTCTCGGAATAGACACACTATTAAGGAAGCATGGCGTAAGGCGCAAACAATCGTTGTTTTTGCGCCTTAGACCATGATTTCTAACGTTCACCCACTACCCCCATTACGCGTTTTACAGACATACCACTTGTTTTTGCAGCGTAATGAACACACGCTTTTGTCTTATATATACTTAAAATTATCGTTTTTTCCAGCTCACGGTAACAGTTTGATTCCGACAAAAGGCTACTTAACTACTTACGATATGCACGAAACAATCCTAATTTTCAGAATTCATAGAAATATGGTGTCCTCATACGCTCTTATTGTCAGGTTCACTCACGTAAGTTGTTTGGCCCGTTCCTGTAATATCCTCCATTTGGCTCCTCTTTCGAGTCAGTCTCAGTTTGAAAACAAATTTTCTAAGTACGACTGTGATGTACGTCAACCCCTTCGTTTCAAGCCCGTCGGTAGTAAACTTTTTTTTGGTGGTGCAGTAATTTAAGAAATAAAACTTTAACAGTGCGTTCGAGTCGATTTTTAGGTATTTTGGCGAATTCTGACCGGATGAAAAGGCAGAACGTCTTTGAGAGGCCACACCCCTTATGCCCTACTTGCAGTGAAGTGCCTTCCATTCAGGAGTGCGTTTGGTCCAGATGTTCTTCACAGGCTTTCGATTACCGATAGCAGCCGTCACTTTTGCGAGTGATACGCTAGGAATGTAGGAACTGAGACGATAAATGTATCAAGTGGTGGAGCTATTTTGCTGTAAGAAGAGAACTGCCTTGCGCCATACTTCCTCGTGCATGGCCAAGTTTACCTGTCTTTGTATATGTTAAATTGTTCGTCACTGATATGTTGAGCTTCTTCTGCGGATGTAAAGAGGAGGGTAGCGACATGCTGCCTTTTTTCCCTTGCCTTCCCCTCTCAGATGGAGAGGAAACAAAATTGATTGATTGATTGATTGATTGATTTGTGGACGACTCCTGGGCGTAATCACGTGGTTTGCATCTCATTAGCCTTGGTCTGTTTAAGTTTCGCTTCTTTTTAAGGAAGTTATAATAAAATCTCGCAACGTATCGCGTGTTCCTTTCCACAATACAGAGCTCTGGATTAGGGTGCCCCAACGCTTTGGGTAAACCCCGAGAAACTTTGGGCGCGGTGCTGCGGATGTGCAGAAGTTCTGTGCATGCTCAGTGTGACGCCCCGAGCTGCTTGGAGGACCCAAAGTTTTGGGGATCTTTATTGTAAAGCTCTCTAACGTTCGAGACGACATTGTTTGTATGAAACAAGCCGTGACTGGGAACTTCGAGTGACTCGCTCTTTCTTCGCCGTCACAGAACATGCGTTTTTTGTTTGTTTATGCCACAAGTTATCCTTGTTTAATTTTTTTTTCAAGGTTACAGTCGTCTGCTTTGTGCCACTTTGATTCGCGTGGATATTCTCAATCTTAAATTTGGTAGCCCAAATGTTTCTGTACTGAGTCACTGTTTACTTAGTGAGTTACGAGTTTTGTCGTTGAATGGCTAAAGCATTTCTTTAACGACATGCTATTTATGTAATTAAGATCTTACTACTTAAAGACGCGTGTCCTCTTAAGTGCCCTATATGCCGTTCACGTATATCCTTACTTAAAATTGTTTCAGAACCAAGTAAAAAAAAAAACAAAAAACATTGAGCCTAAAGCATTAGCGATAGTTCACTAAAGAACAAAGAAAAGGGCATATCAAGAGGAGTTTGCCGAATCGACATTATCGCTTGGACCAGGATGAACACAGTGTCTAAGAGTAAAAGTATCTACTGACACGAGGTCTTTATCAAATGTTTCAGATTTATATCCTATGTATTTAATAATAGGAAACTATAAACATTTCAGAATAATCTAGCGGTGGTCTGCGCTTGTTTCGCCGTAATTCTGACAAAAAATCAAAGATCCTCAGCCATAAAATTACCCTTTCAACATCTTTTAAAGGTTTTTGACAGTCGTACAATGACGCAATAAAAAAACAATGCATTGATATCATTTCATTCAGGTCAGGCTTCAGGGGCAATTTTATATACATTCATATATTTACATGCATAGTACGTAAATAAATATTGTACGTGAGCAAACTCAAGTTTGCCTTTAGGCTAACGTCACTCAGTGGCTACTTTTTGCATGTGAGTATTCAGTTTTAGAGTTATAACAACGATATAGCTAAACCCCGAATCGTTGTTTAATATTATATCAATAACCTCTGTTGAAACGTCTGATAAAAATGTTACGGTTATGTTGATTTTCGTTAAAATAAGCAGTTAAGACTTTTAAATGGCTCCTATGAAATCGTTAAGCTACTCATAGCGAAATCACTAGGTGAAATACAGTTAGATTTTATAACCTTATGCTTAAAATACTTTTCCAACAAGCAGTTCGTTTTTAATTAATTCATTTATTTTCGTAATTTGTTTTAGTTTAAATGACTATTTTGAGGTGCCGTTTGAGGGCCACTTTTTATTTGAAAAGTTATGTTTTAGTGAAAGGTGTGTCATATGACTTCCAAGTGCAACTGAGAGTTGCCACAGAAATAGCCATTTGGTGCAGACGAGTAAACCACATGCTCAAACTGCAAGACACTATAATGCTAAGCCAAGAACAACCATTGACAACAAACACGTAAATAGAACGTGCACGTAACTTATTTTTAATGTCTTTCTGGAATAACGTAACCCTGATTTGTTACTTAGATCTTCCCACGATGAGTCAGCGTTTTTTTCTAAAAAATCCAGTCATAAAAACTCAGATCATCGTAGGAATCGTATAAAACGTTCTCGCGCTTCGAGACATCTTTATTTTGTGCACATCGGCGGTACGCGTTGTTTTATCTGTACCCGCCCCCACATGTGCCTTATCCAAAAGAGATAAGTTTTGCGTAACGTTGTCCAAAAGAGTTATCTCGACGACGACTTTGTTTAGCTCCGTTGCACGTGCTGAACACGAGACAGACAACTGACTGTGGCGTCTTCCAAAGACGTCGACTGACATTGCAGAACAAGGTGTATCATATCGTAGAACGTGTCGAGGCAAGCAGGAGTTAAGCACTATCGGAATGAAAGGTCGTCATTCACAAACGTAGATGGTACGTTGAAGCGCAGTGTTGCCTTTGCAAGATAGTCGAATGCTATAGACTTTGCTAGCTTAAGAAATTAAGGGCGTTGCCTCTTTTGTACGCGCTTTTTGTATCGTGATTATTCTTTCGGCGTTCTTGCCCGTTTATTTCGTTATCTAATTTTAAGTGGAGCAAAAATAAGATGCCCACAGGAGTCTTAGCGACTACGCTAAATTTCGCCTAGTTGTTGAGTTGAAAGCGAGAAAACGTTGACGGATATATTTTTATTAGTCATCTACTCTGGTTGTCAATATAAAGTTTTTTTATATTTTTTTGGATACATAATTTAATAAACACAAATTAACTTTAAAAAAAATTTAGGCGTTTCACGAGGTTGCGCTTTTAAAATTCAAAACTGTCGATTATTATAAGGTCTTTTATACTCTATAAATATATATAATCAAATTCGTTATTGATCTTTTTAAATATAAAGAGAAAGCTGTAACTTTTTATTTTATCACAAAAAAATCTAAAATAATTTTCGGTATCAATTCAGCGGCGTGTCTTTGCAAGTTTGGACCATTGACATAAATTGTGGCCACCTTCATTGCCACCCGATTCCTGCCAGGTGTCTTCATTACCACCGTCTGTAACATATACGAACTCCATACTTTTTACCCTATCGTTACCATAAATAACGCTAACAGATTTGCCACTGCCGCTACCCTTCTTTCCAAATAGTCTAGCTCGTAGCTTTATGGGCAAGTTCAGCAATATAAAGCAATGATAGTTTATGAAAATACTTCGTGTGCGTACACTTTAGCGGCCGTGTGGGTCGGCAGCAACAGCGTTGTTCATGTACAAATGCAGCAAACAGATTAAATAAAAAAAAAAACATGCTAAAATAGTTTTAAAGCTATATTTTAGATAATGAACTTATACGCAATGTGTACTATTTGTATAACAAAGCGCACAATTATTGTCGGTGACAGTTTCAGAATTCACTAAAAGCTCCTCAACGCGCTCGTGAAGTTGTGGCTGCGCGTATTCAAAATATTATTCAAAGTAAAAAAAAAAAAAAAAAAGGGAACTAGCTGGAGGCGGACTCTCAAATGAATCGTGAAACTCTCAAGGACTCTAGTACAGCTTTTCTGGATTGCTTTTTACCAAGGTAATGGCAGCGTGAGGTGTGCAAAACCAAATTTGAGATATTGTAGCGCTGAAAATATTCATTGAGTTAATGTTCGTTGCTCACCTAGTGACAGATCAATATAACGCTATTTTATCACTGGTAGCAAGTATTTTTTTTTCATCTCTAAATAGTATTCATCCGGTGCGTACTTAAGCGCTTTCCTTAAGTTGTTTTGCTTGTTTTTGACAGGGTTTCTGACCTGTGTTAAATTTATATTTTGGTTATTTATATTTTATTCCTTAGAGAAAAAAAGGTGTACCTAAAATTTATTCCAAATGTATTTAATATACGCATTTATTTTATATTTATCATATTTTTGGCCGCGTTCAGCGTGCACGCACACTGCATTCTAGGTACGTCAGAAATGCAGCTTTGGGAATATTGCGATTGTATCCCAAACGGGTCTTAAATATACGTGAAGTGCATTCCAAGTATATAACAAATGTTTTACAGACAATACTTATTTTCTACATCATATATAATGCGTATACACGATGCAGTGATTCGTATCGCTGCATCGTAATGCAGTGATGCGGATGCGATTGGAATGAGCCGTCGCAAACTGTCGCCGCGTGGCGTCGTGAACTGGTGGGCCGGGTCGATGAACACGCGCACCAGTGACACCCGCGCGACGAAATGTCCCTACATCGTGCATTTCGCGTAACGAGTGTCGATGTCATCTTAGTCCCGACGAAACGTCTCCAAGAAATGTGTACTGACAAAAACCTATCCATAAAACGTGTTTCCACGAAATGCAGAGAGAATAAGAAAGTCAGTGTTCGACCCGCATTTGTCACTTGATTTCGGACAGCTAATGGGAGGCGACTGCAGGTAGATTTTCGGGAAGAATATTTCTTGCGGCTGACGGGAGAAGAGGCACTGCTTAATTCTAGAGGTAATCCAGAAGAATGAACTCAAGAAAAACGGTTAATCATTTTGAAGATTCAGAATGCATTGCATTTACGTTTAAGGTAGCGGACTTGAAAGACGTAATCCGAAATACATGTCGACGCGGACACTGCTGAAGAACCACACAAAAACAAAGAGGAAAAGGAATGGCTCCGTGAAGATTGAACATGATGTGGCACGAGCCTTTATTTGCCAAACCGAAGACTGAACGCATCGAAATAATTTCTTTGGCTTCTTTGTAGAAATCGTTTATTACGCTGATGGGTGTTAGAGGAGAATTAAATAAATGACGAGGACGGTACGACACCATAATTTCATCAGCACTCTCCATTTCCACGAGTACACTGATAGCTCTGGTACACTTCGAATACGTTGTAACGGGCGATATACAATTTACCACCGAAATCTATACGGCAGGCCCACAGGACGCAGCACACACGAAACCAAGTCACGAAGCAGATATTCCGGGAATTGAAACAGTTTCTGCGACATTCGTAAATTTTTTACCACGTGATCACTCTTCTGCCCTTACCTTAGTGCAGAGGGTGGAGTCAAGTGATAAAAAAACAGTCGGTTTGTAGATCCGGCGAACGCAGACCTTCTACCACGCTTTCCGTTAGGAAAAGGGATAGAGAAAGCAATGGGGTATCCACACGAAGGAGAAATCCGCTCCTTTGCTCCGCGGAGCGCGCATCACGTGAGACATACGTCATCCCTTTTTGACGCCTCGCGGCGCCGTTCTCCCGTTCTCCTCCGTGGCGGAGGCGCGGGGGCTTCGTGCTGTCAGCACGAAAGCTCCGCAGGTGCACGCGGCGGAGCCGGGGACGGAGTTTCCCGGTTTGTTGACGTCATGACATCCGTCCGCGGAGTTCTCCTTCGTGTGGACACCCCTTAAGAAAGCAGGAAGTGCTTCAAGGACAGGACGGGTGCACTAACAAAAGGCTTGTCTTTAAAGGGGTATCCACACGGAGGAGAACTCCGCGGACGGATGTCGTGACGCCAACATCCCGGGAAACTCCGTCCCCGGCTCCGCCGCGTGCACTTGAGGAGCTTTCGTGCTGTCGGCACAAAGCCTCCGCGCCTCCGCCACGGAGGAGAACGCGCCGCGAGGCGTCAAAAAGGGATGACGTATGTCTCACGTGATGCGCGATCCGCGGAGGAAGGTGGCGGATTTCTCCTTCGTGTGGATACCCCTTTAATGGCATCCTACAAGAATGAACACCAGCAAGAGTATTAGTGGATTGTATCTTTTTGTAAGTTCGTCCCAAAGTTGATAGTGCAGTGGATGCTATGTGCGTGGACTTGGCCATCAGGGGGCGCCGTGCTCTGCTTTATCACCAGCTTGGATGCAGCAGTCATGTGAACCTATTCGTAGACATACGTTGATAAAATAAACTGGGACAAGAAGGTGACGTAATCACTGGAGCCAGTGCACTTTGCGTGAACTTCTTGTTCCTGTCTATTTTTTCGGCGCTGGTCTACGATCGGGAACCAAATGGCCCAAATTGCCGCATTAATGCACGTGAAGCTAACCGGAGACATGATTGGCCTAAACACGCACAGCGTCTACTTCGCTGTCAATACCGAGTGAATAGGACAACTGCATGAAGGCTGGTGTTTGGAGTTTAAAAATAAACTGCCCAGAACAAAAGCAAACAAAACAATTAAAAACGTTTAAAACTTTTTGTAAGGCCGAATTAGAGCACAGCTTTTAAGGAAGAGGGGGGGAGGGTACGGACGAGGAGGCGTACCTTTGTCATGACCTTCACGAGTGACAGTGACGTCACGCGTGACGTCATTATGGGAAACGTCCAATAATGCAACGCGCGGGACCTTCGTGCCGTCACTCGTGACGCTCGTGACGTTATTCGTGACGTCATTATGGGAGACGTCCCATAGTGCAACGCGCGGGTCACGAGTGAGGCCTGCGCGTTGCATCATGGGGACGTTCCCATAATGCAGCACGCGGTACCCTTGCGACGTCACTCGTGACGTCCTTATGGAAAAGTCCCATTATGCAACGCGGGGGTCGCGAGTAAGACTCGCGCGTTGCATTATGGGATGTTTCCAATAATGCGCCGCGCGGTTACGCAGACGGCGACGCCATTCAAGCCGGAAACGGGCGCCTAAGAGCTGCGGTCTAAAAAAGGGAAGTTGGAGGATCCTACGTTTTGTGCCGGATAGCCCACATCATGAATCGAAAGGTTGTAGCACGCTTCCCCGGTGGCACTTCCCCCGTCTCGAATACCACGTGCCGTTTCTCCCGAATGTCAGAATCCTCAAAGTCAAAATCCCCGTCTTATCTGACCTTGGTCTCAAAATCTCCGCAACCAATTTCGTCGTTATGCCAGTGCTTTGTACGTTTTGATCTCTTTTGCTGCTTTGATTTTTGATGTAGGAGCAAGGATTATTTGTAGCGATTGTGAGTCACTTGATACCAGCAAAGATTGCTGAATTGCAACGTTTCTAATGCATATTTTGTCGCTTTCGACGCGGTCGCAAACGGACATTACGCCGCAGCTTACTCCCCTGTTGAAGTGAATACTACTCACGTTGTCATGAAACTGTATCGAGCTATACACTCGTCAATTTGACTTGCATGCATGCAGTCCTGGGAGAGCTGTTTCGAATGTCAGTCCACTTGTCATGCGTTTAGGCAGAGCAAAGAAGTAGCAGTCGCGGCTCAAGATCCGACTGCGCCTCGATCTGGGAGACCGCACTCGCTCTGCTGAAATGTGAGCGTCAGAGTGTCAAGCACCGTTAGCTTGCTGATGAAATGATACAGGGCGCTGCATTGTCGCTGAGAATAGTCTACCCTGCGAACGTCTGGGACGAAGTCACCCAAAAAGGAGTTATCTTTTTGGGTGTCTGCAAAACGTACCCGGTTCATGCTTTTGCCTTTCAAATAAACTATATTTTTATTTATTTAATGATGCAACAAAAGATTTACTGTGTTGATGACGCGTCTGCTTGCAATTACTAAATATGGTTCTACAAAGCCTCAGAATTTTCAACACTTGTTTTCTCTATTTGAGTAGTAGAGCAATTTAATGAAAAAGTAGGTGATTTTATCAATAAGCATTTTGTATACTTCAGCGTATTTCAACATTATAAGTACATTTGAAATACAATCCAAATTGATTTGGACCTATTTCAGACGTATCAGTTTTTGCTAGGGTGTGTAACTTCAATCCTAATAAACCTTGTGATATAAAGTTCAACGTTAATAAATAGCCTTGAACTTATCTTAATCTAGTCTAGAAGAGAAGGCCATATATATATCTCCACTCCTGCTCCACACACCGTCTGCCTTCTTGGCCTGTTTTGTAGAGATAAAGCAGATAAGTACAACAAGGGATTACTTGGAGGGGGCTTGAACGCAACTCGACACAACGATTCTGATGGTATTTGAGAGATAACCAAGTACTTCTTTGGCCGACTGGTTTCTGCGTTGGCAGAAGTTTTTTTTGTGTGTGCTTTCGCAGGCATTTCGATACGTTACAGATGGTTTTTCTTTGGTTTAAATAGAAGAGGTTCCAGATTTTGTATTTGGCACAGAACAGACTACTTTACAATACAGCTTTGTTACATAATGCCGGTGTAGCGGGTTGAGATTCGTTTCATTGACAGTAGAAACATACATGGATTTTTTTAAATATAATAATTAATTTAAATTTTTTTGTATTGCAAACACATTTTGTGAGAATCTCAAAAGGCCGCATTCAAAGCGCCCAACGAATTACTGGATTTTCCTGTATATTCCTCCTTTCTTACGCAGTATTTACCACGCTAAACTGACAATAATGAATAAGAGAGAGACAAATAGAAAGAGAGAGAGAGAGGGAAAGAGAGAAAGGGAGGAACGCGCAGTTTATCACCAAGAGAACGTTTGCCGTTTTTAAGGTAGTCTCCTTCGTCTGCTCGCACAGTCTGTCCTAAACAGCCAGTTCCCTATATTCTTTTCAGCGCCGTGGACGGCGCTGCACGTTGTATAAAACGCCTTTAGAGGCATAAATCTTATTAACCAAAACACTGCTGGTAATGTCACGCTCCCTCTTTGTTCCTTCTGTTTTTCTGATTTTCCATCTACCTGACCATGTGCGTATCGCTGAGCCCATATAAGTGCAAGTTAGTCAGCAATCGAGGTGAATATCGCGTAGAGGCTCATATCATAGTGTACCATGCCATGTCATCGTAACTTTTCATTGGATTCGGGCAGCATGGGGCGACGGCAATATATCCCCCAAAGACCATGAACGAAGCGCGTACTGGATTATGAGAACGTCCTCTATGCACTCTTTGGTCTTGCAGCATACACCACATTGCGCTCAAAAAATGGAAAGAGAGTAGTGAGGGAGGGAACGCCCTTTATGCCTTCCGCCAACTCCAAGGTCGCTCCATGCTGGTCAGGACCGGGCTCAGTTTAAGAACCCGGTCCTGACATATCGCCGCACGCAGGGCCGAGCAAGCAACGCTCGATCACGAACTTCTAAAATATTCGCCTTTATTTTTACTTGGGCCGAAACACTTATAATCTCATCCTGCTTTCTTGTTCTTTAAAATGTCTGTTCATTTTCTCTCCAAAAGCTTAAGGCTGAAATCTTTTGGGCTGGATTGTCGAGATAAAGACAAACACTAGACAAGGACCAGCGCAAGACCTTGTTGAGTCAGTCTCGCTCTCGCTTGCTGTTATAGGCCACTAAATCGCCGCCCGTTTTCCCGCTGTCCCGGAATTCGTTTTTATTTTGTTTAGGACATGTTTGCCCGTTAATTGTTCAGTTTGAATAAGGATTTTCTCTGCTCCTGCTGTTACTATGTGTGACATTTTTGGAGGACATGCGGGGTGCCGCAACCCATGAAGCGCCCCACTCCCAGGTTGCGTATTTTTAGCCTGCTCACCGGCGAAAAAGAACGTTTTGTGGAGAAAGCCTCTGCACTCAAGGCAAACTCTTTGAGCATGGTCTCCTGTCAGCCAAGAGCAAGACCAATACGCCGACGAAACCAGCCATGAGCAACCAATCGTCGCAGGCCCCTGTCGCCGCCCCTATTGTTTGCGAACCCGTCGCACCCCGGATGCCTGCTCTCTTCCACGGCAACGTCTACGAATATGTCAAGGGCTGAATCAACCAGATACGAGCGAGAGGCCCGGCACAATGGGTGGACGCTTGAACACAGCCTACAGAACGTCTACTTTGCCCTCGAGGACACGGCACGACTCTGGTTCGCCAGTCGACCCCGACCGGAGAGAGCCGAGGACCTCCTTCGTACGAGGACGCAAGGAAAGCGTTACCAGCTGCGTTGAAGATTTCATGCGTCTGAGGGCACGTGCCGACCCACAAGCGACATACGACAAAAAGCTGCGTGTCTTCATGCCCGAGGTGAGGGACGACATCTTTAAAGGGATACTGAAGCGAAACTTGAAATACACCTATTATGGTCAGAAATAGGTTCAATATGATCAATGATATTCATAAATCATAATCGCGCGTTTGTATTTTGAACGGATGGCTATATTTTTCACCCTGATGGGCCCGATTGGGCGCGCGCTCAAAAATCGGCCATCGGAGAGCGCGATGCGTCTTGGGATATTGGGCGCATTCGTGACGTCACTTGTGCCGGTCGGGAAAGGCTACGGCGTGAATGTTGTGGTTACGAGCGTTGCCACTTGGTGGCGCGTCGACGATTTACGACCTGTGACAACGTGGCCGTTTGAGATGTGCAAGGGCTGCACGCACGCTGCACCACGGGACCACGGCAAGTCGGCAACCACGGCAGCACTGACAAAACCAGCTCTGAGGCCGGATTCTCAAAGCGAATTCACGACGAAAAAAGTGCGTACGACAAATTTGAGAGAAAGCCCGTGCTCTCGAAACGAAATTGTCGTAACCTTTGCGCAGGTTACGACAGAATCCTACGACAGCTCCGAAGCTGTCTTACGCACTTTTTACGACCAAATCAACAAGGCCGACAGCGTCGCTCAGTTACTTGGTATCGGCCACCAACGGACATTAATTTTTCTTCGTGCTCTTCTCGTGCGTCCCGACTTCAACCAGCAAGAAAAAAGGAAGGAGTACTTAAAACAGACCACGACGATCAAGAACGCAGGATCCACAAACACACGAGAAGAGCTACAACAGCCACGATTCTGCCGACCGAGCGAGCTCGGCAGAATATAGTAGGCCTAGCAGCAACATCGACTCGGCGCACCGTTGCTCCGGCAGTCCTTGGCCAAGACCGTCTGTCCATGACCGGCTGGCCTGCTGAATGGAATATGCCCGCGCGACCCTTGTGGACCCTTACCGGATGAGTAGTTTGATCCCTGAACTAAATTTCAGAGGTCAATATTTTCCCCTTGTCATCTCGATCTTGTTTTCCGAGACAGCGGTGACGAACGCTGTCGTCGAAAAGGGACTCTCATTGATTCTATCTCCTTGTTTTGTGTGATATAGAGCTCAAAAAAACGCCATACGGATTACCTTGGCAACTCGGTATGTACACTCTGTTATTAGTATGCCATTTTTATTCTGACTCGACGCTACGTCAGTGTCGAGCTATAGCAGTTCGTGGGAGCTACGCGATGTCGGTCTAACCTTTCTTTGCCGAGTGTCATGTCAGTATCAAGTTGCAATCGTAAAAGATCGGTCCAGAAGCGCTTACCGAAACGCGGTCTAACAGAGCGAATCCAGCACTTCGATCAAACGCGCGTGTCCGCTCCGAGTGTGAACAGGTATTTGGCATTTGCGTGGCTCTTGCTGACACCCTCGTAGTTCAAACATATCCTTTTTAACGTCGGCTTGCAGCTCGCGACTCGCAGCAACTAATACCGGCCGTGCCAGAAGCATGCTCGGGCCGTGTCGTGCAAAGAGCCGCAACGAGAACGAGCTCACTGTGGCCAACTACGCTTTGGCTTTCTCCGCCAAGGCTTTGCGAACGCGTTCAGGCCTAGGCGAATTCTGCCGGCACGCCGTATTGCCGCAGAACGGCGCTGCTATTTTGGCACAAGTGATGTCACGAGAACTTCCCCCCATCCACCAGATGAGAATTTGAAATCGTTTAATTATGTTTAAAATTAGTTCTCCTGTGTTTTACAGCGCAATATTTATATTTCCGAGGTGGTGCCTGTCCCTAGCCCATATTTATGCAACAAGATCGGCGCTAAAATTTCGTTTCACTACCCCTTTAAAGGCTCCGTCCGCAACCCGCCGGCAACAATTGAAGCGTTTTTCACGGAGGAAATGAACATGAAGCGAGCTTTCAAACTGCGCGTGTCCTACTACAAACGGCATTCAGGAGTTGCTGCCTCTACGCTGCCTGGCGACGACATCGGCGCCAGTACACGGGACATCAGAGAGGGGGAGGTCTAAAAGTTCTGCATGCGGCCAGTCCTGCGGCATTGCTCTGCATTGCCGAGGCTGTCCTTTCAAGGAAATTCACCGGATGCTCCAACCAGAGGATCCCGTCGCCATGGTGGCGTAAGAGGAGCTGACGCTGAGCTACGCCGCAGTGAACCCACGACTGCTGCCTGATGCCCATCAACACCAGGCGCCATCACGACGTTTCAATCGAACGCCGCAGTACACCCCACGCCAAAGAACAGGTCCAGCACGTCCGCCGAGAAAAACCGACCTGTGGCGAACGGCCGACAGACGCGCGCTTTGTCACCATTCCAGGAAAGCCGACAACGTTTACCGATGCTTCCCCTACTGCCGGCTAAGCCTACGAGGGTTTCCGCCCAATGACATTCGACCACGCCTTTGGGAGCGACCTCAAGACATCGAGGGCTAAATATGCCGCTCGATATGTCCCGAGCTGTTTCCCCACCGAGGATATCGCTCGCCTTCACCTTGACGCTCAGCATCGCCTCTCGTAGGTTCCGCAGGGAAAACCTGTCTGCTCTGCTTCGCCGGGGAAACTAAGCGCGGTAACCCCTGGAGATGAAGCTGCCGAAGACAACCGGCGGAAAGACCCTCCAAGAACGTCGGAGCGCCCTCACTCTAGCGACGACAAGTATCGAAACGATGATTCTTTGATGGTGCCCCACAACCTCAACGTTGTCATAAACGCCCATGACGCGTCGGCGATCGCGGATACCGGAGCATATTACTCCGTTTTACGTGTAAAGGTCTCTCGCCGCCTTTGGAAAATCACGCTGCCCTGGGACGCTCCGCAAATACGCACCGCCGGAGGACAACTCATTAGCCCTGTTGGTAGGTTCACTGCTTGCCTCTTAATCTATGGGAAGACCTGTTCAGTCAAGTTTGTCGTCCTTCAGGACTGTGCGAGAGACGTTATCCTTGGAATCGACTTCCTCTGCGAGTACGATGCTGTTATCGACCTTGGAGCAAACAGGTTAACGCTGCGAAAGAACGTCGTACCTCTGGAGGGATCCAAAACAACGCAAGCCGCCGTCTTAGTCATAGCGCACCACGTAAACCTGCCGCTACGATCGAGTGTTCTTGTTTCCGTCATGACCTATGTAGTCGTCTACGCGAAAGTTATTTTGGTAGACGACGTCAAACGGCTTCTCAGAAAAATATTAGGCTTCGCAAGGGGCGTAAGAGAGCTGCAGGTTGGGCGCATTGTGTTCCTCGTGACAAACGCCCGACAGGAGGCACAGCACCTAATGAAAGGTGCCGCTGTAAGACGCGTCGAGGACCTCCGGAACGCCGCCGGGATCGCCGCGATCTCCGATGAGTCCTCGCCAACTCAGCTGTACAGTACACCGCCGCCGCAGCTCGACATTCACCCCAAGCGTCGTGCCACGGAACTACGGCAGCTCAGAGACCCCCTCACCGAATTTTGTGACTGCTACGCGACGACGTCGAAAGTGCGCCAAACAACAGTTACGAAACATCGCATTGTTACCAACGACGATGCACTCCCTATGCATCCGCCGCCGTCGCGTGTCTCCTCAAAGGAATACGAGGCCATTCACGAACGAGTGCAAGAGACGCTCAACGACATCATTCAGCCTTCAAGCATCCCGTGGGCCTCTCCGGTCGTACTATAGTGAAAAAGTGCGATAGGCTTCGATTATGCGTAGATTACCGGTGGTACAACACGTCTTATTATTGTTTTGTCAATAAAGTTTGCCTAAAACTGTGGTGATGAAAATGTATACGCAACGAAATTTAAGGAAATCCTAAAGCGCGTTTAAAAAGAACTAAATAAAAATTCGAATACGAATGTAACAGTGAATTGACTGATGGCTTTGAAGCTGATTTACTGGGTAGTTTGTGGCTGATTTACTCGGACTCAACTTACGAACAGGAACGATCCTGCCGCGCTGTTAGCTCGATCAGATATCGGCTAGAAACAATATGTACGTTATGACTCTTTGCCCCTTGTGGTCAGCACTTTGACAGGTTCATTGTAGGCAATCGACTGGAAATTTCAAAGGCGGCGTTCTCAAGTGCCAATAAAGTCACAGGACCAGGCTTGTAGCCTACTACGAGCACGGGTGTGCAATCGGTGACAATCGAAAAGTCTCCTGACCACACATGACGCACGACGTCCATCCCTTCCCATCATTCTCGCAGAGACAAAAGTATCTGTACTCTGACGTTCGACTCGGAGATTGATATATTAGATTTGGTACCCTAGAAAAGTTATCATCTGTCGCTTGTTGACATAGATTTGTATCTATGTCTAAATCAAGTGGATTTCTTAGAATGCACTGTCAGCATATCTTTTCTTTAACGCGGCGGTTTTTGTTCCTTTTATTTATGTTTTAGTTCGATGTAAGGGCTGGATATCAATAATCTTAGAAAGCGGCGTCTCGAAGCTCGCCAGTAATCTTCAAGGATTATATACGACGTGTTGATTAAATAAGCTGCAAGGCTCGGGTAGTGTTTCCAATGATTGCATCATCCCAGCTATACATAATTGAGTTGAGGCTAGTAGATAGGGACATAATTGAGTTGAGGCTATGGGAAGCGGTTATGTGATATTCTTGCTTTACCACTACGACGGAGTACAGCCAATGCTAAGGACCAACAAGTCTAACTATGGGCCATCTAGAAACTGCGTAGCATATTGGTTTGACAAACATTTTGGCCGAAATCACTGCGCAGATTCTCGCTGAAATGTGACAACATTTGGTATCGTTTTGACTGCGTTTCTGCGGGACATACATCATATCGACGTTGGGGCTTTCCTCGCACGTTGCGCAGACCACGAACCCATCTGCGAACTTGTCGGGGAACGCCGCTGAAAGCAGTCCCGCGAAGCGTTCCTTCACAGCGGCCACTTTTGACTGGAACAAAAGGCGGTAGCACATGCTACAGGCCTCGCCGAACGAATCGTTGATAAATTGCTTGGGAAAGTACTTCTGGGCCGACATCTAGAGACACAATGAAACTTATCAGGGCCGCGCCTCTGCGTGTTTTTTTTTTGTTTCAAGGGGCGCTGGCTTAGCGGCTAGAGATACAAATGATTGGTCACTTGACGGCAGGCCCATTGCAGTGTGTGGGGGAAGTACGCTAGTTCTTTAGATAAGATTATGCGAAACATTTCGTTCTTATGTTTTCGTGTGTCTATATGCCAAGCATTTTATTGCACCACTCGGTTCCAAAACAAAATAAGAATATAGAACCGTTCCGATGGTTGCATAAGCAAAACGTAACTCGCATAGAAATAAAAATACAGCGACATTTCTTTTTTGTTTTGGCGCTTCCACAGCTCATTAAGATGGTCCCGTCGCCACGTGATCAAGTGTTCTGTGTCAACTTTGGCCAGGCTAGCGTCCCGCCGAAGAAAAGAAAAAAAAAGAAAAAGCACGGTCGGCGCGCTTCAGTTCGGTTTGATTATGAATGTACGTACGTTTGTACTCGGTTAGTGGCGTAATTCCGTTGCCAATTTCTGACCTCGTCGGCTAGGCGTCCCGCTCGAGTTTTAGCTAAAGTTGCTGTTCCTCGTCCGTTTTGCCAGACGTATTCGCCTTCTCTGCGTCCCATTTGCATTGAAGCAGACGTTTACGTTCTTCGTCCGTTTCACAAGACGCTTTCATTTGCGTCGCCTCTCGATCGCGTTGCGGTCGAAGTTACAGTTTGAGGGTTATTTTCTCGCCTTTCTTGTTGTTTCGTGCTTCTCAGTCTTTGCGCAGATGTGTCTCACTTGGCTCTGCGGTCTCCTCGGCACGTCGCTGTCGCTCCCGCACCTCGGCGGAATGATTGCAACAACTGAACAAGCTCCTTTGCCGCGGAGTGAAGGCGCGGTGGTTTACGCAGTGTCTCCGTAGCGGCCAATGGTGGCTTCCTTGGTTAGTAAACGGATTACAGACGCGAAAGGGCAGAGCCTTTGCACAGATATGCTATCGTATTGTTATAATAGACGTTCATTTTGGGAATAGGTGTGCCAAACCAGTGGGGAGGGTAAATGGCCTGACCAGGCCGAGGACAAAAAAAAAAAATTATTTGAACCACCTTCGAACATTGTTTTTTGATGAAGCCGATGCTTTCCTTGCTCCACGCCTTCTCCGCAGTAAGCCTACGTCATACTGCGGGTGCCTCGCCCGGAATCGGAACTCGCCAACCTGGGTCCCATATAGGCCAGCGCCTTGTACGGGAGCCACCGAGCTGGCTATTAGTAAAAAAAAAAAAAAAAAAAAAAAGAAAAACAGTTTAAAAGACAAAGATTAGTAGAATTGCACATGACAAGCGCTGCCTGGCAACTGACGTTTGATAAACAATAAGGAATATAAAAAACAAATTAGACTTGTTGTTTACAAAATTTTGTATGATTCACCTGGATATTTTACCTTGTTGTTTACCAAATTCTTCGTGATTCGGCCTTTTTATTATCTTGCACATACATTCTAATTTGCTTAGCAATACATTTTTGAAAAATTTTGCTTCGAATTTTTTTTTCTTTTTTGGGGATCGGTGGCTGAGTGGGCTGAAGCGCACACCCACCTCGACGCGCGTGAAGCCAAAGCTCGCGCTGCAGAACCCAGGGATCCTGGGTTCGAGCCCCACCCCTGCCCGTTTTGATCTGGATGAGCATCGTACCGGCGTGCGGTTGTGTATCCTACTTCGTGGTGCACGTTAAAGACCCCTGGCTAGCAGCCGTAATGCACGGGCAAAATTGCTCATCTACAGTGTAAACCAGTGTCGCCCCTACTGGCATACCAACCTTACGCTGTATAAATCACTAAAACGTCCAATTTGACTTTTTTTGACTTAGCTTTGAATTTTTATTATTCTTATTTCTGACATAATATGAACACCTTCTTTTTATAGATGTTGCTTCTTTTTATTCCTTTGCTGTTTTTCCCCTAAATGAGCTGTCAGTAAGCTCTTCTTGTGTGTCCTTGTCAGTCTGTCTGCATAAGCATCTTATCTGCGTGCGGTCGTCTATCAGCATTTTATATAATGCACCTAAGAGGCCCCAGGTTAGCACTCCTACACTGTAAAAAGAAAGAAGGAAAAAGTTAGCAATTGCGCGTTTTCCTAACTTTTACTAACGCGCCCCCAAGAGGAAACGAGAAGGGAGAACAAGATGTTTTCTAGCTTCTCCAGCAGACGGGAGGAAAGTTCCCCCTTCCCGCCTTACCTTTCTTCGGTTTCGTCTTTCGGGCATGTCGCACGCGTTGTTTAGTAAGCGATGTTGGGTTAGTGCCGCGTCAGCGGCAACAAAGGCCGTCTGTAAAACAATGTTCCAATTCGAACACATAGAGCACCTTGGTTACACTAACGATCTTACTACTAATTTTGTTCAACAAGGAAATAAGCCAGGCTTACGTTGAGCTTGCTGGCCCATATTAGGTATGCGTGAGCTTGAACTTACAAAAATAGACGTTGAAAGGGCAGGATAGCGCTTATCTGTTGTCCCGTCCTTTCTACATCTATTTCTGTAAGTTCAAGCTGACGCTTCACTGAAAATAAGCCTTTAGAAACAGCGAAGTTCCGGAGCAGTGACAGCTGTGCTACGTACACCGGGTTAAGCTGATCGTCTCCGCAACTACGCAACGTCCGCCACCCCACTGCCAACGACGATCGACGTGGTTTTGTATCTCCACGTGTCTCCAACATCGCCATGGAAGTGTCGTACGTTGTGAACGAAGGCTGGGTTCGTCGACGCGCCAAATTCACCGTGTGTTTCGCTTAACAGGGGCGTACCAGCAAGATCAGAAGACGCATATCATCGCGCGTGTTGACGTTCTGCTTTACTTTAAATAGTTTAAAAATACAGCTCCAGCAATTACTTGCTATTGATGGACCTGCGGGTCAAGTTGGAACGCTGATCTTAACCGTAGCTCTTATCGTACAGGCCAATGCAACCGACGCCTGGAGTCTCCCACTGTCCTCTTCTCGAGAGCGAATGAGCTTTCGGTGAAGGGCTGGACAGTCTTGAAATATGACGAAATGTACGTATATATACAGTTTTGTACATTAACATAAAACGAAATAAAAGGACCGATGTGTGACTAGGCATATCTTTTTTTGTTATGTAGCCGGGGAGTTTTCAGTTGACAGTTAGCTTGTGGCCGAAAAAAAAATATTTCTAAATCGCCACGGCGTAGCTAGCCGTACAGAACACCTGCCGGAAATCGCGGGTTTGACCTCATTCATGTTGACCGAAATGCGTTTTTCGTGCCCGTGAACTTCCAGCTGAGTCAATACCTTATTTGAAGAGATTAATTCAATATGTCCACTGCAGTCGCACACCGAGCCGCGTAGAAACAAATACAGCGACAGAAAAACGAGTGCTTCTCGCTCCATTCTACGACTTGCCTTGCGGCGAGGCTTTTAGAAACCTTAGCTGAGTGGGTTGTTTTATCGGCTGTAGCTAATCATTACGGCATGAACGTTTACTTTTTCCTAACAAAATCATTCCTTGGGCCGTTGGAAATAACTTGTGAGAATAATATTACTGAGAAGAAATAAAAACAACAAAAAAACTTGGTGCATTATGTATTGCTTAGATCGAGGAAATCTGTACCTCAAAAAAAACGACGAATATATAATGTGAAAGCGCAGAGATTAGAATTACTAATCGGGGTGGTGTGTGTTCATGCTGATGGTTCGTATATGGTGTGTATGAGTATGCGCTCGTAGTATATGTGCCGCTGATTTTTGTGCTACGCATGTTATACGTAAATCGTTGTTTGATAAAGATGTCAGAAGAAGAGTGTCCAACCGAAATTTTTATTGGTTCGGTTCGGGTTCACGGCTTTATGTTCAGTTTCGGTTCACATCCGAGTAGCAAGAATTACGGGTCAGACCGGCTGGAACCAGTTTAAACTGCTAAATTTTGAATATATTTTTAGTGATTTTTTGGCGAAGGGCACTATTTCCGCCGTGAAATAAAAAAAAGAAAATATTGTCACTTATCGTTTGTATAATCCACTTTGATTTTCAGGTACCAAAAATAAGAATTTGCGTTATTAAATTTTGAGGCAACAATAAACTAAAATTTAGATTAACACACAAACGTCGTGTTTAAACGACTCAACATGCATTCGTTTACAACAATTGCCTATATTTTACTTCAATCGAAACGTTGTTACGAAGTGTGGTAGGTCACCTAGAAAACCTGTGATCGGTACAACTTTACGTTGCAGTATTAAAAGTCGAATCCTGGTAGTGCTCTTGAACTAATAAATTAGTTACACTTCATACAATCATGAAATGGGCTCGTAGTCGCCCCGTATATCGCGAAAGATGGTTTATATGGTTTACGAAACACGGTTCACAATATCCGGGGTGCGGCCAAAAGGAGCAGCACATTTGCGAAATTCGAATGCTAAAGGTACATGCCTGAAATCGGGCAGTGGAACGGAGCTGCGCAAAACGTTTTGTATCTATTTCAGAGCTCAATTCTGATGTAGTTAATTATTACAAATCAAGCAAAATCGGACGCCGTGTATTTTCTATGTCCTAGAGTACCAGCCTGTTTTTCTTCTGCGCACCCTGCCTAAAACACAAGTATAACTTTTCGCTAATTGGAATATGGAACAGGAAATCTAAATAAATCTCTTGCTGAAAACCTGAAATTTAGTTAGATTTCCTGTTCCATGATTCAGTTAGCGAAAAGTTATACTGTCTTTATCGGTAGGACATTGATTTATAAGCGCACTCCCAGGTGGCTTGCTTAACGCAAACTATGCTAGAAACCAATGATGGAGGCTGGCGATGAGCTAAGTAATCTCGATAATTATTACTTTTAACGAAATAAATGAACAATGACATGACCACTTGTGAGTAAGCGACGACGACGAACACCCGGCTTAGGGCATGCGATGTGCACGGTCGCCGCTAGTTGCTTTATTTTTAATATTTTAGTACCCATGACTTTAGCTGTGAAAAAAATAGACATGAAATTTCTCACGAAGTTACGTTTGCGTGCCAAATTTCAGGTATATACGTTTTGAATTCTAATGTCGCAAGGCTTGCCAAATGGTTTAGTACTTTTGGCCGCATCCTTTAAAAGATGACGATGCAACTGAGCTAAAACAATACTATTTTCAATATTTCAATAACAATCTCTGAAGATAGGGAACAAGTTAGATTTCCTAACTTGTTCCTAGACGAAGGACAAACAGAATTACGTAAACATAGCTAGGTGACTGGTACTTGACTAAACAAATCCGCTTGGTCCTAAAATATCGATCCAGGGACCGCTCCATTTCCAGTGGAGGTAACGCTTTACCAACTGAGATATCCAGAAGTTAGACGTCATTAGAGCAAGCGGGTTTTAACAGCTGCCACCAGTCTAATACCAACAACTGTGAACGGCCTCTATTTTAAAGGTTATAATGATAATACAATAAATGCAAAGGTACAACCCAGCTGGACAATAATAACGATAACGATAATTCTCATAAAATACATTGAGAATCTCCCGGGAATGTTATTACTCTCATTATTTCTGTCCAGCTCGCTTGCAGCTTTGCATTCATTGCATAATTTTAAAAATATTAGGACCGTTATAGGACAAGTCCTTTCACTTAACATTTTATAATAACACTAAGTGGCAATCACAAAGCTTGTATTCCTAACCAACATTGTTTACGCTTAGCACCATGATGCAGGCGAAGCATCGTGCAGAAAGGAGTGATAAAAAATGTTCACTCTAATCTATATGCACCTTCGTATTCCGATCGAATCCAGCCTGCAATAGCGCGTACCCAAGTGAACATTTCCTTATACGAGATGCACTGGCATAGCCTGTCTGTTAAGGTTTGTTCTTTGGCAAGGTGCCGGTTAATTCAATTCGTTAATCTGCAACCCACTCGATCGCGAATGGATATTTCTTTGCAAAATGAAACAAAGTAGCATTTCGTGTTCTACTCGACATGGAAGCTTCTTGATTGGTCACTTCCCCGCAGTCTGTGCGCCGTCATAGTTCCGCCACGCGCCCCTGCTTACTTCGTTTTTGCGTAGCCCACACACACGTAAAATGGCTCTTCATCTCATAAAAGAGGAACAGACTTCAATTTGTTTGAGAAGTTATATACGTCTCAGGAACACGCACCTTTTTAAATCAACGTAAAAATTTGTTAAGGCTGTCCCAGACCGCCTATAACGTGGCTATCGAAGATGGAGAAGATGGGGGGGGGGGGGGGGGGGGTGCATCCTATGATGCATATCTATAAGGGGATCGGCCCTGTCTTTATGCTGTCAAATCTTGAGTTAGTAATTAAATATATTTTTATAATCATCAATATATTTGACTGCATCAAGTTCACATAACCGATTGAGACCGACACGGGAAGACTATACTCAAAATACGGCAGCTGTTGAGCAAATCTGAGAAAATGTGCTTTTTAGTTCGCTGTTTGACTGCGTGAAACACCGCGTCTCGGGGTATGCCGAAAACGTCTTTGTGCCCATATGATAGATCTCACGGCAAA
Source organism: Ixodes scapularis (assembly GCF_016920785.2). NCBI lineage: Eukaryota > Metazoa > Arthropoda > Arachnida > Ixodida > Ixodidae > Ixodes > Ixodes scapularis. The sequence goes on from NW_024609882.1 coordinate 60,117,446, forward strand.
TACACGAAAGGTGCAGAAAGACAAAGATAACAAATGGTATTCTTCAAAATAATGCTGCAAATTATCACAACAAATCTTTACTGGAAATACTGAAAAATATATACATAGAGAGGTAATCATATTCTTAATTATTCATAAATAGCGTGAAGGAGCGACAAAGATTCTTATAATCCTTGCATAAATCACATTTGTATATCAGCTTGTATGAGCTGGAAACGTCGCGAAATACTGCAACGGGAGGCTGTGATATTCGGTTTTACGTGCACTTGCTTTGGGCCCCTCTTTACAACTCTGTTTGTTATCAGTCGTACGCTCTAACATTTTATTAGGCTGCCGTATATAGTCCCGAGAGTGCGATGTATACTGATCAACTTTACAATTTGAACATCTACCTTTATTACTGGTGCGGACATCGCATTTAACGAGGAAACTGAACTGTTTAACATGGTTTTTACGTGACGTCATAGACCTTTTCCGAGAAGCGTTCTGCGCAAGCGCGAGCGCCCGATGCCAAGCGGTGGAAGTCGGCACGAAAAATCCAGGAAATTCGGAATGCGGCTGTAGATCGACGAGTAGAGCACGTAATTGCAGCATATATATAAGTGTGTTACACAAAAAAAGAAAGTGGACAGAAAGGAAAACACGACGTTTGGGTGGACGCTACGGATTTCCCTCTTTAAAGTCGCGTTGGGCACCCGACGCAGCTAATGGATTCTGCCAATGGATTCTATCTTTGTTGATCCTACTGGTATTGTAAAAATTATAGATGAACTGAAGTTATCATCCTCATCAGGAGTGGACGGAATTAATTCCAAGTTTTTAAAAAACACTATACTATACTCATCTCTTATTCTCTCAAAATTGTTTGAAGAGTCGCTGCAAGATGGTATTTTACCTTGTAATTGGCGAGGGGGGAAGGTGGTTCCAATTCCGAAAGGTGGCGATAAGTATTCCCCTAACAATTATCGTCCCATTTCATTAACCAGCATACCATGTAAACTTCTAGAACACGTTATCTTTTCCCAACTCGTACATTTCCTAGAGTCGAATAAATTTTTCACCGAAGCACAGCACGGATTTCGTAAATCATTATCTTGTGATACTCAGCTCCTATCCTTCACTCATGACATTCATTCTATTCTTGACCGAGGCTCCCAGGTGGACTGCATTTTCTTAGATTTTGCCAAGGCATTCGATAAGGTGTGCCACGAGCTATTACTGTTAAAACTTTCCAAACTTAACATTGACCCTAACGTTCTCGCATGGATTCGGTCTTTTCTAAATAACCGTTTACAATTTGTAACAATTAACAACGAAAATTCTCCTTCTGTGTCTGTGAATTCTGGAGTTCCTCAAGGGTCGGTTTTAGGCCCACTACTATTTTTAATCTATATTAACGATCTTCCCATTAATGTGTCTTCATCCGTTTGTCTCTTTGCCGATGACTGTGTAATTTACCGTGAAATCTGTCACGATTCTGACCTGTCTACACTTCAGTCCGATATTAACTCTGTCTCTCGTTGGTGCGAATTATGGCTAATGAAACTAAACACTAGTAAATGTAAACAGATGAGAGTGTCCCGCAAGCCTAACAACAGTCCCTGTTACCACCTAGATGGCAACCTTTTGGAGCAAGTGGCAACGTACAAGTACCTTGGTGTTCACTTAACAAATAACCTTTCATGGAAACCCCACATTCAGTATGTTACTACCCGTGCTAACTGCATGTTGGGCTACTTAAAACGCAACTTTTCATTGGCACCTATTTCACTAAAATTGATCCTCTACAAAACATTAATCAGGCCTAAATTAGAATATGCAGCCTCCATCTGGGATTCCGGTCATGATACTCTAATCACTGCATTGGAATCCATTCAGAATAGGTCAGCCCGTTTCATTCTTTCCAACTAACATCGTACTGCTAGTGTCACATCAATGAAAAATAGTTTATGTTTACCACTTCTCTCCTTGCGACGTAAAATTTCACGCCTATGTCTATTTCATAAAATGTATTTTCATAGCCCTCTCCTACGCAATCGGATGATTACTCCCCCCTTTTACATTTCATCCCGTCTTGACCAGCAGCATAAAGTTGGAGTTCCAAGTTCGTTTACCACAACATTTCAATCTTCTTTTTTACCCCGCACAGCCGAGGAATGGAACCACCTCCCCGGTTTGATTGCTACTATAAGTGATACTAACTTGTTTAGACATTCCATCAATAGCTATTTTAGCAGTGACCCATGCCCTATTATTATTATTATTCTTTGTTTGTTGTATATTTAATACTGTTGACTTGTTACTATATTACTATCTTTGTTTCATGTATGTGCTCTCCCCCTCTGTAATGCCTTCGGGCCCTAAGGCTACTTTCAATAAATAAATAAATAAATAAATAAATAAATAAATAAATAAGAACGAAGCAACTGGTAGCGTAGCTCCCATTATCGATCGGTAGCGCAGGTAGGTCACTTCCTCAATTTTTAGTTCGTGCAGCCACCACCTGGTGCCATCGGTATTTGAAAAAGGTCCATTGCACTATATGCTGATGGTCATTGCGATGCATTCCTGCTGAAAAAAAAAATCAAATCCGGTGATGCAAAGTGCACGTTGCCGAAGGTTCGCGCTCAGTGCAAGCCATCTACTATTTGAGAGACAAATTATTCTTGCTTGGTGCAGCTTCGCGAGGAACCGCGCGAGAGGCTCACACCACGAAATGGCTCTTTCTGGCAAGAGTTTGTTTGTAAACAATCTTTTTTCCTTGGCCACGCTTTCTGGACTGTACTGGGCTGTAAAGAGTCCAATGCAGACAACAAAATGGGTAAAAGTTATAAACAAACAAAACGGGACAACACACTTTTTAAAAGTGTCCAAAAACAGATGAAACCTCTACGGTGAAACAATACACTGCGCTAAAACTAAAACAGGATATCAAAACCCTATCTGAATGACAATACCAATAAAATCCACAAAAACTGCAACATACAAAAATAGGCTCAATGCATTAAAAAAAAGGAAGACCTTAAATTTATGTAACAGGAAGACACGAACTAGTTCCGGGGTCTTAGGCTTCCTATTAGTTTCGTAAAAGCATGCCACAGAAGACCCAATTGGCATCTAGGAGGGAGCAAACTTGATCTGCATCCCTGGACTTCTGCTTAGAAATTATAAAAGGCAAACACAAAATAAAGGTGTAACAAAACTGCCTTCTTTCCTCTTGATAGGGAGCACTTGTTTATGAGAATGTGAAAAATACAAAAATGAGAATAGAAAGCTAGAAGCCTATTCAAGACATATAAAATAACCACTAGAACTCATAGGTTTTACTCTCTTGTTCAATTAATAACAAAACCTCTAAATCATGTGAACTAATTTAATAAATTATAATAAATTTATTAAATGATACTCCAAATAATTTAAGCTAATAAAGGAAGAGGGTAGAGGGAAAGGAAGAAAAGAAAGACTAGACAAAAATAAACATTACAAAAATGCAATAGATGAGGGGGGAGGCTAGGGGGGAAGGCACGAGGAGAAAAGAAGTAAAGGAGGAAAAAGGTGAAAAGGGGGAAGAGGAGGGGCAGGCAAAAAGGAGGGAAAATTCTTATCCTTTGTAACACACTAATTTAAAGACCTAATACGCTAATAATTGGTAATATGTGTTCAAGATGGGAAAAGTGTTAGGTAGATGCAAAAAAAAAAACACACACAAAAAACAACAGAAACAAAGGTTAATTGCGTAAATGACATTTTTAAAGTCACAGGAAGCACACCCAGAAGATCATGGTCCATGAGGCAAAGAAATGAAACACCATAAAAGAAATTTCTACTGAAACTTTCCTGTTAACACACTGTCAAGATATAAAATAATAACTTTAATCAGTTAAACTTATATAACACCAATAAAGGTATTTTCATGAGATATACCATAGTCTCATTTAATCCGTTTAAACGTTTAAGCAAAAATCAGATCATAAGACATAATATAGCTTTAGTTAGCAATCCAAAACATAGATAGACATCATTGGCTCTTTTCTCACCTAGTGGTCAACTTGTTGGCTGAGGGGTAATGGGAGAAGAAGGAGAAAAAGAAAGAAAAGGAAAAAAAAACGATTTTTTTGTTGGTCACGATGCTTTAGGACATTCACACCTAAAGAAATATAAAAGTTAAAACAACATCAATTTAGATTAAGCAATGCCTAAATAAGTTGCCGAGTACAGTCCACTTGGTTTCCTAAGAGATATAGGTTAAAATCTATATTCAGCATAGGAAATGCATAAGTAAATAAATCGAAACAATCACCATAAAAAGGTGAAAGAGGAAGAAAGGAGAGGGAAGGGAAAATAGAGGGAATAAGGAAACACAAAAAACAACTTTTAACACTCAAATATTATTAGAACATAGAATATACATAGAACATAGCTTTATTGATAGAACAATCATTTTTCAAGATACAATAACGAGCCGGAATAAGCCTCAAGGCCTTGTGTACCTGGCTCGGCAGGTGACAAAATCATATAGATTAGGTAAAGAAGAAGATTAATTGAAAAGCAATTTGCAATATATAGCACACTCGATCTCTGAAACCTCAGTGCGTCTTAACACAAACCGAAAAGATACACACACAAAACAAACACCTTGGACACAATGCGACCGCAATGTTAAAAAAAGGAAAAAAAAGAACAAAAGAAAAAAACATTGCACTTTAAAATTTGACATTATTCCTCTAAGTCCCGTAACGCATTCCTGAGTTTTTTTCTTGACGTTATAAGGAGCATTGATTCTGGTAGGCGGTTAAATACATGCGGGACATAATACGCTCTCACACGCTCACCATAGTGAGTTCGAATACGCGGTACCTCGAAACGATGAGATGGCCTCATTGGCCGCTGTTGAATATAAGGGTCTTTGAAATTGGAGATCCAGAAATGACGCAGCACGGCGGTTTCCCTAAAAAGCCCCTGAAAAGTCAACATGAGAAGTTCCTGAAATATCTCTGCACTTGACGCGTCTGGCATGTCAAAACCGCCACTTTTCAATATACTTTTCAATAACGAATCAACTCTTGCGCGCCAGAACAACGAACATCCCATAAAAAGTGTTATGCCGTACCGTAAATACCTATATCCAAAAGCCTGTGCTAACATTTTTCTAATTTTCTAACAGAGAAAGGCAGAAACATTTTAACAATATGCATAGTAAGCACGAAACACTCCTTAACTTTTTGCACAAATACGTGAGGTGTGTACACCAAGAAAAATCACTATCGAAGTATATTCCGAGGTATTTTACAGACTTGACACATTCAATAATTTCGCAATCACAAGATCTGCAGCTGGAAGTATGTAGCGCTACAGGAAGTGGGAGTTCCACCCGCTTAAGTGGATTTTTTAAACAAACCAGTTTTGTCTTTGACGGACTCACCTTCATCAGGTTCGAAGTAAACCAATCCAATGTACAAGTAATATCATTTTGAAGATGTTGAGTGGCTATCAGGTAGTCTGCATGACATGACGCTAACACCGTATCGTCCGCGTACTGAAATACTTTACATTGTGAAACAGCACAAGGGAGATCATTTATATATAAATTAAAAAGTAAAGGAGGCAGCACTGAACCTTGCGGAACTCCAGCCGTTAAAAAGTGCTACTACTCTTGATTTTTAAAAGCCACAACCTGGGAACGTGCTGAAATGTAATATTTAAGGAGTGAAAAAACGGACCTCGAAAACCCAGCTTGTATAGCTTGGAGCAAAGAATTTTGTGATTTATGCTGTCGAACGCTTTCAACACGTCCAAGAACACAGCACATGAAAACATAATATTATCAAAATTTGTATGTAAGCAATCTCCAAAACTATCTAAAAGCGCTTGGGTTCCTCGTTCCGCAACAAACCCATCCTGATAATCAGACAATAAGCCCAACCTTTCTACAAAACCAGTCATTGCCCTTAAAAGGTGCTTTTCTAGTAAATTTGCCAGGCACGATAAAACTGAAATAGAACGATAGTTGGTAAAGTCATCCGCTGTCCCTCCCTTGTAAAGTGGCTTAACAATAGCAGTTTTCATTCCCGTCGGCCAAATTCCGGTCTCGGTGATATCATTCAATATTCCTAAAAGTACATATTTAAGTTTTTCATGATTCCTACGCAGATCCCGTATATGCACTTTATCGAAGCCTGGCGACTTAGTTGGTTTAAAAGAAAATAAATAATCTCGGAGCACACTTTCAGCGAGGGAAGGCAAAAAGGCTGAAGCTAGATTGTAATTTTGCAACGTGTCTCTTCCGACGTTATTATCTTGAACTGCACCGGAAGTACGAGCAAAAAAAGCGCTGAAGTTCTCAATCGTTTTTTGCGTCACCGGCGCGAAAGACTTGTCTATCATCTCCTCAATTGAACGTCCCTTTTTGCCGCCACGAAGACGATTAGCTATCTCCCAGGTTTTTGCCGTGAAAAATCGATTTTTTTTCAAACTCTCTTTTGAAGTACCTGCGCTTCGAAGAACGAACCAGTGCGCCCGCTTTGTTCGTTGCTATTTTAAACTCTCCCTTCAGCGCTGAATTGCTTGGGGACCGTTTGCAGCGTTTCTAAAGAAAATCCTTATAACGTATAGCCACTAAAATGTCTCACGTAATCCATTTCTGATCTGGCTTACGTCTTTTAATTATTACTTTCTTTTTGCACGTAGATGTAAAATTAGAAAACAGTTCAACAAACGTATCGTACAACATTGATGGCTCAACCGAAGTTAAAAGGTTATTCCAGTCGTAGTTGTTAATTTTGCTATCCAACGGCACTTGATCAGTTATGGTTATTTCTTCATTGCTGTTGTGGCACTTCTTGTTTTTTGAGATTATCTGGCACGCTATAAAATAATGGTCCGCCAACTTCTCTGTTATAACTGCAGCATTTACGGTACCCTCAAAAATACGGAGGTTTATGTGATCGATACACGAGGATACTAATTTTTGACCAAAGAGTTCTTCCCGAGTGGGTGCCTGTATCACATTTCCGATGCCGTAAGTTGTCATTAAGTTAAAGTAATCGCAGACCGCATGGCGCGAAGAATCCATTGTATTTAAATTGAAGTCTCCCACTAAGCACAGCTGACTTGTCGGGGTAATCACGGATAGCATTTTATCTAGCTCTTTGATAAACAAGTTCGCGTTGCTCGAAGGGGGGCGATAGATCTCCACCAAGTGAATCGAAAAATCCTGGCGTCTAATTTGTCGGCTTATGCACTCGGAGTTCAATACAGTTGTTGCAGACTGCTCGGCATCCCAGATGTCTTTGATAAAAACACAAATTCCTCCCCCTCTGCCCAACGTTCTTGTAAATGTAAACCGTTTATAACCGGGAATTGAAAAGAGAGTTATTGCATCCTCTGTAACATTAACTTCAGTCAAAACGAACGCATCCATGACAACCTCCAATTCTTGGCCTATAAGCATAAACTGGTCCCAGTACTTTCTAACGCTTCTTATTTTAACGTGAAACGCGCTAAACGAAAACTCGGAGGACGCTTCAAAATTCCTTTTCAGTAACGCATTGTTTGAAAACTCAAAAAAATGTATGTAAAGACCTACAGTAGTGTCAAATCCACCACGCGGTCAACACGCAACAGTGGCGACGAGACTTCTTTCTTCCCGAAAATCTTCCCGTTCTTTATCCACGTGAATTTATAATGCTTTCCTTTTGCTCTTTCTCTCACCATCCAAAACAGTTGTCTGTTTTGCTTCGTAAGGTTCTCGTTGAAGTAGAGCTTTTAGACCTCAGCCCCTTGGGCAAGACCCCGCAACTTTCCACGCGCGCCGAGCCAGCGATCCCTTGTCTCCGTTGAGTTGAACTTGATTAACACTGCCGGCGTCAATTCCGGTTTGACGGGAAGGCGATGTACAGTGTACTCAACTGTTAAACATAACGCGGGAGCGGTGGCTGGAGAGAGTGCATGCGCCATCTACCGGCTCACTCTGGAAGCTTATGCCGCTGTTGTTTTCTGGAGTTACACTCCCAGCTCCGAAACAATCACCGATGCGTGACTCGGCAATAAAAAAAATCGCTTTTTGATTTTTTTTTGTTTACAGTAGGCGGCCTTTATTAGAGAAACTACGAGATACCGAGATATGGTAGCCCGGCATGGTAAATGCGTAAATGTTATGTATCGGGAGTGACGACAATCCCCAAAAGAGCCGGCTCATTCTCTGCCGCATCATTGATTTAATTGCTAGACAGCTCTGGTATCACTTTCGGCCACCGCTCCCGCGTTATGTTGAGCAGTTGAGCACACTGTACGGCAAGAATATCGGTAGCTTGAATGTTTGGTAATGCAAAATTAGCTGCCAAGTCGCTGACGAACTGTCTGAGATTTTCACCTGCTAAAAAAGGCATCCCGTTAATCTCCAAGTTAGCACGGCGACAATATTGTTCTCCACTATTGATCTCCTCTCGAATAGATTGAATCGTTTCCGTTTGGCAGGTTACAGTGGCACGCAATTCACCGTGCTGCAATTCTAGCTCTCTCATTTTGTTTTCCCTTGCAGCTGCCCCCTCTAAGACAGAGTTGTATTTCTGCGATATTTCACCGACTTTACTCTCTAGCTCTTGTATGTGGGCTTCTAGCCTCTCCACAGTGGGTCTTAGAGTCAATAGAGAGTTTTAGTAGATCGTTCCCATGACTCCGATAACGATATCCCGATACTTCGCCGCCGCCTCCCTTGTGCATGCATAGTATCGTTATCGGGGCTATCGGAGGTATCGGAACGGTCTACTAAAACTCCCTAATAACTCGTCCACTTTAGCGGGAAGCGTCAGGAGAGTGTCAACACTTGATTTCAAACCCAACAGAACATCCAGTTTTAGTCCAAATGCCTGCAGTTGGGCCGATACTGTCGGCGCGTTTCCCTGCGACGCGTTCTGCGAAGAAGTCACTCTACTTTGAGTTGCGCTTCTATTGTCCTGTGTGCGACAAGCTTTGCACCGCCATTTCTCACGTTTCGCTGGTCCCATGGCTGCATAGGAACTTTCTGCAATTCCATCACATGACTGGCCGAAATGATAACCGTTTTTTGCAAACTGAGCATGATATGGACTTCTGCTCGCTAGTGATTGCTTGGAGACAAGCCAAACAGTCAGTCGCAGTAGACATAGCACATCACAGCAAATACCACAACAGCATACAAACACTTCAGTCGATGGCAGAAAAAAAAGAAAGGAAAAGAAACTAACTCTCTAACAAGTTTTCAAAAGCGCTCTCACCTGGTGAAGAAAACGAGCGAGTAGGTAAGATTGTTCACAGCGCTTCGCCACCGACTGCGACGATGGCTGCGATGCTGCTGGCTTTTATGGTCTTGGATGGGGCGATGAGCATGCGCTGTGGCAACCACTCGCGTTCCGTTGATCCGGGGGCGTGAAAAGAACCAGATGACGACTGTGTATTGATGATGATTCAGCGTTGTCACGGATGATCCTGGTATCCGAGCAATTCGACAACGTCCCCGTGCAGAATACTGGTGAAGAAAACGAGCGAGTGGGTAAGATTGTTGACAGCGCTTCGCCACCGACTGTCATATTCTTGTTCTCATACAGGACATCTTCATGAAGAAGTTGGATCGTCGTCTTTGTCTTCTTCCAAAAGATCGATGGAGCAGAAACCAAGAAAAACACATTTACATTTGAAGGAATAGAATTTTTAGAAAAGGAATAATCCTATATACAAAAGTTAATGCCCGTACTAAATTCCAAGCCCGTTTCTGAAACTATGGTTTCAATGCTCCCCAGTTTTACTTTCAAATTGGCTTTTACGAAAATGTTAATTTTGGTCATTTCACCCTATTTAATTATTTTGATTGGTTTAAACCTGTTATGCCATTTGGCGGTGCAGGTTGAGAGTGATAGCTTTATTTCTTTTCTTTTACCTCTCAATTAGACATTCTGTAAACATTCTGTACGAAAGAGTTGGTGTAACGAAAGGTTTACGACACATTATGATGTTTCTATAACTCAACCCTTCCACTTTTTTTAATTTTCGCTGCTCCCTTCAGAGAATACTCTTCCTTCCTGAAGAAAAATTCCTCCTCCGTTTGGAGGTGTTTGTTCGACAATAATATTTGTGTCACTTTTTAACAGTAATCCTCCATTTATTTTATTTTGTACCATAAAACTGCGAAGTTTAAATAAAGTACGCAAGTGGTGGAACCTCGGGGAAGAACTTGTGAGCGACTCTCCTTTGAGACCTAGAGCGGCTGCCAACGTGAGACTGTCCCACTGTGGCAACTTGATCTTCTCGTATATCCCTCCCATATACACTTGTGGTTATTTGTAACAGCGGATTAACAAGTAAGATTTAGTCGTTTCAACGATTCTATTATCGTGAATAACGTTCTGAGGGAGTTATGAAAAAGCATGTTTGGGTGCCTCAATGATGCGTATATGTAAAATGTGTCGTGTAACACGTTTTATACTTTCGGTAAGCGCCGCCAACAACTAAGCCCTGACGTTGATATCTTGCAAAAACACATACATTTTTTTCTCCGTGCAACAACAAAAGCAGAAAGAATAATGAAAATAAACTGCTTTACCCTCCTCTACTCGGAATTAAAACAAATGGTCACAAAATCTGACGCTGATTATATGGCGTCAGTGTTCATCACAGTCATTCACTGGGGTTGTTGAAGCATAGAGCATAATCTGAGATTTATACATTGTTAGAGTTTATCTTTGATTGCACACGAGCCATTGCCCCGATCGAGTAAGTGACTGTGTCACGTGACTCGTAGTGCGAAGTCGTGATATCTTGTGTCTTCACTGTGTCAAAAGCGCTAATAAATCTACCAACGTTCTCACTTTAGATCGATATGACGCAGTGAGCACCGTAAATACGTCACGTTACGTCACGTGAAATCAGTTGACAGCATGTCTTAGAACAATACGTTACGTGACACGTGATTAATCATAGTGCCGATAAAAAAGTGCCTCTAAAACTCACGATTTATCATAAATAGCAGTGATGTATATGACGATTTGATCAATTTATAAACATACAGCTGACAAAATGTTTTATTCTCAAGTATTCATTTTGGGATCTAAAAAATTAGTTCGAACCGTTTTGAACCGGTTACCGTTATATTTTGCTTTACTTCAGGCTCAGTTCTGGTTCGGCTAAAATGACGGTTCGGAGGCGGTTTTCGGTTCGGTTCGGTTTTGTTTCGACACTGTAGCCCAAAGTGCAACATAACGCGAGAACGCAAAAATATTTTTGTGGGCTATGAATTGGGCGGTACATTGCGCACCTAGCCTAGCGACTTGCAATTTACTCTGCTTGACCCCGCCATCTGGTGGCGAGCAATTTAATATTCTTTCACATTTCGCGATACGTAATTTCTAGTTACGATGCAACAACGAGCCAAGTAGGCTGCTTCGAAGTAACTTTGTTGACAGCGGCTTTTGGTTTCAAGAATGGTTTACCATGTGGTATTCGTGAAAAAGATCCGTCGGTGAAAACGAACAAATTATTCTTTACAACCTCAGACAAACGGACGGACGGACGGACGGGCGGACAGACGGAAGGAAGGACGGACGGACGGACGGACGGACGGACGGACGGACGGACGGACGGACGGACGGAGAACTTTATTGACGTCCTGAGAAGCGCCGTTCTTAGAGCAGCACTGCGGGCCGCTCCCACGTAGGGAAGGGGAGGCCTGGCCTCACCGTCGCATCGGGGGCTCTCTGGACAGCCCGGAGTTGTGGGAGAAGCTCGGAACTCGTGATGGCGTTCCTTGTTAGCGCGTTCCTCGCGCCCTCGTCTCGTGACTAGTCGAGCAATACACTGTGTTGAGCTTTGCGCTTAGGCCAGAGCAGTATATTGTGAGAGTTTTGCCAATGGGCGGAGCGAGGGCTGCCGCCAGCGCTGAATACTCGTCCCGCGGTTAGTGCGTAAACTAAATATGCGACATGGCGTCGACCAATCAGCAGACCGCGACGTCACAATATTGGAGATGACATTTAAAGCGTGAAATAGAAGTGTACAATCTCGGCGTCTCGGTGACAGTTTGCTCTGGGCCGGCTTGCTAGAACAGCGTCTCAGCTGAGACTGGCTGAAAGAAAGCAGTGCAAAGGGTGGGGCGCGCGAGTGTCTTGAGACATGGCTTGAGTCCCACAAGGCTCGTGCGCTGGCTTCGGTGGCGCTTCCTTTCTCCCAGTCTCATCTGAGACGCTGTTTCTAGCAAGTCGGCCCTGGTTTGGGGCGCACGTTCGTTTATTCTATTGTTGAATATGGACGTGACGAAAACCTTACATGCGCCAAGTCACCAAGAGTTGTGCCTTTTTACTTGAGCGACGCTAAAACGGCGTAAATTAGTCGAGTCGCATTTTTTGGAAGTCATGATCTCAGCTTGCTGGAAAAGTTGGCCTGTCTGAAGCGGGCCAAAAGCCCCCTTCAGATGGGGCAATGTTTCCCGACAACTTCATTTAGGATCCAGAAAAACTAGGGAAAAACTGGTCAGCAACAATGAAATAGATAGGAAAGTTTCCCTCTCTGAAGCAGGCCTTGAGCCCGCTTCAGACCGGGCAAGTTTTTCCATCAACTTCATTTAGGATCTAGGGAAAGCTAGGAAACAACTGACCAGCAACATTGAAATTGCTGTTCAAGTTCTGCTGTCTAAAGCAGAACTTTCAGAAAACGTTTAAAATATACCACGTACTATTTTGAGTATATTTCAAGTGCAGTTCATATTTATAAGCACACCACAAATATGCCTAAACAACAGAATTACCTTTTTTTATTTAGTACTTCAATATATTTTTGTAGATTTTTTTTGAAACTTTTATTTAGACCATTCTTGTGGGCCGTGTTGTGCCGACGAAGGAATGGTGGCTTGAGGAATAGCACCGGTAAGACGTCAAGTGCGCCAAGTGGTCGGGTTTTGGTTGTCTCGGTTTGGCACCGTTCAAAACACGAGTGTCCTTTTCCGCGCGGGAACCTGGCTTTGGCGATAAACAGAGTTCGTGAAAAGCTTGTTTTATGTTTCTATTTACTGCACCTTTTGTCCCGAAAGCGGTGACTTGTTTAGATGGGTACCAAGCAGGCCACTGCTTTTCTTTGCGATAGTTGCTTCCAGGCACTGGGAGGCCACAACTAGCCCAAGGTATTTGCATTCTCGAAAACTACGAATTAAAGTGGAATACAGGTAGAATTCTTAGAGCTTTTACGGTTCTACCTATCTGCCACCGTAGTAGCGTACGAAGATACGTCTTTCCTACAAAGGAAAGGCAAATGTATAGGGTCTTGCGTGGCACCAGTCCTTTGTGACATCCACCTTTTACAATGGGATCGGGCCATCGCTAATGCACTCACCAAAGGGAAAGTTTCAAGCATTTTCAGGTACGTGAACGATTATACACTGCTTCTCTCTCTCAAAAAAAAAAATCAATGGAAAATAAAACTCAGACAATCCACACAATCACGTTTACTTCCTCGGAAGAAGGGTAAGGGCTCAGTTTCACCCATGAGTCTCCACAAAATTTAAGCCTTCAATTTTAGATCTCCATCTGATGTTCAAAGACAAGCACACTTGCTGGAAATACTCACCAAGAACCAAAGAAGGCCTGCTGCAATATTACTCAGTTCACTCGAAAATCATCAAGAAAGGAAATGTAAAAAGCACAATGAGTGCTGCCTTAATCTCTTCAGTCACGCCCAAATTGTCACAGACATAAACTTCTTCTATTTTTTTTACCTTTTGTAATGTAACTATGCCACAAAAAATGGGAAGCTTCGAAATTATCTTTTATCACACTTTTTATTGATGTATCCTATTTGATATATTGGATGACATGGAGGTTTAAAACTGTCAATCATCGAGTGTTCTCAAGATATAATTATGAGGAGCAGAATTCTTTGAAACAGTTGCTTCTACTTTTGAAACACACACACAAAAAAAAAACATGCATGGTTACTTTAAAAACAAAAAAATAGTTTGCACAATGTGATTCAACTGCCCTATGGAAAAAGTGGCAACGACCAAGAGTTCTCGGAATGTTATTACGAAGATTGGAATGCTTTGAAGCAGTGGCGGCTACTGTTAAATCATAAAAATATATACTTTACACGATGTGCATTCAACTGTCGTAAGTGTGCTGCACCCCGCATTACGACATCTGTTGCGGCGTTGTTGTGTGGTCCCCATCTCGGGCAAATGCTGTGCTCCACACTTCCTTTTTGCTACTGGTAGAAGATAGGAGAATTTTTTTTTCTTTTTAAATTGGGTCTTGCTTGCTCAGTGATCTGGTCACTGACATCCTCGGTTGTCTTTTGATACTCTTCCCTGTATATCAGCCCCTCTGCAACTGACGTACAGAAGGCCAGGTAATCCAGACTGTCTCTGTTTTGCCCCTTCACTTTGGAGGTCTTTCGTCTACTTTAGCTACGCTACTACAGTTGAAAAATTAATCATTTGCGAAATTAGTCGCACGGTTGATTTTTGTGTCTTAACCCTTGCTTTGTAGCGGTCAAGGTTATCAACGCCGCCCATGTTGGCATTGTATTCCGTCACAGCATGTGACCTGTAGAGTGTTAGAAACTGCTTTGTTTGGTTGCGCTATCGTCGGCAGGCATCTGTTGTTTCTTTTCCGAATTGTGATGATGAAGCAACTACAGCTCGGCTATCGTACCAGTTGAGTGCTCGTGAGCCATCACTGCTTACGACTTGGTCACTGGTGCTCCTTCCCTTCTTTATTAGTTCGCTTTCCGACTTCAGCTTGCACCCAGGAAACACCCTTGAATTTCAGACTGTCCCACACCCCGTCAAACCTCGCTTCTGCATCAGATCCAATAGAGGAATGGATGTGAAATACCGGTCAATAAAAATGTACGTACCCGGCGGCAAAGACTGAAAGCTTCAGGACCACTTTCCCACTGATGATGAGTTTCTGTACAGCGTCATGCGGCGAGATGGATGATCCTTTTCCTTCACACGTCAGGAAGTCAAGTGGAATGCCCTCTGGTGTGCTAACCGCAAAATTCTTGGGACCCACTGGATTTGGCTTTCCGCGAACGTATTGTCGAATCTTGGTCTTGCCGTGGAACGGTATCATTTGTTCGTCAATTGATACATACTCTACGCGATGTGTGGCAAGGCAGCGCTGGCGCACGCGGGAAAGAAGGGGCCTGATTTTCCAGTATGTATCGGTCTTAGTTTCTTTCCTCAGGCACGTCGTCGTCATCAACTAGCTTCACACTGTCCCTGAGAAGGAAAAAACGATCTCTCGAAATGGTGCTCGAGATGAGGGGCACCCTCGTTTGAGCCGCCCATGCCATCCTGAACCGGGGGTACTGATAAGTATTGAAGATTGGGTCAGTGACACGGCAGGCCGGAAGCCCAAATAATTGCCATGACATACCCCTAGGCAAGCAAGTCCGATGTTGCAGCCGAACATCATCTTCAGCTCAAAAGAAGTTGTGTTTTCATTTCATTTCATTTATTGGTACCCTCAGGGCCCGAAGGCATTACAGAGGGGGGTGGGATTATTACGTACAAGTTAATGGAACACTCAAATCACAATCAACTTCTAGTAGTATTGATACAGCTTTTTTAAAATCAACAGGATTAACAATTGTGGCGATGGATGTGGAAAGGTGATTCCAGTCAGCAGACGTACGAGGTATGAATGATCTGTAGTAGGTATTAGTGTGGCACTGTGGAATTTCGACTTTATGTATGTGATCATTGCGTGATGATATGTAGGATGGCTCCAGTAGGAGTTCAGTCTTAAGTATAGGGTTGTGAAAAAATATTTTTTGAAATAAACTTAATCGATAAAACTTTCGGCGTAAAGAAAGAGCTGGCTAGGATAGGCATTTTTTCATAGAGGTTACGCTTGATGTACGATGGTAATTAGAAAGAATGAAACGCACAGATCTATTCTGGACAGCCTCCAAGGCGCCGACGAGGCTCTCAGTGTTAGGATCCCAAACAGCAGAAGCGTACTCAAGTTTTGGCCGGACTAGTGTTTTATAGAAAAAGAGTTTCAAAGTCGAAGGAGTCTGGAAAAAATTACGTTTTAGATAGCCAAGCATGCGGTTGGCATTGGAAATGACGTGGTTAACATGCGATTCCCATGAGAGGTTAGATGTGATGTGAACGCCCAGATATTTGTAAGTGTCAACCCGTTCTAAAGTCATATTATTAAGGATATAGGAAGGAGGATCGTTAACTCGCCTGGAAATTATCATGTGTTTACACTTGTCGACATTTAATGACATGTGCCAAGAGTCACACCAACTTGAGATGGAATCGAGATCATTTTGAAGAAGTAAGATGTCGGAACTGTTAACAATTTCGCGGTATACAACACAATCATCTGCAAATAAACAAATAGAAGATGTTACATTCAATGGTAAGTCATTAATGTAAATGAGAAAGAGAAGAGGGCCAAGCACAGATCCCTGAGGTACTCCGGACGTTACTGAAACTTTGGACGAGTCGGTATTATTACAACTTACAAACTGTGAACGATTAGTTAGAAATGCACGAATCCACGAAAGTACATGCGGTTCAATGTTAAGTTTGAGAAGCTTAAGAAGAAGAAGGTTATGAGAGACCCTGTCAAACGCCTTGGAGAAGTCAAGAAAAACACTGTCAATTCGTGAACCACGGTCTAGAACGCGATGGAAATCATTTGTTAGTCTTACAAGTTGTGTCTCGCATGAAAAAAATTTCCTAAAACCGTGTTGGTTAACGTTGAAGAATGAATTAGATTCAAGAAAATTAACCAGATTAGAATAAATTATATGTTCCATCGTTTTACAACAAATACTTGTGAGTGAAATGGGTCTAAAGTTAGAAGGGGAATGTTTGTCTCCAGTCTTGTGCAGTGGAATCACCCTTCCAGTTTTCCAGTCGTCTGGAAGCTGACCTAGTGAAAGAGATTGCTCAAATAGTTTAGACAAAATGATTGATGTATATTCTTTTGTATTCTTTAGAAACTTTGAGTTAATACTGTCAACACCAGATGACGATGATTGTTTAGTTGACTCTATAATCTTTAAAATGCCATACTCATCAATGACAATTGGATTCATGGGAAAAAAGTCATATGAAGGATATGATGGACAAAATGAATCAGTAACATTATTAAATACACTAGAAAACATGTCATTGAGAACAGTTGAACACAGTGAATTGGGAAACATTTCACCGGACTCATTTCTAAGTGAAAGAGAACGCTCAACACTGGGATTGATTACACTCCAAAACTGTTTAGGGTTATTAATTAGCATAGATGGTAGGCACTCATTAAAGAAGTAATATTTAGCCTCCCCGACTGCTTTTTTGTATTCATTCGCTGCGAGATTATAACGTTGCCAGTATTCCTCAGAGTCAATGCGCTTTGCGTTTCTGAACAAACGTTTCTTTTTATTTGAGAGCCTTCGGAGTTGAGGAGTGAACCATGGACACTGTGTGTTTGTTATAATTGAGCGTAATGGAATGTGCTCATTAAATAAAGAAATGGCTTTGTTTTTATAGAAGTCCCAATTGGTTTGAACTGAACGCTCGCAAAACTCTGGCAAAAAGTCCTCCAAAAAACAGCACAGACCTTCATTAATCGCTGCGTAGTTGGCCCTCTTGTAATCCCGAATTTGTTTGATCTGTTTTGTATTACGGCACACGGGAGTTATAAAAGAAAAATTAAGCAACGAGTGATCACTGAGACCAGGAAGGTATAAAATATCAGAAATTAAATCAGGTGTATCAGTCAGTATCAGGTCGAGCACGTTCGCCGAGGAGTCTGTTGTCCTTGTCGGAAATCTTACAACTTGCGAAAGATTAAAATCAGAACATAGATTTAAGAACTGGTTACATTCAGTTGAGGGGTTTTTCGATGAAGAACTTAAATCAGACCAGATGATGCCGGGATAATTAAAGTCGCCCATAAGAAAAATGGGTAAGTTTGGAAAGCGAACACGGACAAGGTTAATTGCATCATGAAGTTGCTCAACAAAAGTATTTGATCCTGTTGGAGGACGATAGCAACAGCCTAATACTAGCTTTTTGTGTCCAATGGAAAGACCTACCCATATTATCTCAAGATCAGATTTTATGTCTATCAAAAAAGATTTAAGTTCAGGCACAGCTGCTATCAAAACTCCGCCTCCAGAACGTTCCTTGCGGTCATTCCGGTAAACATCAAAACTTTTACTACAATGAAATATTTCAGAATCCTTAACTTGAGAGGAAAGCCAAGTTTCAGTGAGCACAACCAAACCAGCATCACATGAGTCAATCACTGAACATAAGTCATCGCGTTTTTTAATCAGACTTCGAATGTTAGAAAAAACAACTGGCACATTAACTGGTCCCCCGCCCCTCTCGGACCGCTAGGCGGAGCCGGACGGTTGAGAAAGGGGGGCTGAAATTAGTGGAAGCACGCTAACATTTCTTTCAGAGCGTTGGAACGAGGTTGACACACATATTCGGTCTTCTTGGGGGTTGTACGTATAGCAGTTGTTATTTTGATAAAGCTTGTTGAAACGCAGTTTGAAAGTACTTCCTTGGGATTTGCCAAATTCTATTAGTTTTCTCCTAGCCAGGCGAGTAGCAAAAGAAAAATCTTCACTGACAGTCACGCCTACCGTTTTTAGTTGCATTTCGCAAGATAAGATAAGATCCCTTGTTTTGAAAGAAGAAAACTGTACGATGATGGGGCGACATTTGTTCGCAGCAAATGCCCCTAGCCTATGTGAGCGCTCTATACCAAATGTTCCGCTTCCGCTTATAGAAGGCAAGGAGCATTCGGAGAGCAGGCTTGTTATCTTTTGTTCAGCGTCACTCCACGTTTCTGAAGCGAGATCAGGAATACCGTAAAAGATAACGTTGTTTCGACGAGACCGGTCCTCCATATCATCAAGACGCTCCCACAGAGCGATGTTTTCGCTCCGTAAGCTATCAGCTGCATGACCGGCGACACCGTATTCTTGCTGTTTTGTTTCAAGAAGGATTGTTTTAGTCTCAACGACATGCAACCTTTTGTTAATGTCAGCCACCTCTTCTTGCATAAGTTTCTGGTTTTCCTTTATTTCATTTACACTGGTAAGCAGCCTTGCCTGTCCCTGTTCAAACTGAAGCGAGCGAGCATTCAAGCTCTGTAAAAGATCATACATTTGGCTAAACTGCTTAGCCTGAACATCGCTCATGGGACCCGGATTGGCCTCAACGTCGCCACAACATAGCAAAGACTGAACAGTGTTTCTGACACACTAAAAAAAATGCACATATTGGTGTGGGCAAGACACCAGCAGTAAAAAACGATTATCGGATCGGTAACAATGATCATTCCTTCTTCCACATACCTGGACAAAGAAGAAGACTCGTTTAAGCATGGTGAACGAGCTGCTGCTGTCCTGCCCACTGGCGTCGAAGCCTTGTCCGAAGGTTTTTATGCCGTCGATGTGCGCCGTAGTCATCCCGGTGGGTGTCACAGAGTATGGCTTTTGCCCGTCATCTTCACAGCCCTTTGTTTGTGATGAACGCAGACCTATCAACCCATTCGACACCGATGTATTATTTGAACTCCTCCAAAGGTTCTTTTTTTCTCACATGTTTAGGGCTGCAATCTGTGAAAGTACCAAAGCCTGTTGGAGCGAAGCTGAAATGCAAAATACGTAATGTATTGTCTAGTCTAAAGAGAAACAAGTACCTTACCTTGAGGAGGTCTTCCAAAAAAGAGGCCTTTAGCACCTTCAGGGGCATCACGCGGAACGTAATCATCAGTCTCGTCGTCGGAATCATAAACTTCGTCCCCGATGAAAATGTTGAGTATGCGTCACTGTCGTCACAGCCTTCCATTTCGGAGTCTCCATTGAACAGCACATCCGATATTTCATCACTCAAATGTTTCACTGAAAATAAAGAAGGGCAAAGCATAAACACCGCGGTACAGGCCCGACCCTAGTCAGCACTGAGACCCACTGTATCAAATGTGATAAACTCACAAAAGGCTTCGCCAAAAGGACACGTAATGGTGCTAATATATTGCAAACCTAGATACAAACCCTGCAGTCCCTCGTGCACGAGTCATGCAAAATGTGTATGAATTGTCGAAGTAATACAATTAGAAAAAAATATGTTACGTTTCCCACGTGGCCGCAGACCTGTCGAGCAGGAGGCTGCTGCTTTCCAAGCGCGAAAGCAGCAAAGTGGCGCCATCAGTTGCGCATAGTAAAGTTGCTTCCGCTGGAACACAATGTATCAAATACGCTACAAGCGGTCGTAGTCTCCTCGATTGCTTTGGTGTGGTGCAATGTCTGAAGCGCCTGTTGTCTGAAATATAATTGTCGGGGAGCCAAGAGGTTAAAAACGCCGTGTACACATTCGGCGGGTGATTGTTTTCAAGCTCAATTGCAGAGCCTCAAGGCATCTGGGTTCCAGTGTTCGATTTTGTTTGAGGTTGACGAATCATTACTCACCAGGAGTGGACAACGAGAACGCACACGAGAAAATAACCACCGACAAGCAGTGCGGTCATACATTCATTGAATTACCCACAACTTAAAAAGGTATGCACCTAAATTTTAAGCCCAAGTGGCACTCTCTGCGCCGGAAAAGACTTAAGCAGTTGTGTCCGAGAATGAATAATCTCCAACCACAGCAAGCTGAGTGTAAAGTGAAACATCAGCAACGATAGGTCGACTGCCAACGAGGAGTGGCGCACGAAATACCTTTCATTTGCAGCAAAATATATCTGGGACAAACAGGACGATGCACCAATGACCGCATACGAGAACATGCCTTAACCTTGAGGTCGTCACCAACCGGCCACTTCGAAAAACATGTAAGGAATTGTATGTGCACCGCAATGTTTAGCCACGCCAAAATTCTAACACGTTTTATGACCAAAAGAACACGCGAACTGGACAAAGCTCAAACAATAGTGTCTCATGGGGCTGTGTGCATCAGCGCCCCGTTGATCGCCTTACACAAAAGGAGCTTTATTACCTCAATCTTATTTATGACTTTACGACAAGTAACCTGCCTGCAAGTTTTATGTTCCTTCTTTGGTCTCAAATTTCCTCTTCGTCTTTTTACCATCTGCGCGACAATTTTCTTATTTTTTGTTTCAAACTTATTTGCTTCCTATTATTGCACGTTCCTATTTTTTCGTATTGTTTTTTACCACTCAAAGATATCAACAGTAACTCTTCTTATTGATGTATTAAATTTTATTTTTATTAGGTATAACAAACGTCTCTTAGGGTGTCTTTTTCTTTCTTTCTTTTATGCGATAACCATCTGGAACACCTTTCTTCTCTTTCCCCATAGAATGTATTAAATGTCAGTTGTCAGTTTAGGGCCCTTCCTGTCTACCTCGTGAGGGGGATCGGTGGCCAAGTGGTCTTTAAGGCGGCGGTTCCACGGCGGCTATCTTGAACAAGCCATTATTTCAACCACAAGATGGCAGCACTCATCCGTGTGGCGAGAAAAGTGTCTCGTGGCCAGTGATGTTCCTCCTCTCCTCTCAATTTCCTCCTTTCTGCTACTCGCCCGTGCACATTCAGCGCTTAGCGCGTGCTTCCGCTGGCACAAATGCCAGCAGAACTGAAGTCACGACTTGTGGCTAGGGCGCCGTGGGACCCGGAAAGGCAGGGAGCCAGCCTTTGCAGGGGGGGGGGGGGGAGCGCTTTATTCGGGTTCAAAGTCTTGCTTGAACGAGCTCGAGCCCAAAACTGCCCGTCTTGTCCATTCTTCCTTCCACCGTCACCTCGCCTTTTCTCGACGCACCAATCAGCGCACACCACGAGTAACACAACGATAACAATCCCAAAGCCCGATAACCCGTCGCCGACAGCGCTGAATCCGCTGCCTCATGCATGCCGCATGCCTGGCAAGACCACCCCCCCCCCCCTTTTAGAGCGCAGCTCTTAGGCCTGGTTCACACTTGCGAATCGGCGGGCGAATCTGCAAGAATTGGGCCGCCGGGCGTAGCGTTGACTGTGCATTGCCGCGGCCGATTCCGGTTCGGCGGCAGCGGATTAGCTGTAAGTGTGAACCAGGCCTTAGGCGCCCGTTTCCGGCTTGAGCGGCGCCGCCGTCGCCGTCGGCGTAACCAAGGTCACCCCAAGGTCACCCCAAGGTCACGTGTCCTCCAGGTCATCACAAGGTCACGTGACCCCCCGAGGTCACGTAACCCCTTCCAAGGTCACGTGACTCCCACGTGACCCCCAAGATCACGTGACCTCCCAAGGTCACGTGACTCCCCGAGGTCCCGTGGCCCCCTCCCTGAGGTCATGACCCCCCCTCCCCCCTAAGTCACGCGACACCCCCCCCAGGTCACGTGACCCCCTCCCTCCGAGGTCAGGTGACCCCCCCGGAGCATATTAAAGAATGAGGGGAGGAGGAGAAGGAGGACGGGTCTACCCTCCCGTCAGTACCCTTCCCTCCTTTTCCTCAAGAGCTGCGCTCCAATTCGGCGTTACAGGGAGTTGTAAACGGCTTTCACTTATTAGAGCGCAGCTCTTAGGGGCCCGTTTCCGGCTTGAGCGGCGTCGCCGTCGCCGTCGGTGTAACCGCGCGGTGCATCATGGGAAATGTCCCATAATGCACCGCGCGAGCCTCCCACCAGGGTCACGTGACCTCGTGGGGGTCACGTGACTCCCCGAGGTCACGTGACCCCCCGAAGTCACGTGACTCCCCTGAAGTCACGTGACCCCCTCCTCGAGGTCACGTGACCCCCGCCGATGTCGCGTGACCCCCGATGACGTCATCGTCACTGATGACGTCACCGGCATCCACATCGTCATCGTCATCATCACTGATGACGTCACCGGCATCCACATCGTCATCACTGATGATGTCACCGGCATCCACATCGTCATCGTCATCATGACTGATGACGTCACCGGCATCCGCATCGTCATCGTCATCATCACTGATGACGTCACCGGCATCCACATCGTCATCGTCATCATCACTGATGACGTCACAGGCATCCACATCGTCATCATCACTGATGACGTCACCGGCATCCACATCGTCATCACTGATGATGTCACCGGCATCCGCATCGTCATCGTCATCATCATCACTGTTGACGTTACCGACATCCGCATTGTCATCGTCATCATCACTGATGACGTTATCAGTGACGTCACTGATGTCGTCACCGGCATCCGCATCGTCATCATCACTGATGACGTCATCAGCGACGTCACTGATGACGTCACCGACATTCGCATCGTCATCGTCATCATCATGGGTGAAGTCATCAGTGACGTCACTAATGACGTCATCGGTACCCGCATCGTTATCGTCACTGATGACGTCATCAGTGACGTCAGTGATGACATCATCGGCATTGGGGGTCACGTTACCCCCAAGGTCACGTGACCCCCCCCTGGTTAGTTTAACCCCCCCCAGTGCCCTTCCCTCCTCCTCCTCAAGAGCTGCGCTCTAATTGGGCGTTACAGGGAGTTGTAAGCGGCTTTCATTTTTTTCTTTTCCAATTAAAAGAAAATCATAATTTGTGTATCCCTTTAAAATCGTAGCATTCAGAACAAAAAACGAACTGCGCGCACATTCCCACCCATTCGGCGTGAATGATCACAAGAAAGACTGACAAATTTACTTCTTGAGAACATCTAAGGCACATTAAACACAAACAAAACTCCACCCCACTACAGCCTTTACAACGCATCAGCGGGCATGTTTCTTGTCCCTTTTACATACCGTACATTCAGGTTAAGTTTTTGCAACGCAAGCACCCACCGAGTCAGCCTCGCACTATTTGGTGCTGCTGACGCCAAATACTGCAAAGTGTTATGGTCGGTGCGAATTTCCAGCTCCATCCCCAAATAGCCACGTTTCCAACTGACCCACGGCCCACACAACCGCGTAACCTTCACGTTCGATTACTGCCCACCGAGTTTGGGGAGCAGTTACTTTTTACCGAGAAACGCCACTGGGTACTCTTTCCCATCATATGCACTTTGGCCGAGATATGCCCCTATCGCTCCATCCGATGCGTCGGCGGACAGAACAAAAGGCTGGCTGGCATCTGGCGCTCTTATAACCGGAACTTCCATCAGGAGACGTTTTGCCTCTTGAAACACTTGTTCCTCGTCGTCACCCCACAGTAACACGTTCGGAGTCCTGCCTCTAGTTCGCGCGGTCAATGGCGACACCACTTCAGCATAGTTCGCAATATAGTTTCGATAGTAGTTCATTAGCCCTAAAATGCTCTTCAGTTCTTTTTTCATCTTGTGCTTCTCCATGGTTTGGATCGCCTTGACACGAACGGGGTCAGGAGCATGCCTCCCGGAGCCGATCTGTCGGCCGAGGAACATGATTATTTCCTTGGCAAACCTGCATTTGGACAGCCTTACCGTATCTCAAAGTTTCGAGAACGCTCTTTAGATGCAAAAGGTGGTCTTCTCGCTTAGACGAAAATATTGCAATGTTGTTGATATGTGCGCCTGCATATTCTCTTTGTGGTTGCAACACTTCATCACACGCTGAAAAGCTGCCGCTGAATTTTTCAACCCATAGGGCATAACTGTCTAAGCGTACTGCCCACAATTGGTTACGAATGCTGTAAACTTCTGAGACCGTTCTTCGACTGGTATCTGCCGATACCCGCGGGTTAGGTCCAGTACACCCGCAGGCGATATGAAGGTGAACGCCGGACCGTCGACCGGTCCGTGCTATCAGCGCCATGACGCGGCTGCCGTGGCGGCTCGCTTTCTTGTCGCGCGCTTCACCGAGAATAAGTGCCTGGATCGAGCGCTGTTCTCAGCTCTGGTGCTACTCCCCGCAGAAAGCGCGAGGATTGGGGAAGGAGCCTTTCAGACACTATCGGTAGACAATGTGATTTAGTAGTTTTTTCTTGTGATATGTGCTAAACCGGAAGGCTGCGGAACAAATCAAAAAGTAACTTATACTTTCCGCTTCTTGAAAAGAAGAACACGATTTTGTTTCAATTGTGTAATGTGTCAGCAACCGCGTCGCATTTGCGACGATGTTATATTAGCCACATTACAAAGTGGGCATCATTATTAATCTTTTTTTCGATGCTTAACACTTTGCAGTGCACGCCAAAATAATTTGTTAGAAGTTAGGGCTCCGCTGGAACGTGCATGCAAGCCCCCCCTTCCCTCACCAATTAATTATATATGATTTGCGATATATGATTCACGTTACTGCATACTGGGGATATCATGGCGCGATGATTGTTTTATTAATTTTAAAGCAAGTTTGCTTATCTCATACGAGCACATATCGATCGCGAACGCCATTAAACATAGGTCAGCTCGCAATTTCAACCATTCCTTTAATGGGATTCGAACTTCGGGTTAGGCAAAACATGAGGCAGCAACCACGTCCCCTTTTTTCTTCATTCTTGACAGTTCCGGTTTGACGTCCAACAATCTTTGTCGGATTTGAGCGGGGCCTTAGTATCTTAAGAAGTTTCTCTCTCTGTGAATTAAAGATCGAATTCCGTGTGGCAGACTTCCGTAGAGGTGGAGCACCAGGTCGTTGTTGCGCAGGTCGTTCCACTCTCGTTGGACGGCTTCCCAGAGTTCGTTTGGAGATGCTCTGTGAAGCTCTTGAGTTGCCAGTTCCGACTTTATGATGCCCCTGACGTTTTTGACGATATTGACGTCAGCGCCTTTGGGAGGCCATGGCAGCTCCCATATGCCTCTTTCAGCAAGAATCGTCTTGGTGGAACGGGAGGTTTGGATGGGACTTGGGTCGTGTTGAAACCAACAGTCCTCCTTTCAGAAAGGGCCCATCTAGGACGTAGGGGATCAAGACGTGGTCAATTATGTCCGGGTAAACTTCCGACGTCAGGCGCCTGTCGATCCTAAAGATGGGGTCAAGTCCTTGGCCCCACCTTCGGGATATGGCACCCCAGACATTCACGCACCTACGACCACTGGCGGCCACTTCCTGGATAAACTGAGGGTTGTATCTGCAAGGCAATGGAAGCGTTGTTGTCTCTTTTAGTCACCGCTGAACTTGGCTATCATTACCTCAGGTAAGGCTGATATTTGTTTGTAGTTTTAAGGCTTTAGCGGCGGGCGGGAAGCTTATAGCTGTCTACAATGATTTCTCAGAAAGTGTTGGTCACTAATGGCCTTGGACGTTGCAGGGGGAAGGATAAATCTATACAGTCTATTAGCTTAAAGGTCTGATGAAGCTTACCGGAAGTTGTCATCCTCCAAACTCACCTCTGCTGGTCTAACTGGGTGCAGAACGTAGACTCGTAGCTGAAAATGACGTGGGTGCAATCCTCCACGGTCCAATTCTGAAGAGAATGGGCGAAGTCAAGCCGCAGCTGCTTTGGCCCTTCCGTCAGCAGCGGCGACTGGCAAGCTACACGGCTGTGTAGGCCAGCATCGTAGAGGCGTCTCCGAACAGTAGTGTCGCTGATATCGAGTTCCAGTCCGTCCCTGATATCCCTGGCAGCGCGGAAAGAGTCGCCCAAGGCTGACTTGAGGAGGTGACGGTCTTCTGTTGCTGTAGATAGCGGGGACGGCGACGGTGGGGTGCATCGTCCAAGCGTCCATCGTCATCTAGAAGTGCTGCAATAATGCTTTGGACGGTTTTGACCGGCCTTCCAACACTGCGCGATATTTCCCGCCGTGAAAGTCATTCCTGAGCAAGGACAATGATCTGGACGCGCTCATCCCTTGGAACTCGAGGCGGCGATTCTGCTGAAGCGCTCGAAGACGAACAGTGAACTGAAAATAAAGGTTTAATAGGCGAACTTGTGCCAAACAGAATAAGTAAAGAAAAGGCGTCGAGGCAGCGGAAAGGCAGGCGGCGATTCGGCGGCATAACAGAGAGCGAGAGTGAGACTGACTCGACAAGGTCGCAGGCACCTGCTTATCTACAGTGCGTCATTATCTCGAAACTTCGGCAAAAAAAGTTCGAGCGTCGCGCACTCGGGGCGTGGATGACCTGGCACTTTCGAGAACAAGAAAGCAGGGGGAAAGTTGCGTCTGGTGCGAGAATGAACGCGAATCTTTCAGAAGCCCGTTACTGAGCGTTCCTTGCTCGGGCCTGCGGGCGGCAATATTTATTGCTGAATCACATCCCATTTCACATTTGTTGCAGTTATAAGCGAACGCTCATAAATGAAGAAAGCGGTTGAGCCACGTATAAACCATGCCAAACAACGTCCGCTCTAGTTCAAGTGCAATGTGCAAATCCTTTGCCGGCAATGACGTGGGCACGGCGACGACAAAAGCGATGGCGAAATGGAAACGCACTTCCACGCTTTCAGCAGGGAATAGCAGCAGAGCTGAGAACAGCGCTCGATCCAGGCACTTACTTTCGGTGACGCGCGATAAGAAAGTGAGCCGCCACGGCAGCTGCTTCATGGCGCTGATAGCACGGACGGGTCGACGGACCGGAGTTCACCTTCATATCGCCTGTGGGTTTACTGTTATGCACGATGCCTTCGCGACCATCCAGATAATTTCGGTTGCATTATTCATAAGAATGGGATCGATTTCAGTGATTGCGTTCAATTGCCTATAATCGATGCACAATCTCACACTCCCATCCTGCTTCGCTACGCACACCACCGGACGAGCAAACTCCGATTCAACTGGGTAGTTCATTCCCCACTCCAGAAGCGGTTGAATCTGCTTTTCTACTTCCGCTCTCATTTTATCGGCACCCTATAAGCGTATCTCTTCTTTTGTTGTGAGCCTTCAACAAGTCTTATCTTGTGCAGTTTTTTTTGCACACTTTCCTGGGCACCTAGAAAATACATGTACGAAGTACTGCACTACGCTATACATCTCTTTTTCCTCCGCGGTCTTGTGTGACTCAGGTTCATCTGCTCCCCACTCGTCTGGGGGGAGTTCCTCCACGAAACCGAAGTCCGGATCATCAAACATAACACCAACAGCATCGACCCGGGCCACATATGGCCTAAGTTTGTTGGCGTGAATCCACTTACGGCCACCGTCAGGCATCTCAACTACGTAGCTCTTCTTTCTCCTAACTTCTAGTATCTTCGCTGGTCCCAAACAGGGAAAGTTCATCTTTTTACCGCTTGTGTCCCTTAGTAGCACTAGATCGCCCCTACAGAAGGCCTTCTCTTTCGCACGGAGATTGTAACGCGTGCCGTACGACCTCTGTTTTTTCTCTGCCTGTTTACTACTCGCGTCATGTCGTCCATTTGTCGCCTTAATCTAACCAGATATTTGTCAGCTGACTCAACCAGCGTAGTCGGGAGCGTCCAGTCACCAGTCCACGATTTTTTTAGGATGGACAGTGGTTCCTTTGGCGCGCGTCCCTACACTTCGCTTGTCCGCAGACTCTACAGTCCAGTTTTCTCCCTCCGACTGTGTGCTCACCACACATGCCTCTATCACAGGACCTTCCTTCAATACTGAAGCTTCACCAGCAAGATCTACCTGATCTGCCAAGGGCATTTTCTGTTCTACTCCTCTTAAAGCTACCAAATACTTAGGTGTGAGTAGTGCGTCAACTTCTCCGACAAGCTGCTCGGTCACAGCAAAGAGCAGTAAAGTATCCATTCCAGTATCGAGCGCACTGTTACCAAGTCGAAATGGGACACACATGAGATCGGCTTCCACCTCCTGGCCGAAAGAGCCCTTCAACTGAACCTTCCTTTTTGATTCTCATCCAAAATGGTGGCCATCGACCCTCGAACCACTGTAATGTCTGCCCCCGAATCAATCCTGGCATTCAAGTACTTGTCTCCTGAGCGGAGTTGCACAAATCATTCTTCATCAAGCACTTCGTGTTGTTCAGCCAGCGATACTAGTTTATCATGCACCTCGCATATTTGCTTATCGTGTTCGCAGTATGACGGTTTGTTTAGTCGTGCCGTTAGCTTTGGATTGGTATGAGGGCAATTTCTTGCCAGTTGACCCTGTTTCCCCCCAAGCGAAACAGCGCCGAGTGTCGCCGACGTGCTCGGTATGCCCCCTTTCATTCGGAGGCGTCACAGCCTCACTCTGACCAGAGTCACCAGTAGCGTATGTCTTGTGGTGGGGTTTTGGGACCCTCTGTGCATTACTCTCCTGATGGCATTCAGCCAGATTAGCTATCGCCTCGGGACGCAGCCACTCCCCCGTTTCGTTCAAGACAACATATGCTTTTGCTTCATTGGGGAGATATTCCTTCAACCTATCCGCGACAACTAGTTGCAACAAGTCATCGTAAGTATCCAGTTTTCTACTTTTCACATAATAACGGAAGTACTATCGGGGAAAAATGAAATGCGAACAGAGGAGCGCGTGGCTCGCGGTACAGGCTGCGCCGCCTGGAAGTGAGCCTAGGAGCGAGGGTGCGTGGCCTACTCCGACGTGTTCACGCCCCTCCCTCTGCGCTCCCCAAGCTTCAGCAGTGCGCCTCTTAGTGCGCTGAAAGCTATCACCGCTATCTTTGCTGACTCAGCGCGGGCGGTGCAAAGAAGCTGGCCGCACTCGCCGAGCAGGCAAAGATAGCGGTAACAGCTTTCAGCGCACTGAGAGGCGCACTGCCGAAGCTGGGGGAGCGTCAATCGAGGGGCCTGAACACATCGAAGTAGGCCACGCACCCTCGCCCCTAGGTTCACTTCCAGGCGGCGCAGCCTGTACCGCGAGCCACGCGCTCCTCTGTTCGCATTTCATTTTTCCCCGATAGTACCTATTAAGTCGGCCGGCGAACTGGCTCCACCACTCTTCCTGAAATTTGCCTGCCGTATTGAACAGTCGTTTATATTCGTTTGGA
This sequence comes from Ixodes scapularis, assembly GCF_016920785.2. Classification (NCBI taxonomy): domain Eukaryota; kingdom Metazoa; phylum Arthropoda; class Arachnida; order Ixodida; family Ixodidae; genus Ixodes; species Ixodes scapularis. The sequence goes on from NW_024609882.1 coordinate 60,147,192, forward strand.
GAAAATCTTAGCTCACATAAATTCGTTCTTTTAGCTGAGCGTAAGATGGCATTTCCTTCATGACACTGCACACGACCACTGACTTGACCCTGTCAGCTATATACGACATTATCAGAACCGTTTTCATTTCATTGGGAGTCTCAAAGGAGCGAAATATGACTTCTACCGCCTCGAACCAGCCAGGCACTAAGGTTTTGTCCCCGGGCATCCGGCTTAGCGCATTACTCAAGAGCGCAGCACAGTGGGCTACCCCAGATTCAGGTTGTAATCTCAGCCCCCCGTTGGCACCACCACCATTCTCCCTCTGCAATTTTTGGAGCTCGATTTGTGCCCGTATCTGTTCGAGCTCTATTTTTTCAGTTTCCAACCGGGTGTTCACTGCAGAATCAATTCTCACCTCATATTCTGATGCGTCGTCAGGCTCCTTAAATTTATCAGGCATTTTACCCTCCCCTTTGGCCGACTCATAGTTCTTAGCAATCGCTCGAGTGACCATTCAAGCCGAATATACAAACATATGCGCTCACCAATTCAGGTTGACCAGCTCTTCGCTGGTCGGAGGCACTGGCAGCAGAAATGCCTAGTAGGAATGTCTCAGGGTCCGTGCATCACTGAAGTCCGAATTCTACCACTGGCAGGCAGCAGTTCCTGTCTCTGTCGAAGACTGGAAGTCTTGTTTTCTTCCACTGGTTCTTGTGCTGAGGCTGCGTCATGTAGCGTTCGTCCCACTGGTCACGCCAAGCGCTCGTCTGGCGTCCGGTTGCATGGCCGCCGAAACGCCGGGTTTGCGTGATGTCAGCACCCCTGCTGTACTCCGGACTCGCCGCTCGGTCGCATATGGTAGACGAAAAGCGTGGCTTGCTTGAAATAGCAACGTCTGTGCGGTATGCCGAACCCACCGCTCCGTTGCTTATGGCAGGAGAAAACCCGGGTTTGCTTGAACTCGGTGACGTCCGTGCGGTGTTGGAGCTGGTTGCTCACTTTAAGGTTCCGAAGCCAACTCCCCCTGTCGACTGCGCCAGTCACGCCATAGAGTAACACAGTAAACGAAAAGAGGGGACACTGGAGCCGATTCGCGGCCCACGAGCTAGGGACTACGACGACCGTTCAGTGGCACTGCAGTCACACACCTAATTTAGACATTTATCATATTTTCACCCTTGATAAATAACTCCACTCTATAACCTAACATTTCAAAATTAATAGCAGTTCCAAATACTTTTAAAAACAATTTGTACAGCTGCGGCTTTGGCTGCGGCTCAGTGGATGGCTTTGGGGCCGTCGGCTCGGCGGACGGTAGCTTTCCGGTCACGTCGCTCGAAAGGTCGGTTGGGCTGCACTTGAGTGGCTCGTGCGGGCTTCTCGACATTCTTCCGTTGTTAGAAAGGTGAGTCGTTTTACTGACACCGTATTTTGCTTGCTTTTGGCTATAGTTGGATGCACGGGCTAAAGCGCGAGCTAATTGCTCTGGATGAAGCCTCGGCAGTTGCACGTGCACGAGTGCGCTCGTGCAGCGAGAGCGCCAGTTAAGGCACTCAAGGCATACTCAATTTCATACCTAATGTGCATCGCTGTCAATGCTGGTAACGCGAGCGCGTGGCTTTTGCGCCAGCAGCTATGACAGCGTTGTACCTGGCGCCATGTATGAAGCAGGGTAGGTACCGCAGGGGGTACAGGTAGCCTTCATGCGCGCTTTGCTTAGGTCGAGGCCATCCTAAGCAAAGCGCACTCACGAGGAAAATACAAAGAAATGGAAGGTGACAATACCGTGAAGGCTTTTCTTTATCACCACTCTTTGTTGTCGCTTTAACAATTTTGGTTCCCGAATTGCTATGAAATGAAGGCACCAAATTCGCGTAATCTCAAATTGACTTGTGCTACTTTCGTTTCCCAGCTGATGCCGCCAGGATGTTTGGCTACGGCAGCTACTGTTGCGTAGCCTGGTGCGGAAACAATGGGAGAACGCGCAAGAAGCCAGGAACAAAGTTCTTCCGAGTTCCACGAGACGACAGGTTGTCCTTTGTTTTAACAACGTACTGGACGCATAGTTCTAATGAAAACCGGAGAGAAAGCTGAATGTTTAATCAAAACTTACTTAATCAAAACTTTACTTCTGTTAGTACTAAATTTAGTTTAAAAAACATTCCGTTCCATGATAACCGGATTGTGGTGGACTAGCTTCCCAGCTCTGCAAGGCAGACTGCATTACAAATTCGTTGCTACGTGCTGAATTAACATGACATGCAAGGAAAGCACAACTCGTCTTTTTTATTTGTTTTTTATTGAGATTAACTTTTTTAATGTTTCTATAAATGAGCAAGGCACTAAAACTAGCTGATGCCCATTGTCAGCACTGGTATAAAACTACCAAACTCCCAAAAAAGTTGCACTTCTTTTTATAGCAAATAGCATTGCGCACCTTTTAACCAGTCAGCAAAATTGTGTATGTGTGCAGTCAATAAATAACTACAACCTTCTGAAGCACTATTAGTTTGCTTATCACCTCCATGTGAAACCACAATATCTAAACCATTAAGCGCCGTTCACACTCTTGCAACCGAGTACGACCGAGAGAGACAAGACCGGTTTTTAATCCTCTTACGACTTCTTAGGACCAGCTCCGCAGCAGCGCGCCTGGTCCTAAGAAGTTTCTCTCGGTCGTACTCGGTTGCAAGAGTGTGAACGGGCCTTTATGGTCAAATATTTTATTTTTAACAAAAATAAAGAATAATGAAGTTCACTACATCTTCCAGGTCAAAGGCATGGCTGAGGTATGCCAAAAGAGACGACCTTCTGCGAAAATCGTCCAGTGAGATGCATGCGAAGTATTTCGTCTGCAGCAGTCACTTCACAGCACGTGACCTCATGGACCCTGGGCGAACAAAGCTAATGAAAACCGCTGTGCCTTCAGTTCGCCCATCGACATATTCAGATGCTGAGAGAGCTAAAGGTAAAGATTTATTTAACTATCCATATACGAAAAGTATATTACTTGTGTAAAACTTTATTTAAACACAATATTGCTTCTACGGCTTCACAACCTAACTTCTAATAGACGAAACTCTTCCAGACTTTATGGAAGCGACAACCCCACCGTGCGGCGCAGACCCCATGGAGGCTACAGCCTCCAGCTTCCGGCCCGAAGAACCCTCAACCGCTGCCCATGGTGAGGAAGGACTTGTGTTGGAAACAACAGCCTGGGTCTAATAGACAAATTTTTCCAGACTCCATGGAAGCGACACCCCCACCGTGCGGCGTAGACCCCATAGAGGCTTCAGCCCCATCATGCGGTGCAGCCTCCAGCTTCCGGCCCAAAGAACCCTCAACCGCTGCCCATGGTGAGGAAGTACTTGTGTTGGAAACAACAGCCTGCGTCTAATAGGCAAATATTTCCAGACTCCATGGAAGTGACACCCCCACCGTGCGGCGTAGACCCCATAGAGGCTTCAGCCCCCTCATGCGGTGCAGCCTCCAGCTCCCGGCCCAAAGAACCCTCAACCGCTGCCCATGGTGAGGAAGGACTTGTGTTGGAAACAACAGCCTGGGTCTAATAGACACATTTTTCCAGACTCCATGGAAGCGACACCCCCACCGTGCGGCGTAGACCCCATAGAGGCTTCAGCCCCATCATGCGGTGCAGCCTCCAGCTTCCGGCCCGAAGAACCCTCAACCGCTGCCCATGGTGAGGAAGGACTTGTGTTGGAAACAACAGCCTGCGTCTAATAGGCAAATATTTCCAAACTCCATGGGACCGACAACCCCACCGTGCGGCGCAGACCCCATGGAGGCTACAGCCTCCAGCTTCCGGCCCGAAGAACCTTCAACCGCTGCCCATGGTGAGGAAGGACTTGTGTTGGAAACAACAGCCTGGGTCTAATAGACAAATTTTTCCAGACTCCATGGAAGTGACACCCCCAGCGTGCAGCGTAGACCCCATGGAGGCTTCAGCCCCATCATGCGGTGCAGCCTCCAGCTTCCGGCCCGAAGAACCCTCAACCGCTGCCCATGGTGAGGAAGGACTTGGGTTGGAAACAACAGCCTGCGTCTAATAGGCAAATATTTCCAGACTCCATGGGACCGACAACCCCACCGTGCGGCGCAGACCCCATGGAGGCTACAGCCTCCAGCTTCCGGCCCGAAGAACCTTCAACCGCTGCCCATGGTGAGGAAGGACTTGTGTTGGAAACAACAGCCTGGGTCTAATAGACACATTTTTCCAGACTCCATGGAAGCGACAGCCTCACCGTGCGGCGCGGACTCCACGGAGGCTACAGCCCCATCATGCAGCTCGCCCTTGGATTTCCGACCGGTGACACCGTCCACATGGTCCTCCTCTGAACCAGTTGGAGCTTGTAAGTGTCCCATTTCTTTTGTTCACCTGTGCCCATTTGTCCACCTGTGCTCATATAACTAAAATTCATGCATGTTAAGGTGGGTATTAGTTTGTCTACTTTTCCGGTGATGGGCTTTTCATGCAAAACCTGTAATATACCTTACGTACTGTATTGTCAAGGCATACAGTGGAAATATGTAAATTTAGCAAACATAGCTTCAAAAGCCCAGTTTCCCACGATTTCTAATTGTCTGTAGTTTAGGGGCATATTATCTACTTGCAGATTATGTCACTGTAAGGTAATGTTGGCTATGCTGGTTATAAGGAGAACTGCTTACCTGCTCTGATTTCATTATTTTTATTTTTTACCCGTTTCAGGTACTTCTACGCCTCCTCTGCGCAGTTCTGCGCCGAGACCTAAGGACATCATAAGGCGTCTCCAGGCCAAGGTTTCAAAGTACCGGAAGACCATCGCAAGGCTGCGCAAGCAAGAGAAGAATATGCCTCGATCGGCTGCGGAAGCTCTCAACATCATTCGCCCTCACGTGACAGACGAGGTATTTCACCTACTGTCAAGCCATGTTAAATTGAAATCCAAGGGCAAGGGAAAACGATTCCCGTTATGGTTGAAAAAGTTTTCTCTTCATCTCAACTTCCGTGGGCCGCGGGCATACCGTTTTTTGTCTCGCTATCTCACTCTTCCTACTCAGCGCACACTAAGAAGATGGCTGTCGGATGTCAAAATGACACCTGGAATTATACCAGGCATTATGTCATCCATTTTTACAAAAACACAATCATGGAGTAAGCGCGATCGCGTCTGCACTCTCATCTTCGATGAGATAGTGTTAAAAAAAAAACTTGTCATATGACGTGCCACAAGATGTTGTTCATGGATTTACGGATGATGGCTACGAACGAACCTCAACGATTGCCGACAGAGGCCTGGTTATCCTCCTTTCCGGAGTTTCCCGGAGATGGGTTCAACCAGTCGCTTATACAATTGGGCACACGTCTACGCCATCTACCGTAATCCGGAACTTGTTGATCTCGCTCACTGAGCAGTTGCAAGACATTGGAATTACAGTTAAAGCTGTAATTTGTGACCAAGGGGCTTCCAATGTAAGCTTAGCAAACCAGCTTGGTGTCTCTGTGGCGCAGCCCTTTTTTTTCGTAAAACGTGAACGCGTTTACTTCATTCACGACGTTCCCCATTTAGTGAAAACAACTCGGAACAACCTGCAGGCCCACAGGCTTCATATCGAAAATGAGATTGTAGACTGGGCAGATATTGTGAAACTGTACCACTCCACACATGAGATGCGACTGCGGTTGGCGCCAAAGTTGACTGAAAGACATATCTACCAGAAACCTTTCAGTAATATGAAGGTTAAGCGGGCGACCCAGGTATTGAGTGCTTCAGTGTGCGTCGCGCTTTTAGCTCTTGTCTATGCGAAACAGCTGCCTGAAGCAGCCATGTCAACTGCTTATTTTTGTGACCGCATGGACAAGCTGTTTGATCGCTTGAATAGCTCCAGTCCAAAGAAAACGGAGCAAAAGTTGCGCCATGCTATTCGAAAAGGGCAGCCGGATTTAGTTGAATTTCTCGGAAAACAGCTTCCAGGATTGCGTCTTGGAAGTTCGAAGGCAAACGTCAGCCACACACTATCATCGGGTGGCAAATTACGATCAAAGCCGTCTTGCTGCTGTGGAAAGATGTTTCCCAGAATTGCGACTTCGAGTTTCTCCTCACGCGTCGACTTCAACAAGACCCACTTGAACAGATGTTTGGACACATAAGACAAAAGCAGGGATGCAACTCGAATCCCAATGTGCCTCAGTTCATATCTGGCCTGAAACACATTGAGATTCAGAAGCTCCTCACACTGTCACCGAAGGGAAATGTCGAGGAGGATGAGACGGACCTCCTCCAGGAGTTGTCCCCATTTTCACTTAGTAGCGAGTCACTCGTGGATGTTGTGCAGCATGTCCCACAGGACGACTTTCCATCTTTGGAAAACATCACTGAGTTGGCAGCCCATGAGGAGTCCCATGTTATTGACAACTCTGCTACTTATTATGTTGCTGGCTTCATTGCTGAAATGTTTACTGAGAAGGCTGCAGAAGGTTGTTGTTGTCCTGACTTGCTTAGAGATGAGCACAGTAACCTTGATGAGCCACATCAGTTTTTTTATGATGCTGAAAGCGTACCACGTCCCAGGCAAGCTCTTCGGCAACTTGACTGTGCCATCAAGCGCAGCTTTCACACTTGTTCAGCAGCTCGAGTCAATCTTTCTTTCTGTTATCGAAAGTGTAGCGCACCTCCGAAGTGTTTGTGAAACATTGTACATAACTCTCTCGCGTGTTGGTGATTTTAATTTTTGCACTCCAGAGTGTCGTGCACGGTTTTTAAAAATGTTTTGTCGAATTCGATTGTGCTGGCATGTCCGTTTTGTAAATAGAAACTTGGATAAAGTTCGCTTCCATTCTCGCGTCTCTGGTGTACAGCCTGAAAAGTTCAGTGGGTAGAAGATGATGTTTCAGCCCTTATGTTGCATCTGATAAGATATCTGCAACAGTAAAATTAATTTTATTGGGATTTTATTGGGCCGTGCAGACTGCACACTAGCCATTTGTTGGGATTATTTGCAGTCAGTAGGTTGCACTCTACTGGTCTATTGTAATGACTGCTTTTTTAGATGGTCATGTCTGTTTTTTTCCTATTGTGGTCATGTGGAATGTGTAAGTTCCCATATTGATCTTTGTTAATACTCTCTTAGGTCACTCATCTCGGATGCAACTTTCTTTTCTTTTGGACACTGTTTCTGCTTTACACATATGTGGAGCGTGAAGGAGATTGAGATCAGGGGTGTCCACCAACCTGGCAAGCCTGAAATGCTCAGGGAATTTTGGATCACCTGGAAAAGTCAGGGAATTATCAGGGAAACTGTCAAAAGGTTGGCTAAATCAGGGAAAGTGACGAGTAAAAGTGGCACGGTGGTGCGGAACGAAGCCCGGCGATCAGGTGTCGTCACGGTTCTGCTGAATAACATTGCCTGAAATGTCATCCTTCGAAGGAAGGAACAGCCAGGAAATTTTATCAAAATAGTCAAGGGAAACCTGGAAAAATCATGGACTTTGGAAAAGTCATTGGGTAGACACCTTGTAAGATGTACCTAATTAGGCAGTGCAGATTGCATGCCAAGCCTTGGTGGAATCATTTGTGATGAGTGGGTCGCAGGTACACCGGGCACCAGTCTGATTTAGCAGTCTTTTGTCAGCCATTTCATGTGTGCTTGTTATGGTAGTGGTCATGGTAAACCTTACATGTTAAATGTGACATGTTAAACGTGACATGAACGTAAAACCTGTATTAGACCGTCGGTTGGCTTTCAGTTCTTGTTATTTTGGTCATTATTGTTACTTAAATCAGCAGGAGCAAGGTATTTTTAATTCTGTAGTTCAGGCTGTGTTAGGGTTATTTAATGACTATGTCACAGACTAAGAAGGTCTATACTAGTGGCAATCTTGTTTAGGCATTTACTTGTCTGTTTTTCTCATTGTGGTCATCGTGCATTTCAGATTTCTTCTGCTGAGCGTTTTATTTGCATACAAATTGCATTGGATCAACGAGCTTTGATACTGCATGGCCAGTTTTTTTTTAGTATGTGTTGCTGATGCTGCATATGTTATGTGTGTGGTGCACCTTCCATGGAACATGCTTGAGAACACAAAACAGGCTTGCAATCCAATTGTAGTTGTAACATTGTAATTCCAGTTGTTTGATAAGGTTTTCATGCATGCCATAATATGCTTGTCATTTTTTTGCAGGATGTATTGTTTGTGAATCCTTGATGCACGGTGCTTATGTTTTATAGTTTTGGTAATTATATACGAGGCACAAACTGCCCACCATATTTTTGTTGCGAAAATAAACTGTGTTGATTACTCCCTGGTGGTGTTCTGGACAGCACAAACCTACATGGGTTTCCTGGCTTGTAAAGTCAGTGTTAACTGTATATAGTATTGTCCATTAGTTGTCCGCATTAGGAATCGTACATACGTGTGAAGTAATTACAGCTGAAATTTACCATGCGGGAATAGTAGGAAAAACATAACTCGCGGCAAACCAGATGGCGCAGGCTACCGCCCAATACACTACGCCAAACTATATATCTATCCATCCGGTATTTTTATTGTGACTCCATTCATTCAGTTGGGGACTACGACGGCCGCTGGGTGCGCTCCCTGCCAGCTAAATGGGCCGCTGGGGCCTATGGGAGTGTCCGCTCTTTACCTTGTGTAGATTGCTCTATGGTCACGCCTTGTGGTTTGGGCGCCTTGGGACCCGGGAAGGCAGGGAGCCAGCCTTTGGGGGGAAAGCGTTTTTTTCGGGTTCCAAGTCTTGCTTGCACCAGCTCAAGCTCAAAAACTGCCCGCCTTGTCCATTCTTCCTTCCGTCGTCATATCGTCTTTTCTCGACGCACCAATCAGCGCACACCACGGTTAACAAAAAGATAACAACCACAAAGCCCGACAACCCGTCGGCGACGGCGCTGAATCCGCTGTCTCATGCATGTCGCATGCATGACAGAGGCCAATCAAGCAGAGCCAAAAGGTACTATGTCACATAGCTCAACATCTTATAGTGCGTTTGTTGTAATCGGTAAAAGCAATCAAGCACAAACCATGCACCGTGCACCCGGCATAGTTTCCTGTGTGTTGTGTGCGACCAGCGGGGCTGCCAGAGATTTCGCCCGCGACAACATATTGGAGTGTACCAAGATTTTCAGCGTCTGAAAAGTCCTACGTGTATATCGCCAACAAGCGATATATTCAAAAAAGCCCAAGGAATTCATGTGATGCGTTTAGTGTTCGGTTCAGCAAATTACTGTTTCTGCCCCATTGTGTTGAATCCCCAGACCCCTTGCTTTTCGTTTTTGTGTTTGTGTGGTTGTTCTGCAGTGCCCGTGTCGACATACATCTCGAATTGCATATTTCAAGTCCGATATTTTCAGCGTACGTGCGCTGCAACCTACTCATCTGCATCAATTGACCGTTCCGTTCCGGATTACCTTTAGAATTAGGCATTGTTTATTTCCTAGCAGCCGGGAGAATAATGTCCTCAAAATTCTATCGGCAGTCGCCTGGCATTAGCTGTCTACGATCATGTGACCGCTGCAGGTAGAATTCTGACTATCGGGTATTCTCTCGGCGTTTTGTGAAAACACGTTTCATGGACACCTTTTCGTTGATACACGTTTTGTAGACACATTTTGTCGTCACTAACGTTTCATCGTCACTCGTGAAGCGAAATGCACGCTGTAGGGACATTTCGTCGCGCGTGTATCTCTGATTCGCGTGCTCACCGACCCAGCCCACCCGTTCACGCCGCTTCGTGGCGACAGTCTGCGGCGGCTCATTGTAAAAATATTAACCCACCTGTCCCACCCACACACGTCACTTCGCGGATACAGTTTGGAGTGGCTCATTACAATAAATAAATAAATAAATAAATAAAGAGGCTAATATAGGAAAGCTGATCTGAGCTGTCTATAAAACGTCGTTCGATGAAACGACGTTCGGTGAAGTGATTGTACCGCCAGAGAGTGGCGACTGCCTGTGGAATTTCGGGGAAATAATTCTGCCGGCTGTTGGGAAAATAGACACTACCTAAGACCCGCCGCGGTTCACTCTTAAAAAAAAAGGTGCGCAAAGGGACCAATCGCCATCTTTCATCCCCGCGACCCTAGCGCCCTCTATTCAGAAGCGGTAACTCGAGCAGTTCGTCCCGCGGGCATTTCGTTGCTCCCACTGGCGTTGATCCCCTAACGAATACTTTAGTCCCCTCGTCAATAATGGCTGCCGCAAGCCTTCGATGAAGTGGACGAAGCATCACTCGAGTAGCTATTTTGGAAAGAAGCCTTGGCAAAACAAGATTCTGGCCCCGGGATTTAGAAATTGTGACTACACGCGCATATTCGGTGAATGTTTCCGGCCGCGAAAAACATAAGAACGGAATCCGAGCGACGCGGAGGCGCCGGAGACGAGGCTACCTACTCTCCGACTGCCGCGCGCGCGCCCGAGTTTGAACTGGAGGTGACGGTTGACCCAGTTGACCTGTGGCGGTGCGGTGGAAGCCTCGTCGGATGCAGTCGGAGTGGCAACCGATTGGACGGTGAGTTTTGATGGCTTTGGCTACTTGTAGAGCAGCAGAAACGTTATAGTCATTTCAGAACGTACTTCATAAAGTCGCAGGGTTACCCTGTACGATAGGCGCTCGCTCTTTGACGCGGTCGGGCTCGTACTCGTCCATGTTAGCGTGCAAACGAGGCCTAGCACTTCAAAACTATAGACCCGGCGGCAATCAGTTCATCAAACAAACGATGTAACACCGGCAGATGGTTTCGTCGACGCAGCAGCGTTTTAATGCCACTTAGGTTCATCGAAAAGTACCCGTGTTCGTTTCATCGACCAACCTTGCGACGCTTCATCGGAAGCGTCTTTCCGCACATATCGCCTCGGTCGGCGACCAAGGCGATGCGAGCTTGACGAAACCGTTGCGGTTCGCATGAGGCCTGGTGCGAGTTCGCGCCTCGAGAGTAAAGTTTCGCGCTTACGCTCTTAGGCGAAATGTATGGTCGTATCCGATATGCGTAAATAAACATGTTCTCGATCAATATTAAAGTGTCTCCGAGCGGAGCGAAGGGTTTCAGCGCGTAGTGCGGACGGTTTGAAAGCGGCGATCGCCAATTCATTTGTGGCGTATCAGAGTCGCCTGGGCAAGTCCGCTTTAGTTGAGGTAGGTTTGCGGCGAACGAAATTAAACCAATAATGCAATCCCCGTGGTGAACGAAACAAAACAAAGTCGACGAAACGTTGTAGGAGCACGTATCGACGAAATTGAGCGGTGCCGCGAAGTCGTGCACGCGCGCGTTTAGTGAAGCATTATTTTATGTTTTTACTTTCTCTGCGGGTTTCCCAGTGTCTTTCGGCCCTCTATGTTTCGGCCGATGCTGGTCGGCTCCGCGGCATAGTTTATAGTTTCAACCATGGTCGGGAATCACCAAATTGGAATTGAACTCGAACGCTGTAACGATACTAATGTTTATAGAGCCCAGCGTAGTGGTGTTTTGTCTTGTAATACTTCTGCTTTTGAGATCCTCACTTCGGAGTTTGCTTTCGCCCTGTGTAACTTGTGCTCGTGGCTTCGAAATGTGTGTTGTATTCTTCAAAGCTGCTCTTGCGATCTTCGTTCAAAAGTTTTTTTTTTTTTTTTTATGCTTGTTATTGATAGCTGTGTTTCCATTGGGCTCTGAGCATTTTCATTGCTTTGGACTCTGAGCATTTTCAAACAGTCTGGTTAGGACACGCGTGTCGAAAAATAAATTTTACGCGAATAAACAACAACAAAAAGATTTAGAGTAATATTTATTTATTTGTTTATTTATTCATTTATTTTTAAATTAATAGAAAATTAATCTCGCGCCGTCAATATTGCTAAAACATATTTTTGCGCAAAGTTTATTTTTTTTTTTTACACTTCTGTCCCCTACAAACTGTTTAAAAAAATCTTTCCTTATTTTTTTTTTTTTTCAGGGGCCCTTTAGGGTGCAATTTTCTCGTCTTGAGTGTCGTTCAATTTCGCATTACTCAATTCTGTTTATGACAGACACTATGCTTTATGATAGTATTTTACATAAAGCATAGGGTTATAAAACATAGCATCGTCATTTTGGAACAGAAGCAGCCGCTAACAAAAATAGAAACAAGTCACGTAAAAATAAATTTGCACATGCCATGAACAGTTGTCATCACGACACAAAATGTTGCTATAGCTTCATTTAAAGTACACTTTAATTTTTGAGTTGGCCTAACACCTCCTAAATACCAATACCTTAGCACTTGGTTTTCTTTGTCAATTATCATATTTCAGTGCAGGGTATATAGTGGACAGTGCTATGTTAGCATTGGCCTAGAACTCGTGTTCAGTTGGTGAGAATGCGTGTTCCAGCTGAATGCAAATGCAGCACTTTTTCCAGTCAGCCTTGCGATGACCTATGAGAGGGGGTAGAATCCAGCAACACTAAAGCCTTGCGATCTAGGAGGCATTGAACTAACTGAGTAATCTCTGATTATTGAGCTCCTTAAACTATTGATTTTGCACTTGTAGGCTTCTTTGTCTCTTGAATGTCATTAAAAAAATAATTTTGATGTAGCAAAAAGAAATTCGACCACAGGTGGAGAACAGACATATGGAAAAGGGTTGATTTATGAGGTTTAGGGCGAAAACGAGCTGGTGCTAGTTAATTAAGGCTATGTCTGCCTGTCCTTTCTTTTTCGAAATCTCTGACTGTTTTTACTATGTTCAAGGTTGGTTTACTTCGTTCCTTCTAATTTTCAGAAGCTGCAAGCATCCTCGCCCACGACTGAAGATTGAAATTTCATAGCCGGCCACATGGACGGAATGAGAAGAGAAAGGAAGGGAGCGACTACGTATATGGAGATGGTGAAAGATGCCATGGAGAGGACTTTTTGGGCAAAGAGGGTACATCAGCATACACGCTACAATCTTCAACACCGTAGACGACTATCCAGCCCTAAAGCTCACAGACCAGGTAATATGTTGCTTACTAACGATGTTGGTCATGCTTTTAGGAGCAGTAAGTTCCCTGATAAGACCACGACCACCCCCATTATGGTGCATTCGCGCTGCTAGCGAATGGAAGCTCCTGCAGGGAGATCTCGGTGACGCGGTTGGGGAAAATGTTCCTCAACGCACAGATCTGCTTTGCAGTTGCGGCTCCAGTCCTGGCATAAATGCGCCGTTAGCCCTGTCATGGTGAAGTCTGGCACCATGATGGGTCTCCTTTTTTATCCCACTTACATCAATTACGATTTTGTTACAACTGATAAGTCATGATTTTTTTTCGCTTTTTCTTTTAAAAAGAGCAGTTTACAAATATCTTCAAGTAGACTGAAAATGTGAAAATAATGTTTCTTGCAGATCTTTGCAGTGTCTTTTTGTATTAGTACTGGCACCAAGGCAAAGGAGCGATTTATGAATGTTGCCTCAGAAAACCTGCCAACTGTTCTCATGGTGACTGAGGGAAAACCAAGACCGGCCCTGTTCTGCGAGATCATTGTAAGGCTTCATGATGCAGAAGATATAAAAAAGGTACACTTTACCCTTTGTTGTATTACACTTTTCTTTTTCAGCACATTTGCAGTAAATGAAGCCGTTCGTCTTTTGCTATTAATTTCCTTCCAAGGGCCCAGCTTACGGGTTGGCAGAAACTTCGGGCTCTCGGGACAAGTATTTCATTACCTGACCCTGCCCTCATGCCCATGAGTATGTGCAGAAAGCATGGTCACCAGTTTTATGATCGACAGCTGGCTGGATCTGAGAGCATACCTAATGTGATAACAAAATTTAAAATGGCACTGCCCTGCCAACCTGTTGTAAGTTTTCAAGAGAGCAAGCACACTGTCCTTGCCCTGTGGTACTCAATTCAGTGGAAATTATTCAAGTTCAACATGCCTTTAAAAAAGATTCTCCTCATAGGCCACTTCTTGCTTGCCTTTTTTATAGCAGCATTATAAGAAATACTTGCGTTTTAGTTATATTTGTGGAGGGCTAGAAAACCGAGCAAATAGCTTTATATTTTTGGAGGTTCCTCCTGCTGAGCGAGATTTGGTGCAGCTGAGATGTATCTGATCGTAACTGGCCAACCAAAAAGACTGCACATTCTGAATTAGTTGGCTTATGTGGAAAATTGGGGTACTTCATACTTGTTTTTATTCCTTTGTTTATTTTAAAGTATTAACAGCACTTCTCAAAGCACGGGCAAAGCTAAATGTGATCACAAGCACAATGAGATGTGCTTGGAACGAATTACTTTCAGAAAACTGATAACAGCATCATAGTCTTATTAACTGGCACTTCCTCCATGGCAAAAGCAAGCACCACGAGTCTTTTATTATCCCACTAACATCTTTGCAATTACGATTCTGTTTCTCATAATAATTTGGGAATCCTTTTTTTCTTATCTCCTGCTTTTCTACGAGGTAGTTTACGATTTATTGGCTCACTAAAGATCATCTATTTTTATTTCAGATTTTTGCTGAGTTTAATCGCATCACAAGCATCGATGCCGAGCAACTCTCTTTTTAAATTGCCTCAGAAAACCTGGCGACCGTCCTTGAACTGACAGAGGGCAAGACAAAGCCGGACATTTTCTACCAGACTGTTGAAAGGATGGATGATGTTAAAGAATCGGAGAAACAAGGTACACCTGCTTTGCAATTTAGCCTTCATTGACTGTTAGCGGAAGTCCCAATCCAGCTAGCTTTCTATTGCAACCGAATTGGTGCCGACTCAGTTCATGTGATAGGTGGGTGCAAACTATGTAAATTAAATTCGAGATATCTAACAGTTATCTGTACGGCATCTGAAATTCCAAATGCTTCTGTACATTAATTTTAAATTGTGAGTGACCGTCTGGGGATGAGTAACATTAAAAAAAAATGGGGGAATGGCTGTATTTAAAAAGAAACATAAATTTGCATTACTGATGTGATGCTTAAATAGAGCATTGATATTTTGTGTTGAATTGCCGTGACACTTGGCACTGAGCACAATTGAAAGGATTAGTTTAAAAAACAATCTACTAGCATGGGTGATTATTCTGTTATTAACTGTGTGCATATGAGGAAACAAAATCAGGCCCTTATTTCTCACCTGGTAGGATTTGACTGCATGGTATTACTGTTTCACCCTATGTCCGGATGCAGCGGATGCTAAGAGCAATCCCATTTAATCGTTCTCTTTGAACATAGCACATAACACATGTCGCCGCGCCCACTCTCTAAGGACACATGACACCCGCACAGCTTTGGATTTGCTCTGATGGCTCGCAGCATCCGTTGTGCCCTGACTAAGGTGATACAGAGTATAGTGTAGATGGTGGTTGGACAAAAAAATTCTGAAGTGTCTGTGCTATGTGGTATGAAAATATTTTAAAGGGATACTTAACGAAATTTGAAATATACTCGTCCTGTTCAGATATAAACTGATTATGATAAACAATATCCGTAAATGACAATCTCACGTTTGTATTTTGAGCCTGAAGGCTGAACTTTTCGTTATAAATGAAATACCTTTCTGGCTTTAATGCAAGGCATTAGATGCATCCGTGTTAAGAGCCTTTTCACATACATCAACACCATCGTTTCGATATCGCAGTGCTCCCGAAACTTACTGTTGACCGGAGATGGTCCATCTTTTGCGTTGTTTGTGCTACTCCTTTGCTCACCAGTCGAACAACGTGGTGAAGTTTGGGTATTCGATGACCTAGCCTGGAGAAGATATTCCAGCTGCTCCAATGACCAATTTAGCTTTGATATGCCAAGAGCAATATTAGGGTAACTGGTGTGGGGTGTTAGGTTTAGACAGTATATACTGAACCTGTTTCAGGTAGTCTATCAGTTACCTGTATCTGCTTATCATCAGTTACTTGTATCTGCTCTAAGGGCAGGCCTCTTTTTTTGTTAGAAAGCCTTCGATTTTATGATTTGTTTTAATTCCCAACCTTTGTTTCAGACGTGCCCCGCAATGTGTTCCACCGCAGTGTGTCCCAGGACCTCGACAAAGCGCTGCAGTGTGCTTTTTGTAAATCTGGCTTATGAGACAGAGGGCCCTCTGGAAGCTGTGGCACTTAGTTTCTGCCTGGCATGGGTTTTTGACCTTCAGTACCTCGTTAAATATTTTTGCACATTTGTTTGCTTAGAGAGACTTGTAGGTCTCAAACATTCAAAGCTGGGCTGCATGGGTACAAGGCTGCTGACCAGCCTAAATTTAAAAAAAAAGTTTTTTTCCTCACATGTTGTTAAAAGCATGTTGTTCTGGGCTTATGTAATGCATTGAAGGAATGCATTCGCATTTAAGTGAACATTATTTTTACTTTCTTGAGCACATGCATTCCTGAAGGTCTAAAACCCATGGCAAATTTTTTGTTCTGTTTTTTTTTTTTTAAATTTTATTTATAAATATAGGGTGACCCAAGTCACCGGGCTCGATCAAAAATGGACCGTAAAAATTGTCGCCTTCACGTCGTAGACCATGGCAAGTGTATTCGCCCTATTATTTGCAGAAAAAGAGCTACGCTTTGTAATTAAAAAAACGACCTGTGAAATACACCTGTGACGAAAAATTTAGATCGCTACGTACAGGCGTCAATTTTTACGGTCCATTTTAGGTCGAGCCTGGGGACTTGAGTCATCTTATATACTAGTAATTTCTTGAGCAGATATGTTCCTACAGGCCAAAAACCTTTCCCAGGTCTTTTCTTTTTTTTAATTTATAAATATACTAGTAATTTTACTGCCTCACATTTTATGATTGGGAGCTTTTTTTACTAAGGTGTTTGATTTTTTATAGTGATTTTCATTAAAAAAGGGAACAAACGACATTAAAAAGAGCTGTCTCTTGTTAGCTTTTTTTTTTCTCTACAAGTTTTCTTATTTTTGAATGGATATTAGGGTGTCTACAATATGTTTTAGTGCTGTGAAACGAGCCAGAACAATCAGATCCTGCATGTAGTAAGCTCAATTAAGATTTAACCAAATGTGAATTTTTCCTGCAGAAATTTCAAAGCTTAGCTCCCTTCATATGAAAAATAAGACCAACAAACTGGCCAGTGTCAATAGCAGTCATGTCTGCAGATGATAGAGTTAGCGATGGTTGTAACTCCCGGTAGGCACAACTAGCAGATGAAATCGCCTTCTGCTTCCCTTGCTTAGAACAAAATGACGTCGCAGTTTACAAGCATTGCTAACGCTGCAAGCATGTCCACCGTAGGCCCTGGCAAGTTCGTCTGATTTTTCACAGGAAGGAGGCGAAATTCCTTACAATTTCAACAGGTAACATGCACATTCAGTGAATGCTTTAACTTTTAATGTGCAGGCACGAATTTTTCGGGCTCGTTCAGCAGCACTAAGAACCATTCTAGATTCCTATATATATGCTAGTCATGTAAAATTTCGGCAAGTTCTTCAGTGCCAAGATGGCAGTATTTTCTTGTATACTTTCTTGTGATGTGCAATTGTTTTCATTTACAGTGTTGTGTAGTTCTAGAACAAATATATTTCCACAATTAAAGTGCTAGTTTTTTTTTCTACAGATCGCTGGTGCAACGTGTTTCGTAAAATGGTGATGTTAGCTGTAAAAAAACCTCCCTGAAAGTTCTACGAGTGTTGTCCGCATATCCAGTCTTCGCAGCTTCTTTCACGACAAAGGCTTGCTTTTTCCAAATAAAGGTGTGCGACTTTTCATATGTACTGCAATATTTAGCTGTGAATGCGAGTGAAAGGTCTGAGGTATTGAATACCTCCCTGCTCTGAAAAGACACTTTGTGCAACTTTTCAGAAGATATACCTTTTCAAACAAGTTGCACAATCTGCCTTTTCTGAATAGGAAGCTGTTCAATGCCGCAAACCTTTCACTCCTATTCACAGCCAAAGGGTCTCATTACTAGTATTCTCGGCTCTAAAAGTGTCAAAATTCGTTCACAAAAGGACGACAATTACCCTCTCAATACTATAAAATTAATCCCTAAAAGGGTCAAAATTGATCCTCAAAGGGACGAAAGGTACTCCCCCGTCACTATAAATATCATCCCTTTAAGTGGCAAAATTAATCCCCAAAGGGACGAATTTTAGTCCCCAATAAAAAAAAAGTTAGTCCCCCAATCACCACTGTTGGTCCCCAAAGGGATCAAAGTTACTCCCCCAATTATAAACACGACGGCGCTCAAGGGACCATAATTAATCCCCTGAAGAGTTAAGCTTAGTCCCTGATGCCCTGCTGTAGGGATCAAAAGCACTCCTCTTAACGGTTCAAAACTTTGACCTGAAGGGATCAATGGAAAGGGACTAAAAGAAAAGGGAGGGACCAAACCGGGGTTTTGCCGTTTTTGGGGGATCACTCTCAGTGACATCGATTTAGTCCCCAAAAAGGACGAAGTACTACTCCTTTTTTTTAAGAGTGTTCTTGTTTATTCAGTTATCTTCTCAGTTGTGTGACAGCTTCTTTGTACATCTTCCCATATCTAGGATTGCTTGGAAGTTTGTACTTGTTTACGGAATAGGCTGTCTAATAAACTTCTAGGAGATTTGACAACAATGCCGTGTGTCCGTTTGCCTGCCTTTTTGGTAATCGCCGGGGTGCATACATTTTTTAAGGGTTTCCTTGCTGTCTTCAATAGGCTTATGAAGTTAGTTATGAAGTAGGTGCATAAAGTGTTGTGACGGTGCACCTTTGAATCAGGCGCATCTGTGTTCCCTTCGAATTCAGTGGGTGTAGAAAGAGGTGTAGCAGTACACCATTGAACACACAAAGGTGGGTTCAAAGGGAACACTCATGTGTTCCCTTTGAGGGCGGAAGGTCTAGAAAGGGGAGTAATGGGTATACTATTGAGTGGGGTGCATCTGCGTTCCCTTTGAGTAAGGCGGGTTTATAAAGCGGTGCAATGGTACTCCTTCGAATAAGGTGCATCTGTGTTCCCTTTCATTTCATTGGGTGTAGAAATAGGCGCCGTCGTACACCATTGAATAGGGTGCGTTTCCTTCGAGTGACATTTGTGTAGAAAAAGGTGTACATGTGCACCACACCAAGAGGTGTACGCTTACTCCCACCTTTGGTGTGTACAAATGTTCCCCCAAAAGGGGAATATTTGTACACATTAAAGGTGAGAGTATAAGCGGCGAGCACTTACACCCCTATGGGTGTACCCCGTTGCACCCTTTTTTAGAGTGTGAGGTGACGGCAGTGTAAAACGTTTTTTTATGTGATAATTTCCCGTCCCGACTCCGGCATGGTGGCAACAGTAGCGGCTTTATGATGACGGTGTCCTCGAAGTTCCAATGTGATATGAGATGACAGCTGTGTAAAGCGGGTTTTTTTTGTGTGTGATAATTTCCCTTCCGTGTTTCAGTATATCAGCAGCACGGGAGGGTATATGATAACCGTAGTGAGTTTTAGTATCGCGTATACCAGCAAATGCACACTTTGCGTTTGTGTTGGCAATATGTGTTCAATACTGCGCATTCACGGGAGCCCAAAATGTTTCCTAGATGGCCCCACGGCGACGACGTGCATTCGCTGCATGGAGCACGCAACGCCAACGCAAACGTGCGGCGCTTGGTGTTTTCTTTAATACGCTATACTAAATCTCTATTATCCTGAAATTTAAAGCGTGGTATGCGATGACGTTTGTGTTAAACTTTTTTTTTTCGAAATAATTTCCCCTCCCGGGTCCGGTATGGCGGGAATGGTAGCGGTTTTAGGTTAACACTACCCTAAACTTTCTAGCATGGCATGAGGTGACGGCTGTGTAAACATTTTTTTTCATGTCTGAACGTTTTCCGTCCTGGTTTCGGTATGGCGCTAACCGCAGTTATTTTAATTTGTTTGAATGGTATTTAAAGTTTTTAAGCGTGGTATGAGGTGACGGATGTTTAAAACGTTCTTTTACGGTGATACATTTCCGTCCCGGTTCCGGTATGGCTTCAGCGGTAGCGGTTTTATCATAACGGTATGACAAAATACTAAAGCGTGATATAATATAAATTAAGCCTGTAACCGAATATCAGATGACGGCGGTGTAAAACGGGTTTTTTTGTCATACTTTTTCGGGCCGGTTCTGTTGTAGCATGCAATAACGATAGCGGTAATATATAATAAAAATGCAGATTTGGAGGTCTTATATTTCAAACCACCTGGTGATGATTTAACTTTCCTACTGAAAACAAATATAAATTAATTTTTGATATGTTTATATGACATATTTTTAAATCAGAACTTATTGGGTATTTCATATCAGTTCCATATGTAGCATATGAATTTCAGCTAAACTAGGTTGTGCTAGGTACCGCCCAATTCATGTGCTGCAAAAACTATTTTTATTTGCTTGCGCCACCGTTCATTTCGGGCCCTTCAGACACCTTTACTATACACTCATGTATATACATTACGCATACCACTAGCATCACCTGAGCATATACATTGAGTGCCTACGCATACTCGGCACAACAAACATGAATACACTAACGCAACCGGTAACTTCTAGAGACCATTGCTTTTCCTTCTTTTGTAGTGGTCGTCTTGAAGGTACGGATTTTCTCAGTGACCACCTAAGCAATAAATAATATTCTCAGCATGTTGATTTTATTTCTGCAATCTCATACCCCTGAGAGTATTTTAAACGGTTCAGAAATGAATCTCTTAATATCAAGTAAACGCTCATGCAGTAATTATTTGAAAGCCAATAAACCAGGCCGCTTCACAGTGATTCCAAACCACGTGTTACCTTTCCCGGGCGGCACGTCACATACTAAAAAAAATATAAGTTTCTATTTGATATGTTTATTAGACACATTTTTATATCGGAACTTGTATGATATGAAAACATATAAGAACTGATTTGACTAAAATTATGTATTGAAATTTAGTGCTGGGCTAGCAGGCAAGTTTATTAACACAAATATAGTAAAAAGGAAATGGGAGAAGTATGAAAAACAGATATGACTTAAAAAATGGTATGCATGATGTGGACGTCATATCAGTTCTTATTTGGGCATCATATGACATTTAAAATTGTAATAAAAATGTCATTTAAGTTATCATTTAACTAACATATGAACTTGTATGCTGCATATCAGTTGCCATATGTTGCATATCAGTTCTTATATGTCGCATATCAGTTTTTGGATATTTCATATAAGTTATGATATAGATTCATATAATTTATTTTTCAGTAGGAATGCAACCGAAATCTCGGTTACATGGCGCTTTCTCCGGCCATTATTAAAACGCGCGAGCAATTAATCCGCTCGCGGATTCATTAAGTCGCGTAGGGTTCAACTAAAA
The DNA here is from genome assembly GCF_016920785.2 of Ixodes scapularis. NCBI lineage: Eukaryota > Metazoa > Arthropoda > Arachnida > Ixodida > Ixodidae > Ixodes > Ixodes scapularis. The sequence continues at coordinate 60,168,452 of NW_024609882.1, forward strand.
TAAAAAGCATAATCCATGCTTTGGATGCTAAAAGTGTATTGCAGTATATACTGGAGCACTCTTATTGGAAGCTTTTGTTTTAAAAGCACCCGTTAAATATACTTTTAAATGCTATACTAAGATTAACCGAGGGAGAGGAGATGAGAGCATACTGTGACGTCAGAACACCCAGCTGTCACGAGAGTCCGGCGAGACTCGGGTAATCAAGCGGACGGAGACCGTAGCTCAGTGGCCTCAAACTTATTTGAGCGTGGGGGCCACAAATCCGACACTGGGAAGGCCGGGGGCCAACGTTAGAGGGGGGGGGGGGGGGGGGGGAGGGTGTTCCAAAGGATTTAAAAAAAGAGACCTCGTGCTCTATGCTTTTTGTAAACTCAGTTCTTCCTGTGACATTTTTAGATCAGATTTGTTCATTTACTACCTTGGGCCCTGAAGAGTGAAAGAATCGTGAAAATGGGAAAAGCCCGTGCGTAAATATTATCCACCCATAACGGGGGAAAGACTCGCACTGGCTGGGGAGAGAAGAGTGAAAGAAGAGGGAGGAGAAGGGGAAGGTTAATTTTTATAGTGACGGCATATTAAGATATTCAAATAGTTAGTTGCAAAATTGGTGGGAGAGGGAGATGCCTAAAACCACTTTAAAAAATTAGAATGTGCGGTGTGAATTAGGATACACCGGATAAAAGATTTTGAGACACGAAGTGTCACTCCAAGCGACATAAACGTCGGGTGGCGTATAGCTTCATCCCCGTTGTAAACTGTACATGCTCACACTGGAAGAGTTCAGGTACTCCTACAACTATCTGCAGCAAAACGTACTAAACTGTGGCGTAAAGCAATAGCGTCACAGCTGAGTTGCGAGGCCACTTGCTTTCAGAAACTCTGAAAGTGCTCGAAATTTGGTGTGTCCTGTGAATCGCTTGCCCCCGTTCGGGTACATCAGTTGGCGGGGCGATGTCACCGACATGCGGGAGGTTTGCAGGACACTGTGAAGCACAGCTCAAGCGCTGCCGTATTTTGGACACGACCATAGCACGTGTTCGGTGACCTCTAGAGTCCCGCAACTGTCGCAGTTCGGACTATTTTTGCGTAAAATCTTGTGCAACGTTTTTGCCGCAAATGGGCAGCCCGCTCTCAGGCGGTGCAGAAGGCTAGACTCCTTTCGGCTGAGTTTCGACTCCGGTAGGGGAAAAGGAGCATTGCCTGAGGCGACACCGTCATGAAGATGTCCCATTTTGTGGTCAGATGGACAAGACGCTTGGCCTCACTGAATCGGTGGATTAAGTATTCTGGGGTCTCCTGGTCATGAGCCTTAGCCACAAGAGTGTCCACCTGCTCGTTCCCTTTGATGCCACAGTGAGATGGGATCCATTGAAATGCCAGCTTCCATCCCTTGGCTTCAAATTTGGGGGATAGATGAGCGGCTTCCTTTGCGAGTGGTGGAGCATCTTCCAGGTTTTCAAGATGATAAAGGGCACTTCTGGAATCTGTTAGTATAACTGCCGCTCGAGGCTCAAGTACAAGCAGCGCCTCCAGAGCTTTGCAGTAGCTACAAGTTCCGCAGTTGTTGACGTTGTATGAAAGTTAGGCCTACCAGCCTGTTGCACCGCCATGGACGGGATCAGAAATGCCGCTGTAGATGTTGCTGTTTCGGGCTTAGTCGACCCATCAGTGAAGACATGTAGCCAGCCATTATGCCATCTATCTAGGTGATCCATAGCGAGGGAACAAGCTGCGATGGGAGCGACAGACGACTTTCGCTGGAAGACCGGTAGAGTACCGGTCACATTCAATGGTGGTAAGGTTGTGTGGGGTGGTGTCGGTGGCAATCGCTTTTTGGGTGGTCCGATCTGGTCGTCGAATTCTATTGTGACAGTTCCAAGGCAGAATTGCGGCCATGAGCGCAGTCTGGATAGAAGAGATGTCCCCGACGAGGTGTCTTGGAGTCGAACTAGATGGCGCATTGCTTGTGCTTTTTTGTGAAGCGAGATCAGGTTGTTTTATCGCCTCAACTAGGCGTCGCTACATTTGCAGAAAATCGTGGAAGCCCAAGGCGCAGTCGCTGCGCACGTCGATGAAATTTCTACAACTGCTGTATCTGGGGTCTGCCAAGATTAAGAAGTGGTACAGCGTAGAATATTCTCGAGAGGATGAGTCCACGGTACAGAGCTAGAAGGCTTTGTGGAGGGAGTTCTGAGCTCTTTCCTCGGGTGCAGCATAGAACGCCCATCAGCTGACAACGCTGGATGAGTAGTCGCTTTGCTTCCGGACGCCAGGTCACGTGGTTGTCGATCAGGACGCCCAGGTATCGTTAGTCGTAACATGCTGAAGAGCGATGTTACCTATCTCCGGAGCATTAGCTACGGGTCGGCTGGGTGTTCCGTTGGAACGGAAGCACAGGAACGCGGTTTCTTTTGTGGTCTTTACAACCTCGTCAAGTGCTCTTTGCAGCTGCGAGCCGATACTTTTTAAAGCCCTTGAAGGACCGACACACCAGAGTGCTGCATCGTCACCGTATATCGGAATGTGCAGAGCTGCAGGAGACTTGGGCATTGCCTCCAGAGACAACGGATGGGCGGCCATAGCAAGGTTAAAGAGGAAAGGACTTAAAACACTGCCCTGAGGAACACCTTGTGTCATCGAACGACGGCTGCTGACTGCACCAGGAACTCGTACGAAAAAGGATCTTCCTCTAAGGAAGGCGCACACGTAGCTCAACAATCTTTCTGTAATGCCTAAATGTCGTAGACGCTGGAGAATTGTTTTATATGGTAGGGCATCAAATGCCTTGTGTATACGTTGGAACAGACAATACACTGTTTGTTGAGATGCTCGTGCCTCCTCCGAAGTGGGTGCTAGGTCTCCCAATGCATCGGCAGTGCAGCGTTTAGCGCAAATTCCACAAAGTTCATCAGGCAGCGCACCTATAGTCTCCATATACCAGGTTAGCCCACGTAACACAAGTCGCTCCATGAGCTTTCTTTGAAGGACGCAGATGCATCCTTAAACAAGGAGCTCGCGCTTGCAGCCTTGTAACGGAATCGTTTTACATTACAAAAAGCTGGGAAGCAAAAGATAAAGCGAAACAAAGGGCAAATGACCGCAGATAAGTAAAAACGTTTGTGAATACGTTAAAAGAGCGGGGTGACTTTCCAACGAAAATGAATCCGCGAGATGAGATCACGGGGGCGCATGCTATTTCTAGCGCTCGAGACATGGAAACCGGGAGCCGTAACCGGCTGAGGCCTGCGGGCAGCGTCTCAGCGAGTCGCTGGCCGCATGCGACCCGCGGGCCGCGTGTTTGAGACCCCTGCAGCGGATAAACGTTTTCTCAGCCGCTCGAACAAGTGAAAACGAGTCCTTATTCCGAAATGTAATGCGACCGAAATCGACGACTCAACTCTGAATCGGGCTTCTACATGCTATTAAAAAAATATGTAATAAATTACAATTAAAATTACTTCGAGTGATACTGTAGGAGAAGCGCAAAAGTAAACTCACTCACACTGAACATACACGCACACCAGAAAAACGGTCACTCACGTCGCGCTCACTTACAACTCTGTTTGTATTTTTGTCTTGCTTTTTCTTTTACCCTTATTAAAATTTTCATATCTCACTTTGTTCTCTTCTGTACAAAACAAATAGCAATATCTATCACATATTACCCTCGATGGTGCCATAGCTTTCCAGAACACCTCGGGTTTTTCCCAAAGGAACTTTCTTGATTTGCTCAGGTTTTACCTCAGGTCTACCTTTGCGTCTTGGAACGGTAGCCCCTACCTTCAGAAAAGGGGAGTTTGCATCGGATCCTGCATTGCACCCATTCTGAGTGATTTATTTCTAGCATACCACGACAGACTGCTTCCAAAGGGCTTAGATTCTTCGACTGTGGTGAAGGTATTTCGCTACGCTGGGGACTATTTGATACTCCTGGAGACCAACGAAAAAGACCTTCCTATTTATGTGCCCAATGTGCTCGTCAAGTTTAAAACATGTTTAAACCCTTTGGCGATTATACACGAGCTTCCAGGGATAGGATCCTTAAGATTTCTGGACCTAAGACTGTCTCTTCAGCCCCGTCATGTCTGTTGGTCGTATTAGCCGAGAGGGAAAAAAACACTCCTCATTTATAATTCGGCGCCTTCTAAATTGGTAAAGAGAGGCATAGTCAATCAGTGCTTAAAAAAACTATATTTTCAAGTCCTGCCTGCATTCAGGCCTAACAAGCTTCGCAGCACAAGTATCTAGGATACTAAGTGCAGAATATTCTTTACATATATTAACTTCAGCCGCCGAAGGTCTCCTTAAACAGATTAAAAAAAAGTGAAATCACATCCAGGAAGTTACGCGACAGATGCAGTAACCAAAGACCGGTAGTCACTCCTACATTCAAAACATTTCTCATAACCTGAAGAAGATTGGGATTCGCTCAAATATCGATGGAGTCTTTTCCTCCCCCATCAAACTCTCAGACCTATGTAAGAAAGTTAACGCCATAACAAAAACTAATACCGGCTGCACTAAAAAGTTTTGAACCTCATACATACCTTGCCCAGAAGGAGTGATTTATTCCTTTCGTCTTTCAGGCGGCGAACAGTGCATAGGACAAACTGAAAGATGTATAAATGACAGATTAAGGGAAAATAACAACAACACACGAATAGCAGACTCAGAACTGTTGGGCATTCTCTGCTGTGACTGTGGGTGCACTGCGGACTTCAAAAATAGCACCGCAATTGAAGAAAAAGCTATCACCAATTAACACGTGAGATAATAGAGGCAGCTAACATTATAAAAAGGAGTGATACCTGTGTTAGTAGTCCATTCATAACGCTTACTGAGGAAGAATTATTATATCTTGACTCTCGAAGGTAATGTGTGATAGAGATGCATTGCTATTTGTTTCGTACATAAGAGAACGAAGATAGATATCACAGTTTTAATGCGGGTAAAAGAAAAAGAAAAAAGACGAAAATACACACGGAGTTTCAAGTCAGCGTGTCGTGAGTTGCCGTTTTTCTGGTATGCGTGTATTTTCAGTGTGACTGAGTTTACCTTTTCGCTTCTACTACAATATGAATATCCAACTCGCCCAAGCAATGATTCTAAAAACTTCGAGTCAGAAAGCGATCAATTTGGTCGCACTATTATCAACCACCAAAACTAATCGAGCATGACTTGGAAAAGTAACCGTCGCTTTTGACGTTTGGAGTAAACGACTGAGAGAGGCGACTTCGAACCTTCGAAATTCTTTTTGTTCTCATGAGGAAGGAAAGAGTCCTCCATACGGCGAGCAAGTCTGCTAAAGCGCGCCTGTGGCGCGTCGAAACGCGGAGAGGGGCACGCCAATCAAAGGACAACGGAAAGAAGGTTTAGATTATGAGCGATGACTACGCATCGAGGCTCGCACCATTATTCGTTGAAGTCGGGGGTAAACAAACACCCGTGCTGCGCAAGAAGCAGACAAACTTGTAGGCCGTACAGTCACTACCAGCCTCAGGAAAAGAAAACGTAAACCCCCACCCCCCACAAAAACTAAATAAATAAATAAAATAAAAATATTATTGCTTTTTAGCTAATGGACATTACGCATTATCCGACAAGAAGAACCATTTACGAAGCAAGCACCCTAAAGACCTAAAACAAGCACCTTAAGACCGAGAGAGACCAGAGCGGTTTTTAAGCCTCTTGCGAGGTCTGAGGATCTGCTCCGCTGCAGCGCATCCGGTCCTAAGACGTCAGAAGAGGCTTAAATACCGGGCTGGTCTCTCTCCATCGTACTCGGTAGCATATATGTGAACGGGCCTTAAGAGATTAGACGCCCTGCGTTTCTTAATCTCTCAGTGACACTCCTTCCTCTACACCCTAGGAAACCTGGAGCGCCTACTTATCCACAAAACACTTAAGAGAGCCAATCACTGCGATCTAGCTCGATGGATAAAGAGGCTGAAAATATGTTTAGCGTCTAGTAGACCTATATATCTACTACTTATAATACTGCGCCACAGAGCAGTCTTATAAGACTGCGCTGTGGTGCTCTGCTTGACGCTTGACCTTGCTCAGTGCCAGGCTGCAGACTATGTTTGTAAGTAGAAACATATTTGATTAGTCTCTCGTTTGCCGAGCTTCGTTCGTAGATTGCAGCGATCGGCATTCATAGGTGCTTTGTGGGAAAGTAAACTCTACGAATTGCTTGGAGGGTAAAGCGAGTGTACAGTTTGGGCGGAGGTTTCCGGCATTTTGATGTGATCGTGCGGCTTTTCACAGAACTAAGGGTGAATAAAGTTCCTAGATAGGAGTCCTTGGTGCTTCCTACCAATAGCGACATTATTTGTAGCGCCGTCTGCGTGGTGTACAAGGATTTAGGAAGCAAATGGCGGAGCACAGCAGAAGACTGAACTGAACGACGCCATGTTGTTCCAACTGAATGTGCTTCGTTATTCGTCTTGCTTGTCGTTACTTTTAAAAAGGAGGATCCAGGAACTTTAATGGTGAGTGCGTGAAACCCATACAACACGTTCATTTTTATACAGATCTGCTTGCTAAAGTTCAAGGCAGTCACTACAAAACTGAAAAAAAATATCTTAACGAGAAAGGTAACCCTCCAGCTGGCTTAAGAAGGCGACTGGTAATTGCAGTCGCTAATGACGTGATTGGGTTAAAAAGGAAAGCTCTTGTAAATAAAATATCCTGACCGATTTGGGTCGGATCAGTCCATGCTTTCTTGTATCGCGGCAGAGACGGTGTGGAATCTTCCGAGAGGTGGTGCGGATCCTCGCAATAATGGAACCGGTGACAGATCTACCTCCTCCGGTTCAGAGAAAGCGCTTACGTCAGTGACATGAATAGACCCGGACACTTCCCCAGATTCGCAAAGCACCAGCTCATAAGATTGGTTGGAGACACTGTAGTGGCCATCCCATCTCTCTAAAGAGGCAATGAAGCCTCTACCAGCATCACCCAGCGGATCAGTTCGCCTCAGTACCAGATCTCCTACCTCGGACTGCGGATTTCTTCTCCCCTTGTGTCTGCTGCAGTTTCGAGACATCGAGGCTCTCTCGAGCTTCACGCAGGTTTTCCGTTAAATGCTTGCGGAGATTTTCTGTGAACTGCGTGGTAGTGCGCTTCATGCTTGCAGAATCTGTGAAAAGAAGGCCTTTTCTTAAGGGAAACACGAGCTCCTCACCAAAGTTAATTAGGGCAGGAGTAAAACCCGTGGCCCGGTTGATTGTTTGCGGGTGCCATTTCTGCCAATTATGCGTCCCAGTCTTTGTGTCGCTCTGTATGCGCTACAAGCATCAGCTTCAAGTTACGGTTCACTCTTTCTGAGATATTCGCCTGTGGATGGGGCGGCGAAGTCTGTTTGAGCCGCATCCCTAGCGTCTTGCACGCATCTACGAACACCTTGCTAACAAAATAAGGAGCCTTGTCTGTAATAAGCGTTGCGGCAAATCCAAAAAGCGCGAACGTCCCGAGAAGATAGTCTGAGATTTTTCTAGAGCCCAGTTTGCACAAAGAAAACATTTTGACCGACTTCGTAAAATGGTCGGTCACGACTAGGCTAGCAAATGTTGATTGCCGCGTGGACTACGGGGAAAGGAACCGACAACGTCACAGGCCACACACTTCCAGGGGTACTTGCTTTTGACCGACTGCCTTAAACCTGGTGGTTGGCCACGTCGGGGTTTCGCCTTCTGACAAACCGTGCAGCTACGTGTGTACCTCATTACATCATGCCTTATGCCTGGCCACGTTGCAATTTGGGATAACTTTTTGTAAGGTTTGCTCCCACTGCTGTAGCCTGCCAAAGCGGGATCATGCATACATCTTATAAATGACTTACTCAGTTTATATCGATCTGGATGAGCATCGTACCGGCGTGCGGTCGTGTATCACTACTGCGTGGTGCACGTTAAAGACCCCAGGCTAGCGGTTGTACTGCATTGGCTAAATTGCTCATCTACAGCGTGTGACTCGTCGCAACTTTAATGGCAGACCAACTACACGCTGTATAAATATCCCCACAACCCAATTATTATTTACAATTCGGAATGGCGGGCCGCTAGACCCATCGTCCGCCTGGGGGATGTATCGCATCAGGATGCCGTCACTGCTCAGCAGGTACGAGTCCAAGTCTCCAGCATTCCCAGCGTCGGCTGCGTTTTCTTCTGCCAGCCGGTGCATCACCGTCTGAGCATGCCCACCGGACAGCTGGGCCGCCCGGAGCTCCTCTCTGCCCACCAGAATTCCCCTCCGCGAATCTGGTGTGATGGGCGCCGCATTGGCCAGTGCCGCCAAGTCGGGATCCACCTGAATTTCCTGCACGAGAAGTAGAGCACGGGACAACGCATCTGCAACGTGGTTAGCCACTCCACGCTTGAACTCGATTGTGCATTTGTAGCGCTGAAGCGAAAGGGCCCATCGAGCGAGTCATCCTGCAATGTTTTGAAGCCCTTTGAGCCACGAGAGAACCATGGGGTCAGTTTGAATGCAAAACGAAGCGCCGTGAAGGTACATGTCAAACTTCCTAAGCGCGAAAATGATTGCCAGACACTCTTTTTTGGTTTTTGAGTAGTTTCGTCCCGCTCCGGTTGGCGTATGGCTGCCGAAAATTACGGGACGAAGAACGCTGTCATGTTCGTGCAGAAGTGCTCCTAGTCCGTCATTGCTTGCGTTGGTCTGCAAGAGGAACGGATGATTCAAGTCAGGCAGATTTAGACACGCGTTTTCAGTCACAGCTTTTGAAAGACTCGCAATAGTGGTTTGCTGCTGTTGCCTCCAACACCACTTCGTTTTCTTGGGGAGCGATTGGTTTCAAGGTTCCGTTATCTTAGCGCATTGCTGAATGAAATCTCAATAAAACTGAATCATACCGAGATATCTCTGTAGGCTTCTGACGCATGAAGGAGTGGGTACTCCGCTATTGCGCGCAGCTTATCTTCATTCGGGCGCAGCGTGTTGTTATCTACAACAAATCTCAGAATATTGATTTCAAGTGTTGCAAACTGAACTTTATCTGGATGAAGCATAAGGCCGGCTTGAAGCATTCGTTCGAGTATGATGCGACAGTGCACGAGACGCTCCTCGAATGTTCGTGGAAACACTCCTACGTCATCCATATGTACGCCATCGGAAACTCGTACTTTGTGTCACCGAGGACAACGTCCATTAGGCGTTGAAAGCTGGCGGGAGAGTTGGACAAACCAAAGGGAAGGCGAGTGAATTCGAATAACCCGATGTGGCAAATGAATGAGGTCTTCCTTACATGAGCCGGATGAACTTTTATTTGAAGAGATCCGCGGCTTACAGTGCCATAGGAGGTCGGTTTTTTTAGGTATTTCCGTGAACATCGACGAGAAGGGTCCCAGCTGGTGCTGGAGCTGCTTCTGGTTGTTTTCACCGGAACACTTTTGCACGGCCTTTAGCACGCTGTCTGGGCATAAAGACATCTGCCCGGCAAATTTTAATGGAAACGCTTGGCCACGAATGCAATCCTGCCGTATGGTAAACGGCGTAAATTCAGTTTCGCCTCCGGACCAATATCCAGCTTGGGCGAATTCTAGTAAAACCCGCCCCGGTGCAATAAAAGTCCTACCAAGGATCATGGTCACTGGCAGTTCAGGGAGGTACATGAAACGTTGTCTTCGTTTTCTGCCATGAAACGAAATTCCTAACCTGAATGCGCCGGCAGCAGGCAGTACCGACCCCGATGCTACCTTCAAGTTTACGTTTGCTGACCGGAGATGTATGTTTTTCTTGTTACATTCCGGAAATACTGCATCCTTAATAAGCGATATATTTGTATCAGTACCTAATAGAGCGGTTACTGGGGTACCTAGAACATTCACAGTCATACGAGGTTCAAGAGTCTTGGGTGTAGCTTCGGTTCTACTCACAGCTGGGAAGAGCACTGTCGGTTTCTCGGTTAGAGAGGTTGTTCCTAACCCCGTCGGCTGGTGCGAGTCTATTAGCGACCGGCCATCCAGAGCGTCCATCCTTGTTGTTGAGTACTTCAAAGCCGGCCGGAATCTGGCGGGCCGACGTTTGGCTGAAAGGGAATCGCATTAAGGTCCAACTCAAATGAGGTTGCTTCGGGTAGCTATACGACACAGAACAGTGTAAGCTGGCCTCCCGGGGAAAGTGCAAAGACAGACGCGCCGGGAGTCTTATGAACGAGAGTGTTGTGAGCTGGCCGCCCGGGTGTCGATTCAACAGCAGGCACGCCGGGAGTCTCAAGACCGCAAACCGTGTGCACTGGGCGCCGGGGTGTCGACGCGGAAGCAGACACGCCGGGAGTTTCACAACGGAGGGTGTTATGACGGAGAATAATTGATGGAGGGCCACCGAGGGTCGACAGAAAAATGTCACTCTTCGGAGCCTGTGTAAGCCACCGGGAGGCCCGGAGGCGGCTGCGGCGGCTCGATCTTGTGAAATGTGTTTTCAGCGCCGCCGGCGGAGAGTAGAAATGTGTTACCACCGTCGGTCGTAGCCGCTTTCCTCTGTCTGAGGCGGCCGCCGCTGTTCACTGCAGTCCCGGCGCATGTGTCCTGGCTGGCCGCATCGAAAACAACGGGGTGTGGCCCGCCCGTTGGCTTTGTGCGGTGTCCCGCTCCTACTTGCACCTCGCGAGCTCCGCGTCACCGGTCCGTTGGCCAAAAACTCATCTTGACCGATGGAGGGGTTGTAGCATTGTGAATCTATTCCTTCATAACCGCTGCGCCTCCATGATTAATATGCTTGAGGATCTAGGGCTGGGGTGACAGACTCCTGGTTGGAATCGTCTGGTTCTCTCCCGACTCTATGTACACGGGCGTTTCCAGACCACGCAAATGATGGTTCCAGGGTCATGTTCTGTGGAAGAGGGGGGCGGTATCTTAGTTCCGCGATGATGTCGGCCTGGATGGTGATCGCCTCCCGTGCCATCTCGTCTACATTCTTAGTCCGGTAACGGCTATTTTGGCGTGAAAAAGTGCCTCTTTTTTTAACGGCTACTAGCGGCGTTACATGTCACGCCGATATTGGCGTTACAAAAGTAACGGCAATATTGACGTGACTTCTGTGGCGCCGTATAGGCGTTACAGTTTTAGTTCAGTAACGGCTATTTTGGCGTGAAAAGGTGCCACTTTTTTAACGGCTACTCGCGGCGTTACATGTCCACGCAGATATCTGCATTACAAAAGTCACGCCAATATTGACGTGACTTTTGTGACGTCGTTTAGGCGTTAAAGGCGGCTGACACTTTTAGGCTTAAATTGACGTAAAAAATGTGACCCCTCGCAACGGCTAGTAGCCAATTGTTCGCAATGAAAATTGGTGTTATAATGAAAAATACCGGTGTGTATATACCTCTTCTAAGAAGCAAGACGGCAGCGTTCGATGTCTCATCTGTTCAAAAACGCTAATGTCGGTAAGCGCTTTCGAACCCAAAATGCTAACTGCTAAGGTACAAATGACTAAGTATTATCCCCGCGTGCTTTGCGCTTTCTGAGCAAAAAGACATCATGGTCTCTTGCAATTTTTTTTTTATATGGCGGTCGGAGCACAAATAAGAGACTATATGCAAAAACCGTATGACAACTGGAAATAAACTCGAAATCAAATTTAAAAAAAAAATTCAATCTCATGATTAGTGGTGACAGTGGGATATATCACGGCGATTTCGTTCTTTATATGTATGAAATGCTCAAGCCTTTTGTCTTTAAGGGTGAACAGAATGCAAATAAGAAACGGCGTTCTATTTCTGAAGAACGTGGAGTTTCCGAAGGATGTCGCGGAGCCTCAAATTAATCCAGCGAGGTTAAACGTTTTTGGCGGGTTTAAGCACAATTTGTAAATTTTCAAAACAGCCAAACGCTCACCTAAAAACTCAGGACGCCCATGGCTTGCAGCCGCGTGACTACAGTATAAGCACCAGCCGAACGGAGATGCAACGTTCCCACTTCCACTGTGGCCACCTGTCTCTCCCATAAATTACTGACAGTCGCAACCTTCATGGCGACAATGGCGACACTACGCCACGAATGTCTGCGGACGTGAACATCGCAGCGCAACTCTTCCCCCGGGTCCGTAAGTTCGGAGACAAAGACAAGGCACCGAATCCGATTCCGACACTCCGTTGCGCGCTGCTCGTGGCGAAAAAAGAAGCCGTAGTCCAAAAATCGCGAGTTGCCGACTCCCCCGCCCCCTCCTTCCCCCTCAAAAAGTGTAATGGAGAGGTCCCTCTTAACAACGTTCCGTCATGTTAGCTGTAGTTAACCGAGTGCTCTCGCGCCAGACCTTCAAGGTCAACCGTGTTCGGGCCCCGGGACCGGCGCTTTGTCGGTTTGTTTTGCTCGTAGCACTGCCAACGCACGCTGCCTTCGGCGAGACCCGAACTTTGAAATTGTGCGTTTATTATTTTTGTGCTCAGAATTCTGCCGTTACTCGTTCTATCGGCGTTACATTATCAGCGTGACAAACAGCTTGTAACGCCAATGATGTGAGAAGCTCTCAATGTCACGGCTATAAACGATGTTGTAACGTCTAAGCGGTCTAGGATGACGAGGAAACGCTGGACTGTCATGGCTACTTTAAGGGTCACTCTCTTGTCATGCCAAAATCCACCGTATGTCACGCCTAAATAGGCTGTAGCCGTTTCATTAGCCGTTACCGGACTAAGAGTGTGATGGCGAATTCCACTGGTCGTTTTAGAGCGCGCCGGAATCGACTTTTCTGGAGCGAGCCTATTTCACAGGGCGATCGGGATCGAGACGGACGTGTTCCACGGTCGTTTTGGATTAGCTCCAGCTTCAGATTTCGATCTGGATCCGAGAAAAGTCGCTCCGACGATTTCGGCGGATTCAACCGGAAGCCAGCCGGGCCAGCCCTCGGCGCACACACGTGACTTCCTTTCTCGCAGGGCATCTCGCCTGATCTCGCCCATCTCGCCTCAGAAGAATTCATAATGGCCGCTTGCTTGCCCCTTGGCTCGACAGCAGGTTCGTTTTCCAGGAAGGAGAAGAGAAGGTTTTGCCGCGTTACGGGCATTCCGGCAATCTTTGCTAGAAGCTCCTGAGCCATTCCCACCACTTGTTCGTCGAACACGTGTTAGCGCCGTGATTGCGAAAACGTCTTCGAAACGACCACGGCGGCCGCGGAAAGGGGATTCCCGGGCAGTTGAATGACGGGAAGGCATCCGCCGATCCCGGAGCAGTGGTCATGTCCCACTGGGGATCCGTAGGCGGCGCGACCCCGTTCGGATCGTGTGCTCCATTCCGGATCTGGTCAACTGATCCCGGCGCGCTCCAAAACGTCCAAGGAATTCGCCATAAGTCCTTAAAGGTGCGTCCTCTTAGATGGGGATGAAAACGCGAGTTGCTTTGGCGGATGGCGGGTTCGATTTTCTCCGCGTCTGGTGCCGCACCGTCGGGGATATACGATTAGAGGCCCTGGAGAGCCCTTACAAACTCGATGAGTGACTCTTCCAGGTGCTGTGTGCGCGCGCGCAGCTCGTCCTTGATCCCCACGCTGTAATCCTGAGGCAGAAACCCCGTCCTAAATCGCGCCTCGAAATCTGGCATACTTGTGAATTTAATTTTTCTTTGACTCCACAGTGCTGTACTGTCTGCCAGTGCAACCGGTAAAAGGCAGGTCAAGATGGTTTCGTCGTCCATTCCCGACGCAGCTTGGTAGTCCCGCAGTTTCAAGACGAACATCGCGACTGACTTTCGATCTGTGTACCCCGAAAAACCGGAAGGCTAAGCGAGAGCCTTAGGTAGTCCCTGGGGGGCGGGGTTTCAGCAGGAGCGGGGATTGAGCGCATCATCTGTTCTCGTTGTAACTGAAGAAGCATGTTCATGGCCACTCTTATACCCAATTCCCACGGTCAACATAAAGGTACCTTTAACATAGGTCCCTTTGCTATCGGCAAATCAGCCCGTGCTCTTGGGTCGCGAGGACACGCCACGCGCGGAAGCTCGTTAATTGATTGGCAGAAGAGAATAAAGGTCCCTTAGCTAAAGGTACCTTAACGGTCGTGTGAATGGGGTATTAGTTCTGTTAGACCGCCCTCTGATGATGCGCGTGCCGGGACTGAGACTGCAGGCTTAGCGTTTGGTTTTATGTCGCTGGCGGCGTTATCCGTGAGTGCGCCGAGCGTTAGAAGGTCGCCTTTATTCACGTTTTTCTAGACGTCCTCTGTAGACGGCATCCTGTAGTAGGGGAGGCTTCCGCAGGTCAAAGGAGATAGGCTGGCGAAAAAACGCCCCCTCAAATGCGGGCATACTCAGGAACGCAAAATTGACTGTGTAAAAAGCAAAAACGAACCCAGTTTGCGGCCATCACCAAAGACAAAATATTACGTCTGGGCGCCAGTGTGGGATTTCCCTTGCCGCTACGCGTCTCGGGGAATGACACAGCACACCGGTTGAACAACACTTGAACATTTGATGACCACTATCACCCACGCCGCGATCCTAAAAGCGCCCGCGTAAACGCTGCTACGGCCCTTTATCAGCGGCGGAGCGCCGCTCGCGTGGCCAGTGGCCCTTAGCCCCTCGCGGTGAAGATGATCACTGAGGATTGTCGGAGGGGCAACCTGGTTCAAACGCTTCGGCTGCCCAGGTTGCCAACAGTATGTAGTTTTTTAAACTTTGGGAAAACGTTTTATCACATACTTTTGTAGGCCTCATGTTAGCTGCTGGAATCTGGGTAGGTGCTTAATACTGCCCATGATGGGTAGTATTAAACAAGTAGTATAACCATGATGCATAATGTCAAGTATAAAGTAAAAATTAAAAAAAAAATAATGGGAGAGAGGACGACTCTTTGAGGCACACCCGCGGCGAGTGTGTATTTTGGGGAAGTGTAGTAATGGACCTGTATCTGTGTCGTGCGGTTCGTCAGGATGGCTGCGATGTAATTGTGCATTTTTGACACCGGCCTCGTGTAAATGAGGTTATCCAGAATGGTGTAGTGTCTGACGCTGCAAAAGGCTTTCTGTAACTCTATCCCCACTACCTGCGTAGTTACGATGTGCTGGGTTATTTGTATATATCTTCGTGCGTGCGCATCATGGTGTCCTGTGTGCACACGTACTTGCTGAATCCAGTCATAGTGTAGCGTAGTACGTTGGTGTTATCTAGGTGCCATTCTAGTCGATGTAGAGTCGTCTTCTCAATCAGCTTACCTGCTCACAATGTGAGGGAGATATGTCGAAGATTAGTGATGCTATCAGGTGCTTTGCCTGGTTTAGGTATGGGGATCACGAGCGCCCCCTTGCATTCTTGTGGAAGAATGCCCGTGTCCCATGCCTCGCTAATATGGTGAAAGAGTAAGTCCAAGCGTGCCTCCGGAAGGTTTCGGAGCACCGCGTAAGTGATCTTGCCCATGGTGGGGAGGTGTTTCTCTTTAAGATACGGAGAGCCGATACTAGTTCGCTCATGGCGAAGAGGGATTTGATCCCTTTGAAGTGGTCCTCGAGGTGTTGGGGGCGGCGGGGGGGTTGAGAAGGAAGCGGGAGGGGGTTCGTGGGTAGAATAGCTGCTGAATGTCGTTGGCGAGATAGTTCTGTCTCGTTGATGTGAATTTGTAATTTCGTAAAAATGTGTCTCGGTTTCGATTAGCCTAGTAGCGTACGCAGGATCTGCCATACTCGCAGCCTGTAGAGCTGACCGTTCAGTTGGTCGGATATTTGTAGCCAGTTCTCCATAGAAATTAAGTTAGCATAGTGAAGCGCTTTCTCGGATATGGCATCAATGACTTCTTTGAGCCATCGTTTGGTCTTGTTTTTCGGACATTTCCGAACCATCTTGTGACGTTTGTCCCAGAGCTTGACTATGCGGAAATCCACGTATGAATGGTTCATGTCGTCGGCTATCGTTCGAGTGTGCTTGTTATACGCGTCGTGTACTGTCTTCGTCCAGGCGGAACGTGTGGCAGAGCCGAGGGGGTGGATTCTAGTTCTTCTCGTACTCGGGTCCATTTTGTGATCTTGGTGCGGGCCTCCGGTTTGGCGTGCTGCGGGCCCTGTTAAATGTTAGGGTTGTCGCTAGTATGCAGTGGACACTGCCCAACGTCTCGAAAGAGTTTTCCCACGACGCTGCAGGGTTGCCTTTATACCAAGTTAGGTCTGGATAGGTGTCATGCTCGTCATTGACTCCCACCCTTGTAGGTAGTGCGGTGTCGTTCACAAGAGAAACCCGGCTGTCAGACATGAAGGCCTTGGGTTCCCGAGTTCTCGCCTGCTGGGTGCTGTGCGTGTGTAGTCCAATGCGATGTTGTGGCTGTTGAAGTCACCGGACACCAGCAGGGGAGGCGGGCTACTGTATGCGGTGACGTGCTTCGACAGCCGGCTGAGAGAGGCTTTGTGGTAATTAGGCAGCCAATACGTGTTTATAATTATAGTGTACTTAGAGTTTGAACCCAGGCGACATTAAACACTGACGTTTGCTTGTGTTGTGTTAATGTGGGACATGTCGATCTGCACGGAAGCTACATGATTACCGACGTACGAGGCCAAGATTATGGGGATAGTTGTACCGGTGGGTGTAGTTTTGGCTCGTCGGGTAATGCTAGGTTGCGTGAAGAGCTGATAACCTGGGAGAGTTATCGACCCGCTTGTTTCTTTTAGGAGTATGATGTCCGGGTTGACAGCGGCATTCTGAATGTGGTATGTGATGAGTCTTTTTGCGTTTAAGGCAGCGACAGTTCAATTAAGAGATAGTGGTTTGTTTTGTCTGAAATGTAGGTGTTAGAGGCTGTGTTGCATTGGATGAAGGTTGCTTAGCAATCGTGTGAGAGTGGGGTGCTGACCGCTGCCTCGGAAACGATTATTTTGTTTGAGGTTATCTGGTGTGTAGGGTGTGTCGTGTATAGGCGTTTTCGTAGAATTATTTCGTTCTTAGCGAGAGCTACAAAAACGTTGGCTAGGATCGCATTGGACTGTTCGCTTCGTTGTGTGCGGTGGGCGAATTGTTCCGCGAGATTTTGCATGAGTGCATCGCATTTCTTCATGGTTTTCTGTAACTAACTTATATTGTTCTGCATGGGGATTATGGTAGCTTTGATTTGTTGCAATTCGGTGAGGATGGGTTCAGTGTTTGGAGTGGTGCTGGGGAGTATGAGAAGCGCGAGGGGTGGGGTTTGTGGCCGGGTTGTGTGTGGCTAAAGGCCTGCCTGCATATCCTTGACCATAGCCTCCTCTATGCTGACAAAGGCTGGAAGATCGCCACGAGACGCGGCCGCCGAAAGTGAAAAGGTAGAGCGGCAGACAAGAGGCATGTAACGGGTGCTCCGCTGCGGCGAGATGGCGAAACACACCTGTCTCGAGCGATAAAGTGACCGTTCGTGGTCCTTGCGTTTCTCGGGCTACCACTTCTTTCCTTGTCGGGTTGAAAACCATGTTTTGGGTCCTTGCCGCTGCCAAAGCTGTGCGCTGACTGCAGGCTACCCGAGAAATGCTCTCTGCTACCAGATCCTCGTGCTCCAAGTCTGCGAGCGGGCACTCTATGGCTCCGGCATCGAACTGCCAGGCTTCGTGAGAATAGCGGAGGCTATGCCTTGACAATACTGTCCGTGATGGGGGCGACGCGCGCCTGTTCTAAAGTCTGGCTGTACGTGGAATGGAGATCTGTTGTGCTTGGGGTGATTAGCATATACTGTATATAGAGCTGGACGGGAGACAATGCTACATTCCTTGATCGCTGCTCTGGTGCTTTGAGCGAATGTTCCTTCAACATACTTCTGGCTTGATTTCTGTCGATGGTGGTCTTGTGGCGTCGGCGAGGGATATGGTTCAGTCTTCTGATTGGTGCTGAGGCGACCGCTTGGGTCGCTGGCTCTATGGGGGGGGGATCTTTGCTGCTACAGGTTGACCCGGGCTGCGACTGCGGCTTTGGCTGTGGGTGGAGTTATCCGGTGCCGCAAACCGGTTCGATGTGGGCAGGACAGGCCAGTGCGCTGTGCTGCGAGGAAGTTAAAGGTTTTTGCGGGGCCGATGAGTTGTCAGGAATCGCTCGCGCCTGTATCGTTGTCCCGCTTACGTCTGTTCGTTGGCTTGGGCACGGGCCGGGCGTGTGGGTGTTCCGGGCGGGTGCTTGCCCTGACAATTGATACAATCAGGTTCGCACCTGGGAGGTGTTGCACTTCCTGTCTTGATGGGAAGGGTCGTTCTACATGTGGGACACGTTATCGATATTGTCTTTTTGAGGCACACATCGACTTGGTGGCCAATCGGGTAGTAGTGGGTGCATTAGAGTCTGCGCGGGCGATGGGGATAAGTCGCATCACGACGCAGTTGTGGAGCGCATTGCGTTAAGTCGGGTGTCCTCGACTGTTATGGGGATGGATTCGGATGCGCTAATCCGTCTATAGTGTAGAGAATTTAAGAGCCTTGTACTTGCAGGTTTCGTTGGATGATTTCTTTAGATATGTATGGTTTGATCCCGTGGATCACTCCCCCCGTGTTGGGGTCACTGACCGTGAGGTAGGTTGGTACCGGGTGTGCGGCGTCGGCCACGCTCACTTGTTCTAGTTGTAGTAATTTCCTCTCTACGGTATGGCGATATGTATCAATAGCGACGAGATTTTGAATGTCTCGTACCTTGGTATATGTGTCCGAATGATCGCCGTAAGTTCAGAATACGGCTTCAATGACTCGATCGCCGATTTCGTGATGAGAAGGGCGGCTAGGTTGACGCCGTCGGCGAACTTCACGATAACGGTCACGTAGTTTGCGTAGCGGGTGACGACCGCGGTCCGGCCGCCACTCCGTGTCCATGGCTTGGGGAGATGATTGCTTCTTGCTGGGGTCACGAGGGAGGCCGACCGGGGTGAGGCCTCGCGGCGCAAACTCGGCCTCCGAATGGCCTTAGGCGTAGAAGGGGATCGAAGTTGGACACTCGGCGAGAAAGTCGGTAAGATCGCCGAACGCCGCGATTGGTGGAGTGCTGCGCGTGACCTTTGCGCTGGCCAATCGCAGCGCGGCGCTAACCAATCGTGGCGGTCGGCAAATCTCTCCAACTTTCTTGCCGAGTGTCCAACTAGGAACTCCAGGCGTAGTATGAAGTTGGCTGTGTTGACGAAAAATATGACGGCGTAGGTTAAATTGTCACACTCACGGGGTGGGAGGAGGGTTCCTGTAGTCATGTGTTGACTTTCTGTGAAATCAGTGGGAAAATCTAGGGTTTGCAGCGATATTTAGCGGAGCCCGAAGGGTATCTGTTGACTTGATCGCGTCACTTGTTCTTTCTGAACAATGTCTTATGGATGTGATGGGAACCCAAGAATCCTCTCGCTCCCCCCCACCTCCCCCCCCCCCCCCCCCCACACACACAAGATTAAATTGTGCTCGTGTATTTTTCTTGCCGTGAGTTTACTAGAACGTTTTGCTATATAGAACTGGTCGTTTGTACTGACCAAAGTCGAGCAAACAATATGCAATAAAAGAAAAGCTTCCACAAAGAAGCACTTGAGTGCACCTTTAAAGGGCAACTCCACTCAAAAAGTCGACCCTATCGAAATGACTGATATCGCTTTAGGGGGGAAAATACGGTCATACCCAAAATATCAAGTCAAACCGACGCCGCATTACCGATTAAAACCAATATTAAAAATGTTCTCCCGGCTCGGTTGGCGGCCCGAAAGTGGATGAGCAACGCTGGCTCCGGGTGAGCTAGTGAAGCAACACTGGGCAATGACGTAGGTTTAGTCCTATGCCCTCGTACGGACATCGCGGACGCTTCGTTTCCCGTGGCATTCTGCAATTCCGCTGACCGGAAGAGGTGCTTGCCACGTTTTCCTGTGTTCTCCTCTTTTTTATTAGCGTCCAGGCAGTTCATTTCACTCCAGCATTGCTTTCGTGAAAGCGCGGAAGAGAGCGAAGCGGTGCTGCTCGCTCGCGCTCGTGTCGTGGAGCCGGAGAAACTCGCCGGACTGGCGTTGGGCAATGTCGAGCACGACTTGTAGTGTTGTGCGTTGCACCAACAATCCGGTGCGCAACCCGGAGCTGCGGTTCCACAAGTTCCCAAGAGACCGGAAGAGGCACAAGGTGTGGGTCGGTGCCGTTCGCCGGATAGACTTCGGAAGACCGCCGACTCCTAGCTCCAACGCGAAGCTCTGCTCCCAGCACTTTAGGTCAGACACCTACACACGGTATCTGCGGCTGCTGACTGTTGTGTGTTTCTCCACGAAACACGCGCGTTTGAAGAACGATGCGGTGCCGTCGCTGTTCGCGTACCGTCCGCCGGCTGCTCCAGCACGATCGGCCGGACGCAGCAGGTCGCGGCTGATCTAACTAGCTTAGCAACTTAGACCACTTGGGGATACATTTGTTCATCTATCTCCCATTATTCCTTTTTCTTTCGGTCCGCGGGCCAGAAACTATTACAATCACGCTGCGCCGGCACTGACCGCGTCATATTTAGAGCAGTCGGATTCGCTTTTTGGCCGGCAAATTTATAAATGCACACTAAAACTTACTACATTTGGTGCATATTAACAAAGTGAAGCGGTAAAAAAGAAAATGTGCAACTTACCTTCTGTTTTGAAA
The DNA here is from genome assembly GCF_016920785.2 of Ixodes scapularis. Classification (NCBI taxonomy): domain Eukaryota; kingdom Metazoa; phylum Arthropoda; class Arachnida; order Ixodida; family Ixodidae; genus Ixodes; species Ixodes scapularis. The sequence continues at coordinate 60,188,982 of NW_024609882.1, forward strand.
CTTCACGTGCGACTGAGCCGACATTGTTGATGCGTCGGCTCGGGAGCACGGGACCAAAACTAGGTTATGCCGACGACGCGCCACTAGTATCAATGTTGTCAGGCTGCTTCAGCCGGTTGTTTCGGTTTCGCCGTGCCGCCGTAACGATACTTCAAATCGCGGTATCTACAAAACTATACACACTACCGAAAAACAAATTATATCTCGTGATTCAAGGTCGCCGACTTCGACTAGCTAGATCATAACCCAAAAATTGTAAAAATGCAGTGGAGTTGCCCTTTAAGCTTGCGAGTGACTACCTATGGGCTCGTAGGAATCTGAACCGTATTCCTTCCCACAAAGTACTTGGGCGAACCGCTCTCTGCGATCTCTGGACGGAGCTCGGCGAATGTTGACACTGGATATATGTTCAGGCAAAAAATAAAACAAAACTCTACAGTCAGAGCTATGAAGCCGAACATGACGTTTCACCATGCTCAGTGCTACAGCGCGGAGTTTTTTTTATAGCACTAAACAGTAGGCCTGGGCGTTGTTTAAAAATGTTTTCATATGATTAATTGCCACCCCTAATTTTATCCGTTGTTTCCCGTCTAAAATATTCTTAAAAATTTTAAATTACATTGTTTGCCTTCGCTGAACATGTTGTAAACGGCACAGTGTACAATTTCAGATTTTAAATCAATATTGAAGTGTAATTGAGAACAGTCAAAAGATTTGCCACATTCACAAATGATTACTTAAGCGGCAAAAGCAGATACGTTCGTTGATATTTTCCGGCAATAGCGAACTCCTTTGATTGTTCACAACAGCCTCTGCTGAGCGAAACGAACACTCTTCCAGATTTGAAGTGGCTAGGACACGTAGTACCTACTCCAGTTGTTTAGAGTTTTTAATCTCGCCCCTTCAGCTTACTTTAGGTCAAAATACCACCTAAAGTTAACCTTCATACAGGTGTACTGGTTTATATCTGCTTGGTGAAAGCGTTGGCTTTTACTTTTTGTTATTTAAATTGTAACCGACTAACCGGTTAAAAATGTTCGCGATTAAAGCAATAACATATTATTCGGTAGGTTAATGGATTAACTGCGCAGCCCTACTAGACACATTTATAATCTCGAAATTCGCTGAGTGTATTACGTCGATTGCAGCGAGTAACTCGCCGAAGTGCTTTACCTGACTGTAGACACTCCACATTTCTTGAAAGTTGCGCCAGGGATATCTTTTTTGCTTCACTATTTACGATGATTGAATAAAATATCCATAATTGATATTGCTCGATCAACTTTTTTCTATAAATTTCGTTAGTTTTCATACAGCTTGTTTTTTATGTTGCGAATGCAATGCCCATTCTAGAACGCACGTTCTTGGGTGCACGCGGGGCATGGTAACACAGTTCGAAAACGGCAAATGATATAGAGCAATGTGCACCTTTACAACCGTTGATTGTAATGAACAACCAGAATATGTGCAAGGCCTCTCTTTTAATATATATATAAATCGCAAAAACGCTTTTTTCAAGGGTCTAGAAAAAACATCTACATTTTTCATAGATATTAAAAAATATACATTCCAAGCAAACGTTTCTGGGTAGCTTCTACATATTCTAAATTATATAAATGTGAAATTTGGTTGTAAATGTAAGAAAACAAACATTGCGAAAGAAAAATATTGTCCCCAAATTGTGAGGATGCCCCAAAGTTACTTGACGTGACTTGCTGGTTTTGACATTATTTTCAGTTGCCGATTTCACAATAACTATGTTGAATTTCACTATACTGAATAGCATACCCAAAGAATAAAGCAGAAAAACTTGTAGTTGGGCTAGTTGGTGAACTTTGGAAATAATGCGTGAGGCGCAAAAAACAACAGACACAAGAAAGAAAACAGACATAGATTATTTGGTAAGTTTTTGTGAACGGGAGATGAAGCGTATATCACATGGCTAAGCGCATGCGTGGACGTGATGAAGATGACGGTGTATGTATTCCTTTCTTTCTGCAGTTTTCAAATACAGTTGTGAGTGGCGCCTCTATGTCTGTTTTCTCTCTTGTGTCCGTTGTTTTTTTGCGCCTTACACCATGACTTCCGAAAGCGCAAGGGCCTGTGATTAAAAAAACCAAATAATTAGTTGGAATAGCTCAAGAAAAAAAAAAAAAAATTGCCGATACATTTAAAGGCGCCTGCAAGGACTTTATTTACTTTTTTTTTTTTAATTTGCATCAAACCTGAGCTCACTGAACGTCGTAACTTAATGCAACGTTTCTCGAATTTCACTTTATTTTAAAAGTTAGAGGCAAATCAAAATTACAAAAGCAAGCAAAAAATAACCTCATTTATGACGTCCTTAGTCTCTTGAGTGGGCGTGAATTAGACGAGGGAAAATGAGCTCAGCGAGCGCTCACGGCTGTCGCACTCCGTGTCGACGGCTCGAGAGGGAGTCACTCAAGCATGTTCTGGATAGGCTGCATGAGGCGGGCAGCCAAGACGGCTGGCAATGCATATGCTACGCGAATAAACACTAATTCGGCTTGACACTTCATTGGCCACAAACGACAGCAAACGCGGGGTAAAGATCAGTTCAGAATGGGAGCCACTTCGCGCTGCCATTCCGGAAAAAGGCCAAACCGCAAGCCAAAGCTGCTCGTCGAAGGCCTTCGAAACGCTCGGAGCCGGTCAGATCCCCGACTGCGGCGCCGCAGCGTACATCCGGGACCTTTCTAAGCTCGCAGGTCGTCGGTGCCTGATCCCACTACACCTTTCTAGTATACGCCGCCATTTCCACCGCTTGGTGGCGGGTATGTCGACAAGTCATTTCTTCTTTCCGTACTTTATAAACTGCATTTGTTTCTGTTCTGATCTAAAATACTGAACAAAAACTTTTTCTAAATAATTTAAACGGCTAGCGCCACTTATATTTTGTATTTCGAGTGAAAAGAAGCTTTTAGCCGCCGTGACCAGTAAAAAACCCAGGACTACAGACTTCACATCTCGCGCGCTTCCGGCACCGTGAGTCGCCCTTGTAGGTGGAGGAGGTTTCCGCGTCGTCCAGTTAAAATATGGCGCACTGGTATTAAGTTACTCTCTTCGTGCCCGCTGGCTTGCCCGAGCCCCAAGAGATACGGAAACCGCAAAAAAGGTGGACGCTTAAATATGATTGCAGGGCCCCTTGAAGACTGCTTACGTGGAGGAATCCAACAGCATTAATAGTGCCGTGGGTAAAATCTTTTCGAGGAATGTTTCTACACGTATTAAAGTTGTTTTTGCCGGTATTGTATTTGGTGTGTGTGTGCGTGTGTGTATCTGTCTTCATTTTGCTTGCGCTGTCGTCCGCCGGTCATATCATGCTCCCATACTGCGCAGGCGACACGCGGTGCCGGCTCCATGGCTTCCATGACGAAGCACTTGCGTTCTGCTCTTTTCATTGTGATTTATCTCTGATGACCTGCTTGATGACATGCATGATGATGAATGATGTATTTTTGTTTGATCTTGGAGCACAACGCCGCCGGCTTTGCGTTTAATAAAGAAAATACAACTTTCGCCTTAAAAAGTAATTAAAGTCGCCGGGTAATTTTTTTAAGACCCGCAGGGTGTGGCGTGTCATGTTCGCACTCCCCGCTTCGCGATTCGGTCCTTAGCGGTCTTACTTTATCGGCCGTAACTGAATAACTTTGGAACGACAATAAAATGCTCAGCGATGACGCCACGTCCAGATTCTCTTAAGCTGTCATGCTAAAAGGGCCGAGTCAATCGGCTGCGGATGCATGCGCCGCGTCCGATGCCACGGGACAGAGCTACTGGGTATCCTTGGAACGAATTGGACAACTCAAAACCGACGCTATGTATCTGATGGAGCCGATCAAACAGCGCCACAAGTCTGTAATCATGGAGCTCGTCTACTTTAAGCGTTTGTTTACATCAACTAAAATGTTCAAAAAAAAAAAAAACGAAAAAAAAAACGAGAAAGAATGAAATTATAATGTAGAAAACCCGAGACTGTGGTAAAAGCAAGGAAACGGAGTTGAAAAAGAAAGACAGGGGAAAAGAACGTCTTCTTCTTCGACTCCGTTTGCTTGCTTTTACCACAGTCCCGGGTTTTCTACATTATGATCACCATCCACCAGCTCGCCTGCGCACTCACAGTTTTTTCAAAGAATGAAACCCGTTTACAAATCTCTGTACTGCGAAATTAGAGCTCAATTCCTGAGGAGGCGGAGGGAAGTGTACGGAAGGGAGGGTACGCCTTTCCTCCTCCTTGTAACCTCTCCTTCTCCTCCTACTTCAACCCCTCCTCTCCCCTCCACCTCCAATTCGGTTTCCCCACTAAATTAGGCGGGGAAAATAACGTCACATGACATGGTGTCACGTCACCTGTGAACGAATTAAGTTTCTCCGCTAGATTAGCGGGAATATTGACGTCACCTGACCTCAACAGCAATTCAATTCCCCGCCAAATTTAGTTGGGTATCGAATTGGTGTTAAGGTAACGTGACGTCAATTTTCCCGCAACATTTAGCTTGGTTACGCCGACGCCGAAGCCGACGCCGCGAAACACAGAAACGAGTGCCTAAGTGCGCGCACTAAAAAAATCTCAGCTCCGCGTTAACTGTACTTGATTGTTTTACCTGCTGATAGGAAACGCACATGAATGACGAGCGCCATGACGCAGCTCTTTTGGCGCTGTGCTCGATGGGCTTCAGAGTTGGCCTTACAGGGTCCTAGCTTTGGAAGCGTTTGGACTTGGGGTGGAAGTGATTATAGAGCGGTAGGGGCAGGGCGAGCAGGTTTGCCAGTAGCTGGTTTGCCAGTAGAGATTTGAATCGAATAGTTTTTCATTACTGGTAGCCTTCACGGTGCGAGGAAAAGTCTTTACATGCCGGCTTTCACTGAGATTACGAAGCTAGAAAGGCCACTTTAGTACTGAAATCGAAGTGTTTTTCGCACGTCCCTAGTTTTGAAAGCACACTTATGTATAAAAAGAAACCTGCCCGAGCGTCTGGTTCTTCCTGCGAACCACGCAGACAGTCGATTTATGAGAACATGGCACGTAATGTATACCGTTTATGCCTAAACAAAAATTGAAGTACGAGAAGGGATACTTACCACGACGTAAAAATATCATACGTCGTGTCAAGTGCAACATCATATATATATAGATAAATAAAAACTCCCTTGCATGTTTGTTACACATCTACAACCATCCGCTGACCACAGTAATTTGCTCACCAAGCGCCTTTCATAAAAAAAAATGAACTTGGACATCTTTTTTAGTTTAAGTTTCACGTTGCCGTTTTTGAGGTGTCTATTTCCTTGGCTCGTGCAAATGCGAGACCCGACAAGGGACGGTGATGCAATGAAGGGGCAATTTGCAGTAGAACGGCCGTCAGAAATGACAAAGCACTTTTTGCTTCTCCTCTAATCTCTTCATTCCGGCAATCGTCTCGCTCTCTCGTGCCTCTCTTTCGCGCTCCGCTGAAAAGCCGTCTTCTTTATCTCAAGATTATTTTTTTTTTCACGGTCAAACATTGAGGCCGGAAGCCTTTGGGATCACCCGGTCTCGCGGCTTGCATCAATCACAGAAACGCAAACGCGCGCGCGAGCAAGGCGACGCATGTTTGACTTGCCGGCCAACGTACCAACCAATGCCAAACAACCTGCCACACTCGGAACGGACGAATCAGCGTTGCTACTGATCCGGGCCTCGGGAATAACCCGGCTCGCCAGTTCCTCGTCTCTCGCGTAACCGTCACTCAACAAACGCTTTCCCGACGCTTACAATATGTACGATCTCCAAACAATGCGCGGCCTTATACTCTGACGTCACCGTCGCGACGCCACCGTTCGTGAGCCCCACGCACACCCACCGCGCTGCACCTATGGGTTTTACCAACCCCCAACCTGTTGAATCGAGCTCTTTCCCGGTTTCGCCCTCACCTGGAAACAATCTTTGGCAGTGTTATCTTTCGCGGGGAAAGAGGGGCGAGGGTTAAAACGGGGGGGATGGGGAGGGTGTTGGTCTGTCCGCCGACCAATCAGCTGAGAGGGGTCCCCTTGCGCACGCGCGAGCCGGCTTCACAAAAAGGGCGGGTTGGCACGAACGGGTTCGCACATTGTTGGGTCTGCGCTCTCCTGTTTGCGGCCGGTTTTCTCGAGTGGACGTTTTCTTTTGCTCGGCTGTAGGTCGCCGTCGTCGTTTATCGGCTAGTGACTGTCGTGTCAACTCGAAGTCGACGAACTCTCCGTTGGTGGGGGACGCTGAACGCTTCTTCGAATCGACGTTTTGTGGTTCCATCTTGGAGAAGGCGACGCATTAGTTTAGTCCAATTTACGAGGTACTTCGTTTCGGTGTTCAGCCGACTGCGATCGGGAGGACGTTTCGACCGTCGCAACTGAAAGGTAAGAGCAAACATTTAACAAGCAATGTTTTGTGTTAAAATATTTTGCGAAAAATTTATAGAAGCTTTTTAGTTATACAGAATTCAGAACAAACATATACACTAAAAAATATTTGATCCACTGTAGCTACTGAGCAGTTAAACGCTCGCCGTGGCGAATCCCAACATCCTATCATTGCGCCACAATCACTAAGATCACCGGGTTACACACTAAAAATTCACAAGAACGAACCAAGAGCCTTGAACTTGTTAAGCCACGTCCTGCATTTCTTAAGTTTTACTGACTATTATAACAGGTTGTTGTTTAGAAGGTTTGAGAAAAGAATGTTACAAAGAATTCGTACGAAGTGCACAAGACTGGCTAGAAAACGTCTCCATTGAAATGCGACCTCGAGGAAATCTTAGCTCAGAGAGTTACTTCAGGAAAACGTTCTGTTTTGAATTCAGACAAACCTAACGCCACTCGTGTGCTTGCGGATCCTAAGCGCCGATCACAGCTAGACACGCACGCTCTCCTCTTCTCCGAACTCTAAAGATGTCACAGTATTCTCCCGACTCTAGACTCAATATACCTTGCTCCAAATTACCCAAGCAACAAGGATAATAATGCGAATATATCACTCTAAAATAAGCCCGTGAGTCTGCTTTCCCGCACAACACTCGGAGAGCCAATCACCGCAACTTACTTAGGCAGCTCAGTGAATGACAATGCCGAAAAATATGTTAAGACCAAAAGACGCAGTCTGAGTTGGGACATTAAGCAATGCAAGCGTGACGTTTTCTAATGCTTAATGTCACAACTCAGACTGCGTTTTTTGTTCTAAAGAAATGTTTCGGCATTGTCATTTGCTGAGCTGCCTCCGGAAGTTGCGGTGACTGGTTCTCCGAGAGTTGTTAGACGCAAAAACTTTTTTTAGAGTGTAGGAGCACGTAATCTCCTGATCGAATTAATAATAATAATAATATAACCTCGAAGTAACTAACAAGAATTAGACGTTGTCACGCGCACGTGAAAAGTGCATTTTGTTTCGAATTTGCCTGTAGAACAGCTACTGCAACCGACGCCAGCCTGTACAGCGTGTGTTAGAATTATCAGCGTTAGCCTAAGAAACTCCTGGCGAATCTTATTATGTTCCTGCTTTGTGATTGGTTCTTCGGCATTCTGATCGGCCATTGAAGCTATCTCATTGGCTGCTATCATTAGACGCTCGGGAGACGCCTTGCCTTTCTGAAACTGTCAGTGACACTCGTGGCACGCTGCTTAAGACGCGAGTAAGCAAGTAAATAAATACGGTGCGCGCATTCATGCTTCGCATTTGATGGTTGCAGATAGTTTCTGCGGTATGCGATAAGAAGGTTCTGCCTTTTTTTGTTTTTTGTTTATCTCCGTGTAAACACAAACCTAGAGAGTGACGGAGAGGTCTTTCGGGACAGAAAGCGAAGTAGCTCACGCAACGAGTGCCAACGTAAAGGCGGTTGTAACACGGCGCCCTTATCACGAACGGGAAGAGGCCGATAAAGTGCCAGATACATGAACGAAGGAACGAACCGACCCGTTGTAGGACGCGTCGGAAGAGAAACAGGTCGGATCACGATCTGAGATTTTTCAAACGTGAAAGTTGCAGGGCGGCGATCAGAAGGCTTTCGGACGCGCCTTACTATTTTTCGGACGCACTGTCATGCACGTGACTGGGCCTTAAAGCTGCGCTCACGCTGCTGATACATCATGTACTACACCGTCTGCGGACACCGTCTGAGACGTGTCTCTCCTTCGTATGACCATCCTGTAACATTGGTTGTTCAAAACCTGACTGTACACATGTTCGAAGCAATCATTCGTGAGGGGTGTGCGCAGGTAATTTTGTCACCAGGGCGGCAGGGAACGCAGTGTCTTTTGGATGATGTAGAAAGTGTGTTGGAGCGCGGACTAAAGATACATTATTGTCGGAGTAGGGCGATATGCGAGGGAGCTCCTCTTAATATTTCTTTAGCCATACTTTAAGAAATAAACTTTAGTTTGTCGTTATCGACGATATAAATGACGAAGAGCGTCACTGCGGTCGGCCTTCTAAGGTTCGCCACAGGCTCACTGAAACGACTGCATCATATGCGATCAGAAGCGACTAGCTCTCCCTAAAGCACTCGAAAGCGTCAATTGTTAGAATATACGGACATAGCTAGTCGAATCGCGAGGGTAAAAATATGTAAAATAAATCAATAAAATATATCGATGTACGTCGTGACATGAAGAATGTCGTTTCAAGTGCTCACGCCGCGTTTAGCGTCCCTGTGAAGACCCTTTCTGTCAAAACATATTTTGAGCCTCATAACTTTTCCTCTACAGATTGCAGCGATTGCCTCTCAAGTTCTTTCCGGGGAACTAGACGTTTTAATTTTCTTAAAGTAACTAATTTCATAAACTGCGCTTTTATGAACAGAAATAAGAGTAATGGCAGACGGCGGCCTTTGTCGGCGTCCATTTCTTAATGTGATGGCTTCGGGTTTTCAACGTAGTCTTCACACACGCCTTCAAAGTTGTCGTTAGTAATCGATATAGGAACCCTAAGAGCTCGCCGCCGACATATCTTGTAGCCAACAGGTAACAAGTAAGTCGTATCCATCGGCACCGCCATGCTCGCAGTTCTTGTGGTCACTGCACCGAGCTATGTTAGCGCTTTTCGCTTACTCTTGCACACTCAAATAAGGTTGTTCCAAGCATTCCACTAATTTCCTCTTACGTTTGTCACAATACTTTCTTTTGCATGGTAATAGCATGCATTTAATTCTTACAACTGTTAATGTAGCGACTAAGGGCTTTACAATGCAATTTGTTCTTGCGTATAGTTTCCACAATAAAGTATACAACTTGTAGAATGAAGCGCGAGTTTTCTTTTGGCGATACATCAGGATTGCGGACTCATGCGCGTAAGGTGATACAAACCACAGAAGGCTAGCAGGCGGCAACCCACATGAAACACACGGGGCTTCCCAGCACAGCGCTAGTGTTGTGCCGTGAAACCAGACAACGAAGGACCACAGTTGAACAGGAGTCGCTTGTAAGGTGCGCTTTTCTGCGCAGCGCTCGCCAGTTGTACCCTAGTAAGTACTTTCGGATTACATCCAGTCTAAGCAGGTTTTAACTACAGGTCATGGTATTCATTTGCTGCTTGACGAAGTTGTAAACGGGAGTGTAGATAAGATTAACGTTTCGTCCTGACACCGGGGGCATAGCAAGATAGCGGTTTTCGGTAAAAGACAGATAGTAGCAGCCTCTGACATGTGAATGACAGACGGCAGTCACATTTTTATGCCAATATCAAACTTACCATCCAATCAAAGTAAACTCTTCCAAAGAGGGTGAAGTAAGCACCCCCGTCGTTTCCTAAAAGGGCCGTGAGTTGAAATCCCATTTGAAGTTTACCATTTTACATAAGCTTACTGACAGAAGAGTGGTATAAACATTGTCGCATAATAGTAATTATTTAGTGTATATGCTTATACAGCCGGAAGTTGGTCAAGTCTAAGGGGAGTTTGGGGTCTGAGCTGTAGTTAAAAAACTTGCCAGTGCAATGCCATTCCCAGCTTGGGGTCTTTAACGTGCACCACGCAGTAGTGATCCACGACCACAAGCCGGTGCTATACTCAACCAGACCGAAACGCGCCGAGGTGGGAATGAAGCCCAGGACCCCTGGGTTCTGCAGCACGAGCTTTCGCTCCGTGTGCTCCGATCTGGCGTACGCGAGCCTACCCGGCCACCTGTCCCCCCGGCTAAGTCACACGCTTCTTTGTCGTTGAGTAATTTTAATATTACAGTCAACGAACTCTGCAGCGTCTTCTTTCACGCAAAGCACCTGGGTGAGTCAATCGCTCTAGTCTGTGAAGGGCGTTGGGTGAATGAAGACGCTGAAAATACGCTTAGACGTGCAAGATCGGCGTGCGCTGTGACACTAGGCGTTCTGTGTCACCATGCTCTGTATCACAGTGCAGACGATTTCCAGTTCTAAGCATCTTTCCGGCCTCGCGATTCTCCCAGCCTCTTCTCTAAATTGGAAAGTTAAAATTTCTTGATAAGAGGCGCAGTTTGTGTTTCCTACAAGTAACGTCATTCTCTGAAGCATCGCCGTCTGCGTGATGGTGCCGGTTTTACGAAACGAATGACGGCGCACAGCAGACGAATGAACGGAAAGATTCCATTTTGTTCCAGCGGAATGAGCTTCACCATACACGGTGGTTGTCTTTACTTTTATAAGAAAGGATCAGTGGACTTCGGCACAAGCATCTTGCCGGAAAACGATGCTCCAGTTTTCTTTGAGTGGATCGCACGGAACGCTGTCAAAACACGAACTCCATTGTCGCCATGCAATCTCACAAACGGAAGAACCCCCCCCCCCCCCCCCCCCTCCTTTCTTTCTTTCTGACTCGTCTTCGTGAACATTACTGACTTAGGCGTGGAGGTCACGTTATGCAGAAACCTGCCAAAAACGGCTCAAAAAGCTAGATAACACCAATTCCTCCCGTGATGAACCCAAACTTTGTGAATAGCGATGACTTTTATTACATATGAGTTCAGTGTTTTCTCATTCTGAAGAACATTGTAACACATCTGAGACACGCAAAAAAAGGTTGCAGTTTTCTGAATTCGTTTATTGCAACAATGCACAAAAAAAAAAAAAAAGAAAAAAGGTGGGGACGGGGTGTTTTTATACACCATTCTGTTTAGAAATACACAATCCATGGCGTGAAATCTCCGCATCCCAGCAGGCGCAAGCCCGTCGCTTCGGAAAGCTAGCAAATTAGGTGCCATACGCAGAAACCCTAAAAATGACACCGGTCAAAAGCCCTTTGTTGTAACGGTCTACACTCGGCGTCCACAACTTTGCGCTGTACATTGTCAAGGATTTCGTCGCTTGCACGGTGCTGCAGCCGAGAGCGTCTGCGAGAGCACGTTTCTTTGCCTCGTTTCTCATTCGTACGCGCTCGGGCAAGTAGCTTTCGCAGAGGTGGAGCACCGAGCAAGCTTGGCCAGCCTTGACAGCGTGGCGCAATTAGCACCAAGTATGTGCGGTTATTCGAGGACGACAGAGGCTCCTATAATCGTTGACAGCTTAAAGAAACGCATTGCATGGTAAGCCCTAGGCATATTATTATCGCTTCGCAGAGAATGATAGAGTGGAATAAGCAAACTAGAACGCCGAACCACGAAGCAGGGAGCGTGAAAATTAGAAGCACGCCTTTCTTTTCTTAATCTGCCAGCGACTATGGAGGTCAAAAATTTTCGATAATAGTTTCCCTCGCTCATTAGTCGAGTCAGCCCTTGAGCGTCTTATTGATCGCAAGGAAACACCGGCGACAGAGTTGCTCTCTAACCAACTGCCTACCATCGCGATAATAGAGTTTCCGTAGATTGTAGACCGCGGAAAAGCGGGCCCAGCGGGCGAATGCTCAAACCATGCTTCAAATTGACGGCACAAGCTCCCGCTAGCGAAGCTCTAGCAAATACAGTTTGCTGAAAGTCTTAAGTAGCGCATTCGTTGCAACAGGGACCCGCACTTCACTCATATACTTTGAAATTAAAAAGGAAATTTTCGCAGGCCTTCACCGATGTATTGACAGCTTTACAAACCACGCTGGGCTCGTCTCTAAGCGTATCGTAGTACAAGGAGCTACACCCACGCGCCCCGAAGCATCGTGTTGCGTGATTTATTTCTGTTTTGTTTTACCAAAGTTCATACGAGGTCATTAAATATGTAATGGATATCAAATATTCAAATAATAGACGGTTCTTAAATGATTATTCGTGCGATGATATTCGTTAAAAAAACTAAACGCAAAAGACACAAAAAAAAAGATAGCCGAGCGCGCAGAATGGGGAACAATTCACGCTATTCATGGGGAGAGTTGCTCAAATAGGCAGCGTGAGCCCAATATATAAACATAAAACAAAAACGCAACAGACAATTTGAAGAAACGAGCCGTTTATTATTTTTATCTTATAAAGAGGACGGTGAATTGTTTTATAACAAAATAATAAGACGCAAAACTAAAACAGGGGGCTGCCCTAACAAAACTCTGAACAAAAAAGTCGAAAGCTGTTATGTGAGATAATCGTGGTTGTTGCAGTCTAGCCTTAGACAATTACTTCGCACGCGTGATTTTTTTTATTTATCAACGACGCCACTGAAACCATACTGGTGTATTTCTTCAGTGCCACGTCTCCGTTGCATACGTAAGCCGTGTGAGGACATCGACTTGAATAGGTGGATGAATGCGGCTGAACCTTCGAAATGGCGTGGCGGTTCGCGCAATTGAGTGGCTCTTTTCAAATCTTTATGCTAAATCTTATTTACGAAAATATGATAGTTGAGCGTACCCATTTTCGTATAATTATTCAATAGTGGATAGTGTAAACTGAATTTAGATTTCTGTTTCACATAAAAATGCGACTCCTATAGTTCGCGCCTTTTGGGAGACAAGCAGCAATGACAGTTGTACATTGATTAAGTTTAGTGTTGCCATACAGTGGGAGATAGAAATAGCCTAAATGTAAGTAAACTAAAAACAAAGTAGCCACTACAACCCAAAAGACACAAAAAAACATTCTCAAAATTTTCAGATTAATTATATTTTTTATCTTATGTCAAAACGCTTTTTAAACCTTCACCCCTCAGAATAAACGTCGTTTCTTGCTTACAAAGTATTACTTGTGTATTCATAGTTTACAAACTCAAACTAGCGCCGTTTTTGCCGTTTTTTTTTCATAGTGCCAGTGCCTTTGCGATTCCCGAGATCGGTCGTTGATCGTCTGAATACATACGTGTACTCCTATTATACTAAGAATACACACCAATATGCCGAGAAATGCTGAAAGTTTGATTCTACTTGTTTGTTTGGTACGCATATTCAGACCTGACAATTCACCCTTCCGGCAATTGCCTCTTTCCCAGGAGGAGGATATTTTTGTGAGTCATGCGATAAATATTATCGCACATATACAGTCTCTGAAGGGTCACGACGAACAGTCAAAGCTAAGCGGTTGTAACACTAAGCTCTACAGGTCAGTGTGAAAACAAGTGAAAGAAAAAAGAGAGCACGCTAGCGGCTCTGCACAGATGACTTATCCAACGACTGCCAGAAGAACTGCCCGAACTCAGTGACGAGAAAAACTCATCTCTGTAGGGTTTTTCTTTAGGCCTATTTCTGAAGACGCCCCAATAGGTCACCGGGTTTAAACTGCAACCTTAAACGCTTCTTCACGATGGATTGAGAAAGTTATGAGGTATTGTATCTTGTCTTTTTCGGGTAATCCGCGTTTCTCGATTGTTTACCCTCTGAGATTAGTATAGGGCACATTTTCTGCCAATCTCAAGCGAAAATTGGACAATAACCCGATAACAGCCACGCAGCCAACCACCGAATTTTGGTGCCAACCACAATATAAAATGGCCCCATTTAGCTATTATTAGCCCAATTTAGCAACACTGTTCAAGTTGTGCTGTATGCCTTCTCTCGTATAGGTAAAACATTTCAGTGTGATATTTAAACCGCAAGGGTAATAAGGGCGGCATATCAACCTGTCGTATGCTGTAAAAATAGTTCAATATCGTACCACGCGCGTATATTGTGCCTTTATTGAGCCTTAACAAGGCTGCAGCTACCTTACGGAATCAACTGCGGCGGGTTATTTTGTCCGCTGCTGAATGTTAATTCTTTGTTAACCCGTGTGAAAACGCAGTCTAAACATATGAGTGTTTTAGACTGCACCAACACTCTAAATATTGCCCATTGAAACACCTAACGGCAACACACATCTTTTTTTTTTTAATTCTGGGTCGAAGTCAGCTGTGACTTGTACCTCTAAATATACATTTGTGTTTCTCCCCTCCCCTATTTTCTTCTTTCATAGGTAGATTGAGCAGAATGAACTTTTTAAATCGTTTTTGCATCACTTCTACACTAACTTTGAAGAGATACCAGTATGTGTGTATCCAGTATGACGTTTAATAAAACTAAATTTAATTGGAGCCACATAATATTTCCTAATATTTCTATCAGATTATCCAAAAAAACATTTGATGGCAACAAAAACCATACGGTAAAAAAGCGAGACTATAAATGTTACGAGAGCAAATGAAAAAAAAAGGAACAAAGCCAAGACGAAACTTCTTTTGAAGTTATGGTCGGCTTGAAGGTCTGGTGCAGCAATCACTCGCTTTTCATGGCTGCCGGGAGCGGTCTCACGCTTCATGGCGCCTGTGCCACTTTCACGATGGTACCATTTGTAAACTGACAGCATGTCCACTACCGAAAAAACACAGTTAATTTTGTTTCGTGTAGATTGTGTTATACGTGAAATGGTTAGCCAAAATATAAAAACAACAACAGAAAACCCCTCCACATCGTAATGAAATGCCCAATTCATTTATTTTCGTTAGCGTCTTCTTTCGAAGCTATGGAGTGCAAGAGGGTGGTGCTTCCCCCATACAAAAAAGGTGCGTTTTTTATTTGATGCTTAGAGTTAAGAGTAGATAGGTCATTTGCCATGCAGTTCTTCAACTGGGAAGGAAGGAGCGGAAAGGGAGCTGAGAGGGAAAATATAGACATGGAAAGGGGTTTGCCTCATGGCCATAATAATAAGACTACTGTAGATCTTAGGCCTTTTCTTAGAAGAGCCTTCAGGATAAGTCCATACCTTTTTAGTTAGCGCTCCGCGCGGGATGCGTTTTCTTTTTATTTCTTGCAGTTCTGAGCATTCCCATAGGAGGTGCTTCTCGTCTGCGTCTTTATGGCAGAACGGCCAAGTGGGCAAGTTTTGTCAAACGAACTAACTCGCCCACTTGCGGAAAATAACTCTAAATAGCCTAGAGTTACGCTGTAGACTTGTGAAAGTTCTGACTTCACCGCTACGGCGCCATTTGCTTGCAATAACCGCACGAGGCACGGACCTCGCGGTTGACGCTTTTTGTAAGTTAACAGAAGCCCCTCGATGGGACGCTGTTCGGTAGCTATGTACGGGCACCGCAAAACCGACCTTAACTTTTGCTTCCTTTCATTCCGTTCGCTTCGCTTAAGCACCGTGGTCACACGGATTGTTGTTGACATTCTAAATACCACAGTGTCCTCGTCCCCAAGGAAGTGTTTGCAAGGATTTGACTCTGCCCATTGCGCTGGCTTGGAACCTTGGCGAAGTAGCAGAAGGTCCGTTATGTTGGGACAAATCTGGCGCGCCGAAAAGAGGGCCTATAGATTATTCTGCGCTCTGTGGTCTTGAATCGCGTAAACATGTTCGCCCACGGAACCGTCCCATCTCCCATTCGTGTCAAGCATATACATGTCTCTTCCCAACTTCCTTCTTTTTGTTGCTTTAAGTTTCATCTTGTAACATCAGCAGCACGCTCTTGTTCGCCGAGTTGATAAATGGCTTAGGTCTTCCATCTTGGAGCCCTATTCAGACGTTTCGCTTTCATGAAATAAAATAAAAGCGTTCAAATTCTTTCGACCCAAAGCACCATGCTGCTCGTCACGGTAATTACGGTAAGACCTATGACCACCTGCGTCGTTCCTTTTTTTTATAGTTCGCGTAATAAGAACTTGGTTGCGTGGGCAGGATTAGAACATGTAAGGATCAGTATATGGTCAATTACCGATTAATATTAATAGATGATTAGAAGAATATATTAGGTCACAGCGGCTTCCATGAAGCTAACAAAAACAGAAGTAGTGCCTCGTTAGCATAAACGTCAAATTAGGGCAGTGCCCGTGCTTTCTTTGAAGAAGCCGGCTTTTGTGCGATGGCCATGTAAGATGAATTTGTTTTTGAATTGTTCATAAAAGAAACGAAAAAAAGAACGATTTAGTTAAACATTATAAAAAGAAATCAGCAAAAGATTTTTATGAATATTGTAGAACATTCGCGAGAACCTGTTTAGCACCAGCGGCTACAGCCCAGTAGGATGTCAAACTGGCACTAGCCTTATTTTTAATCATATTTAGTTAAAAACACAGCAGGCAGCAGCGCTGTCAAACAGGGAACGATTGAAATAGGTCTTACAACGCGTGGATTTAATGTCTCAACATTTGTGTCGGTACATTTTCAAGCAATGATCGCAAGCAGTGACTCTGTCGAATTTTATGAAGAATTGTTTTTCCCAAATCCTTTGTTAAATATAAGCATCGCCGAAGAATCAAAATAAAACTGAAGAGGCCATGCAACCATTTACATTTTGAAACAGACTATTAAGTGGCATGGAGCGCGAAACCGAAAATTTATTTTGTCGTTTTTCTTGCTCGCTCAAGTTCTTGCAGGAGGACAAATTGTGAGGATCAAATCATTCTTTTCTGCTTCGACTGCGCTCTTGACTGGGGAATTGTCCTTGTCGTCCGCATGAAGCATGCAGTGTCAATGTGGGGCTACTAAAGACGGGAGGATTACTTTTTCACCAGGGATAAGATATGTACTCAGGGATTACGATGATGATGGACGGGGGAGCAACAGGGAGGTAAGCCGACAGATGGGCATAAAACGCGCCAATGCACAAAAATAAGGATGGGGAAACGAGCATTTGGCGCGTCGCCGGAAGGTAATTATGACGTCACAAGATTCTAGGGATGTCACAGGGACGATCAAGATGCCCATCGCCTGATTTGGTTTCAGAATCCTCTTGATCATAACATACTTATTTCTTGCGGTGTACCTTGAGCGACAATGCGCGACGGGTAATGTTCCGAGGCCAGTCCTTCAATCCTTCGTAGCCTTTTTATCTATACAACAACTGGAATATAGCACATTTTGTCTAGCTTAATGTCTACATATTGATAAACGCAAGCTATTACAAGAACTGAAACTTAATAACAAAAGGTTCTTCTGTAGGTGATCGTCATCTCCGTCTTCAATAAACCTGCTGAGTTATTAAAACGATTTATGTAGGTAAGGATATTATTAAATGAGATATTTTGTATTAACTGGAATATTTTTTCTAATAAGACTAAAAAATATTGTTTTTATTAAGATGACAGCGCGCAGTTGTCTTTCGCCTACCTTTGCAAGGATACCTTATGCGTCGGAGTTCTAGTGATTGATTCAAATTACATCATTTACGAAAGCTATTTTTTAGAGAAATAGTTTTATTTTTAGCGTAAAATATTAGTTTAATACTGATGAAATAAAGTCGAAAAATAAATAAGCTTAGTTATGCAGCTAGGTAAGAAAAAATTCGATTAAAACGACGTAGATCAAATTTGTTTCTAAAGATGATTGTCCGCCTGAAATGACTAGCTATCTGCGTCCGAAAAATGAAAATATTGGAACATTAATAATTTCTTATTTATATACAAGACTCAAATGTTTCTTCTTGAAATTTATTTCAGAAGTACTAACCGATTTTGTATTCAACAGCAGGGTAACTAATGCGCATGTTTACTAAAATATCTTCGATGTCAAATTTTCCTTGTCGAAATAAAGCTGAATATAAAACTGACACTATGGTTTACATAAAACAAAGCTCGACAAATGACATTCAACGATATCAATTAGAACCTAAAAGCTCGTTCAAACTTTTACCAAGGTAGTCACTTTGTCGAAACAAGAGACATCCTAGAAGAGCCAGCGTTTTTAATGTTAGCAAGAGTTCCTGTAGTAGCCTCTTTGTTCTCTAAGTAGAATTCTTAAATAGAACAAAACAAAAGAATTGCTTATAGTAGCTCCTGTTCAAGATCACAACCAATCCCGCTTTCACGATTTTTATTAAAAGAATCATCGGGTCATGCCTCCTGGTTGAAATAGAACTCTAATGTTACGTTAGCTACATTGAATAAGCACGCTATGAGTAATATACGGGTTTGCGAAATGAGCTATCCATTGGACTTGTAAAGCGATACATCATAGGAACAAAACCGAGGCTTGTAAAATAATACAAAGTAATATTATTATTCCTAATATTTAGGATATTAGATACCCTCTTTGTTCTTTAGCTGTTAGATAGAAGTTACACAGTTTTTTTGGTTTCCAACAGAGCTATTTTTATTCGTATATAACCAGGACTGCAATTTAATTTTGCTTCCACAGGGCCACTGGCAATCCAGCTGGCACTGAGGATAACGAAACCAAGCGCAAAAAAAAAAGAAATCAATGACTGCGGTTGCTTCATCTATGTAGCAAAAGGGAGAAGCCTATGGGATATGTGTAAAGCAGCCCTGATTTTACTCACTAATAAAACGCTTACTGACTGACAGGACACGAGGTGGAATTTGTTTCATCTTTGTTACGTTTCGGAGGTGAAGAGTTCTCCCGCTAAGTATTTTGTTAAATTGAAAATTTGTATAACTACAAAAGAATCAAGGTTTTACCACAAACTTTATCGTGGAAATTACGCCTCGCTATTTTGCTTCACAGTTTTGTGGCCCATTTTTTTTTAAACGCTAACATAAAACATATCACGCGTAAAAACAAACACACCCATAAAAACTGGCGGGCGAAGCCCGACAGTCCCTGGCACTTCGCGAAAATGTCTTCACATTCTAATTTATGACTATTAGACATGTGGGAATGTGGTTTTAGCCTGAGGAAATCTCTAGAAAAAAATATACATTTGTGTGCTCTAGAAAAAAATGCGATAACGCATTAAGGAAAAAGTCGAATGACTCGACGATACTACAGCTGCCTATCGGGAAGTTTGATTCAACAAAAACAGTAGGCAAAAAAAAAAAACACAAAAAAACATATATTCCTGATTTTGCTGTCGTCCCTCTTGGTTTAACAAAGTTCCCCGGGAAGTTCACAGAAACGCGTTTCTACCTTTAACTGAGAAAGTTCAACTGAATATTGATCCATACAAAAAGTTTGATTTTTATTTGTGAGTTTGGATAAAGAAAATCGCTTTATTTTTATTCAACAAAAACAGCATCAACAACAACAATACTGATTCACCTATCCAGGCTATTGTGGTACATCAGAGTACGATATGAGGCAATTTGCTATTTGTTCAGAGTGGTTTAGATGAATTAGACCTACAGAGGGTTCAGGAGTTCTACGTTGACCTCGACCGTAGCGAAACAGTTTGCACAAACAAAACTTGATTGTGGCTACATTTCATGCACGTCTACCAGACGTGATTAAGCAACATGCGTCAATATGTACATAACTAAAATCACACCATCGTCAATGACCGGTTAAGAAAGGCAAGGGGTGGTGAGTCCCGAACATAATATTATTGAATCAATGAGGTTGCGTTATTAGCTGGTAAGAACGCCGGAGAGCGAGCGAATCAAGAGCTATACTCGTTTTCAACTCAGGAACCGCAGTAAAAAAAAAAAAAAGCCTAGCTCCTCACGGAGTATTAGTAATTTGCCCCTTTATGCAGAGAATCAAATGGGTCATGAAACGATATCGGGGTGGAATGTTCATGACTTTGCAGATCCGTACAGATCCTTGTCTGGCCCAAGTACGCTCGCACAGACCGCCACTGATTCAGAAGCTTTCAGTAGCGGTGAAATTGCGAGGATAAAAGGGGACTATTTCTTGCAGTCATGCCTTCGCGAAGCTTGATGACGACGTAATTGTCAACCGACGCCAGTCGAGCGCGGCTCATGGATTGAACGCGAGAACTGCGTGAGCACTCGACTTCGGTTCGTAAAAGTCACTGTCTCGGCGGACACTCAGTTAGGGGCTCGTGTCCAGCCTCTGCGATGATGTGAATAGCCGAACTCTAACAGCCTCTGGAGCTCAGCACGCGTTTTCTACTTTGCCAACCTCAGCGCGTGACTATGATTAACGTTGCCGGCATATAGGATGTGCACAAGGCCACGTGGCGGCGTGTTCTGACTCCGAGTTGAGGGGATGAACGATGCTCATACTTCTCGCATTTTTTTGGCGACTACTACTGTCTAGAAAGAAAGACGAAGGCAAAGTTTTTGAGTTATTAACGTTAGGGAGTGATTCTAAGTGTATTTAGCAAAAGTAGGAAAATCGTTTGACAACCATTTTAAGATATATATAGGTGCGTTTTAGATCGCATATTGTTATCTTATACGGACGTACACTTTTTCAACGCCAAAAGGGACAACCGAACCTTAAAGGAGCCATGAAACGAATTTTGGGCTGGGATGAATGATTTTAAATTTGGGACTTTAGTAATCGCATATCGTTTAATTGGCCAAAAGAAAGAGGGTAGAAAGTCAAAAGCCAGCTTTTCGGAACGAACATTTGAAAACATAGCGGACTATTTTCTACCTTCTTTCCTTCGAAAGCTCTCGGCATTTTCACTATGATACATCCGCGGTTCCTAAGCGCGTCAGCGGTGCCAACATGACGTCAGCCGAGCCCAGCTCACGCATTGGACACGAGAACTGCGTCACTCGGACGTATGCGCTCGTCAACAATCAATCCGCAGACGAATATTTGGATTCGCGCTCGTGGCCAATGAGTGCCCTGACGGAACTTATCGTCACTGGGGAACGTTAAGTTCTATGGTGGTGCATAAAAAGCACGGTGGAAGCTAGGAGTCATCGCACCGGTGCCGAGGAATGTCACGACGACGTGATTTCACAACTTGCATTTGAGTTGAGGATTAAAGCTAAGAAGGAAGAAGTAGGAAAATTGTTTCATCACCCCTTTAACCATGATGTTTATACCATGAGATATATATATAGGTGCGCTTTGGATCCCATATTGTTATATTATAAGGACGTACACTTTATAAACGCCAAAGAGGACAACCAAACCCTAACCACGATGTTTATACCCTGAGACTGGGAAGGAAACCTGAAGATACAATAGACGGGAGAGAAGAAATGTGACAGACAAGCGTCTAAAAACTTAAGACGCTTGTCTCTCACCTTTCTTCTGTACCTTCTAATATATCTTCAAGTTTTCCTACCAGTCTGAGGGGTTGAACATCACTAATAATACGCACCAGTGCGCCTGCACGTTGATAATTTTTTAACCAAATCATCTAAGGACCGCTTCGCTCGGCGCATGAACAATGCACACTTTTTCTTGAGGCGAAAACGAGTATAGAAGCCTGAACCTAGTAAGCCGCGTCTTGCGCTGCTTAAAGGGGTGCTCTGACGTTTTCTTTGTGGTCCCGATTTCTTTGAAATTTTCTAAACACACCAACACACATCACTGAAATAGTGTCGCAAATATTAGAATAATATATGTTTTTTTTTCGCTAAGTTATTGAATTCCAAATATTGGTCCTCATCGTGTTTTCCAAATTGAAAGTCTCGACTGGCAACCACGAAAAAGTGACCCCAGCGGCCGGCAAGGGTTGAGGCTTTGAACTGTAGGATTTGTTCTCAACTGATTGCAAGCAGTTTCATGGTGTAAAATGAATGCTTTGGAAGCTCGCTCTAGCACCCCCGCAGCATCACAAAGCAAATGCTTAACATAGTTACATTTTTAGACTGCTAGTTTGACTGGCGAGCTTGCCTTCTACTGACGTCACCGTACTGGAAAGCCTGGGTAAATTTCAATGTTGGTTTTGGCATGATTTTCATTTGACGATTTTACTATACCTATTCCGAATTTCGCGACACTAAATAGTATACTCGAAAGGATAAAGGCCGAGGACCCGGAAAACATTGTTAATCGGGTAAGCTAAAAATAACGCCGAAATACCCTTTGAAGATGTCAGTGATAATACCCACCAACACCATGCAGATGGGAATAAACAAGGTAAGACGTTCGTACCGAACTGATGAAGCGATTGCCGACTCCCGAAAAACTAGTTTTAATGATCTTAATTCTTATACATGGGCAGAAGGCGGCATGAATTTACTTGAATTTGCACTTTGGAGGTGTATAAGCGATGACAGCCTGTTGTTGAGCACCCATTGATGTCATCTTGCGAAGAGTAACAAAGCTGAGAAGAGTGCTGAAGATTCTTGTCCCGTAAACCGTTAACGGCGATGCCTGGTGAGCACCACGGATATAAGAACTCCCATTATAACTACCGCTCCTCCGACAACGGACATTTGAAAGAGGTATTCCTTGATGATCTTGCGGTTCATGCGAGCCTGAAGCTCGAGTCCCTGACGGTCGTTGGGTTCTTTATTGAGCAGCATCTTCGTGAACTGGAGGGCCGTGTTGTGGTTTCCCAACTTGGCGTGTCCAATAGCGGTCAAGAAGCAACAGTTGGTTGCCTTGTAATCGAACTGAAGAAGCTGTTCCATCAGCACGATTCCCTGTGGTGAGAAAGGAGAAAGACAAATGGTGGTCTGGCATCTGGAATTTATAGTTTGTGTTTTCTGCCTTTTCGAAGCTGTTTGTTTGGCTATTTACAAAGAAGCGCTCATGGCGTTATAAAGAAGTTTTGGCAGATCGACTCTGGGAAAACTGGCATGACGAGGACTGGTAAGTCGGCATTGAGCGTGTGTTGGCGATGACGTTTTAGCGGAAGATGCTATTCACTTTTGAAATGTCATGAAGATCTGTACAAAATGGTTATTTGAAATGTTGCTCCAGGTTAAAACTCCAGGTTACAATGGTCATGTTACGATGTCTAACTGGTTTCAACTCCGATGTAGGGAGAGGAAAACAATGGCGTTACGAGTTTTTTTAGTGACGTTACTTGTGACTTCAAAGTAGCAGTTAGAGCACCTTGCTTGCACCCCTTATTGCACGGCCATTTTTTTTTTGTGATAAAACTATATGCCAAGATGGCGCTGGCGCCTACTTACCGTGAGTGTCACGTGCAAGCAGACTTGTACGTAACGCGTTACAAGTAATTGATTACTTGTAATCAATTACAGTTAAGTGTAATTTTGTAACGCTTCAATTACATTTGTCAAGCTGTAACGCTCGGAGTAATTCAATTACTTTTTTTCTGTAATCAATTACAAAATCAATTACACAATTACCAATTACATTTTTCATTCCACAATTTTTTTTTCTCACAAAAATCAACATAGTCACTCAGCCATGGAGCAAAAATGATTGACATTTTTTTAACATCTAAAAAAAATAAAACTAGGATTAGTCGGCAAATCCTTTTTTCTTTTGCGCCACGCTCTCCTACAAGCGCGCCACCAGCCTTGGCTGGGGAGTTCCGGATCTCGTTGCAGATTGCTGATAAAGTCGACGGGAAGCGGGAACTCGCTATTGACTTTTTAGTGGGCTTGGTTCCTTAGGTCGACGCGTCAGCTACACGACAAGGTCCGGGTCTGAAAACAAAAAAAGGGAACAATAACCAAACAAAATTGTGTACGCAATATTTTACTGTGTATTTGTGTATTTCTGTCATCGCAATAAGAAGTAACGTGAAAGTAACTTGAAAAGTAATCAATTACTTTGCAGTAATTGTTCAATTACTTCTGGGAGGCAGTAATCAGTAACGGTAATCGGTTACTTTTTTGACTGTAGTAATTGTAATTGTAATCAGTTACTTTTTTTCAGTAACGTGTACAAGTCTGCGTGCAAGCGCCACTGTTACACCCTCCCTTCAACATAGTTGGCTGCCCTATGCTCATTGTTGACTGTAGTAACTTCGGCTATTTTTTGACGTCTGCATTACCGGACGGACTGTGAGAACTACGTCTGTCAGAAGCCTTTTTTGCAGGCTCCTAGCAAAAAAAAAGGTATTCAGAGGATAAAACAAACCCGATTGTCAACTAAGGGCTCAAGGAATAAACGCACCTCGGTCCGAGTTTTGAGATTATAGGCGTGATGGCGATAGAATATATGCGTACTAGGTAAGACAGAAATTATGCGTTGTTTTAAGTGTCTCGTAAAATCGCCTTTGTTAGACGTCTGATTTCCGTTATGGCTTACTTCGTGCAATACAAGTTTATTTTAGATTTTCTACTTGAAACATCCGCTTTTAACATCTAATTTCGTCCCAATTTGCGATGTCAAATGACGCTGACCTGGACTTACCTTGATAATGTCGGCCGGAAGGTGACTTAAGATCAGACATCGACCGTAGTCGTACTGGACGGCCGGTACCACGTGACCGTGCTGCAGATGGTTGTTATAGCGCTGCTCAAAGCGAGTCAGTTCCCTCGCGTCCACGTACGTTTTCAGCAAGTGCTCGCTGGTAATTTCGGGTTTGGAACATGACGGCATCGTAGCTACATCGGTGTTCTCGCTGCCATACGTGTTATTACTGGAAATGAAAGGACTTCATTCTTTCCCGTGTTTGGTGTCGTCGTCTTCGAATTCTTGGGCCCTGCAGAAATTTTTCAATCCACGTGCAACGAGCTGCCGTTGGTCTGGTTGCATCTTAAGTACGCGTCTGTACGCCCTGGTTAAAGGGTAACTCCGGACGAAAGTCGAACCAAAGTAAATTACTGATATCAATTTGCCGAGACTTAATAAGAGCAATAATGCGAAACCACGGTCTACTCAAAAACCAACATTAAAAATGCTATACCAGCTTCTCAGCGGGTATTCAGCGGGGTGGCTGTTTTTTAGGCAACCATGTGCACCGATGTCATGTTTGTACTATACGAGGTCACTTGTTCTTGCTGTCTTTTTTATCGTCTTGGTTTTCTGGTACATTTTCAGCCGTCCCAGTGGGCGATTTGCGGTTGTTGCGTTATGTTTTAGCGGCCGTAGTTTGTAAATGCTCCTTATCTATGGCGCACGACGATTATTGACTTCCTTCTCGCTCAAGCGCGTCGTGGTGCCGAAGGTGGCATTCACTGGCGGCCATATTTTGTTCGTTCCGGCTTAGCGCGAGCTTACAATTAGCTTGGACAACGCTTCTGCAGCATGCATTGCACACCACCAAAATTGCAGTTCTTTTCAGAAGATATGTAGTGGCTCCTCCTGAGCTAGTGACATTAAAGGGATACTGAACCAAGGAATTTAGTGTCCATAATAAGTGGCGCACGTTCTTTCCACAAGCCAGCAGCCGCCGCTGTGCGCGAGCACACGCAACAAAAATGACGTAAAAGACCTCCATTCGCGGTTAAAATGAGAGTGAAATGTATGGGCTTCGGGCCAAAGGAGAATAAAGACAAATTTTTCATCTACACAGTGGTGTCTGGTGTAAAAGGTAAGCGATTAATTGGTCTAAAAAGCACGTAGCTTTCACTTGTAGAGATGAAAAGCCTGCTTTATTCTCTTTTGGCCCGAAGCCCATGCATTTCACTGTCCTCTTAAGCGCGAATGGAGGTCTTCGACGTCATTTTCGTCGCATGTGCTCGCACACACCGGCGGCTGCTGGCTCGTGGAAAGAACGGGCGCCACTTATTATGGAACCTAAATTCCTTGGTTCAGTATCCCTTTAAATAAGCTCATTTAGTGGCTCTATCCTGAGCCTGCTCTGAGCCTGCGTTCGTGGTTGCGAACTCGTGTTCCCAACTATATGAATGTGTGTTCATATTTGCTATAGATATTTGATTTCTACGAAGCAAACCAGTAGAACAGCAGTAGCACATAACCTGACCGATCGGAGCTGCTCTTGCGACTACACTCCGTTTCACACTGGTTTCATCCATGGTTTCGTCCATGGTTTCATCCATGGTTTCGTTTGCGCGAGAGCGCGTGCAAATGATCTGCGAGATCAAGCCCCGAGCTCGCGCCACAAGCTTTGACAGCGTTGTGTATTAAGTATGAAACGGAAGGTAGGTCAGACGTACGTGGTGAGGTACCGCGGTACAAACTTTGTGCCATACGATTGCCATACAGCGAATCTGAATGGTTCCCATCATGCTCATGCCGGACATTTCGGTGTCATCGTAGACCTCAGAAACAAAACATTGAGATGGGACATCTACAAAAGTGCACATATCAACGATGAAGAAACGCCGCCTCGCGATTCGGGTACAATTCCTTCACTAAAAACATATGTAACCCTCAAATAAAAAAAAAAAAAACTTTCAGCCTTTCCCTTTTCGGGTGAAGAAGGAAAACTGGCGGAGCTGTAAAATGGAAATTAATGGGCGGCCGCAAGTCGGAAAGCCAGAATGGAAAGCCTACCGCCATCTATGAGCGACGGCGGCAACCAGATACGTGGCTTGCCGCCGTCGCTCATAGATGGCTGTAGGCGTCCAGGTTTCAGTGACTTAACTTCTTTGCGGGGGTACACGACCCGGGGGAAATTATCCCTTAACATCTCTGCTTTAAAAAAAAGAAGAAAAAAAAAACCGTACCGGATGTACTTTTGAAATCATTTGTGATCTGCCCATTACGCACCGAGATGGTTGGACGCAGCAGTTGCGAATTAGCTCTAGATTATTAATAAACTCTATCACCCTTCGGGTGCTTGGTCCCGTTTTGTTGCTTTCGTTGGGTGCAAATATTTATCAAAGGTACTAAAGTCTGCTGTTGTGCGGTCGGAACACGGCTCTGACAGACCTTGCAGTGCAGATGCAAACAGGTGGTGGTCGTTGCTGTGGCAACAACGATTATAGAAACAGGGTAGATCACTGAAAGATGGCCTCGTGGTAATGAACCGGCGGCCATTTGCCGGCCATAGCCTCTAGGGAGCGGCACGAGAAGCCTGCCTCGGGACTAACCATTTGACGGGGGCTAATTACCTGTCGACGGCATTTTCGTGCGCGTTAACTGCTGCCAAGCTGTTACCGAAGAAATCGAGATGTTTTCCCGGGGGAAATTTTATTAGTCACCCTACATTGAAAACAGAAATAGCAAACAGTTATGTACTATTTTAGAGGATCAAAAATTTATACGCACCAACGTCACATTTACGTGTTCACGCGCAAACCCGTCCACAAATTTAACAAAATAAAACATTATTCTTTGTGGAGGAATTAATATTTGAGATTAAAAAATTTTGCATAACATGACTGACGAAAATATATTAGAAATACAGTTTCCAAGAATTTGAACAAATCCGTTCGGCTAGAAAGTTGATGTGGTAATCGTAAGCACTAGTCGGCCTTAGACACTTCCATTGTAGAGGGAGAAAGGACAAAGCTTCATTTAACTATATTTTTTATCGCAAGCGACGCTCTCTTGTCTTAAAAGATTGCTGCATAGCCGCCTGATACTGCATTCTCCAATGGGAATTCCTTATTGCTGGAGACTCTACACTGCGAGGCACAGTTATCTCCGGGTCCCACACGAGCGACAGACAGAGAACAACGGACACCGACAAGCCTCGAGCACTGAAGCATGAGCGTGAAGTTACCTTTGGCAGTCTTGGGATCACTCGTGCTTACTTCTCGAGCACCCAGAGACTGCAAGCCGGCCAAGGGAGCCTTCGCATGCACGCTGCACGTGCATGAGGCTGGTCGATGCCGTTTGTTTCCGTCTGTCGCTCTAGTGAGGCTCTGGCATTAGACCGAACGCGATATTGGGCTCCAACAGAATGCTAAGCTTGCACGTGACGTCATCGCACTATGCTAGTCGTCACCTCTACATGTCTTTGAGAGGAAAAACATATTCAGTGGTGCTGAATATGTTGTGTACTGCAAGTGTGTACTGCAAGAAGTACGTGCTCCGCAACAAGACTACCACAACGGCGGCTAATGTGACGTCAGTGCGAGCTATGTATAATAGCCTTACAGATCGTCGTACTTTGATTTGTACTAGGCAAGTTGGCGACACCCAGGTAGAGAATCCGCTAAATCGTTACTTTTGACACCACGGTTTTGGTCATGCACTCTCACGCCTAATACACATGGTGCGATTTAACTTGCGATTTCGCAGTTGCGACACCGCTCGTGAGGGCAATAATAGCGTGGTAGAGGCCGCGGTGCTCAGTGCCGCAGCTGCGAAATCGGACACAAAATTTTCACCTTGTGAACCAGCCCTTATACTTCAGTAAATGTACAGTCGCGGAAAAATTGAAAAATCACAGGCGAGTGCGTGGCTCAGAAGACTTTTAATGGTATCTAACGAAAGACAGTTGTCATCGAGATTTTTGAGTGAACGATCGGAATTTCAGCGGCTGTTTGAGTTCTGTTGTTGGTCGGCAAACCAGAGCTGAGTTAACACAAATACTACCAGTGGTCGGTGAAATAGAACAGAAGCAGCTTAACATTGTTTATTCCGCGAACTTATTATCAAACGCCCTAAAACTGAACGCTCAACCTGCCGAACCGGTGACATGGGTTTGGTTTTTGTCGAGGAATTCCAAAACATTCAGCTCTGAAATTAGCATGAACTCAGCGAGAGCTGGTTAAGCATGGAGTGACGACAGACAGAATTGAACAGCTGCAGAAGCCTCGACAGTGGCTGAGCTTTTTTTTGTTAAATGGCGTCGCAGGCCTTATGAGTCACGTGCTAGTGTGTGTGTTTTATTTTTATTGTCCGCGACTGTGTGCTCGAGCCCGTGATGTGCTCAAGTCCTCAACCATCATCCTTCAATGTTTGACCGATGCATCAACCTCTAACGGCTGTGCGGTCTGAGTAGATGTATACATCTACTCAGACCTCACAACTCAGAGCAAAAACACGCCCACCCAATAGGGAGAGCGTGTTTTTGCTCTGAGGCGGAATGATCTTTGCGGGCTGACGCCAGCATTCTTATACACGAAAGATACACGGAAGAGCCTCTGAGAGTGATAGAAAGGCAAACACCGCCCAGTGCGTGTTCGCTCTAACTAGAAGACGACTTGCCGAACACAATAAGCCCTTGCTGCATAAAAATAAATATTTGATTGTTTGCCACGCGAAGTCGGGAACAGCCTGCCAGAGGTCAGAGTGCGTAATTGGCCGTTTTGCTGCCAGTTAGAAACTTCTGTGTTGTCCCTGTGTTTCATTTATGTTTCTGTATGTTTGCTGTGAGCGTGTTTATTACACGAGTAACAAGATCAACACTGAACAATGTAGCGACACTTTTATAAGATGATGGACTTGAACAACAACTTTCCTTCTATCCTCTTTATCCATCCCCGAACTACTTAGGGTCACGACCGCATGCAGCATCTAACACTGTCGAACCTCAATCGCTAATTAAAACTAACCCAACGTGGGCTCTCCACAAGAGGGTTTCTCAGCCGCGGAGCCTTCACGGATGAAGCGCGGCGCAACCGTCTGGCTAAGGTGGTATTAAACTTTAACGGCCCTTTTAGGTCCTGGTAATCCAATGAGCCTCCAGGGAATCGGCTTGACTCGATTACGGCTACGCCGTTGGCTTTGGAGCGAAATTAAATAGGTAACTACATCCTTCCCCGAGAATCGGTCTGCTTTATTCAATTTGGAAGACGATGGGGCGAGGGCACAGACTCCCCAAGGTCCCACACATCTTGCCAACCCGATGCGGGGAGCGGCTGACATTGCAGCGGCTGAGCAACTCTAGCCTCTGCTTGCGGTGCTGAAAACTAATGCAATGGGCTCGCCTGGCCAGAGTTTGTAACTTGCGTGGGGTTTAAGGCCGGTTGAGGCGGTATTCACTGTGAAGGAGAGATGTAAATAAAATATGCTGGGGTTCATAGGCTTGTCGTTCTCTGAAGTGGCAATTGAAAAGGCATTTAGTCGAATGACATTTTAACCGCCGGTGTGACGGTCACTGGTTCGTTAATATATCACTTGCGATGCTTTCAGCGCCCGTCGTTTGCCAGAAAGAATATGTGAAACCAGGGTAGAGAATAAAAATCAGGATGACTTAATTCATAATTTAAAACTGTGATTTCAGTACGTCCGTTGGTTTGTGATAATTTAAATGAAATAATTTCCCCCAAAAATCGCCAAATATTTTTATTTACCGTTTTTATACTATCTGATGCGCTCGATGTGCATTTTATTTGAATTTAAATCAAGAAATCATCGAGTAAAACTATTAATATCAAATTGAACACGAGCGCGAAGCAGAGGTCTTCTGAGCCAGTCGGAACGTTGAGTTTGCTTCCTTCTATTATCTTCGTTTGCCAGTTCTGTAACTTCCTACTGCCAGTAAGAACGCGAAAGAAACTAACACCAGAAAAGTAGTGTCGTATCGGAAGAAAATCAAAACGCGAAAGAAAACGGAAAAAAATCATTTGACTAACTTAAAAATAGCAGGCTGTAGGTTTGCTGCGTTAGCGGAGTTTACTTAATGAAACGTTGTTAACTATACTGTTGATTCACTTTACAGTAATTTATTCTTCCGAATTGTTTTCAGTGATTGTACGGATTGACTACACAATCCTTGATATTAAAAAAAAAAACACCTAGTGACTTTAACTAACTTTTTTTTTATCGCAACAGCGCTTTGATTAAAATTAAAATGATTTTAATCAATAAAGTCTGATTTAAATCAAATTAATCTGAGTTCTTTGAATAAAAAATAATATCGTGATGTTTTCCACCCTGCTGGGATCTGACTGTATAGAAATGTTTATATCAGACGACGGAGGTGACCTTGGAGGAGCCGGAGAAGCCGGACTCGAAAGGGAGAGGGCACGCGAGCAACTGCGCTACCCTCTGTCTCTCTCACTTTCCTCGATGTCACGTGGTACATGCTGCCAGGCAAGGAGTGGCATGCGGTTCATTCCCATAATATGTTTATCTTTCAATGCGCGGCCTTCTTCTTTTTTTTTTTTTTCTTGGAGTAGTACTTTTTTTAGATAACAGTTGGCTAAATGTTGCTTAGCATTCTCATTTCGGTGGAGTATCGACTTTGAGGCACCCTTTTGTGAATTGAAAAAGTTTGAGGAATGACTGATGAGTGTGTAGCTTGTCCCTGCTTGGTAGGGCCGTTGAGTGAAAGGTTGAGCTGCATATACTAGATGTCATCAGCTCAAATCGAATTGCGACTGGCGTCAGTACACACTAGAGCAGGGCTGGCCAAACGCATGTGTGCAAAGAGCCATTAACAAGAAAAATCTTAACTGAAGAGCTGGGGTAAAAAAGAAGGCGTAAAATTGAGGTTAAAAAAAATTTTAATTTTTTTAACCTCAATTCAGGGTTACGGTAAATTCTATTTACAAAGCGTTCGCTCATTCTGTATGTGACGCTGATGTCCTTCAACCGGTTGGTCCGATACACGCATGGTGGGAGATTGGTGCTACAATCAAGGTATATATTAATCTATTCGCGACTTCAGCGACCTATAGGGGGCGCGACTACCGGGCAAATATGGCGGTCGTGCCGCGCCATGTGTCAGCTCAACGCACAACTCTTGGCCATCAGCCAGCGAGCATTAGACTCGAAATAATGTTTTGCACCTCTTTTTATCCTTCACGATTCGAAGCTGGGGCGATGGGCAGGCGCAAGCGAGCTTCCAGAGGCTTGACTTTCTTCGAAGAAGCGATGAAAGGACTGCCTACTCTTTTTCCACGGTACTGATGAACGTTGATAAACGCGGAATGTTTGGTTCACATGGTTGCGTAGGTTGTTTGCAGAGCAACCTGAGAACAAGCTGATACTACAGCTACGACAGAGTCATCGGTACTATTTTTCTATCGCGCAAACCGCCGACAACATGTAATCACGGAAACCACAAGAGACGAGAAGAAATCGCGGAAGGGACATATTCCGGCCAGTTCAGTGTTTTTCCGCTAGGTGCTGTCTGTTTTGCTGGAGCCGCCAATACCTCTTCTCGTCTGATCGTATCGGGCCCAGGGGGTGGGGGGGGGGGGGAGTTTAGTTTTCTGTACTTTGTTCCAGCTTAAGTCCAGACGCAGCAGACGCTACGAGCTAATGGGATCGATCGAGCAGCATCAAAAGCGCAAGTCACTAGGACTTTCGTGTTTATGATTGGTTCAGCGATGATACAACGAGTACAGTAACATGATGAACATCATGAGGGTTCGCTTTTGACGCTGTCTGATCAATCCCATCAGCTCGTAGCATCGGCTGCTTCTGGATCTTATGCGTGTCCACTTCAGCCACCGCCCAATCAGGCCCCGCCTCGACCTCCCCGAAGGAGATAACACAACGCAAGGTACGAAGGATTTACTGTCTCACAGTTGGACGATCAGGAGGCAGCACCATGTCGCTGACCGTTCCGCCGTCGACCATCCGCGAGCAGACATGGGCCTAGGACCCACGTTTGTTCACCCCGGCTCTAGAGAATGTCCACAGTGTTATACTTGTGCGCAGGGGACGCCTAGAGCGCATGAAGGAATGGTCCAAATATAAAGTGATGCTTGCCTTAAAACGTATTTTGCACAGGAACAACGAAGACCATGTTCACTCGTTCCTTCACTCTGCGTAGGCTGCGCGGCTTTACAGCGAAGCTGTTTGTACCTGGAGTTCCGTGGATTTTTCATTTGCGTCAACAAAAATTCAGGTGTCGAATTTGATGCAAAATCGCTTCATTATATTCAAAAGCTTATACGTCTCATTACTTGGATACGCATTTTCAGTATATTAGTTATGAATAGGCATCATTTTCAAGATAAGTAGACTCCCAGGTAGATAATAAAGGTTTCTCGCACCGCACTCTTTTTGTTGTTGTTCCATGCGCTTGCGTGCCTAGTTTCCTTTCCTTCCGCTCTCCCGGGGTGGCGGTCCCGTCGCGCGTGTCTAGTTTCCTCCGGTTCCTCGGGGCGGGTCTGTGTCGGGGGCTAAACAGCTTCGCTGGACACTCACCTTCACAGAGTGGAATGGCTCATTATTAGTTCAAGTCGATTGGATTTTCACGCTTCCACCTTTTGCTGGACGAGCTCCGTCGATCGCAGTGATTGGATCCCTGCGCGCTTTGTGGGAAATTGAATTTATGAGCACTTCTTGAACGCTGTACGATTGTGAACCAGATCCGCGTGCATTTGTTTAATCACTACCACGTGATTCGCGATCTAGACTCCGGGTTAGCGATCTGTTTACTAGACTGGCCAAACTGACATTCATCGGGGATGGTATTAAACATGTTGTGCGAAGGAATACGTGCAAAGGGCGTTGTTTATACAAGGTCAGGTAGATATATTTTTTTTTTAGGTTTCGTCTTTAAGGGGCAGTTGACTTGCGACATTTCGGTGCGTGAATTTCTACCTATACACAAAGTTGACATTTAGAAGACGAATAATTCGTATGCTCCTCAAAAACAGCAGTGAAAAAGTGCGGCTTCTCACGGAAAGTTTGCTAATTTCCACTTTTCAGCGATGAATTATGGTATATGTACGTACATTTGAGATTACCTTAAAGTTATTTTATCCAGACGTACACTGTCTGAAAAACCAAAATCATCGCTTTTTTTTACAACCGGAACGTGTAATTATTTCGCGCAGCGCATAATCATGCACAAAACATTGTTTTTTTTCATGTGGTAACGAGTATAGTTGATCCCCACTGTTGTAGAGTTTTGTATAAGGCAGCTAGACAGTAACAATGCGTTCCATCGCTGTCTACTATAGGTTTGTTAATCTGCTGCGCCATGTGTGGTTTGATGGTACCCATCGGAATATCAGCCATTAAAATAAAACCCCTCGAATCCTAACTCACGCTAGCGAGCCGAGAACAGCTGAAACAAGTGACCGGGATTACAAGAAGTAATGTAGGGAGTTTAAATATTGTTTTGTCATTTTAAGCGAGAAATAAATTAAAAAAAAAGATAATCCGGTTCTAATAAGGGTTCAGTGTGTTTTACGTGCCGCCTGACGCAAGTATAAATTAAAAAAAAAGCCACAATTGAAAAAGGAAGAAACACAAAGTGATAGAGTAAATAAGATGTTCTATACATGAAATATAACATTTTGTAAATTTTCTACATTAGTAGAGAAATGAGCTTCGCAAGCTTTTCTTTCTCGTCTTTTTAAAGAAAACAGAACGGGCTTTCTTTCGTGGTGGAGGGAATAAAAGCTGTTTAAATATTTTGCGGGTATGGGGGCGAAGGACAGTCATTCTAGATGATTGCTCTGAGAAGACATATGGGCCTTTTTCGTGTCATTATAAAACCCTCTCTAAGATCACACTTTACTGTAAAAACAAATTAAGTGTTCACTGTATGCCGCATTTACTTGTCTTGTACTCATCAGTACACGTAATCAATCAATATTATGTTTCAAAACCATCTTCAAAATTACATATCGCATCGTTTCATCCTAAAAGTAATATTAAATATTTTTTTTTTTACATATGGCGGGCGGTTTTGTTTTCACTTCTAAACTTTTCGTGAATAAGCACCTCGTTCCGCCTTCATTTTGCTTCATCCATTCTAGATTGTCTTGCGTGATAACTAAAGAATTTAAGACAAACATTCTTGCGAATTCAACGCTTCAATAGCTGCTTGAAAATAAAAATTTTCGCAATTCAAAATGTCATAAAAATGTCACCACCCTTTGATTATGAAGTAGCATAACCCATGGGACACGAAGCGAAATGATAGTTCACACTATTACGAAGAGTTTGACTTCCGTCCCACGCATTAAAGCGCTCATGTCAACCTATAATAAAAATATCAAAAAAAAAAAAAAAACGTTTCTATTTGTACGCGCCATTTGCGTGTGATTAAATCTAAACCCAAACAAGTCGTTCTTGCATAAAGAAGG
Organism: Ixodes scapularis; assembly: GCF_016920785.2. NCBI lineage: Eukaryota > Metazoa > Arthropoda > Arachnida > Ixodida > Ixodidae > Ixodes > Ixodes scapularis. Next base: position 60,223,694 of record NW_024609882.1, read on the forward strand.
ATTTAAGCCGACTGCGATGAGAAAATAAATAAAAACACAGACGCAGGCAAATGTTCAACGAGGCAATAATCTTCCGAATTTGTTTGAATTCGGCGGAACACTTGTTTTCATAATTTGCTTCCGACGCGAGTGTTGATCACGTACCAAGATGGACCCGTAATTGTTTCGCGCGCACGCGCTGCTTTCCTGATTAAACCATCAGCGCCGGTCGTCGGGTGTCGGACTTGTTTGACCAAGTCCCGCTGATAAGGCGACAGATAAGCAAACATCGGAGGCGGCTCCACTGTACGGCGACTTGTCGTTCAGAGTAATTCGTGCAGAGGGCGTTGTTTATACACGGTCAGTCTGGCGTTTTTAATTTTATTTTTCCGGTGGCAGCTGGCTTGCGTCGTCGGACGGGAAGTTTGATGTCGAACAAGGTTCGATTCGTTTCGACGGAAGTCCGAACCTCTATTGCGGAATCCAATGAAGATCAATTTTTTAGACAGTGTTGACTCTTTGTGTATTAGTGTGTTCTAAATTTTAGAGATTATTTGCCAAAATCTACACAATATCAACTCTTAATACTTGGCCTTAATTCTTCTAATTACGCAATATAAAATCGAATATATGAGAGTTTCATTGCTTATTTTACAGAATGTAAAATGAATCTCTCTCTCTCTCTCTCTCTCTATATATATATATATATCTGTATTAGGCTTTCATTCTCTAGAGTAAAGAACATACAATCGAATTTTGGTGGTTTTATTGTTTACATGTCATAAAATCGAATTTGGAATGTTTTAATTATTTTCTTCCCGCAATAAAAAGTGAACATAAAAGGTGCTAATACTCTAGTCTACAGAATAAAAATTGAAGTTTGTAATTCTGTAATCTTTGACGCAATATAAAATCTGATTTATAAGGTTTTAATTCTTTTGTTTGCACAACACATATTTGAATTTGTATGTTTTAGAATTTTAGTTTAGGCAATATAAAATGGAGTATATATACGTTTTAATTCGTTATTTTTCGTAAAACAAAATCTAATATAAAATGCTTTAGTTCTTTAGGTTACAGCATATAAATTCAAGTATGCAATGTTTTAATATAAACTTTTCACTGTGTAAAATCGGATTTGTAAGTTTCCACTTAAATATGTAGCTTGTTAAAATGGTGCACCACTCCTCACCAGGTGGCGCCTGCTCGTTTTAATTTACGTCCATGCGCAGCATAACCAAATTTTTTTTGAACCAGTTACAAACAGTTTTCAAACTTGTAGATAAAAAAAGGTGGAAACTACTGGAATTTGGAAGCTCGGTGAATTCACACAATCCCCAGTCTTAACTTGTTGCGTCAATATCAATTTCCCGTAAAACATAAAAAAAAAAAATTCGCAGTCTTTTTTTTTTGGGGGGGGGGGGGGGGAGGAAGGGCGGATTGGCGACTATGAAATTATGCTCTGGGGAAATAGTAGAGGCCTTACCATAGCCACATATTTTGGTGAATATAGTGGTTTCAACAGAATTAGCGTCACGCCACTCAAATAATAACCACAAATATTAAGAAAAACGCTAATGGAGCCAAGGGACAGACGTGTTTTATGCAGGTAATGCAGCTCGCTGACAGAACATGTGTATAATTGTAGATGCATATTTGAGCCATCTAGGCGACCATGAGAGGCCAGAGAAAATCTATCTTGTCCAGGCATATTTTGTAGGCTTAACGATGGTCACCTATAGGGCGCGTGTTGTCCTCCAGTTGCGTGAAAGTGTTAATCTATTTTATCATAAATGCAGCCCTTCGTGCGCATCTATCACAAATCACCGTTTAAACATTTTGTTTGGCGTGTGTTTGTGTGTGTGTGTTTGTGTGCTTTCGCCATGACATTCTTTATACCAAATAAATATTTGTTTTCATCATGCCACTAAAAAATCCCTGCGCTGAAGCGTGTTCCCCAGCTGGAACATCGAGGCAAACAACGCCTTTTTGAAACTACTACATTTTTTTAAGGAACAATACATTGATCAACTTACACAGCGACATAAAATTTTAAATGAAAAAAAAAAAAACTACATGGAAATGGTTTAATTCACTATAGCCTGTTGTAACTTAAGAAGGCACAGAAAGGGAAAGCAAAGCCGGGGAGTAGGAAGCAGACGGAACGCTTGAAAAGATAGGGGGAACCTCCTCTTCTCTCCTCTCCTCTTTGTGTCCGCGTATAACACCTCTTTTCCCCTAAAGACACGAAAAAAAAAACATAAGAAAACTCGAAAACCATGGATATCTTATGAATTATATGCAATAATTAAAAACCGCAATAAGCTATTTCAAATATTTCTAAAAACGAGAAGCGAAATTGACCTTTGCATATTTAAGAAAGTCCGAAATAAACTAAACTCTGATATTAAAAAAGCAAAATGCGAGTATTATATGAACAAATTTTCAGAGGTTATGGGAGATCCCCGAATGATATGGCGAATAGTAAACGAGATCATTTCTAAAAATACCTCGGCAAGAAAAGTTCAAAATTACAATGAGGCGCTGACGGATGAACAAATAGCAAATTTGTTCAATGTGCATTTTGTGGCTGTTGGTACTCCTTTAAATAACTGTGTAGAAATACCATGCGAGCAGTTCATTTCGGCAAACTGTCTTAATTCCCTCTCTCTATATCCAACAGACCAGCGTGAAATAATGGAGTTAATTCTAGCATTAAAAAATGATTGCGCCTCCGGGCCAGACGACATTAAACCAAAACCGTTAAAAGCCGTTTGTGACACAATCAGTATTCCACTCGCGCACGTTTGTAATCTCATGTTATCTACGGGTGTCTTTCCAGACAAAATGAAGCATGCACGTGTGACGGTTATACACAAAGGTGGCCCAGTTAGTGACTTAAACAACTATAGACCTATTTCTCTACTTTCAGTTTTTGCAACGATAGCCGAACATGTTATAAATAAAAGACTTCTTAAGTTTTTTACCTTCAATAACATTTTAGTAAAAAAAAAAAAAATTTGGCTTTCAGAAAAATAAATCGCCAGAAGTTGCACTTCTTGGAATTAAAGAACGAATTCTCGAGAACATAGAACAAAAAATATACACGCTTGGTATATTTCTAGATCTTAAGAAGGCTTTTGATTGCGTTCAGCATGAAATACTTTTACAGAAACTTCCGTTTTGCGGAATACGCGGTATTTCCTTATCACTGTTTAAAAGTTACCTCACTACAAGAACGCAATATACAGTAGTAAATGGAGTAAAGTCAGACGTTCAGTACATAAAGTATGGGGTTCCTCAGGGGTCTATTCTTGGTCCTATATTATTTTTGTTATATATTAACGACATTGTAAACATATATGGCGGTTCAAATATAGTCCTATGACACAAATATTTTCTTTTCTGGCTCGGACATCGACGACCTTTTTGGAAAGGCAAAGCAGTGGTTGCGGGGATTAGACTTATGGCTTAGATCTAATAAACTTTATTTAAACATAGAAAAAACAAAGTACTTACTGTTTAGACCAAAAGGAATGATACCCCCTTCCAATTTGCAATTAGAATTCCAGGACTCTTATATTCAATCATCTTCAACCATTCGATTCTTGGGGGTTTTATTCTATGAAAATCTATCATGGAATTTTGATTCTTTGAGAACAAGTCTTTGTCGAACTGTTGGTGTCTTAAATAGATTAAGATATTATCTTCCAACAAAAGTGAAACGTCACATTTATTTCGCTCTTGTGCAATTCCGCATAAGTTACTGCCTTTTAGTGTGGTCAACGACATCCCAAACAAATCTAGACAATATTGTATCCATACAAAAGCGAGCATTGCGAGCAATTGGTAACATACAACTTCTTAAAAGTGCCACACCATATTTTAGGACATATCAAATACTCAACGTAAGAAATCTACATCACTATAAACTGTCACTTGAAATTTAGCGGCAATTTCAGCTCGATAAATTGGTGTTCCATGATAAGTACCACGCGAAAGATTGCCCATATATTTTAAGGCGTCATTTATTAATAAAATCGCGTTCGCGAACGAATTACGGAGACCAGAGGTTGAGTTTTTTGATACCAGACTAGTTAAACCAATACCAATATATTTTAGCTTCATTGGAGTGCGTACGATTACTCTATCAATATAAAAATATTGTAAAATAATAGTTACTCACAGGGGAATAAAACCGGATGTGTTTTAAGCAAAATGCTTGGAATGATAAGTAGCAATCATCCTTTCACGTCATGTTTTGTGATGTATTTGTTTTGTATAGATTTTTAGTTTGGAGGGAAATTGTATCATTCCTCATTTATTTGTTTTATCTACCGTTGCTGCCGAAAGGGTTGCATGGCCCCGTCAGGCATTTATGCCTTTTGCCATGTCCCCTGAGACATCTCTGTACCGTTATGTCTTAAAAAAAAGTTATCAATAACAAAAAAAAAAAATCTTTTTAGCGTTCCCTCGGCTTCCTCCTCCCCGGCCTTCCCTTTCATCGCTCTATATTCCTGAGTTGCAACGGACTAGAGATTAAAGGTATTTGCGCTCCCACCAGACAGCTATAGACGGCTGTCACGCGATGTGACTGCAGAATCACGACACGTGACGACCCGGTTATATTTTTTATTATGCGCGCAAGAACTCTGCAAAGCCAAGGTTGCTCTGCTCCTACGACATATAAAGGACAGCGTTCGCTGCACAGCTGACAAAATGGTATGCGGACAAGCCTCAGACAGGACGAAGAACATGTACTTCCTACGCTCGCGTGCTGCGAAGACGTGTGAAGACAGTTTGTTTAATAAAAAACGTGATAAGGCCGGTGTGCAGGGAAGGAACACGTCTTTGACAATGTCCGCAAACTGGATTTTTCGCGATGTGGTCGCAGTGGTACCGCGGCTTTAGAAACCAGCATATCGAACCGCACGAACATATCTATTGTACGTTTCTATCTCAATCTTCAAAGGAAAGTGCAGATGATCTGCTGCTATCTCCTCGGCTTCTCCGGAAGTCCTCGGCTTCTACCGCAGGAGTCGCGGTGACGTCAGAAAGACGCCGAGCTCTGATCGGCTTTGATTGGAAGGATAGTGTGTAGACCCCAATGCAAGGTGCCTTGAGGTCAACTTACTATTTTGTTTAAAATCGGCCGATAAGAGCTCGGCGATCTAACATCATCGCAATCACTGTGCAAGAAGGATACGAACTTGTGCTTCGCATTACCGCGAGCTCCTCGTAGCGATAACGTTCAAATCCTCGAGGTGGTAACCACGTCGCCCGAAGGAAGAAAATAAGGCTATTTCAATCTCAACGCTGCCAGCTCGCTGATTAGATCTTCTTCCCAAAGTAAGAAGTTGTTTGGCCGTGTTGCCAGAACAAACTAGACGATGTCATCGTCATACTGCTGGCTCCCACGCCGGTATAAAGCGACGCGGCTCCATCTCGGCAATCAATGATGCAAAGATGTCTCGAATATTTCACGAGGGCGCGGTTGGCGCGTCAATTATTCTGACAGTGGCGACCCGTGCGGGTGGCTCTAATTTTTGCGTCCATGAGTCGTCGGACAGGGCGCCGTTGTCGTCATGGAGGGTAAGATGATGACACTTTCGCCAAAGTAGCTGACTCTCAGCTCCGAGCTGGCTTTGTCTATTTTCTGCTTGTTACGCGTAGCAACTGTTCTATACGACTTGTGTTCTCGGAATGCTCGAGGGAACAATATTGTTTCATGGTTTGAGCAGTTTCTTGATGATGACCTATACGCCGAAAACAACGTCATTTCGATAATTTGGGTTTTGTGTTTACCAGGTTGGAAGGGAGGGGAGGTTGGGCTCCTTGCATCGTTGTAGGAGGGAAAACGTTAGGGTGTGCGCAATGACGCCCCACATGAAATCTCATTTCTAACAAGGGGTGCACCGAATGCTGCAACGACCTTACTTTTATGCCACAAGCGCTGTTTTGATTTTGTTGTCTGAAATGCTAACGGATTTGCGTCGATAACAGTGGTCGTTCTTTTTACGCGTGTACCGTGTGGAAGTCAGCGCCAAAAGGAAATGTCTGAAGTATCGCACATGAGTATCCTAATCCGGAGTATATTAAAACGCCACTTGATGTTGTAAATGCTACCGACTAGATATTGCTCTGAATATTTTTTGAAGAATATATATATTTCTGTTAAGCCTCCTAAAAAGAACACGAACACTCAGAAAAAAAAAAACAGCAAAAGAATCAACGCGCAAAGGTGTCCATACACAATGTGTTTTGTCGTTTTTCATTCTTGTACATCGTGGGTTTAAGGATGTTTGAAATCTGTATCAGTCACCTCTGTGAGCTCTAGTTTCACTTCTGACTTCCTTGTTTCTTTTGTTTGGAATATTGACCCTCCACGTGCCTCTGTATATTCGCCGATACTTTTGCTGAGTAGTTAAGGTTCCCCTTTCCTATGATAATGAGAACGCTCCTTGAAATCTTTTGTGACCGATGAACTACCCTCCTCCTACGTCGTGTCATTTGTCTGACTAACTTCTTAATTCTCCTTTCCGACTCTTCTTGTCTCCCGCAGGAACCCTCCCAACAGCCATGTTGCTCACCTACCTCTGCCTGGTGAGCTCGTTGACGGTCCTTCTCCTCACACCGTCCTGGGCCGACGCCCAGCCTCCGCGCTGTCGAGCCCTGTGCCAGAACAGCTACGCGGAGGACGCCTGTCAGAGGTGCCGGCTGCGAATCCCGATGCGCTTCGGCAAGAGGGACTCCTCCAGGGCCGTGGCCCTCATCCGGGAGCCAATCCTGGACGTCCAATCCATGGTCCTGGACGACGAGCTAGGCACGTCCATGTCGTCCTCCAGAGAGGTCCTGGAGACTCGGCCCTCGACCAGGACTTCAGACCAGTACGGCCTTCTGCTCAGAGCCATACGAGATGCCGCCGGAAGGTCGTACGACTGATTCCTCTGGGGCGGAGACGGAAGTCCGGCCAATTCGTTGACGTGCTTTCTGCCACAGAAGTCATGTTATCGGAACGTCGTACCTAGTTGCCTTCATGTAAGGTAACGAAAAAAAAAAAAAGGCCAAGAACACAAAAAAATTGACGATGATGATGATGTCGTTTACGCGGAACTATGTTTTTGTTGGCTCAGCGACTGGCTATGTTCTTCCCTAAAATAGACTTAAGTAGCTTTAGTCTGAAGACGGCTGTCTACTCGTACGAGCGACACAATATACAATGGATGTAGGTGCTCAAGGGCTATCTACATTTCTCCATGTCCGTATTGCTCACGTAGAACTCTTCTGTGCATGCTTGGACATTTTCAGGACGATATTAAGTTCTCCCCTGAAATGGTCATTGTTGGTGAAAAAATACTCCCAGGTTTGGGATCACGCACAGCCGCAAGGGAATGTCAATCTCTGCGTTACGCATTTTTAGCTTGAATGTGAGGCGGTGTAACTTTAACACCTTGCAAATTATTAGCCAATGACGAGGTCACTCTAGGCCCTAAGGTGCCAACTACAATTCTGCCAATTATATTTTGTTTTATGTACGATGCCTGTTTGTCTTGTTTAGCGTTAGGAGAAACCATCCGCTTTTTTAACCGATTTGCCCTCTCACCTATGGATTTATAGAAGTTTGCACGTGAGTCGTTAGGTAATCAAGTTATTTATTACGTATACCTTTATCAGGAAAATGATGTTTAAACAGAAAGAGTGTTTGTATAATTCAGGTTGTAGGAATACTTTGTTGTTAAAATTTTGTACAGCCTTTCCTTAATAGGCCTTCCAGTAAATTTTAGGAAGATAGATTTTATGCTAATTTAACATTTACAAGAGATCAATGAGGGTCCTCGATGTTTTCTTTGTATAGGTCCTTTACTTCGTTGCATTCCTTTTTACCTTCGCAATTAAAAAAAGAAATAAAACTGAAAGGTTGAAACATTGTTGTCATGCTGGTACGGCTATCAATGCCAAACGAGTACAGTCCGACCTATGTTTTAGGTTTTATTCCGCCTCCGAACTTGGCGGGAGTTCGTCTGAACCTCTACGGTTAGTTAGCGGCTAGGAGGAAAACCATGCACATTTTATCCTACCTGCCCAGAAAATCTGTGGCCCGTTATGAAGAGTATTTATGCTTTCACTTATTTATTTATTTATTTATGTTCTTCACCATATTTCCAAACATCTTTTCATGCCCAGTGGTTTGACAAACGACGCTACTTTAAAAAGAAAAAGCAAATCGCATTTAAGAAACATGTTTAGAGTACTTTTTATTCACGAACATGATCAATTTGTTGCGTTGTTTGAGACATGTCACTGTATTTATTTTCAACTGACCTGACGGGCACGACGTGCGTCGGTACATTGCGGTACTCGGTCACATTCTGCTCATTGTCTAGTGTCGCCAGCGAGTGTTATTTATTGATTTTGTAAATACATAGTTTATTTACAGGTTGTGTAGCAAAAGCTCGCGTAAAATATGGTTGCGTTTTTATTTTTTTTTAAATGTGGATTTCTGTTATCGCAACGCCATAATTGTGTTGTAAAAAAAAGTATCAATATTTTGTTTTTCTCTCACAGTTAAAATACTGTCATAAAAGCCACCAGTCTGGTGGAATGTGCTGATGCGCGAGATTAATATGAATGACGATGTCGATTGCTTAGCAAGAGGCAACAATAAAAAAAATTCGCATATATATAGCGTGCATGCCTCGTTCGTTTAAACTCAGCTGCTCAGTGCACACTTCCAACATTGTGGCAGCAGGTCTACGTCACAAAAAGGATTCAGGCAGGCCAGTGACCCTAAGGTGATCAGTAATAATTCTGATTGAAGAAATGCTGAAATATGCCATGTTCTTGTTTGTGAAGGGTAAACAACGTTTTGTCTGTGAGAAGGAGATGGTGGCTTCGATTGTTGCGACCGTCACCGTGATACAGGGTCCGGGTCCCGCCATTCTCATTTCCGTCTGCGTGACATTTTAAAACTGTAACTCTAGTCGCGGTATACCGAGTGTTGTATTTATCGAAAACGTGGTGACGAAGGAAATGAAAAATAAAAGTACCGTTTATTTCATCACAGCTGGTGGCGTGTGGCTTATTCTTCAGTGCGTGTGCGTGTGCGAAAGGAGTGGGATCGCAATAGGCAGAAAAGTGTTGTTCGTGTGGGGTTTGCAGAACCGTTTTAACGCAGAATTTCATTCTGACTTAACCTGACTCTGATTTATCCTTGATGAAATCTGAATGATGTTTGCAAGGTCAAAGGAAGTTGGCCGACTGCTGAACACCGGCGCTGCGCGCTAAGCCGGTCACAAAACCCAACTGTAAAAAAGAACAAAAAAAAACACAACAACAGGGGAGTTAGGTGTAAGGAAGCTAAGACACTACGAGAAGACTTCACTAACTGTGTAGCCCCAGCCGTTCCAGCAAGGTGGCAAAGCTTCAGCACTAACCGCTATCTTATTCAAAAGTGATTTTTTTAAAATTTCAAAGGGAAAATCGGGTCTATTTTGCTCTTTTTCGGTTTCTGGCATTATTGAGCGCCATGTTTTCCAAAGCTTCCGTCGGCCGCTAATATTCCATTAAAATGTTCAGAAAATCGCTTATAAGTTGTTAATAAGGTAACGGTCGTTGCTGAAACTTAGGCATCTCGCTCAAACTGCCGAGGCCACGCTCTTGCGAAGTTTTAGGCCTTCGCGATTTCTAGTTTATTTTTTCAGTGCGAAAAACAGGGCTTGGTCGCCTCGCGGACGCCCTATTCCGCTGCGTTATCGCGAAGAGAAAAACGAATTCTTGGGTGATCTGCAGGCGCGTGTGGCGGTTACGGAAACTACGGTGACAGTGTCTGAGGGGGACACGCGGAAGTCAACAGAACCCCCATCCGCTGCACGAACCTTCGGCCCCGTGGCGAACCGTCTTTTGTGTCGATCGCTCTCCGCGATCTTCGACGATGTTAATTCTTTAAAAGCCGACAAGCGCGGAGGGAGCGGCTGGGGTCTCTGAAAGGAAAACACAAGTGAAAACCACGTGGTCCTCCAGAGTATGTCACTCAAAAGGAAACGTGGTGAGGATGGCTAGTTGGGCTAGTTGGTTTTGCATCATGGGGTAAAACGCCAAAACAACAAGGACAAGAAACGAAGGGAGAACTAGACAGGACGCGGCGTAACTTTCAACTGAATTGTTTATTTGGAAGACAGATATGTCTTCCAAATAAACAATTCAGTTGAAAATTACTCCGCGTCCTGTCTAGTTCTCCCTTCGTTTTTTGTCCCTGTTGTTTTGGCGTCTTACCCCACAACGTGGTGAGTTTAGAGGCACCTTGACCTTTGATTTGTGTTATTTTTTTAAAATAAAAACTACCTCTCGTAATGAAAATGCGGTTTTCTGTTCTTCGCTTTATAGGCGACACAATAATTTCCGCACTTACTGGCCCTAGTCCGAAAATCGTTGCACTGCCCCTTAAAGGCCTCCCGCTGGTGATGATGGTTCTGGTGGCGCATTGGTGGTGGGCAGCACGTCGTCTTGTGTTGTGTGACGTCTGTGAGTGTCGACTGTGAGTACGTGTAGATGAATACCTCGTAGTTTTGTGCTCCCGCTTGTGCGGCGGTGTGCAATCCCAGATGAACTGCCTTGGTCTCTAGCGTTTCTGGCGTGTGTTTTGAGTCTTCGAGGGTGCGTAGCATTAATGCCTTGGTCGTCGGTGCCTCGAGGGATCCCCGATACACGGCAGCCTCCATTTGGCAAATCTTCCGGTGTCTGGCTCCTATGCGGCATCTGTGTAAGCCACCAAAGAGTTAAGATCCTGAATCAAATCCAGAGATTCTCGCTCGTGCATCCTGGCTTGGTGTCTTCTGCGCTGCTCATTTCGTTTGGAGTTCATGGCTCTTGGTAAGGGTTTGGCTGTCAGGGTTAGGCTGTCCATGTCCCATGGTGCACTCGGGGGCGGGATGTGGTACCGTGTATTTTTTTGAATGCCTAAGTACGGGGCAACTTCCATCTTTTTCAGGTGCTGGAGCTTGGCTTGATGTGCCTCAGTTTGCTGCCTTTCGGTGTCTGCGATGTCGGGCAAGTTTGCCTCGTGCAGCTCGGCTGTCTTACTGTGTAGATTGTCGGGTGCAGTTCGGCAGTCTTGTGGCGAATTCCACAGGTCGTTTTGGAGCGCGCCGGGAACGACTTTTCTGGAGTGAGCCTATTTCACTAGGCGATCGGGATCAAGACAGACGTGTTCCACTGGTCATTTTGGATTAGCTCCCGCTCCAGATCTCGATCTGGATCCGAGAAAAGTCGCTCCTACGATGTCGGCGGATTCAACTTGAATCCAGCCGGGCCAGCCCTCGGCGCGCACACGTGACTTCTTTTCTCGTGGGGCATCTCGCCTGATCCCGCCCATTTCGCCCCAGAGAATTCGTAATGGCGGCTTGCTTAGCCGTCGGCTCGATAGCCGGTTCGTTTTCCAGGAAGGAGAAGAGAAGGTTTTGGCCGCGCTACGGGCATTCCTGCAATCTTTTCTAGAAGCTCCTGAGCCATTCCTACCGCTCGTGCGTCGAACAGATGCTAGCACCGCGATTGCGAAAACGTATTCAAAACGACCGTGGCGGCCGCGGAAAGGGGATTCCCGGGCAGGTGAATGGTGGGAATGCATCCGCCGATCCCGGAGCAGTGGTCATGTTCAACTGGGGATCCGTAGTCGCCGCGACCCCGTTCGGATCGTGTGCTCCATTCCGGATCTGGTCAACTGATCCCGGCGCGCTCCAAAACGGTCCGTGGAATTCGCCGTTAGTGTTTTTAGGCAATCCCAGTATGACATTGCGAGCCTCGGCAAATAAATTCCAAAGCTCTTGTTTTTTTTTGTTTAGTCTAGAAGCTGGAGGGGTAATATACTTTGGAGGCAATGAATTTTAAAACAAGTCTCTTGGCGACCTTTTTTCTAGTTTTTCTGTTAGAAATCCTTCGCATAAGATTCAGTCCCTGTTTTTTTTTTTTTTTCTTGCAAGCTTTTTTAACTTAAGTTAACCCCGAGCACTCTAACGTGTGTTTCTCTGCCGACGGGGCTGCCGTTAGAGGTGAGCCCCAGGTTGGTGTTGCTGTGATCTTTTGAAAAAACCGCGTTCTTAGTCTGAGCCTTTTTTTTTTTTTTTTTGGCCAGGAACTTATATAGTGTCGAATCCTTTCTGCAGCGTCTCTTTCTGCGCTTCCGGCGCTTCGTCTTCCGTCCAAATTTTGATATCATCAAAGTACCTCGTCGACACCGTCCTTGAATCTCGTGTAGTTTCCAAATAAGTGGTGAAGGGATATTTTGAAGAGGATCGGACACATATATAGCTGCCCTTTGCGGAACCGTGACCCTAATGTTCATGGTTTGTCCGTGTTTAGCTTTTGTGCCGAAGTCAGCCCTGAGGCTGTAACTTTTGCGTGCCAAAAAAGGCACGGCCAAAATAAGCCTGCCTCCTTTTCAGATTTAACTCATTCATCGTATCGATGAGTCTTACATGGGATCGAATCGAACGGCTTTTTTATGTCTAACGACAAGATGGCTCTCATATTCTTGCTGCCTTTGAATCTGTCCGCCACGCCTCGGTAGATCACGGCGAGGCTGTTACAGGTACTAAGGTTCGCCCTGAACCCCCTTGGAGTTGGGTGGAAGATCTTCATTTCCGTCGCGTTGTGATGCATCCGTGCAAAGACCATGCGCTCCATGAGTTTACCGAAAACCGACGTCAGCCAGATAGGACAGACATTCTTTGCGTCGGCAGTCGGCTTGCCCGGCTTCAGAATGCGCGATACCACAGACATTTTCCACTCGTCAAAAAAACCTGCTGTCTCTCAGATCATGTTGAAAGTCTTTAGTATCTTGTTTTTTGCCGTTTCGGTCGCGTGTTTCAGCATGGAGGCCGTTATCCCGTCTCGGCCCGGCGTTCTGTTTATTTTTCACTGGCCAATGGCAGCTTCTAGTTCCCATTCGATAAATGGGAATCTAGGCCCTCTCTTGCCGACCGTCTCTCGCCAACGTGAAGTGCTTAGTATGTACATTTTCTAGTCTGGTTCTTGATTTTGTATGGGAATGAAGACGTGCCCCATTTCCTCACAAATTTCCTTCGTTTCCTTGCCCGTTAGTAACGCGATAACAGGAACGGCGTTGATGCTCTTCTTGGCGTTCATCGAGTTGAAGACTCTCCAAAGGTTTTTCATCATGGTGGTGTGGTCGAAGGATTCGCACAGCTCTTGGCAACGGTTTTTGTCCAGTTCTTCTGTATACTTTTTAAACTCTCCGGTTATCTTGTTGGCTTATTTGAGGTCTCTCTTGCCTTTGTCTTTCCTGTACCCAAGGATCGCACCAGTCGCCTCTACAACAAACTTAGGACGTGCATGTCGAGGTCCGGGATGTCGTCCACGACTTTCCTACCCTCAGTTGCCCTTTCAATAGCAATGCATACCAGCTGAGCGATTTGTGCCTCATCTAGGGAACCTTGAATGCCTTCGGCAATTTCTTTGTATTTGTCCCATACAATCACTTTTGTTGGCCTCCTGTGCGTCAGACGTTTCCTTTCCCCGACTCGGAGTTCCATCTTAACCGGGACGTGGAAGGGCACGAGGGGCAACCCCCTCACGCCATTCAGTCCACCTTCTGTTGTTTGAAGTGGCCTTTTGGGCTTCGCTTAAAAACAGTGTACTACATAGAGCGCGGTGAAACGCCATGTCGACGCTGTGCTTTTAAATATACGCATCCCATAGAGTACTCTGCACTATCCATTACAGTCGTCCTCCGAAAGTTGTGTCGCCTCGAACGACGGGAGTCGAGTCGTGAGGTGAAATGGGGGGGAGAGTGTACTACTTGTGAAAGCAGAGTCTATGGGCAGTTTCGTGACGGAGGTAATACAGTAACGTTGCCTGAGACTGAAGTTAGCGTCTTCTGCGTTCGTCGTAAAACGCATTTAAGGATATGTCTGGGGATCAAAATAAAAGTGCAGATTTTTTCCCAGAAAGTAAAAGAAGAGCATCGATATAAAACAATAATAATAACACTATTGTTTATTACGTGTTCGAAAACAGCCAGTGGCCTTTTTGTTGAAACACGAGGAAAACACCAAGACAAATACTGTATGCAAGAGAGGGAAATCAAGGGGTAAAAAGGCATAAAAAGCGGCACGAAGACACTAACACAGAAAAAGTAAATACACATCCAATTAATTCACACTTAAGCAAAATTATAAATTAGCTACAGGGGAACCTTAGCAGACAAATAAAAACAAACAAACAAACATAGCAAAACAAGAACGCCTTTAACTGTATCATAATAACCTTAATGGCACGCAAATACCTGAAATGTTGTCGTCGATTATGTTTAGTTTTCTAGCAAAGTGATTGTATTTCATTTGCATGCGGGTGACTGGGTTTAACATATTTGCCGCATGGGGATAAAATACGGTACTATATACACGGCTGTAGTGTGGCACATGGAACAAAATGGATGATGAAATCTCAATGAAATCAATCTTGCCGCGTAAACATTTGAAAAGAAATAATATGTCAGCAGAGAGCCTCGAGTCATACAGAGATTCGATGTTGTAGTGGATACAGACACTGGAATAACGGTACGGGTGGTTTTGCTGGTAGCAGTTGTTATGGATATAGGCAATATATATACTTTTTTTTTTGAACGCTGTCAAGTAAAGCTTAGTTTGATCTCTCCCGTCAGGTTGAGACTACTGATGCATATTCCAAGCGGGATCGGCGAAAACATTTAGAGTGTGTGACAAATACAAGGGGCTTGAAGAATTCACACTTTATACGGGTGATCACTTCTAGCGTTTTCATAGCAGTATCAAATGTTTTCTCGACATAAGAGTGAAACATTAGTTTTGTGTCGACGTAAACATCCATATCTCGAATTATTAATGCGGAGGCATCGACAGTCCCATGGAGCGGAGCGGCGTTATCAGCTCTTGAAGCCGCCCCGAACGGCACCTAAATTCCCCTGTCCCGGGAAGCGAAGCCTGCAGTCTGTGGCAGCGAAACAACGAATAAACTCCCATTGGCTGCGACGGGTCATATCAGATGCTTCGTCACGCAAACCGCCTGGGGCCGCCCAAGGTCAAAGTGGACGCGCCTTAGAAAAAAATAACGATAAAACAGAAAGAAAAGCGCAGCAACGCAGAGGCATGGTCACGTGAGCCGTGGAGCCGAGGGGAGAGGTTCGTGTCCTCTGCGCAGTGGGGGAGCGTGATGTCACTGCCGGAGCGCAGTAGGAAAATTGAAGACGTGGCGCGTTGCTTGTAGGAAGCTGCTGCGTGTAACGAATGCTTTCGCCTTCTTGCATGTAAGCAGTCTTAAGTATCTTGGCGAAGTTTTTCATTCCGCGCAATTTTCTCAGACTCATTTTCGTAGGGGAACGTAATTTGTCCAGTTTTGCGACTGTAAATGACCACTTTCGTTTGTTTTTCTTCTATTGAGCACTAATTTATTATCGAGCACCAGACTCCGATTCCGTCTATGGCTCCCTGCAGCTCGTAGCAGCCCGCCTCTGACTGGATTTTTTAAAATATCTTAATATCATCGACAAACGGAAGAACGAATGAGGAGGATAGGCACAACAGTACATCATTGACAAACAATGTGAACAATAGGAGTCCCAAAACCGAGCCCTGCGGACACCAGACGAGGTGTAAAATGAAGAAGAGTACACGCTTTCCATTTGAACTGTATTCTGGCGGCCTCTTAGGTAACAAGAAACCAAGCAAGTATTGATCCTCTCACTCCCAATCGCTGTAATTTATTCAAGATAAAACTATAGTCTACTAAATCAAATGCATCGCTCAGGTCAAAATTGAAGACATAAAGCTGACTACCTTTACTTGGAATGGATACAGCAATATTCATAAAACACGTTAAATTGGTTACTGTGGACCGACCCGGCATAAAGCCGTGCTGACATGCGACAATGTTGTTTCTAAAAAAAAATAAAACAGATATAAGTATACCACAGTTTCAGAACCTTCCGAAAACACACGAAGTAATGACACAGGTAGGTAGTTCAAAGCTTCATATTTTTTTCTCAGATTTCTAAACCGGTACAACGTCACTTGTTTTCCATAACTCTGGAAAACATCAGAATTTACTGACCTATTAGAGAGAGCTGCCAGCGTAGGCACCAAAAGCCCTGCGTAGGCCTTAACAATGAGACCTGAAATATTGTCAGGACCCGCCGACATTGAATTACTGGGCTTCTTTATGGCAACCAGGACATCTGACACCGTAATATCGACTACAGAAAACACATTGAGGAATATGTCCCCTTCATCAGGACGTCTCGTTTACTGTAGCATTTGTCAACAGAACCAAAATGAGCTGCAAGCGTGTTGGCGATATTCGCTGGAGCTCTAATAAATCGCTCACTTTGAATTAACGTTATTCTTGGCTTTAGAAGAAAAAAAGAAGAAAATGAAAGATGTTTACAACTCCCTGTAATGCCGAATTAGAGCGCAGCTCTTGAGGATCAAGAGGGGAGGGTACAGAGGGGGGGCATGCCCTTCCTCTTCATCCGCACCCTCTCCTCCTCCTGCCCTCCTTTTTCCTCCTCCTTCTCCTCTCTTGAGGTATTTCGATTTTGCGATATACCGTGCTAAACAATCTGAGAAAGATCTATATATATCGTCCAATAAATACGTTTTAAAGCATTTACCTCCTTTTTACGATATATATATATATATATATATATATATATATATATATATATATATATATATATATATATATATATATATATATATATATATATATATATATATATATAACGGGCTTGGTGGCGGGAGGCCGAAGGCGTGGGTATATAACTGAGAAGAAAAAACCCTTGGTGAAAACAGCAACAACGGACGATTTATTCTTCGGCCCTCGTCAGGAAGATCTCTTCCTGACGGACGAACATATGCATATATAAACGGGCGTATAAACGAACATATAAACGAACATATGCAGGTGAACGAACCGTACTTAATCCAATGAATCAAAGAATTAAAGTTTTCAGGAACCCGCCGAAAGCCAAAATAACAGAGGAGTTAGAATTTGAACTCTGGGCCTCCCTATGTCCGGTTGGGTGTGCCAACCTCTACACCACTCTACCTTAACTTTCTGGCGTTTCCTATCTGTCTTATTAATGCACAAGAAACGAAATGTATCCAATCGGAGGTGTTCTGGAAACACACGCCGCCGCGTGGAACGCGGTACGACGCTTGGTGTCACGTGGTACCACGGGACCACCAAGCGTCGTATATATATATATACGATGGTGTGAAGTACCCGTGTTGTATATATATATATAAAACCGAGAAGAAAAAAACCCTTAGTGAAAAACAGTAACAACGGACGATTTAATCTTCGACGTTTCGGCCGGAGTCCGGCCTTCGTCAGTCTTCCTGACGAAGGCCGGACTCCGGCCAAAACGTCGCAGATTAAATCGTCCGTTGTTGTTGTTTTTCACTAAGGGTTTTTTTCTTCTCAGTTTTATACCCACGCCTTCCGCCTCCCGCCAGTGGGGTGAAGCTCTCGGCTACTTCCGTCCCGCCGCGTATACTTATGACGTTTGTCCGGTCCGGCGAACTGCTTCCGATTGCCGCGCTCCCAGCGGCTGTTGGCACTTGTTATTTCATTTTAAATAAAATTGATTCATATATTTAATAATGCGAAATAAAGGTGAAATTGTTTTGAAGGTGTGAATGGCTTTGAAGCTTGTTATTGTAACTTTCTCTTTCACTCTTTCAACGTGTCTGGGCGCGCTTTCTCTCTCTCCGAACCCGCTCCTCTCGCCTCGAGATGCGCTGGCCGCTGGCGACGGGTAGTCGGTGGACCGTTAGAACACGCGAGGGACGCGAGCCGGCGTGTTGTTTCGCTTCTGGGAGTGCGTCGCAGCGCGAGATTCGTCCCGCGTTCGTGCGCGCGCGGCTACCTTTTCTTTTTCGTGGGAACTTGTTGTTGGTGTAATGTGGTCAAGCATAGATTTTCGTCATCAACACACCACCTGATGTGCCAAGTGGGGAAACAATGACTGCCGAAAGCCGGGATATCAATGGTTTCGAGTTCGAATGGACGTGCGGTACGCTCTTTTGGTCTTCTCTTGCTTAAGTTTCTGATTAGATGTTTACAACAAAACCTAACTGTCGCAGTGGTTCAGGGTTGCACTTCACTCGCCGCGAGAAATATGTCATTGTCAAATTACTGGAGACTTCTGTGTAGACTTTTTCATATCAAGATCGAGCACATATGCTCACTTTAAAAGATGGCAAACTTTTTGCTGTGAGCTGTTTATTTGGCACGTCAGCGATTCACGCGTCTGTTCGCGAGGAGTGAAAATATGAGCCTAAATATTTTTCGATTAACTGAGGATGAGCGATAGAGCGATGCGCTCTGGTTTCCCGTTTCGTTTAGCTGTGACTCACTCCTAAATTTAAGTGATAACATTAAAAACGAATGGGCAGGTTCTCGATGAAGACTCAATACCAAAGAGCTGAGCTGTTTTTCTTGGTACTCCTTGCTTAGTTTCCTTTAGTTGCAATTAAGACGCCGTCGTCGGTCTTTACTTATATGCTTACTTATATAATCAAATTTGCAAGAACGCATATCATCACCTTCGTCGCACGTAACCATAACGTTTTATCCTGTTTTGTTGTTCATTTCTTTGTTTCTCGTGTGCAAAACAGTGAGAAATTTCGTCTGTATTTTCTACTGTCTGTTGAATAAAAATGAACGCAAAAGGACAAGCATTGCATATTTTTTGTGCATGTGTCACTTTCGTTGCTTTGCTAGGTTTCTGCTGCTTTGCTGCTGGTCTCGCTTTTCAGTGCTGGCTTGTGTGCGTTTCAACGCACATTAACCAGCATTGATATGCGAAAACCAGCCGCAAAGCAGCAGAAGCCAAGCAAAGCAACGCGCAAACCGGGCAAAAAAAAAAAAAAAAAAAAAGCTACAATATATATATATATTTTTAACTCTAGGTGGCGCGAGCTACCGCCCATCCATCCAAACACAATGGCGCTGCCGTGCAGTTTCGGTTTTGGTTTCGCTGTGCCGCCATGTTGATTTTAGTACAGCCACCAGATACCAGGGGATTCAAATGGCGCTGCGGCCTCCCAGGGTTTTCCAATTTGCGTTCCATTTGCGGTATAGGAAGTTGCACTCCTCTGCTCCCGCCACCATGCCCGTTATATATATATATATATATATAAATTTCCAATCTCCGAAGAAGTGGTGAGCGAGAATACCACAATATATATATATTGTGATATTCTCGCTAACCGCTTCTTCGGAGAATGGAAATTTATTTTTCCCATCCAGAAGCTCCACTCTGTCTAAGTTCTGCCGGTGCCAGGAAACAGGACAGCAGGATCAGGGCGGGAGCACGATACAGCGTTAAAGTCAACACCTTGACGAAGCACATGATACTTTTGATGTCATTCTACTTGCGGTCGGCTCTGTCGAAGACTGCTCGGCGTGTTTGGTTTCCCCAGCATTAGTTTCGAGCGTGCTTACCCGAAATGGAACAGCAGAAGAGCGAGTGCACATTCCTCGGGGCCAATGGGATGTTTTCCTGCATGACTGGTATCAAGGTTTTGTGTTGCAAGAAATATTTGGTGAGTGCCGTAGGCGAGAGATACAAAGCTACCACGAGCAAGCCGTTGTCGACCTTGCCGGCACACAATTTACCAACTTCGTCTGACGTGCCACAGAGATCAATGGGTACAGCACAGACCTGTACCCATGTAGATGGCCACTTGGCTAACGAGTAAACCACGTTTTCAAACGTGCCTCTCTGTGATTTATGAATGCTGATATCACTTGCCTGCACAATAGGTAGCTGGCATCTCCCTTCTCCTCCTCCTCCCCTTCCTCTCCTCCTCTTTCTTCCTCGTCCTCCTCTCCTCCTCCTCCCATCCTCCTCGTCCATAGCCTGCCCTCTTCCCAGAGTTTCCGCGCTAAATTTATCTGAAAAATGGACGCCACGAGACCTCAACAGCAATTCAATTCCCCGCTAAATTTAGCGGGGAATCGAATTGCTGTTGAGGTTACGTGATGTCAATTTTCCCGAGCGCGTTTACGCCGACGCCGACGCCGCGAAACCCGGAAACGGGCAGCTAGGAGCTGCGCTCCGAAAGGCTGTAAACCCGAACACGTGGCGAAAGGAAATATGTACAAGCAGGTGACTACGGCACAACGTGCAGAGTTCACGGCAAAGATCCCTACATGCATCTGCGTTTGAGCGCGGTGCGTTCCCTAGCGGCAAGCGGACCCTTTGCGTTGCGAAAATCGCTTGCGCCAAGTTTGTACACACAGTTGCCTTCACACGCAGTCGAGCGCAGTCAAGAGCCAATAACAACTCGCTAGCGTCGCTAGCGGCTCACTAATAGTAAGCAAAATCCACGGCAACATGGCGGCGCCCACCCGGCAGCATCAAAGTTTTCTTTCTTTAGACAATCCCGCTGGCTTCCCCGAGATTTTATTGAGCTTGAACCATCGCAGCCTTGGAAAAAGCAGTCCCCATCACTCCCCAAAACGAAAAAGCAAGTTCTGAGAGCGGAGAACCGGATACGCCTCGCCGAGTTCGCAAGGGAACACGTGACCCTTCTATCCTCAATCGGCTTCTGATTGGTCGAAGGCACCGAAACGCTCCGGAAAATTGAGCGAGTCCCTACTCGGTTGCGTCGCACTACCGAGCGTTGCCGGAAGGAGCGCGTCGCACCGCAAGCGACCGTTCCTGTCCGCGAGGACGCCGCAACGCACTCAAACGCGTTCAAGCGTGAATGTGTGTATGGGCCTTAAGTGAAAAAGTCAAAAGAAAATTGTATCGGCATGTGAAAGCTGTGTTACGTACTTTAACACAAAGCATTCAATTTACGTTTCAAAGCTCCTCAAAATGTGACATCTGTTAGCGCAGAGGGAAGATTGTTAAAAATGTGAGGTACGTAATAAAGACGAATGCATTTCCCAAAATGTGTGTTGACGCACATCGCTGGGTAGACCGTGTCCGATCACGAAGGGTGCGACATCCATTTTTGGGGATTTTAAATGTGTTATTCCAGTAGTGCTTGAATAGTGCAGTTTACCTAAATACTGCTCGAAATGTTGACGGAGAGAAGGTCATTAAACAGGTTATCAGATGACTCAAGGCTCGAACCATATGCTACCCGTCACAAAATACCTCTAAAGGGCAACTCTGCTCAATTCCGAAAAATTTAGGCTTACATCTGATTCCATTTCACAAAGCACTATACTAAACAGCTCTATTTCTTCGAATTCGCGAAATGTGGAATATTATTTGTGTAATCCTAATTTAAACATCAGCTGATACCGAAACCGAAACTTCGGTTGCGTCAGGCAACATTGGTCTCGTGTCGTCAGAGGCATGGCCACGTCACGTCGAACCACGTGGTCTGGACACGCGACGCGGGCAGGTCGCTTCGCATGGCGTGGACGGTGACGGCCCGGGTGAGACTGGAAAGGGGAGAAGATGAAAGAGGAGAAGGGGAGCGGAGAAACAGGCCGATAAGCGCGCAGGGCAGCGCAAACTAGCGCATCCGCGTTACGGTGATCACGTGGACGCCGTTCAGCCAACACCGGGAGAAGAAACTCATGACGTCATCATTCAATTTCGCTCTGAGGAGTAAAAGCAAACAAAACGTGAGAATGACGTAGTCATGCCTCTGACGTAGTGGCTCAACGTTGGCCGCTCCAGCCCTGTCGTATTGACTGCGCTAATGATTGCGCCTCACGTCGCACGCTAGAGTTGGCAGATTTCGGCGACTTGGCTCACTTGAAGGTTTGCTGGCCAGTTTATTAAATATATAGACGGAATTATATCGTAATATTTGACATGGGGTCTTCCTATATGATACTGAAGAGTGCTACATGGTTTTCTAGATATCAAAAATAAAGCGGAGTTGCCCGTCACAAAATACCCTATAAGTAGAGTAAATAAAAAAAAAGTAGAGCGTTCACTTTAGAGTCTAATTGGTCCGTGCACTGCCCGAACACAGTTATCCCATTACGAAGTATGCTATAGGGGGTATCGGTGGCCGAGTGGTCTAGTGCACACCAGCTCGGAGCACGTGGAGCGAAAGCTCGCGCTGCAGAACCCAGGGATCCTGGGTTCGAGCCCCACCCCTGACCGTTTCGATCTGGATGAGCATCGTACCGGCGTGCGGTCGTGTATCACTACTGCGTGATTAAAGACCCCAGGCTAGCGGTTATACCGCACTGGCTAAATTTCTCATCTACAGCTGGGAGACTCGTCGCCCCTCTGAGGCAGACCAAAGACCAAACCGCACCAGTAGTCTTCTGGTTGACATTGAAAGTGATATGCGCAACTGGTAGAGAGTACAGAAAGCAGCTCATAGCTTTTGAAGATGTAGGACAGATGAGAGTTCCATGATAGGTCACAATCAAAATGAATTCCTAAATATGTTGTGGTTTTCACATATTCAATTGGGACACTGTTGCAAGACACGCTGACGCGTGCAAAAAAAAAAACTGTCTTGTCTAAGACGTTGGTTGCTATCGACTACGAAAGTATATTAGCTGCGTTTTTTTAGCAGTGATCCGGATCCCGTTGTCTGAAAACCAATTCATCCTCCGTATTACACCTAAGTTCAGCAAATCAACGACATCATGGTAAGGTATACGACTTGACAACATAACACTATCATCGGCGTATTGGAAGACTTTACAGAACTTTACCGCCTGCGCAAGGTCGGTGACATAAATATTGAACAAAAGAAGCTACAATATTGAGCCCTGCGGAACGACCGCTTTAAGGAAGATATTTGGACTGTGTGCTCTACATGTGGAAACGAGCTGCATACGATTTGATGAAAAGTTTTATAATGTTTTGTGAAAAGGGCATAGGAAGCGAATTCTGCAAAACTTGCTTAAAATAAGTTTATCGGACGCAGAGTTAAAAGCCTCAGAAGCATCGAGAAAAAGCTCATGTGTGAAAAGGTCGTGTTCAAGCACACAAATCGAAAAAATCTTCACACAAGCGCTGTGCTCCTTTTCTGATAATAAACCCGTATTGCTGTGGCGATCGACATTAGGGACCGAACCGTTGCCGTGCTCCGCGTACCGCTCTACAGGAGCCCCTGAAGCATGCTTTCAAGCGCGTGCCCGGCGGTCACGGTACGACCCGGGCGCGCGCTTGAAAGCATGCTTCAAGGGCTTCGGTATAGTGCGGTACGCGGACCACGGCAACGTTTTGATAAAGGTCCCCACTGAGTCAATAGATCCACGTTACTGAGAAAATGTTAACCCGTACCATGGAAGTCCGCGGTGCCACCTTTAGTGAGGGTGTTTATGGGATGATATTATATGACGCAAAGAATATTTTGCGCAATTCTTGTCCAGCTCACTTGCACCTTTGCATCTAATTGCATTATAATTAGATATAATATGGTTACGACATGCTCCTCTGAATGTCGCTAAAGCTGCGGTGCGAGTCTTAGAGGTTCGGGGATGTTTCAAGGGAGTCAAAGAGTTGTTCGATGAACGTTATAAATGGTACTGTGGCGGTTTGCTGACGACTGCGGAGTTTTTATCCGCACGTTAAAGAAAATATTTTTATCTGCGTAGGGACAAAGCAGTAACGAAATGGCTGCCGGGGTCTCTTTGCTTCCATCAAATACGTGCAATTCCACTCTAGGAAAAGCGCGAAGAGGCTCAATATAACAGTGAAAGGCGCGGCGTCTGTGTAAATTAGGAGCAGCGAGTAATGCTACTGCTGTAAACAGTCGTCCTAAAGGAATACGGCAGAAAAAAAAAATCAAGCTATTACTGTTGATAACACAATTTCTTTAGCTGGGCGGTTTCATTTGAATTCAGAGAACGAGGGAGAGTCATACTTGTTATTTCGCTTCAAATTTTATATTTTGCGGCGCATGTTGCATGAAAAACAATCCTTTTTATTTTAATGTCCTGACGTGTTTCGTTTCTGAGAAACAAATCTCAAAGCAGCCGGAAAGAACGACGAGGTTTTGACGATTGACGTGTGTGGCGTTTTTGAATCACTCTCAACCTCAAAGTATTCTAAAGAGAGCGTCTATATTTTTTAGTCTGATATATATGCAAGTAGCTAAGACGACATTATAACTACTGTTTATTATTCGTCGCTTTAACCTTCGTGAAAAATCCCCAAACATGCCTCAGCGAACAACTGCGACCTAAATTGCGGATTTGTTTTTGAGTCGACTATGTTTAGCATCGATCGCTTTTAAAATAATACCACATGTAGGAAATTTCATTGGCTTTCAAATGAAACAAAGTTTGTGTTTTTATCTCGTACGAGTACTGAGAAATCAATTATTAAACAGAGAGGGTTTTCACCTTTCGTTTAATTTCAGCACGCTGTATATATAAAAAAAGAACATTTTTGAGTTTTAAGCTTCTAAATATGGTAAAAAAGAGCAAATACCGAGGGTGGGCTTTGACGATTGTCGTGTGTGGCGTTTTTAAACCACTCTCAATCAAAAAATATTCAAAAGAGAGCTCGTATATTTTTTTATTCTGATTTATATGCAACTCGGTAAAAGGACATTTCAACTACTATTTATTATTGGTCGATCCAATCTTTGTAAAAATCCCCCCAAAATGCCTCCTCGAACAACTGTCACCTAAACTGCAGATTTTTTTTAGTTGACTATGTTTAGTTTTGTGTTTAGAATAATACCACGTGTAGAATTTTTTATTGCCTTCCACATTATATAAATTTTGTGTCTTAATTTCGTACGTGGACTGAGAAATAAATTATGAGACAGAGAAGGTTTCCACTTTTCGTTCAATTTCAGCGCGCTGTATAAGAAAACACATTTTTAATTTCCTTCTTTTTTGTGTCGCTTTTTTTACATTCTTTTTTTAGCCAGAATACATTTCGTTAGAGTTATACGCACTGGTCTTGAGTATTAAGCCTCCAAATATGCTTAAAATGATTCTGTTCTGTTATCAACATGAATTTCGCAGTAAAAATATAAAATTTCGCATTTAAAAATGTAGGTTTCCAATAGGAAGTGTATTTTATTCTAATGTTTTACGATATTATACTTTGATATTTATAACATAGTATAGATTATGTAACGCATAAGGTTTAGGCTTGAGCCTACTCCAATGATTTTACCGCCGGAAATTGTTTGAAAACCCGCTTTTGGCAGTTGCGATTTTATAGTGCTTAGACGTTTGAATTGCAAACTTGTTAGTATACGCCTAACGACGTTAATGTATTTTATATGAGTATTTATTCAACGTATCTTAGATTTTTATACTAAAAAATAAAATATACAGCTATAACCCCTAAACCCACAATCAGCATTTTTTAGCATATTTAGAGGCTTAATACTAAAACTAGTGCATATACCTCTAAAGGAATGTATGCTGGCTAATAGGAAAGTGTGAAAAAAGTCGACAAAAGAAAAATAAAAAAAAACTGTTTTTTTGTTTGTTCTTTGCAGTTCGCTGTAATTGGACAAAAAGTGAAAAACTTTTCTGTTTCATAATTTATTTCTCAGTACTCGTACGTGATTAAGACACACACTTTACATATTGTGGAAGGCGGTGAAAGGTTTACACCAAGGGTATTATTTTAAAAACAAAACTAAACATAGTCGACTAAAAAAAATTCGCAGTTTAAGTCACAGCTGTTCGCGGAGGCATGTTTGGGGATTTTTTTACAAAGATTGGGTCAACGAATAATAAATATTAATCGAAATGTCGTTTTACCGACTCGCATATATATTACAATAGAAGAATATAGAAGCTCTCTTTGGAATACTTTGAGATTGAGAGTGGTTCATAAACGCCACACACGAGAGTCGTCAAAACCCACCAACGGCATTTGCTATTTTCTTTAGCAAATTGAGGAGCTTAAAGCTCAAAACCAAAGCAAATACCTCTAACGGAATGTATTCAGAGTAAAAGAAGAGAATAAAAAACGCGAAGCAAAAAAAAAAGGAAAAAAGAAATTAAAATGTTGTTTTACAGCGTGATGAAATTGAACGAAAAGTGAAAACCTTCTCTGTTTTATAATTTATTTCTCAGTACTCGCACAAGATTAAGACACAAACTTTACTTAATGTGAAAGGAAATGAAAAAATTCTACACGTGGTATTATTTTAAAAGTGATACTCGGCTCAAAGCGATAATCGACTCAAAAAAGAAATCCGCAATTTAGGTCACAGTTGTTCGCGGAGGCATGTTTGGGGATTTTTACAAAGATTGGATCGACGAATAATAAATAGTAGTTGGAATGTCTTTTTACCGACTTGCATATATATCACAATACAAAATATCGAAGCTGTTTTTTGAATATTTTGTGATTGAGAGTGGTTCAAAAACGCCACACACGACAAACGTCAAAGCCCACCCTCGGCATTTGCTCTTTTTTTACCACATTTAGAAGCTTAGAGCGATGAATAATAAATGGTAGTCATAATGTAAACTTACCTACTTGCATACCCATATCACACAAAAAAAAACAAAAAAAAACATAAACGCTTTCTTTTGAATACTTTGAGATTGAGTGTGATTCAGAAACGCCACACACGACAATGTCAAAACCTTGTCGTTCTTTCCCGCTTCTTTGAGATTTTTTTTTCTCAGAAACGAAACATGTCAGGACATTAAAATAAAAAAAAGTATTGTTCTTCTTGGAATACGTGCCACAAAATATAAAAAAAAATTGGAAGCAAAATAAAAAATACTACTGCCCCTCGTTGCCTGAATCCAAATGAAACCGCCCAGCTGTGCT
This sequence comes from Ixodes scapularis, assembly GCF_016920785.2. NCBI lineage: Eukaryota > Metazoa > Arthropoda > Arachnida > Ixodida > Ixodidae > Ixodes > Ixodes scapularis. Next base: position 60,250,425 of record NW_024609882.1, read on the forward strand.
CGGAGCGCGGCTTCTATAAACATCTGTGGCCTACTCGCTGCGCAGAGGTGGCGTTAATAAGTTCAATCCCTGGCCCTGCCTGTTTTGATCTAGATGAGCGTTGTACAGGCGTGCGGTCGTTTATCACTGCTGTGAGGTTCATGTTAAAGACTACAGGCTAGCGTTTGTACTGCTCAGGCTATATTTGTCATCTACAGCTGGGACACGAGATGCCCATTGGGGATGACTAACTTCCGGCTGTATAAACATACGCTTAATACAATTTAGTTTTAGAGGTGAAAAAGCATGTTTGAAATAAGGACCTAACTCAGATGGCTGTTTTTCTCCAACGCCTAATATTTTGAAGAGAAAAAAATTAAAGCCGTTTACAATTCCCTGTAACGCCGGATTAGAGCGCAGCTCTTGAGGAGGAGGATGGAAGGGTACTGAGGGATAGGTGACTCCTTGAGGCCACGTGACCTCAGGGGGGTCGTCTCAGGTCAAAAGGGGTCACAACACCTAAGGGGGGTCACGTGACCTCAGCGGGTCACGTGACCTCGAATTGGGGGGGGTCACGTCACCTCGGAAGGGGGGGGGGTATCACGTCACCTCAAGGGGGGTCACGTGAGCTCAGGGGGTCGAGTGATGTCAGGGGGTCACGTGACCTGAGGGGTCACGTGACCTGAGGAAGGGTCACGTTATTTCAGGGGGGCACGTGACCTCGGGGTGGGGTCACGTGAACTCGGGGGGATCACGTACCCTCAGGGGGGTCGCGTGACCTTAGGGTGGGTTCACGTGACCCCCGAGGTCACGTGACCTGGGTTGTCACGTGACCATGGGGGCACGTGACCTGAGGAGGTCACGTGACTTCAGGGCGGGGTCACGTGACCTCAGGGTGGGGTCACGTGACTTCAGGGTGTGGTCACGTGACCTCAGGGGGTCACGTGACCTCGGGGTCACCTGACCTCGGGTAGGGCACGTGACCTGGGGGGTCACGTGACCTTGGGGGGTCACGTGACCTCGCGGTTACGCCGATGGCGACGCCGACGCCGCTCAAGCCGGAAACGGGCCCCTAAGAGCTGCGCTCTAAAAACAAAAACACTTTCTCAGCTCGGTCATTGGACTAAATATTTGCGCAGAAACTTGATGCTAAATTATCGATTTATTATAAAATCAAGTAAAACTCAACTCTATACTCGTCGAATTTGCTGCTCTCACAAGGTTGTAGAGGCCAGTTGCTAGTAACTATTAGATACGCTAACCATTAAAGGGGTACGAAAACAAAATGTTCGCACCTCTTTTTCTTTGCTTAGATAAAATCTATGCTTTGCAGGCCGAACAGAAATGCTAGCCCAGACTGGGGTGTATCTGGGCTGCAGGCAGAGAAGTCAAGAAACCCTATTTTAAAACGAAAGAGATTTTAAAATTACGTCTGGTGGCGGTCTGTGAAGCTCCGTTGGAATGCCCTCACGCCATGAGTTCCTAAGAAGCCGAGCTAGTTCGGGGCAGTACACTCTAAGAAAAAATGGAGGAAAAAAGTAGCAACGGCGCGCCTTCCTCCCTTCTACCGACGCGCCCCCAAGCGGACACGAGAAAAGGGGAGGAACGAAATGTTTTTCTCCTTCTCCAGGCAGACGGGAGAAAGCTTTCGCCCTCCCGACTTATCGTCTTTCGGTTTCGTTTTTCGAGCAGGTCGCGCACGTTGTTTAATAAATAGCTGTTGAGTTGATTGAGCTTCAGCAGCAGCGAAGGCCGCCTGTAATTCCGTCTTCCAGTTTAAACGTCCAGAACATTTCGGTTGCATTGATATTTTTATCACTAATTTTATCAAACGAGCAAACGAAGCCGCTAGAAACAGCGAAGTTCCGGAGCAGTGCCAGCAGCGCCACGTACACTGGGGGATGGCCGTCTCCGGATTGCGGGACTCGCGCGGCACGGAACTACAGCCACTGCAGGCTGCAGCACTACAGACTACAGTAGCAAAAGCACGCGGAACTGTGTCGACGTTTTCGACGTTATGGAAACCGCAGGAACTGCGTCCAAGACAGGCAGGTTTTGCTGCCGGCTGCCTGGGTGCCTTCCCCCCTGAGTTCGGTTCTGTTTTCCGATGCCGAGTGCAACCGGCGTTCAACGTGGTTTTGTGTTTGTGTGCGTCAGCAACATAGCTGCAACATCGTGATGACAGTGTTGGGTTGTGAACAGAAGACTGGAATTATCGCCGATGTGACCATGTGTTCGCGTATCAGTGGTGTAACAAGAAGATGAGATCGTAAACTGTTGGGCATTGTTGCCGCTGGTCGGGTTGTGATCGGAGGGGGCGGGGTGTCGCAGGTTGACATTCCGCTTTACATTAAAAAGTTTAATACCACTTGAGGGATTACGTGCAATCGATCAACGTGCGGATAGTCATGTTGGAACGCTGGTCTGAACAGTAGAAGCTCCTATCGTACAGTGGCCAATGTGACTGTCGGAATGGTCTCGACCCCGACAGCGATTGCGCTCTGGGGCAAGGACTGAACAGAACGAAATCGTGACGTAAAGTACGTATATTTACAGTATGGAATTTCGGCATTAAAAACAATAGTAGGTAAAATCGAAAAAAAAAAAAAGCTACCCTTTATTTTGCTGTTTAATTATACTACGGTTGCTGGAGAAACTGCCCTCCGTGGCGCGCTGGGATGAGCGCTAGAAGTTTTCGGGCTCGCCACGGCGTAGTTCCGTACACTTAAACCTGCCGCAAGTCGCGGCTTTGACTGCATTCAAGTTGATCGAAAAGCAATTTCTCAGTCCGTGAAGCATCACTTCCAGCTGACTGAATATCCGCTCTACAGAGATCAATTCAAACGGCAATTGCAGCTTTGCGCGAACAGTACAAATAGAAATACAAGCTACGACGTGCCGTGTGGGGAAACAAACTCATGGCTTCGAACCGCATTGGAGCGGCTTGATTTATTGGCTTTCAAATAATTACGGCATGATTGAGCGTTTACTTTTTAATAAGAGATTCAACCCCTGAGCCATTCAAAATACTTTCAGAGGTATGACATTGCAGGGAAAAAATCAACATGCTGGGAATATTTTTTATTGCTTAGGGAGTCACCGAAAAGTTCCGCACGTTCAAAACGACCAGTATAAAAGACGGAAACTCAGAGCACGGGTGTAGTGTTCGGGTTAGTGTGGTGTTCTGTTGTATTGATATTTGTGTGTGCAGTGCATGTGCTTAATGTATGTTCACCTGATGCTTGTAATAAGTGTATGGCTGTCATGTATGTATAGTAGAGGGTCCTCAAGCGCAGTAGTGGCCTAAGAGAAGCTAATAATTTTTTGTAGAACATGAATTGGGCGGTACCTAGCGCCACCTAGCCTAGCTACTTGCAATTACTCTGCTTGACCCCGCCATCTGGTGGCTAGCGATTTAACCTTCTTTCACGCTACGCGATAAACAGCCGCTTCGAGTTCGTTCTTCCGAGAGCGGCTTTTGGTTTCGCGGAGTGAGTTTGCCCTTCTCCGTGATGTGCGGTTGACGAAGGAATTGTGACTCGAGGAACACCAAAGGTAAGACGCAAAGTGCGCGAAGTAACTGGGTATCGGTTGTCTCCGTTTAACATCGCAGTGCTGTCGACGAGAAGACTGAGTAACTGCTTTGGAAACGCAGGTTTCTGTACCTGTGGGGGGAATCTGGCCTCGGAAATAAACACAGTTTGCGGAAAGCTCGTGTTACGCTTTCATTTGCTGCTGCTCTCGTCCCGTACAAGAGACGTAGCGTCCTCGTTAAGCCTTTTTGGCCTCGATTTGCTCGCTTCGGGGCCGCCATATTGAGATGCAAGCGACGGAGGAACTTTGCTCCCCTGCTTCAGGGACGAAGGTTTCTCCCTTTCTAAAGGAACATAGGTTACAAGACCGTTCCTCCCGTAAGGGAGGACTATACGTACCCTTTTTTCTAAGAGTGTATGGCTCTCTCGTGGAGTTACTTACCGCCGAATTCAGAAACCTCACTCAAACTACACTCAAACTGAAGGACCTCCTCCACTTCCTCGAGGAAGGCGCGAGGGCCGGCGCTGGCCAATCGCGACGGCGGATCCGTCCTCGCGATTGGCCAGCGCCGGCCCTCGCGCCTTCCTCGAGGAAGTCGAGGGGCCCTTCAGTTTGAGTGTAGTTTGAGTGAGGTTTCTGAATTCGGCGGTTAGTCCTGGATGTGACTCCGCGGAGAACGCGCATAAGCTGACACTGCAACCAAAGCTACAAGCGCGATCTAGCCCGCGCTCCTGGCTTTGAGAAACACATTTGTAGCGCGAGCGCTTGATCGTTCGGCGGAACAACGCCTCAAAGCAGCTACCTCGAGCTCTCGGGGTTGTGGCATTGGCCGCAGTCTGAGCTCCACAGTGCTTCTGCAACGTGCATTCCACACCATCGAGATCGCCGTTCTTTGCAGACGTTAAGTATAGAGCTTGATCTGATGATGGCGGGACCTCTGCCAGGCCAACTAGTACCACTAAATAAGCTACGCTCCGGTGTAGCGACACTTGCCCAGATTGTGACTTAAAATCATGGTTGCCAGTTATCTGAAGCTTTATCTGAAATCACAGGAAATGCTTTTCTGCCCTCCATAAATGTTTAAACAGTTCAGGGCAGAGCAAAGAAATATTACACGAGCTTCCAAATACCGAATCTAATTGACCCCGTAAGTGACTACGTCACAACATGGCTTCTGGGCCCCAACAAACCGTTGCTAGGGGCATTGCTATGAACTAATGCAGATCAGTTACGACGACGACCTGAAGTGCATTACCGGCGTAGTGCAGGCCAGCATAAGAAACAAATAGTACGCCGTCGAGGTAAGT